>NC_137893.1:109405512-110610121 GCF_963455335.1 Martes martes | reverse complement strand
AGCAATTAACATTGGGTAATTTTCAAAGGCCATAACTCAAATTTTCATTGGCCAGCCTAAATTAAAAATATATATATATATGTATGTATATACATATATACATTTTAAAAAAGCCTAATTTTAAAAAATATATATGTATGTATATACATATACACATACATATATATATATTTTTAGTATACATATATATTTTTTTTATTTTTATTTTTATTTTATTTATTTATTTTTATTTTTATTTATTTATATTTTATATATATATATTTTTTTAATTTAGGCTGGCCAATGAAAATTTGAGTTATGTCCTTTGAAAATTACCTGATATATATATGTATATACATATATATACATATATATATTTTTTTTTAAATTTAGGCTGGCCAATGAAAATTTGAGTTATGTCCTTTGAAAATTACCCTATGTTAATTGCTGATAGAAGAAATACAAATGATTGGATATATGGTTTAATTATAAGTAACCCCAGGCAGTTTTGGAGTAATAAAATACTCTTGTACTCTATCCTACATTATAATAGACATTTCAATGGTTTTATTAATTTGAATATAACATTTTGTACAGAATTCTAAAATGATATCTTGTTAAACAAACCAATGAAGAATAGGGATCAGTCGATGACTTTCCAGTGGATTCTGTCAGGTAAAAATATTTGCAACAGCTATACAACCAGATAAATAAATATTTAAACATAATTTTCCAATTTAAATAACTATTTTATGTCATATGACATTTCAAGACTGAGATAACATTCTGGTAACAACAAGATGATAAAAATCACAAGTCACTGAAAATTTATAGCAACCAGTTTCCTAAAGCTTTAAGAGACGAATTAAAGAAGGAACCATATGCATTTGTTAGTTTTGCAGTTGCATGTATTATTATGGGCTTAACTCAGAGTGGAAGAAAAGATCAGTAATCAAGATGATCAAAGTAGGCAATGGTCATACATTTAAATAAGAGTAAGTTAGAACCTGCTTAACCATGAACACTCTTGGCTATGGAATGTCAAAAGTTGGATACCACCCACATCTCCCTGAGCCAGATGGTTCATGAAGAAAAGAGTATTTGATTGTCCTTTTTTTCTTTTCACTGAACTTAAGAAATCTTCAAGGATAAGATTATTTTAATTCATCAAATGGAAAAGTTCCACACTAGCTAAAACGTCTCAGTCCTTGTAAAGATTTGCTACCTCTGTACCCACGTTAACTTAAATGTCACTCTTGAATGAACAAAATCAACTACATTTTAGCCAGAAAATGTAGAGAAAATGTCAGGAAAAGTGTGCCATGGGCAGCACTTGTCACTGGATGTTTCTTTCTCACAATCAAATCATATTTAACAATAAAGTTGGGGAGAATCAAGTTTAACACCTAAGAAATCAGTTTTTAAACTAAGTTAGTTAGGACTTGAATGACAATGTAAAAGAATTGGGTTAAAAGCCAACCCAACCACATGAAGCAATTACTTAAAGATACTGAATGCTATAATGCTATAATATAAAGCAGATGTTCACATTTACTTTTCTATTTGTTTCCTTTTTAATAACGTAACCAAGCAATACTACTCCTATTTTGACAAAGACCTAAAGTAAAAACCTGGGCTCAGGGTTTAGAAATGAAGTTCACTTTAATGAACCCCTCCCTGCTAAATCTGCTTTGTCTAATATGATTGTCAGAGCTCAGTTCATGCATTCACACATTTGGTCACATACTAAGAGTGTGGCTGTATCATTGCTGCGAAGGCTGACATTATAGGGATAACTATCACCTCAAGGGTGGACTCTCCATTTTGTTCACTAGTCGTAGCCCCTACAACACCCCCAACTATACTGAAGGGCCTAAGGAAAATCCCCAAAAGAAGGGTTGTTTGAGATCACGCCCATAGAAACAGAGAAGCCAGAACACAGACCCTAGCTGCGGTTCTATTCGTCAGAATATGGACCTCATCCCTCCAGCTTCATGAGGAATGCTGTTAGAGTCAAAGGATCCTTGAGTGATGCTCACCTGGCAATGGGGCAGTGGGATGGGATCATTCCTATCCATCTAAATGATAAGCCGACAACAACAACAAAAAATGGTAAACCTGAAAGTAGCTCTTCAGGGAGAGTCCTGCCAGCATAAGTAATTTGAGAAAGAACGAGTCTTTCAAATAATTTTCACTTCAGGACTGATTTGGCTAAATTGTGCTTGCTCAGGTAATACATGAGTTTTTTCTGTCGTAAGTTGCTATAAACTCAGGAATGTGCTTTCAGATGAGGTTCTCTCTACTTGTTCAAGGTTCATGAGTTCTTCTCTGGACTAAGGATACCACATTAGACATGCTGAGGAACTACTTGTTCAGTCTGGCTTAACTTAAACTGGCCGGCAGGATAGTTTTCTGGCCATCAAGAAAAACTGCACATTTCTCTACTTGGTTTATACTGGATTATAGAATACCACAGAGTGGACTCATCACTATGAAGATACCCGAAGACCATCACATAGTGTTTTCTCTTTGACAGTTGATATGTGTTTTCTTGTTCTACTGGAGGCAGTGTGCCTTTGGTAGGTACAACATCTCTGAACAATAACAACTTCCTGAATTCATTTGTTTTGCAACTAGCGAATTGTCTCATTCAAAACGGCCAAATTTAAAGCATAGTAAAGGCCACAATAAGGCAATTAAAGAGGACAGATACGCCTCACTGTAATTATAAACTCAGTCTTCAACAAAGAATTGAGATTCAAATTAAATTGTCTTTTAGGGGGTGGGGGAATGGGCAAAATGGGTGAAGGGGAGTGAGAGGTACAGGCTTCCAGTTATGTAATGAGTAAGTCATGGGGATGAAAGGTACCGCATGGGGTATCAGTGGTATTATGATGGTGTTGTATGGTGACAGATAGTAGTTACACTTGTGGTGATAATGCATAGACTTGTTAACTATGTTGTACACCTGAAACGAATGTTAACATCGTGTGCCAACTCTACTGGCAAGGCTGCTTTTCGGCAACAGGCTTGAGTAATAGAAACTTGAGCAAGGCAAAAGGACCCACAGTGACTACTGAGCTGAATGCAAACAAGCTCATTAAGCCCTAGACCCTAACTGTTCAATGAGCTACTTACAGCCAGGCACAGTTCCTCAGATTACTAAAAAACGGGAAAATTCCACACATCCTCATCTTCCCTTATTCTGCCTCACTACCTCCTTGAGGCAGATGGTCTCCCCTCTGCTGTTCTGCCCACTGCTCCCCTGCGGTGTATTCAATAAATTTTATCTCTTTTGTTCTGCCTTGGGTGAATTCTTTCACTGCCTGCTTTGCCTTGCCCCCATCCAGTTGGGACGCCACAGAGATACTTTAATAAAAAAAAAAATAAAAATAGATAAATAGTCTTTGTTCAGAAAACAAATTAGGCTGTAAGCAGTACAAGAATCTCATGCTTATGTCCCCTAGAAATGAGTGCTCCACAGACTTTCCTTATTTAATCAATCCAGACACAGTTTCTAATCTAGAAACAAAAAGATGGCATTAATTATTTATCTTATGGGAAAATACATGTGGTCATAGATCAGCATATGTAGTGTGTAACACTGAAAAAACTCATATTTGCTATTAGGTAAGTAATCATCAAAACAGACTATATTCTTATTATAAGGGTTACTATGTGAATTTTACATTTGGCTATAAACCATTTGAATTATAATTCTCATTCAAGGTGTTGTCTTTTCTATTTGATGCTTTATTTCTTCTTGTTGTCTCCATCCTTCTCCACAAATATTTTCACCTCATGGTGAAACAGACTATTTGAAAGCAATTGCTAATAAGTGCGAAGAATTAGAAGGGAAATCTTTGAAGCCAAATAAAAGAATGTTTTTCTATACTTCATAGTCTGTGAGAATCTATTACTGAGCAATACCAACTATGTATATAAAATATCAAAATAACCACTAAGGTTTTACTGAAATGGTGACTTTACAGAGAATTTATCTGTTTCCTTGCTTATTCTCATGTACTCCTACAGGTAAAGTCCCATTAATAAAGCAGGAACATGTATAAATAGGGCATTAATTTAAAGGCAATGACTGTCATTCTAGAGCAAAAATATTCAAAAGATCCCTAAAAAGAGAGATCCACTTTTAAAATGTAGTCATCATCTAATGGAATTCTCCTCAATTATATGATTACTATAGGACTATTTTTTTTCTTCCTCACAGTTTTGGGAGGAAAAGTAATTAGCAAGTAGCTTACAACATGTATAATTTGTCATAATTATTATAGCTGCTCATTCTGTCTAAAATACTTATTGAAGAAGCAAATAACTGATCACGGCCCAGAAAACTAAATACAGGCAAGACTGTCTAATTTGAGATCATCTCTCCCCCATCCCTTCTTGTGGCTGTCCAATTACATGACGTTTTATGAAACAAAGGAATGATGCTGTTTTTGTTCTATTCAAAAATAAAACTAGACTTACGAAATGCAGAAAGACTCAAATGATTGTCTGAATGGAAATTTTGGATGACTAGGGCACTTCTATTCTCTGTACTTTCAGTAGAAGGCTATAAATTTTTAAAAACGAAGATTGCTTGAATATTGGGTTTGCTGCTTCCCTCAGCACCAATCTGGATCTGCACCCACAGTTTTCTCTGCCTCTGAGTCTAATAACCTTTTGGAGTTTAAGGTGTTCAATATAACTCAATCTAGGATATTGCACAATCCCTGTGGTTCTTCCTACACCTTGCCCACCATCTCTTTATTTTAACTCTTTCAAACTCTTCTCTTTGCACATCTCTTTTCTGTTTGACCCCATTACAGTTCTTATTTATTTCCTCAGGAAAAATTCCACTGATACACCAGGTATACACGAAAACAAAACATTTATTTAAAGACCTGGACACTTAGTGCATCAGTGATCCTATAGCACACAAACACAATGCTCAGGCAATGTCTGAGTCATTTATATATCAATGGAATGCATTTAGGGAGAAGTATCTAGATAGAACTACCATCCAAACAAGTTCAGAAAGATTTCTGACAATCCTCCATGCATTAAGTCTAACTTAAGTGAAGCAAATATTTTAAGGTTTTTTCCTACAAAATTACTGAATTGCTTCTATGGAAAGCACAAGAGAAGTTAGACATTCCACTTCAAAATATTTTCATGAACCTAATGTATTTTTACAGATGTATGCCTCAAGAGAGATATTTACCTTTTCACCAGCTTCTCCTTTGCGGCCTTCAAAACCTTGCTCTCCCTGTACAAGAGGAATATGATTTATATATAATAATAGGAACACCACTTTTAACACGTACAATTATTACAATAATAATGATAATTTTTCCAATAACAAAACATCAATAATTATAAATAAAAACCATTTCTAATATGTACACTTTAAACCAGTATTAAGTTGGATGAAATTTAAATATTCCTGAATATTAAAGGGTATAAGCCACAGCTTCATTACAGTGCTCTCAATGCAACGTAATCTCCATATACCTGAATTTCTCCATATATGGTTCCTTTCTCATAGATGTTTTGAGAATTGAATGCATCAACATAGTGCCCGGCACCAACTAAGTTAGCCATTATTACTCTTACTTTTTCTTATTTTTATGTATTACTTTATTATTATTATTACTTTAAATTATTACTGTTACTGTTGATTTCACTAGACCCCTTAGAAGCAGCCTTCTCAAGCTGACTTCTGTGGAATACCATTCCAGGGAGAGCTGCGTGATGAATGAGTTCAGGCTTGAACCCCAAGTCCTGGCTCCTGACGCCAGAGCCGTGTATGCTCTTCACCACCCAGATCTCCTGTGTCTCGGTCACAGAAAGGGGATTGGTGGCTGGAGCACTGCTGGCTTTAACCGCTATCATTATTCCAAAAGGTCTAAGTCTGTTCTTCAGCTAAAACCCTCTCCAGTCTGACAAGTTTGTTTTCCCACTGAATTCTGCACAGATATTTATAATACTGATATTTGATTCATACATTCAAACAAATATGCACTGAATGCCAAATACAGGTCAGGCACTGAAGACAAGAGAGCCAGCAAATGGCTGCTGGAGGTGGGTCATCCTCACCCCTCCATGCACAAGATGCACTCAGCAAACATCTCCAGAGTGCACGGAGACAATGGATGAAGGGTTTCTTATTTACGTTTTTTTCTGTAATACTGCAACAAGGTGACACTTGGTACAATTAAAATTCATGTGTTAGAAAGGGAATGCCAGCTTTTTACTATAAATACAGTCTCTCTGTATATATTATAAATGATATATATTATAAATAATATATATGTGTATGTGTATATGTACATGCACATAGACACACATGATCGAATTATTATTTCTGCTTCATCTGCCCTTAAAAAAGGTACTGGGAAAGACAATAGGTTAGTATTTGGGTCTCTTTGCCGCTGGATGCGTGGTCTAGCTCTATTCTCCCATTTTCCCTAAAATCTGGACCGTGGCTTGATCTGTTAATCCAAGCCGACATCAAGCTGCTAAACGCCTCCAGTACATCAGCCACAATGTCAGCATGATGCAGCCACCACAAACAGCTGCTGGAAAGTCCAAAACTATTTCCCAGCAGATAAATCTGCACATCCCTTGGCTTGCAGCTCCGCTCACAGATGCAGCACATGCTGGAGCCACGGGTTTTGTCTGGAGCTGCTGTGAAGAAACTCAGAAGCTTGCCATTTCATCACTGCCGGCGCAGACTTATTTTCTTATCAAGCCAAGGAACGGGAGATTTTTCAAAAACTATAACTATAAATGAATGCACATGTTTTTTAACGGTAATTTTTAGCCACAGAGAAAAAAAACCTAGATGTAATAGTAACTTCTGCCTTCTTGTTGCTAAGACTTGTAAAACTTCCAGAGCATAGGGATGATATGGTTGGCCTGGGTGGGCATCTACTATTGCATCAAGAATGCTCTCCCCTGTGGTGGGATTATCTGGGTTGTATTATGACAGCTGGCCCCACCTGAAGTGGCTCCCCAAACCCTCCAGGAAACTGGAATAGATCAGACTCTGTCCTTCCAGCAAGGCTGGTCAGACTCCTGCCAAGGAGAAGAAAGCAGCCCCGGGACAATAAAAGGGGACAAGTCAAGTTCACCTTGGTAAAAAGAAAGATATTCGGCACAGAAAGAAGTAGCCTAGTCAATGCAAACATTTTTACTTATTACAAATTTGTTATTCTGACAAAGATTTTTTTTGAAGAGATTAGTTGTAACATCTTCGTAATATTTAATGTTTTATGTCACTGTAACTATTATGTTTAGTCGAGCTGGGATATACAAAAAGGAAGATACATAAGAAAGAAACCAATATAGTCAAAGGCAGTAAACACTGTTGTTCCACTCTTCATTTTAGACTCTCATAACAGTGAAAATACGTTCAGAGTAGCTCTGGACACTAGCATGGCCCCCAGAAAGCACCACCATTCACCACCGTTGACTTCTCCGGAGAAGCGTGCTGTTAAAGCTCTCTAATAGAATTCTCTTCTATCATGGTTCCTTGGAGAAGGCTCTTTGGAAAGACTAGTTAGTGGCTTTCTAAGAGCCTTCCACGGAATTCAGTTTCATCAAATTAATTTTCTGAATCTTCACTGTATTATGTGCAAATTCAATTTTTTAAGATGTTAAATTCTTAACTTATATGAAACATTCAAAACTCTTTACCTTTTGACCAGGTAAGCCTGGAGCTCCATGTAAACCATTTTCACCCTAAGAGAAGAACAGAGAATAAGTTTTATTAGCCATAGAAAACAAATGGAATAAATAAATTTTTGCAGTCAGGTGCCTGGGTGGCTCAGTTTGTTAAGCATCTTCATCTCAGGTCATAATCCTGGGCTCCTAGGATTGAGTGCCACATTGGACTCCGTGCTCAGTGGGAAGTCCCTCTCCTTCTACCCCTCAACCAGCTTGTGCTCTCTCCCTCTCCTTCTCTTTCTCTTTCATACTCTCTCAATTAAACAAATATAATCTTAAAAAAAGAAATGCTTACAGTCTTTAAGAACTAGTTCTAGTGTTGTGGGGAAAGATAGCTTAATACTGAATGCCTAGCACATTCAGGGGCTTTCTATCTATCCTTCCTTATCTTACAGCTGTAGGATTGGTACTTCAGTTTTATAAAATAAGAAAACAGAGTCTATGGGGTGCCTGGTGGCTCCATGGGTTAAGTGTCTGACTCTTGGTTTCAGCTCAGGTTGTAATCTCATGGATCATGAGATCCAGCCCTGCAGTGTGCTCCAAGGGGAGTCTGCTTGAAGATTCTTTTCATCTGTCAAAACCTCCCCCTGCCCCCCCAATTTATGTGTGCTCTCTCTCTCTTTCAAATAAATAAATTGAAGAGAGGAAGGAAGGGAGGGAAGAAAGCAGGGAGGGAAGGGAAGGAAAGAAAACAGAGTCTCCGAGTCATGTTCAGGGTCACCCATCTCGTGGCACAACCTAAGATTTGAATTGAGGTCTCTCTAACTCCACGGTCCATGTTTTCCCACATGCTATTTAGAATCCCTTATTTCATTTTCTCTTTCAAATCTCTGGACATGATAGTAAAGTCTGGCTTAGGCTTTCTATGGGCTGGCACTGTTCTCACAACACACCTATTGAGTAGATACTGTTATAATCATCTTACAAGAGATGATTAGACAGTCAGTAGGAGATAGAAATGGAATTTGAACACATACACTTCAGATCTGTGCACACAACCACCTCCCTCCACTATCTCATGGAAAATATTTATTTCTGGCTCATAAGTGACCACATCTAACAACTGAATATGTTTATATATCTATTAAAGATATATATCATATCTATTATAGTGATAGACATACAGATATTATGTTAACATGCTCATATATATATATCTGCTCATATCTGTTGATTGCCTTTAAACTGAAGACATACCCCATGCCATTTTACTTGAAACAACTGCTTACAAGAATTTTTAGTTCTTTCCATTCATCTGGTTCCTGTCTTGGGTAAAAAGGTTTTCAGCAGATGCTTATCAGTTTCCATTACTGGAATTCATGGGTCATTTCTTTGACAAGCCTGCTTTGTAAACATCACACCAGCTAGAATTAGATATTCCTGGGAGGATGTGTGTATTCTCAATGGATCCTTAAGAATTTTGCTGCTTATTGGAACTGACTTTGGCTCCTGAGTTTCCAGGTTTAAACAGCTCAAAATAAACAATCAAAAACATTGATCTGTTTTATTTCTAGAAAACATAAGTAATTTTTAAGACAATAAATTTTAAGCATTACCTAGAATGAAGTTAGATACCAATTCTTAGAATTTTTAAGTAAAATTCAAATATATGAAGAAAAAAATCACATCTTCAAACTTTAAAATAGCAATAATACATTGTGTCTAAATCAAAAGAGATCATTATTATTTCATTAATTAATACATTTTGGAAAGGTTTAGTCATTTTTAACAGTTATACCATAGTATACAGACACACATATTATTTTAAAGACTAAGGCTGTCCTCAGATTAAATTATCTAAGTTTTTCCGCAGTATAACTGCTATCATCATAGAATATAATAAACACTAAAGGGAAAATTTTGTTGCTAAGTGGAATTAAGTGTTGAAGTGTCAATAAAGTATAATACACTTATCTATGTAATAAATATATTTCTATTATTTAAAAAGCTGTTACAGTTCTAGATCTCAGGCATTACACAAATACATGAGAAACTTCCTGTGTCACTTAATAAAGTGATAGTAAAAGCACATTAAGTATTTGATGCCCGGGAACATTCTGTGGAAATTGAGCTTCTGTTACTCATCACAGAAGTATGTCCACTTGTCCATAAGGAGCAGAATTATTTTCATCAGTTGGTCTAATATAATGTTTTATATCATATTACAAGTTACACAAGATAACAAGATTCGGCATGTAATCCAGTAAAGTACACTGATACAGTATACACTGCCAAAAATACTTTTGGGGGAAAAAAGTAGTGATGGTATCTCTTCCTCTTTTTCTTTGCTGACAGCCCATTCCTGTGTACTTTGTGCTCCGGACCTCAAGCCCCCCTTCTGGCGTGTGTCAGGTTAGGGTTATACCCAGAAACACCACTAACTGGGAACCCAAAATCTCTAAAGCTGTGATATTAACCCTGTTTTTCTCTCTTTAATGGATACAGGTTCATGATTATTGCAATTAAAATGTTATATTTTCCTATGGCCAGTGTTCATTGGTCTCCATTCTTTCCTGACGAGGAACTGGTTTTGTAAACATAATCCTAAACACCCAGATCACCCAATGGACACCACTGATTACTCTCACAGGAAAAGGAAAAAGTAAGCTTCCCCCACCCGCAAGTGGAAGATTTTGAGATTCTGAGTGGACACTACTGAAGGTGAAAGTTGGCAACACTGGTGTTCAGAACCCTTTTTATTTTTTTCTCACTGATTTTCTTGAAGTGATCAGAAATGTTCTGCTTAGCAACTTTTAATAATCTTAAACCTTTGTCATTTTTCTAGTTCCTAAGGGATTAATCGGCCTATTTGTTTTGTCCCTATCTCAAAAAAAAAAAAAAAAAAAAAGAAAGAAATCTGTTAAGTAGCATAAAAACTAAAGACAAAAATAGCTGTAAAGAGTGAACTTTTGTTTAAAAGATTCATGGATAATGACACTTCCGTCAGGACTTTCTCTAAAACCTAATGCAGCTTAAGGTCAAATGGAATTCTACCTAGCAAATAAATGGCCTATCTAAAATTACCGGATGGGCAAACATGAACCGCTGTTTCTGAAGTCTCACTGTTCCTCCTTCCTCCCAGTCCCAGCACAAGAAAGAAGTAAGAAGCTTGTCCTCTGGCTTCTGATCAGTATTTTAGCCCATTATTGAAGAAAATGACAATCAATGTTTCCCACAGCTACGATAACATTCCAAACTTGTTTCTGAGGTACATTTCTGTTACAGGTTTTTCCATCAAAGGACCTGTGTCCTTTTCCTGTTACAAATCCAAGCTACAGAAGGACAAGTGAATGAGTATGTGTTATACAAGCGAAGCCAAAACCAACGCTGCTGCTGATAGTGCTGTTGCCATGTTATTACTGTAATGCCTAGCCCATCTCCAACTTCACAGAGCAATCGAAAGCAGCCTTTCCAGAATTCAAAGTAACCTCTTTGAGAAGGTTTTGGAAAAAAACTGAGGTGTGATTTAGGGCCAGCTGGTGGCTTTCTGAAAACCTGATCAAAGGATTTCATTTTACCCCCTTTTTATCACTGCACATTTCCCTGAAGGAAGCACAGCTAGGCATAAAAGATAAATTATTAGTTTTCCTGATTCCTTTGACATTGGAATCTATGTCTTTTCTTATTATGCAGGAAATACATGTTGTCTGAAGGACACTTGATAAGAAATCACATTCCCCAGGGCTATGTTTCCAAACCTAGTCCCAATGAGACTCAGCAAAGAAAAGCAGATTAAACAGGTAAATGAAAATTTGCTAATAACTGCACCTAAGCCCAGAAAATAGAAAGTTATATACTATGTTGTGGTGATTTTTTTGGTTTAAAAAATTAGGCATTTACCCTCTGATTAAAAAGGCTGAAATCCTACTATATAACACTGCTTCCGTATTTAAAAATTTAATTCGGCCTATCATTTCATTTTATAGCCTGTTTTCCAGGAACTTAATCTCCTGTATGAGGAGAGTGTACAATTGGAAATATATCAGTGTTTTCCCACTTATTAACTCATATTTATTAAGAGAAGATTTACTTAAGCTGAACGTCAAGTGAAATAGCTGGAAAAAACATCTGAAATGGAATGCCAGAGTTCCAGCATGATAACCAATAGAAGAGGCAGCTGAAAGTAAATCTGATTTTGATTTTGTGTATTGCTAACTTGACCTCTACATTTCTGACTACAGGTCTGCTTTACTCAGGACGCAATCTTCCGAAATGGAATTTTTACGGTTCTTAAATTGTTGCCACTCAACTAAATATATCAGGCAATAAAATAGATACCTCCCAATTTTTTTCAGACATTTCATCCAATCTAAGTTCTTTTGTTTCAGGGAGGAGTATTTTTCCTTCCTATTTTCTTGGACTTCATTGCGAGGAATAAATTGTCAAGTTAAAAAGTATATACTGCATAGGTTTAAAACTTCAGACTTTTCAAATTCTTTGTATTTGTTGGATCTTTGATGCAGCAAACACGTGGGTATACATTATCATATTAATGTTCAGGATAAGGCAAATTTATAATATTCTTTTTTTAAAAAAAGATTTTATTTATTTATTTATTTGACACAGAGAGACACAGCGAGAGAGGGAACATAAGCAGGGGGAGCAGGAGAGGGAGAAGCAGACTCCCTGCTAAGCAGGGAGCCCAAAGTGGGGCTCGATTCCAGAACCCTGGGATCATGACCTGAGCTGAAGGCAGATGCTTAATGACTGAGCCACCTAGGCACCCCAATTTATAATAGTCTTAACCATAAGATGAATGAGCTTGTTACTTGTTATTATTTATTCTTATTGGTCATTTCAAAGAAGGGAAAACTAGCCCACCAAAGGTAATATATGGTGGATACATGTCTTAATCATAATAATATAAATATGGTGAGATAGCCATAGCTGAATCCAACATCTACTGTCTCAAAAACTACCAACCTGAGTGTACGTGTGTGTGGGTACACAAGTATATGAAAGTGCACATACCTAGAAAACAAGCAGGATGGGTAGTCTTAAATACAGGCACAAGAACAAATTCATATACTTATATCCACCATCTCCATTAAAGAATCTGTTGCGGTACTGATGCTACTGAAAGCTTCTTAAAGTCAGGCATTTTTGCTGTTTAATTTGTATATTGGAGAGCAGAACAAAACAATTCTATATGCGGGTACTGCAACAATGCTTTCTGAACTCAAATTAACCTTCCCCAATTTTCTGCCCATTAGTCTTATTTTACAAAAGAAAAATATCTTATGGTGATATCCCTCTGTGTTAATATCAAGCCTATTCAGCAAATTAATAATTTTTCAATGATAGTGTGGAGTCCCTTAATATGTTAGTCACTGTTTTCTGGGCACACACTGGTCACACAATATATCTTTTAAAATGTGGCACTCAGAATTGAGTGCATCACTCCAGAAATGGTCTCACCACACAGAATAGAGAACAGAAATGTCATACACACACACACACACACACACACACAGACACACACACACAAACACCGTCCAGTACTCCTACTAATACAACTTGATTTTTTAAAGCTAAATTGCTTATGTATACGTTGAGCTTGCAGTCAACTATAACCATTAAGTTTTCCTCTCAAGGGACTACATCTTACAATTCTTTTACAAAATAATTGAATGAAAATTATACTGAGTTATTCAAATTAAAAAACAAGAAAAGAATTTTGAAATTATTTGGACAGGTAAACAATTCTTTCCATATAAAACAAAGTTAGGAAACTGAGCCTTGGTCAGTGTTGTAGAGCCCATTAAAAACCTGCGCTCCTCTGTACTTATGAGGATTTTTTTTTTTAAGTGGACTTGTCAAGAACAAGTGTTTTGGCTTTTCACTATATTGTGAGACTAGCTGTAAGATAGTCTTTAAGTAAACTCAAAGCTTCATTAAAGTATTAGGGAAACAGAAGACATTTAATGTGAATCATCTCCCGAAATTTCCGAAGTATAGTAACTGACATCTGAATCAAGTATTTTAACAAGTGAAAGATGATGTAAGATATAAAGAGAAGGACAGTGTCATCAGTAAGCTCCTAATTGAGGACAGTGAGATACCAGTAAGTGCAAACTACTTCCTGTCCAAAGTATTCCTCGTGATGAGTAATTTGTAGTTTTACTCCATATCAATTACTTCTACTGGAGCTTAAATGCACTCAAGTCATTGGTTATTTATCTTTAGCCCTGAGGTAAATGGTTGTGAAGATATGGAGAAAGAACATGCCTGAGTAACACTGTAAGAAAGTCAGGAGATGTTTTTCCAAACCCTATTTGGAAAGAGAGGGAGCACGATAACCTGAAGATTTATGCTTGAGAGAGAAAAAAGAGCACTGTTTCTCCAAGGGAAAATGGGAAGCAAATTCTGGAGCTGCACACACTTCTCTCTGTGAGATTTCACTCTAGGAAGCAGGATCTGTAAGCTTTGCCAGGCAGATAAGAGATTCTCCCGCCCTCCTATTTCCCTGAAGCATGCTTTTGCAGAAAGTACAGAAGACTGGCACTGATGCACCACTGCCTTTTCAATTCCTCGCAGCACGGTTCTAAACAATCATCTTCAACTTCTTTTCTCTATTGGCCTGGGGCTAAGTCCACTTGAGTTCTGAATAACTCAACAAACATTTATCCAGAATCAATCGGGTGCCCTATGCTGGGTTAGGTTTGGGGATTTCAGGAACAAGACCTTGTTCTCCTGGAGCTCACAGTGGAGACAAAGACACAAACTATGTTGGTAATGTAAATAAAGTACTACATGAGCAGAGAGAAGGGGCTATTAACCCATCCGGTGCCAAGGAAACTTTACGAAAAAGATGAACATTTTCTTGAGCTTTGAATGTAGTAATCTCTGAAAAATGCAGTGATGGTGAGAGGGAAGAAAGGTACCAATCATGTATGATCATGCTCTCATATCTTCTATTCAGTACCTAACAGGTTCATTCAGTACCCTACACTGGCTATGTCTGTCTCTCACTTGGATAGCTAAAAATCTCTTTTAGACAAAGCTGCTTTTAGAAAACTCTAATATCTGAAATTGTAGATGTCCTTATCAAAGGCCAAGTATACCTTTAAATTCACCGTGGAGCATCTCAGCAGTCTACACCAAGAATAAAATAATTAGCCACTAAACTATGCAGAGAAGCAGAGAGTATGTGATCTTTTTTATGGCAATATTTTAATATTTATGTGCTAGATTCTCACAGTGCGTTAAACCAAATAGGAACATTAGCAGACTAAGTTCTTGAAATCTGGCTAACTGTTTAGCAAATAAAAGTCAAGTGCCTGGGTGCCAGATCTACTGCTTGTGTCGAGCCTGTCATCCATCTGTTGTGTTCTCTGCCAACTGCTCTACTTGGGGTGTGTGTGGAAGGCATTAGAAGGGAATAAGAAACCATTAAGAAATAAAATCAACTGCAGAGTGAGCAAGTTTCTTTTTCTTTTTCCTGTCCTTCTGTTACCTCTGTCCTTCTCACGTTTCTGCTAATTTTACTGTTACATTGTATTAAAATAATGCTCATAAATGAGACAATTAAATGAGACTTAAACTCCATGTAAAGGCAGTAATTTTTTCACTGGTAATTCAAGTATCACTCTTGGAAGTTTAGTAAGTGAAGCCAACAGTAGGTTGACAAAACTGTTTTCTTTGTGGTCATTTTTCCTATGAATATTGGTTATGATAAAAAGTTCAATCCTATGTCCAGATTTAACCATCTTTTTTCACTGCAGAATTTTCTGAAACACAGGAGTTTATAGGTGATTCTCTGTTTAAGAAGTATTTTCTCTGACATGAAGCTCATGTTTGTTTTGTAAATCCTAACAAGTTCATAGGAAGGATATAGACCATTGTTAGAAAAAAGGTGAGCTGCCCTTTCTTTTATTCTTCTCATTTAGTGTTTTAATTCCTACAATAAATTGTCACATATGAATAGGTATTTTAACTTTTTTTTAAACTTGGGAAGACCTCTGAAATTAATACTAATTCCGAATCTCAATGGAAAATGAGGTGAAACTGGATAATATAGATGGAAAGCCAAATGACTTAAAACAAAATTCTCTGTCTTTTTCAATAAACGCCTATAAGTTTCTGAGTCTCTGAGGCATTACTGCTACATCTGGACCAGAGCTGTCTCAGAGTTCATTATAATTCACAACAGCTACTGGCCTTGTCTGCACTTTCAGCAACTGTAACAGCATCTGCCTTTATTTCCTGAAGCAGCAGTCTTCTCGTAAAATGTCTTTTTAAGGGGAAAATCGAGATTCAGAGATCACAGTCATTTCATTTTCCAACTGAAAAGAAATACAAAGACGGTCAGGGAACAATGGATGTGCCCAGTTCAGTCTCGCTGCAGAGACTGGGGACTTCAGAGCATATGGTGAAAAGGCTGTCACACAAAGCGCCTCGGCGTGAGCATAGTTAGCCTGGCTGATTTTCAGTCAGGCAACTTGGCAGCTTGCTCATCACGTTATCAGATATACTTCTTAAGTGCCTTAATGCATATGGCTTTTTACCTCTAGAAGTTCACATTTTTTAAAAAATAAACTCATGGTGCTAAGTTAAACACTTTTGTTTTTGACCAAATGAATATACAATAAATGTGTGTAAGTGTATATATATCATATATATAAATAACCAAAAAAAGTTATATATACACTTATATTACATATATAATAAGCATACTTATATTATATATACTTTACATATAATTGTACATTTAAATATTGCAAGCATATTCCATAGAGAACATGAAGAGAATTTTCTAGGTTAGGTGCTGAGGTAAGGTAATCTGGAGAGTGTGGCCATGACTGGTCTGCTGGGAGGTGAGCAGATAAGGATCTCCAGACAGTCCAGGCATGGGAATTTTAAAAGTTTATTTCAAATATACTTTTGAATTTGGAAGCCAAACAATCCCGTTTTCATAATACTTATTTTGGAAGATAAAGCTAAACAAAATACTTCCACTTGGTGAAAAAAACATCTGAGTAAGATTTTTAATTGGAGGACACAATTTTCTGAGGGTGGGAGAGTCAGAATCGCTACAGTTGGGTAGACTTTAAAAGAGGGTCCACGGATTTAAAGAGAAGAAACACAGCCTTCCCCCCACCCACCCCGTCCCGCAGCAGAATTTAGGAAACCCTCTGTACAGTTCCCTTTCTAGGCCGTAGGCAAATGAATTTAAGATCTAATAATAAACTGTCTGTGCAAAGGGAATCTGGATACTTGAGGAAATATATCCAGAGGAAGTTGAAGGTACAAGAGCTATGAACTCATATGGGTAAGATTCGAATCCTGCCTCCACCGTCTGTTAGCTATGATACTTTGGGGAAGTTTTTATTCTATCTTAGTTTCTTAATTTGTGAAATACTAATGATAATAAATCTTATCTCAGAGATACTGTGAGAAATAAATAAAATAATGTAAAGAAGTCTTTTGACAGTGTTTAACACATAATAATGATTGAGTATATTGTTGCTATTAATACTGTAAGAGTTTACACTCATATATATTTTAGTTAAATAGAAAATTAATTGCTTTGCTAACATGCACACATTACTTTGTTTTTAGAGGTCAAAATTATCTAAGATATGTGACCTTTAACATTTTCCACTAAATATATTTTGAATAAATAATATAAATCCCCTCAAACGAGTTCTAATTTAGTTTCATAGTAAGCCCGAGTTTAGAATAATTGAATAATCAAACTGTTTTCTTTAAAAATTGTATCTATTTACCAAGTACAATAGCCGCACCCTTATCTATGCCCCAACCTTCCAAGACTGAAAACCACAGAGTGTACCAAACCCTATATATACTGTTTTTTACTATACATACATATCTATGACAAAGCTTAATTTATAAGCTAGGCACAGTGAGAGAGAATAATAACTAATAATAAAATAGAACAATTATAACAATGCCTCTAACAAAAGTTATGTGAATAGGCTCCCTCTGTCTCAAAATATCTCACTGTATGGTATTCACCCTTCTTCTTGTGATGACGTGAGATGATAAAATGCCTACAGGATGAGATAAAGTGAGCTGAAGACGTAGGCACTGTAATGTAGCATTAGGATACTATTGAACTTCTGACCATATGTCAGAAGCAGGACCATCTGCTTCTAGATTGTAGTAGACCGCTGATAAGCAGATACTACTGTATTTAGAGATCAGGCACTGAGCTGCCACTTTTATGAATAATCTCATTTAATCCTTAACACAAAAATAGAAGGAGATACAATATAATGCCTATTTTAAAAAAGAAAAAAAACTTGGAAGAAAAAGAGATGTACCCTAAAATTATAGACTGAGGATTTGAGCTGGGATTCAAATATAGGCAATCAAATTCTGGGTAGTTAATATCTGAATATTAGTATCTGAATAGTTAATATCTGAATGGTACAATAATGATTGCTATCATTTACTGCATACCTATTCTGTGAGAAACAGAATTTTTTGGTGAATATTTTCTTAGTAAAATAAACATTTTAGGGATGAACTGTAGGTAATTAAACAGACAGAAAATTGCTTTTAGCATAAATTGGGCTCCATATTTATTGAACTTTTCCTATCACATCATTAGGATTAAGATGACTAGGAAATAATTATCCCTGTTTTTAAAAAATATCCCCACTTCCCAAAAAACATATCTGATACATGACATATATAAGTGAAACAGAGAATGAGGTAATTTTTTGTTTGAAATAGTCAAGTAACGAACACAAGCATGCTTTGAGTGTGATGTTTGAAGGTAACACAGTGAGCAGGATTTGCCCCCAGGGTCTAAATCTTCACCCCATTTTCCCACCGCATACCATGAGGATATTGTGAGCACATGTGTGCCTGTGTGTGTGCATGCATGTGTGCATATGTGCAAGCAAGCACATGTGTGTGTGATCTTATGCATTAAGTGATCCAGTTCTCATGGAAATTAGACCATTCGATTTACTTATCTTGATTGCCAGTGGTTTCTGTCCAATCAAGCTTACCAGAAGTCACCAGTGTCTAATAACTTACAACACCTGCTACACTGGCTATATAAGATAGCTTTTCTGACATGAACTCAGAACAGAAAACTTACCAAGTTTCTTAGGCAAAACCCTAGCTGTGCGGAAGATATGTAAAGGGGACATTCATCGGCTGTCGTGCGTTGGCAGCAGAGCTGCACATATAAGGTTAGAATGCCTAGTGAGTCCGTATAAGGTGATGAGTATTAGAATCACATAAGAACATAATTAGATGCTCTAGTTCTTCATTCTTCATGACTTCACATATCCCATAAATTGACTTCATAATATAGTGTTGTTCAGTGTCCTATTTTTCTCCTGGGCCTCAGAAGAAACTAAAACTTTGTTCAGGGCCTTGACTTAAAAAATTTACTGCTATCACCTAGCCAAACTTCAACGTGTAGGTTTATCCTAGAATAATAGGATTAATATGCAAATCACTTAATTTATTATGGTATCGCACTGGATAGAAGTATGAAGTATAGCTAATATACAAACTCTATGCTGCTCGGAATATGCTTCACTCCATTAACATAAATCAGCTTTCTAGTTTAAATATTAAACCTTAAAAAAATTAAGAAATCTTCACTCTGAGAATATTACACCGGAGCTATATGTTCGAGGTGCTTTGCATATGTTCTTGTTCCAAGTGAGACAATCCATCTTTTTAAATTTTAGCTTTTAACAGAATCCTTAAGCATTTCTAATTTCAAGAAAAAGAACCCCAAGGAATTACGAAGAAGAATCAAAGTTAAGCCTGGGGATGCTGTCTGAGCATTCTGGGAGATGTGTACGAGTCACATAAAGCCAACTGTGGGAGATTCAGCTCTGAGAATACTGAATACTTTAAGGACTAATAACTTTCTTTGGGAATTCACTCAGAAAAATCAATCAAGTTATTTTCATCTTAAAGCAATGCAAGTATTTTACTCCAAATATAAATGTTCATCTTTATAATTTCAAAATTCCGAAGTTTTAAAAATTAAGAAAAATTGATATATCCTTATTGGAGTGAAATATTTAAAACTTACTAACCACGCCATGAGGTAACATAGTTTTCTTGTTATCTTAATTCTGTATATATTCATCAGTTATTTTAAATAGATGGTAACCTGTGGATTATGGAAGTGAGAAAAAAACACTTTTCAGCTGACATTTCTGCACTCATGAATGTGTTATACCTTTAACAGCTAATTGAAGGGAGAAGTTAGAAGCACAACTGGCACCACCAGTGACTGTGACCTTGAAGATAGGCTGTGGTCAAAGACTCATGATTCTATAGATACTGGGAGGGTATTAGCCACTAAGGAGGATCTGTGAAGATGTGTGAAACAAGGATCCAAGAGCTCGGAGTTGCCTGATACAACACTCAGCACCACCGGAAGCTGCATGAATTCTCTAATTTCCCGCTTTCCCATACCTTATTGTGTAAACTTACATGAGTCTTATTTTACATCCCAGAGTGAAGAAGTCTAATTATCTATAATCTATTTTATAGTCCAAGGACTTCAGTGATTCTATGTTTGGCTAAAAAAAAAAGTTCCCGTATTCAAAGTAATTTTAAAACTCCCAATGATCTGAAATCCAATCAGATTATTATGACATATTTTAGGAAGAGGTTGGTGCAATGAAACAAATATGGAATTTGAAACAAATGTGGACTATAGCAGCCTGCTTAGGAGATAGAGGACAGTAGTATTCTCTAGGGGAAAAGGCATTTTGGAGAAATTAGACTTTCGAACAAGTGTCTGAAGGAATTTTACTTACGATGAAGAATCTGCAATTAATGTCATCAGCAAGTTTAATTAAGCAAGAAGACAGCAGCCCAAATAAACATTAACTTGCAGCAAGGTATCATCATTCAACAAAGAGTTTACTGAATCTAACATTTACACTACTATAGGAGGAGTGAGGAATTTGCTAATTCCTAAATCATTCCTTAATTATTCCTAATCAAATCATTCTTAAAAGAAAAAAAAGAATCATTTCTAAAAGGAAAAAAGCAGCAGGAATGAAGCAGTCAGAAGTCAGACACATTGAAGAAAGACTCAGAAAATATCTGCCCGATAATTTCTGAACCTCCTACCACTTCAGCTTCAGTTACTTTTGTGATGACTGTAGGTCAACCACAGGGTCAAGGCCTTCTGGATAATGAGGCACAATGGATTCACTTGGTAATTAGTGCAGCTAAAACAGCTACAGAAACCTATACTAAACTTATTTTAATGAAGAAGAGAATTTTCTTAGCAACAAGTGAAACTTTAATAATTCAGCAGTTTAAGTGTGTGTACATATACACACACATTTATGTATCATGAAAACCAGGACAAGCTAATTTCAGTTTATATTTACAAATATAGCAATTTTTAAAGTTTCTATAAAAACTTAAATATATGGAATGAATAAGTCACAGGAATAAAAGGCACAGCATAGGAAATATAGTCAGTGATGTTGTAGTAGTGTTGTTTGATGACAAATGATAGCTACACTTGTGGCGGGTATTGAATCACTATGTTGTACACCGATTACAACTAATGCACACTGTAACTAATGTAACATTGCATGTCAACTAGGGATGACTGGGTGGTTCAGTCAGTTAAGCCTCTGCCTTTGGCTCAGGTCATGATCTCAGGGTCCTGGGATGGAGTTTCCTACTGGGCTCCTTGCTCAGAGGGGAGCCTCCTTCTCCCTCTGCCTGCCACTCCCCCCAGTTTGTGCTCTCTCTCTGACAAATAAATAAAATCTTTTAAAAAACTGTATTTCAATTATACTTAACTAAAAAAATTTATAAAACAAAACTGAACTTAAATAAGATGTTGAACTACAACACTAACCTCTTGTGAATAAATTCATCATATAGAATTATCTTTACACTATTAGAAAAGCCAATGTGAAAATCAACCATTTTATGAGATAAATACCATGTTTTTAGTATTTTATTGATGGACTGAATATATTCTTGCATTTTGATTATTAATATCTCATGTGGCACTGCATTTTTAAGTGTTTATTTAATCTCTGTCTATAGTGAAAAATCTATTAAAAGATGTTATGGCATAAGTTATATAGTAACACTCAGAAGCCTTGGGGCTCTCAGAATAATGGGTAATGTTCTAGAGCAGGGGTCAGCAAGTTTTTTCTGCAAAGGACCAGACAGTAAATATTTTCGACTTTGCAGGCCATGTGATTTCTGCCACAATTACCTAACCTTGCCACATGGCACAAAAGCAGCCTCAGACAATATGAAAACAAATGAGTGTGGTTGTACTCCAGCACGTTATTTATAAAATCATCCAGTTAGAGTTTTCAGCAGCCCTGCTGCAGAGTCATAGTTTCCTGGCCCCTGAGCTATCAGACTAATTCTATATATTTTGTCTTCCTACCCAGTACAAACTTTTACAAGAGCCTCAAAGCTTAATCAAACAGCAAATGCACATACCTTTCCCCCAGGAATTCCAGGAGTACCAAATTCACCTTTCATACCACCTGAACCCTAAAATATAGAAATGCTTTTCAGAAGTTTTTTTCAAAGGTGTATTAAGTGTTAATGTCAAAGAGAATCTACCATTTCACAGATACACTGCTTCTGCTTGCACAAAAGTTTGTTCACTGAGTCCCTTCTTTGTATTGTCCACAAGTCCTTAAACTATACTTTTGACAATAATTTATCAAAAAATTAATAAGTAATAAATATCAAAATGTTAATCAAAACTAAAACCATTCTCCACACAGATATATGTAATTCAGCGTTGTCATTTCTTTTACATTTATCAAAGATAAGGAATGATTCTATTTCTTTTATCTTAACTAATACCTAATGCTTTCAACTCAAGCAAGTCATGAAATTTTAGACTCTAAGGTATCCATATTTGTTTCATTAATGTGCCTGATCTTCCATTATATCCTCTAGGAAAAATCCCACAGCTGGGCCAACCCAATTGTTAACTTCCCTGCTTTTCCATTTAAATGGGAAAAAATATTCTCAATGAAGTTGATGTGTTACCTATATCTGCCTTAATGGCTCTACCACAAATTCAGTCTAATAATTTATCCTTGAAATGGTGGAAAATAAATCAACTTTTTGAATGAATTTCATTAATGTGTGGTAGAGATTTTAAGAAATATATCAGAATTTTGTGACTATATAATGCTATTATTACACTGATATATTTTCATTTCAGATTTAAGGTATACAAGTAAATTTCAACTTCAAGTTCCTATAAATTAGATGAGATTACATCACATTGGGTAAAATTGACATAAAAATAAAATTGATACAAAAATGGATACAAAACAAAATAAATAAAATATATTCAATATTAGATTAGAAAAAATAGAGAAATATTATTTATTTCTTATATTGACATAGAAGGTCAAAAGTCAATATTAAATTCTACCTCTAAGAGTTTACTACTAAGGGAAGATATCCCTTCTTTCAAAGAAATTGACAACATATTTTGATTCTATTATAGAATGAGCAGGTGAGTAATGTCATATTGAAGAGAAAATAAAGGGAAACTCACCAGTAATCCTGACTTAACACATTAGACTATTCAAAATGGAAACTGCCATATACTGAGATCTGAAGGAGGGGAAAGGAATCAATACAAAAGTTTCTGACTAAAGAGGTAAGTTAACTTATTCCATTTTAAATTGTTTTGATTTTCTCTAGAAGTATGTCAGCAAAGCAATCATTTCATAAAGCCTATATCCAGCCTAACTGGATATGTGGAAGATAATAATTTAAACATAAACTGGAAAATTATTCCCCAAATAGAGCTCAGACCTTAGGTTCAGGGACACTGAAATTGAGCTGCTATTTTATAAAATTCTCACAGAATTTCAACTTTGAAGTGGATAAGGGTATTAGCCAGGGTCTTAAAGAATTGAGAAAGTAATGTGGTTGCTAAGTAATTAGGTTGCTAACTACATTTGCTAAAAAAAAAAGGTGGGGGGGATTAAAAGATTCAGAAAATTACAATAATCAAATCTAAATGAAAGAAAAGTATTAATTGTTATTTCACATAATGTCATCTAGAGTTTACTCTTGGACAAATGAGTTGATTTGATTAAGTGCTCTAATATACTAATCATATCTAGGTGTTCAAACCCATGCAATGGTTGAATTTCAAACCATTTTACTCCATGAAGAGGGTCATCATTTTTATGAAAAGAAAAAAAAAAAAAGGCAGTAAATCAGATTAATGAAGCATGGATGAGAACATAGGCAAGTAAAGATAAAAATTAAATTAAGCCCAAACTCGTTTTTTCCCAAATATTTCTTTTTTAAAAAGATTTTATTTATTAAAAAAAAAAAGATTTTATTTATTTATTTGACAGAGATCACAAGTAGGCAGAGAGTCAGGCAGAGAGAGAGAGAGGGAAGCAGGCTCCCTGCTGAGCAGAGAGCCCGATGTGGGGCTCGATCCCAGGACCCTGGGATCATGACCTGAGCTGAAGGCAGAGGCTTTAACTCACTGAGCCACCCAGGCATTGCTAATTAGCAATATGTAGCTAAAAAGAATCAGGTCACTTCATTTTTTAAAAGAAAAAGTATAGTATAGAACACTAGTGAGTAAGAGTCCTTGATGATTTAACATATCTAGCTCTTTCTCTGCAAATTGACTCTGCCCTGCTTGGCAAAGTTCCCTGGGAAATTGGGGCATCAAATTTATAGGTTCTAGAAACAGCTGAGTGGATGACTTAGACTTTCTCTCAGGTGTTCATTCATTTATTCAACTCCTATTATGTGCTGCTCTATGTATGCTGCTCCCAAAATTTCCATTCTAGTGGGGGAAATGAATAGACACATAATGCTAACAAGTCAGGTGATACTAAAAGTGCTAAGAAAGAAAATAGAAGTGGAATGAAGGGATGCTTCTATATAAAGACTTCAGACTAGGCCTTTCTATTTTAAAGTGATTTCTGAGATTTCTAAATGGTGTGATGGAGAGAGCCAAGTAGCGATCTGAGGAAGCCCCACATAGACTGTAACCTGGTGTAAAGACCCTGGAGCAGGATAGAACAAGGGAAGAGGGTAGGACACCATGTAGGGAGTGGAGAATGGGATGGAGAGAGCTCTACACATTATCTGGAGCCATGGAGAGAGCTTCAGTGTTTATCCTGAGAGAGACAGGAAGACACGGGTGGGTTTTGACCCAGATGGGGAAGGATTGACTCACATGATTATTCATTGTCAAATAATGTTGGGAACAGAAGACATAGCTTTGATGAAATACTTAAATCATTAAGTGACCTTTTCAAGAAATTAACTATCAATAACATTAATATTTACTACAAGAAGCATACAATAACACATTAAGATTTTTATATACTAAAATATTTAATCAATTGTAAATTCAAAGGGATTATCTTACAGATGAAGATTAATTTGTTTTTGGCCAAGTCACATAAGAAACTCAACTCAAACTAAAAGGATTATTTCCACCTCTTCCTCAATATGTGAACAAGTATACTATAGATAGGAAAGCAGAGGAAACATATTTTTTCAGTCTGTATTATGTGTGAGTTTCTGGCACTATGTATCTTATATACATTTTATTGTATTCCTTCTTCACAATAAACCATTGACTAGGTATTATTAAGGACTACTTTCAAAGCAAATAAGAGGTGGGTGGGATTCAGTCTCAAGTGGTTCAGACTCTAGAGAGGTAAGCCTTCTAATATACTGTCCCACATGTACTGTCCTAAATATCCTTTCTCAGTCTTATAGACCAAAAGGAAAACCTTGAGAATGTCTGGTTCCTTTAGCAACACTGCACTTCTGATCATTTCATGAAATTAACTATTCAATACACCTTAGAGCAAAATGACTTTCAATCTCCAAGCTATGCAGGCATTATTTTGTGCACCTAGTCTAATAATGAAAATATATAGCAGACTTAAACACAAGGAAAGTCATCTTTATTTATTACACATTAAAGTTGCAGGATCACACAGTACAATAAGAACAGGAACAGACTCATCATCAACTCCTCAAAATGAAACAATACATCTACGTTTATTACGAGTGCCAGAAAGCAGAACACATTCATAGCCACAGTCATCTGAAATCATAATTACACAGCAAGCATTATGCTGGTTTAATCAAAAGCTGGTGCTTGCATTGAAAAAATAAAGTATATTGAAAAATGAATTAATTTTTTGTCTTGTTTTGTAGATCATCAATTTATTTCATCCCAGCTGTTTTTACCTTGCCACTAAAATCACTTGCAGTTATGAGTTTTGTATAGTCTGGAATTCAAAACCAATGTTAATATTTTAAAAACATATCTTAAGTGGAAGTTATATAATACACTGTAACTCTAAGGTACATTTTTATGTATTTTATAGATTTGGAATACAATAAATTTGCTAATAATTTCATTTTTACTAATTCCTTCTTAGTCCTTTTCTACTGCTTTTCTTTCCCACAGAGGGAGGGAAGACTCCTTGAGCAAATAATCACTAGATTGTAAACTCAGTGAGAGTAAGCCTAGTTTTCTCACTACTGCTATAGATCCAGAACTTAGCACACTTTTTGTTATAATAACAGGAACTCAGTAAATAGTTGCTGATGAATTAATGAATAAAAGAAAAATGAATATTTAGATGTTGAAAGAGGTATCTACTGTATGATTAAAGAGTATGGAGGAAAGAATAAGGCTTTAAATGACATATGCTCTAACACCTCTAACAAGAGAGTCTTAGTGCCTAAACTTGAAGAAAAAATCATCTGAATGTGATTTAATGATTTTCTTAATATTTACTTAATGTTTTTTAAAAGAGACGGGGATGTTTTTAAAATATTTTACTCCTTCTGAAACTGACATGTGAAATTTCTTCCTATGCCAGTAATCTTAAATTGATAGAACTGGTAAGTCAAAGAACGGGAAAGTCAACAATCACCAACAAGTAAGACAGATAAACATTTTCAAAGTACTTTGTGTCAACCTTATGATGTAGGTAGAAAGGATAGATGATACACCCTCATTTACAGATGAGGGAAATGAAGCATGAAAAGACTGGGTGGCTTGGCCAAGCTCACACTCCTAACCTCAGAAGAGTTGGGATTAATTCAGATCTTTCCACTTTATGAGTCCTCTAAATTATGTTACCATGGGCACACCATTCTACCCATACATGGTTCTCTCAGCTGCAAAATGAGGATAAAAAATACTAGGTTGAAATTCTTTATGAAGTTATAAGGATAAAACAAGATATTTCAAGTGGAAAATGCTATAACCAAAGAACACAAATAATACTGAAGAGCTTTTAGAAAATAGAGCAATCTTCAAAATCCAGACTGGACTTGACATATCTAGGTTCTGATCCTAGCTTGACCACTCACCATGTGCCCTTGGGCAACAATTTAACCTCCCCGAACTTCAGTTTTGCCTTCTGTGAAATAGTAATACCAATACTTAACACAAAGAGTTTTAAGAATCAGAAAAATTACATATCTAAAATACTCTTCCCAGTGTCTGGCACATAGTTAGTTCTCAATAAATACTAGCTATTGTTAAAAGGATTTATATGTTTAGTTTGATTAAAGTCTAGTCTTTAGGACTAGCTATTGTTTAATTATTTTAGATTTTCATATAACGGCCTTAAGTAAAGTATTCCAAGTAATTTGATTTAAAGTTCAAAAATAAATGTTCCATCATACCTCAAAATTCTCTCAAACACTTGCTTAGGTGCTTAAAGTTCCCATGCAAGCTACAATGAGCAGACTTTCCTTTGGGAGTCAAATGCCTATGAAGCCTTTGTTGAAGCTTGCTCTGCAACTTTGAAGGATCAGTCATTGCTCAGACATCAGTCTCCTAACTTTTGAAATAAGGAGCCCACTTGGATTATGCTGCTAATTTAGAACCATGGACTTCGAAGTTAAGGCATGAATGGGATTCAAATCTGTTTCACCTTGGAAAGGTGAAAAAAATCAACTCCTAAACTTAGCACAAATGAATTTATCTAATTAGCTAACAAAAGACATGACATTAAAAAGTGGAAAATGAAACACTTAAGTTTTGATATGGTAGGGAGAAGGAAAAGGCAAATCTCTAAGCATGGGATATTGCCTAAAATTAGTTCAACAAAGGTGTGCTGTTTAGGAAAAGGGTTGGGAGCTAAGGAAAAATCTTCAGTGGGAACCTATCAGTAGACAAGAGAAGTCACAAGAAAAGTAAATTAAAAGCCAATATTCCTGATAAAAATAGATGCAAGAACCCTCAACCAAATACTAGCAAAATGGATTCAAGAATAAAGTGAAAGCATTACCCACCAGGATCAGAACAGTCCATGCAAAGCAACAAAATACATATTCTTCTCAAGTGCACATGGAACATTTTTTAAGATAGATCAAATGTGGGGAACCTGGGTGGCTCAGTCAGTTAAACTTTCGGCTCAGATCACGATACCAGGGCTCTAGGATCAAGACCCACATCAGGCTCCCTGTTCAGGGGGAGCCTGCTTCTCCCTCTCCTCCCTACTCCTGCTTTCTCTCACTATCTCTGTCACTATCTCTGTTTCTGTCTCTGTCTCAAATAAATAAATAAAATCTTTAAAAAAGATAGGTCAAATGTTAGGCCACAAAGCTAATCTTAATAAATTTAAGAAACTGTATTCCCCTGATGATGCGTATTTACCAAAAAGATACAAAAATATTGATTCAAAGGGGCTCATGCGCCCCCATATTTATTACAGCACTATCAACAGCCAAATTATGAAAAGAGCCCAAAGGTCCATTGAATGATGAATGGATAAAGAAGATATGGTATACACACACACACACACACACACACACACACATGAATATTACTCAGCCATCAGAAAGGATGAGCCCTTGCCATTTGCAATGATGTGGATAGAGCTAGAGTATATTATTCTATGTGAAATAAGTCAGTCAGAGAAAGACAAAGAATATATGATTTCACTCATATGTAGAATTTAAGAAACAAAACAGAAGAACATAGGAAAGAAAAAAAAGAGAAAGAAGCAAACCACACAACACAATTAACTACAAAGAACAAACTGAGGATTAATGGAGGTAGGTAGGTTTAGGATGGGCTAAATGGACTACGTGGGTGACGAGTACTAAGGAGGGCGATTATTGTGGTGAGCATTGGGTGTTTATAATATAGAGGTGATGAATCACTGAATTCCACTCCTGAAACCAATATTACCCTATATGTTAACTAACTAGAATTTAAATAAAAACTTGAGAGAAAAAAAAATTAAGAAACTGAAATCATATCAAGCATCCCTTCCAACTACAATGGTATGAAACTTGAAATTAATTACAAGAAAAAAACCTGGAAAATTCACAAATAAGTGGACATTAAACAACATGCTATTGAATAATCAATGGATCAAAGAAAAATCAGAAGAGAAATAAAAAATACCTGCTACAAATAAAAATGTAAAGACAGCATAACAAATTGTGGGATATAGCAAAAGCAATTTTAAGAGGGAAGTTCATAGTGATAAGCACCTACCACAAGTAACAACAAAAGTCTCAAATAAACAACTCAAATTTACACCTCAAGGAACTAGGGGGGAAAAAAAAGACCAAAACAACAAAGCCCAAAGTTAGTAAAAGGAAAGAAATAACAAAGAGTACTGCAGAAATAAATAGAGACTAAAAACAAAATAGAGATCACTGAAACTAAGAGGTGGTTCTCTGAAAGAGAAACAAAATTGACAACTCTTAAGTAGACTCATCAAGAAAAAAAAAGGGAGGACTCAAAATAAAAAACGAAAAAGAAGTTAAATTGATACCACAGAAATATAAGGGATCATTAGACTACCATGAACAATGATATATGTCAACAAATTGGACAACCGATATAGTCCTTATAGAAGAAATGGATAAATCCCTAGAAACATACCTCCTACCAAGACTGAATCATAATAAACAGAAAACCTGAGCAGACTAATTAACAATGAGATTGAGTCATTAATCAAAAACATCCCAATAAACAAAACTATAGGACCAGAGAGCTTCACTGGTGAATTCTACCATATATCCAAAGAAGAACTAATATCAATTCTTCTCAAACTTTTCCAAAAAACAGAATAATAGAGAACTCTTCCAAACTAATTTTATGAGACTAGCATAACCCTGATATCAAAATTAGACAAGTATGCCACAAATAAAGAGAGTTACAGGCTAATATCCCTGATGAACATAGATGAAAAAATTCTCACAAACTATTAGCAAACAGAATTCAACAATTTATTAAAAGTATCATGCATCATGATCAAGTGGGATTTACTATAGGCACGCAAGGATGGCTCAATATGATACATCACATTAATGAAGTGAAGGATAAAAATCATATACGATCACCTCAATAGATGCAGGAAAAGTATTTGACAACATTCAGATATGATAAAAACTCTCAATAGTGTTTATAGTAGGAAAGAACCTCAATATAATAATGTCTATATATGACATGCCCACAGCTAACATCATACTCAATGGTGAAAAGCTGAAAGTCTTTCCTCCAAGATCAGGAACAAGATAAGGATGCCCAATCCCATCACTACTATTTAACATAGTAATTGGAAGTCTTATACAAGACAATAGGTATGAAAAAGAAAGAAAAGGCATCCAAATTGGAAAGGGATAAGTGAAACTGTCATTATTTGCAGATGATATGATTTTATATAGAGAAAACCATGAAGAATTCATCAAAAAACTGGTAGAACTAATTAACAAACTCAGTAAGGTTGCAGAGTACAAAACCAAGACACAAAAATCTGTTGTGTTTCTATGTACTAATAGTGAACTATCAGAAAAAGAAAAAAATCTTAATTATATTTGTATCAAAAAGAGTAGAATTTTTAGGAATAAATTTAACCAAGGAGGTGACAGACACGTATACTGAAAACTATAAGACATTAATAAAAGAAATTGAAGACACAAATAGAAAGATATTCTATGCTCATGGATTAGAAGAATCAATATTGTTCAAATATCCATACTACCCAAAAGAATCTATAGATACAATGCAATCCCTATCAAAATGGCATTTTTCAAAGAAATAGAAGAAATCATTCTAAAACAAACAAACAAACAAACAAAAAACCAACCCAGTAGCCAAAGCAATCTTGAGAAAGAAGAACAAAGCTGGAGGCATCATGCTCCCTGATTTCAAACCATATCACAAAGCTATAGTAATTAAAACAGTAGAATATTGGCAACAAAATAGACACATAGATAATGGAACAGAATAGAGAAACAATAATAAACCCATGCATAAGTGGTCAATTAATTTATGACAAAGGAGCCAACAATATAAAATGAGGAAATGACACTCTCTCCAACAAATGGTGTTGAGAAAACTGGACAGTCACAGGCAAAAAAATAAAATTTGACCACTATCTTACACTATGTTACACAATTAATTCAAAATATATTAAAGATCTGAATATAAGATCTGAAACTGTAAAACTCCTAGAAAAATACATTTTCTACGTACTAGGCTCCTTGACATAGGTCTTGGTGATAACTTTTAAATCTGACACCAAAAGGAAAAATAAATAAGTGGAACTATACCATACTAAAAAGCTTCTGCACAGCAAAGGAAACCATCAAAAAATGAAAAGACAATGTTTTGAACGGAAAAAAATATGTAATTCACATATCTGACAAAGGACTAATATCCAAATATATAAAGAACTTAGGCAATTCAACCACAAAAAAATTGAAAATCCAATTAAAAAATGGGCAGAAGACCTGAATAGACATTTTTCAAAGAAGACATATAGATGACTAACTGGTACATGAAAAGGTGCTCAGCATCATTAATCATCAAGGAAATAACAAATCAAAACCATAATGAAATATCACCTCACATCCATTAGAATGGCTGTTATTAAAAATACAAGCAATACCATGTGTTCATGAGGGTGTGCAGAAAGAGAAACTTTCCACAAAGAAACTGTATAGCCATTATGGAGAACAGTATGGATATTCTCCAAAAAATTAAAAATAGAATATCCAGCAATTCCACTGTTGTGCATTTATGTGAAGAAAATAAAAACATTAACTTGAAAAGATAAATGCATCTCCATATTCATTGCAGCAATATCTACAGTAGCCAAGATATGGAAACAATTTAAGTGTCCATCAATGAATGAATGGATAAGGAAGATGTGATACACATACAAGCACACACACATATACACACACTGGAATATTATTCAGCCATGAAAGACAATAAAATCTTGCCATTTATGACAACATGGATGGACCTCAAAGGCATTAATAGTATGTGAAATAAGCCAGACAGTGAAAGACCAATACTAGATGATCTCTCTTATATGTGGAGAAAAGAAAAAGAGAGAGAGAGGGAGGGAGGGAGGAAGAGAAGAGGAGGGGAGGGGAGAGGAGGAGAGAGGAGAGGAGAGGAAAGGAGAGGAGAGGAGAGGAGAGGAGACCAAACTCAGATACAGAGAACAGATTGGTGGTTGCTAGAATTAGGGAGTGGAGGTTGGAGAAATGGGTGAAGGGGGTAAAATTTTATTAAAAAAATAAATAGATAAATAAAAAGCTAAAAAAGAATCTTTAGTGGGGATCCACCAGCACACAAAAGAAATTAGAGTTCAAGTATTTGGAGAACAGAATGCTAGAGTAGGCTAGGGCCCAACTAAAAAATAAACTTTCTTGCTTCACAATTTTGCTTACAGTTTATAGATACAAAGATTTGGGTTTCCACAGCTTTTCAAATTTTAGTTCCAATAGGAACTCAAAAGCAAATCTGAATGCTGATGTAGTCTTCCTTATTTCAGCAATCAGCATTTAAATATAGTCCTTAACAGACTTTAACAGAAATGTGCATTTGTATGGGACATCAAGATAGGAGATACATGCATTTTAAAGTCACTTTTGGACAAATCCACTTTCATCCTTACAGTGTTTTGAGGTATCTTACCGGTTCTCCTTTATCTCCTTTCTGACCAGGTGAGCCTGGAGTTCCTGGCAATCCTGCTTCTCCCTGAGCAAAAATGAATTCTGTGTCATCAAACATTCTATCACATTGAGCTAAAGACTACAAGCTTACAAATATGAAGGTGACAATAGTAGGATAAAGCCTTACTCTCCTCTGAGCTCATGTTGGTTCCTCTGCTAGAATGCCCTTCCCTGCTCAGGAGGCTCAGTACTCTGTCTCTTCCAAATGCCATTTGACATCATCTCCTCTACAAGACTTTCCACCAACTGGAACAGGTGATGCTCCTCTCTGGCCCCTCCAGCTTGTACTTGCTTTTCTCATGGAGTTTACATACAATTTTGGTTGCCAGAAGAAATATAAGGTTCCTCTAAACTTTTACCTCACCCCTACATCTACTCTTCCATCCAGGAGTGAAGTGGTAGCTGAATGTGTTAAGTCTCTAAGGGCATGTAGTAAGGCGGAGTACTAGGGAACATTCTGCTCTAGGAACCAAGGCTATTTTTTTCTTTTCCTCTTTCCTTTCCTTTTCCTCTTTCCTTTTTTCTTTTCCTCTTTCCTATGGGCATAGAGGAAAACCATCAAGAAATCACTTGGCCTCCTTGTAGCACTGCCTCATGACAGCTGTTAACATTCATAAAAGAAGTTTATGAAGGTCCACAGGACCACTCTTCCTCACCAGGGCACCATACTGGTACAAATGAAGCAAATTCTTAAAGTAATATTCTCTTCCTATTTCCTACAGTAACAGTAACCAACAAAGAAATACTATATAGAGTACCTTTGTGTATGTGTTAAAGAGCAGGCCTGTTTTCTTCAACTGTGAATTCCCAGAATGGAAGCCTATTCCCGACACATGTTAAGTACTCGTTATTTGTCTGCTGTACAGGTGGGTCCCCCCTCCCCCCTTTACCTTTCTATCCATTCTAATTCACAGCCTGGAAAGAAAGTCTGATGGCTCCAGATCTATCCAGGAAAAAAAAAAAAAAAAACAGGAAATCCTATTCCCAATTCCCTTCTCTTAACCCACACCCAGTGACAGAGTGGCTTATGTATTTGATTCAACTAGCACTAAAGGTCAAGACACATTCTGTGCACCGGGGCCACTTCCAAGGGGCTTGGCTCACTCTGTGTAGTGGCTTTTCCGTGGGCATAGACTGAAACTAGCAAACCTTGTTTGGAATGCACTGGCACCGGTCTTGAAGTTCCTGTGCTGCTGGCAGATAGGCAGACATTCTACTGGCGTGAGCGGGTAACAATGAGGATGCAGTACTTCCATAGCCATCCTGCTCTGGACACTAAAATCCAGAAAAATGATTAGGGTCAATTCCAAACATTCTAACCTCCCAAATACAGGCTCCCACCAAACTAGGGATGACTGGACACGGGTATGTGAACATTTAGAATGCCTTTGCTCTTTCACTAGGCCTCCGATGTGTTTTATTACACTGACAACACGCTAGAAATACACTAAAATGTTGGTTTGTTGAGGAATTCTAAAGCTATTATAAATGACTTTATGATGAGTACAGTAATCCCAAACATTCACAGTAACTGCCTTGTTATAATAAAATAGTTATACATATTACATCTGTGTACGTGTTTGTGGAACAAAATTTTTAACAAAAGCAAGCAACATGAACTTTTAGAACTCGTTTACTCCCAATAGATGATTGTAAAGGCATGTAAAAGTAGAAAATAAATCCTTTTTATACTCCACGATGGTATATATTTAATTAAAGTATACACTAGTCTTGGTCTTTAAAGTCCATTGTCCTTTAAAGTTATTAAAAACGTCTCCATTGTAACAGACAAGTGATGAATTTTATACATATGCAGTGGGTTCAGAACACGTGGGATAACATGAAGTGAAACTTAGTTATAAAGCAACGAACTTTTTTTCTCTCAAAAATAAATCCAGACAGGGAGGATAAATAAATGCATCCCCTCCTCTCCACATCATTTACCAGGCTCCTCACCATGGTCTGTAACTGTGAATTTGTAATTTTATAAACTTTTAATTTTCTAACTCTGAATTTGCAATTTAGGGGGAAGGATTCACACATTACTTTGTATGCTACAAATCAGATATGCTCGGAAAAGTATTGTCAGGATACAAAACTAAAAGATTATCAGGGGTTATTTATTGTGGTGAGACTATGGTTGATAATTACTTCCTTCTTTGAATTTGGCTGTATTTTCCAAGTTTTCTATAATAAACATACACAATTTTTTAAAAAGATTTTATTTATTTATTTGACAGAGAGAGAGAGAGACCGCACAAGCAGGGGGAGCACCAGAGGAAGAGGGAGAAGTAGGCTCCCCACTGAGCAGGGAGCCCCATGTGGGGCTTGATCCCAGGACACTGGGATCATGACCTGAGCTGAAGGCAGACACTTAACTGACTGAGCCACCCAGGCGCCCCAACATACGTAATTTTTAAAATAAAAAAAATTCTCTTGAAAAAAATGGGTAACACTCTAATATTTCTGAAAACAACAAAAACTGTAAGAAAAATGACACCCAGAAACACTGGGACTAGTTTCCTGTGTCCACCCCTAGGTCTATCAGATTCATTCTCTCCAGATTTAATAATTAGCTATTCTGTTATCTTAATAAGTTACCAAGTCCACAAGTTTAAAAGTCGTATTAGAATGAAACACAATTAACACCAGAAGAGTCCATGTATCTCGTATGATTTGGTATGATTTTCCAGCAACTTCCTGCTCTACCGGTTACCATTTAGGTGACCAAGACCCAATATGAGTTCATAATTTTGGTCTGGATAACTACTTTACTATATTAAATTGGGAGTTTAAATGACTTTAAAAGTATGTCTCAGGATTCACTATAAAACTTTCCACACTCTCCAAAAAGTGCCTGAAGGGAACATAAAAATGTACAAGTAAGGACTCTTCCCTTCATAAAACCTCTGGTTTTGATTTGATGCATATTTAGTTAATTGGCCCTACAAATTTTAGTCACATTTCTCATTTATTTTCAACAAATGTTGCTGATTTTCTCCTTCTGTCTATGTCTGTGGTCATGAAACTTTACAGAAACAAAATCTAATCAGTAGAAGAAAAGAACTATATTTAAAGATGACCTTGAATAAATTTCACCCTTGACCATGCTGTAACATATCAATAACCAAAAAAAGTCTAATTTAAAATTCCAGGATAAAATTAAAATTTTAAGCAAGCACATTAAAATTTTCTGAATTCAATACATTTTTCAGAAAAAAAAAGTTGTCAGAATTACAACAGATGCATTTAAATGGCTTTCATATAGTTATTTCTTTTCCAAACTATACACTCCCACTTGTAAAATGCAGCATGTTTCTATTTTTTGCTACTCCTTAAAAAATGGTGATGTCCCTTCAAATAATTATTAGCAGGAAAATAAGCAGGCTTTTATTATTTTTTCCTATAGTCAAAGATGAATTCCTACCTTATTTTCCACACTTTAACTCCTAAATAATATTTTTGAGATGTGATTAATTTTCTTCCATACTTTCTGAAGTTATGTAATTGCTTTTAACAGTCAAACGACTCCATCAAATCTATCACTTATACTTCCTTAAACAATTTTCTCATAATTTGAATTGAAAAATCTCTACTATGTGATAATACAGAGTAAAAACTACTGGTCAAAAATACAGTATTTAGATATGTCAAAACATTATGTTACTTTTCAACCAGGAAAAATTATTATTTTAAGGGCTCTTACATCCTATAGGAATAATTAATTTAAAAGTAAACTTTTGGAGAATTAACATCTTCAAAATTTAAATATGTGGCTCCAGGAAGTCTAGGTATTTTGTCTGTAGATTGACATTATAAATTTTCTTTTTAGATATTTATAGAAAGATATTTGGCTGGCTTTCATTTTTCTTGGAATGAGAGCCATAAACTGGGTTGGAGATACGCTTTATAAAACCAAGTTACATAAGAAAAATGAGTAATTTTGAAAAACTTAGCTGTGCTTTGAATAAGTCACATTATTATTCTACTACTCACAGTGAGTGACAGAAGTTAAAAATATTTTTGAATTACTAAACTATCAATAAAATTTTCATGTAATTTTGGACAATAAGTATAGAACTTCTAGGAAATCTAAGATACAAAGAGAAACATCTTCACCTTTTTCTTTTACTTTTCATATGTTCTTTCCGTAAGACTTTATTGAATTAGTCCCTTTTAAATACATTTTTGCCCCATCTACCTCCTTCAATAGTTGATAAGTCAACAAGTCAAGAAACAATATTTTGACTATCTTCTACAAAGCACTAGGAATAAAAAAAGAAAATATAACTCCCCTCAGTGAGTTTAAAATGAAGTTAAATAAATTAAAAACAAGCACAACTATGTCTAATAATGTAAGATAGCACACATGACCATTATAATGAAAGATAGAAAAAGCACTGAATTCTTCTTTTTCTTTTTTTTAAATGGAAGACTGGTATAAGAAAGTAACGTTGTACAGTTAGGTTGGGAATTTTAAGAATGAGAGGCTAAGTAACCGAGTTTATGCTTTGTTGCCAACAGGGAATGACCAAAGGTTTGAAAAAGAGATAAACAGAGGGCAGGGAATATGTCTTATTCACATCTGTTAATGCCTTGTTCTTCAGCACAATGTCTAGAAGATCAATGTTTTTGAATAATTAATGTTTAATGAGAGAAAATAAATGCATATACAAAGCAATGATTCAGAGACTTATTCTAGTTACACTGGAAAGAAAAAGGTCTAGAGAAAGGGAAGGCAGTTGATGTGATAACGCAACAATCCAGGCACGAGATAAAGGTAGACCAGGTGAATAACAGGGAAAATGAAGACAAAAACTCTATCACAGGGTGCCTGGGTGGCTCTGTCGGTTAAACATCTGACTTCTGCTCAGGTAATGATCTCTCAGAGTCCTGGGATCAAGCCCTGCATTAGGGTCCCTGCTCAGCCCCTCCCTTCTGCCCCTCCCCTCTGCATATGCTCACATGCTCTCTCTCTCTCTCTCTCTCTCTCTCTCTCTCTCTGTCTGTCTCAAACAAATGAAGTCTTAAAAAAATATCTATCACAAAAGAAAGGTATCCAGAATGGATAGGATATCTGGATATATGACATCCAGAATAAGGGTATGATCACAGATTTAAAAATCTCTGCAACTGGAAAATGATGATGCTACTGTCAGAACATAGTTTATGGAAAAAGTCATAAATTCTCTCTTATTTATGGTGAGTCCAAAATGAGGACATATCTTTCCCAAAGTTCAAGACAAAACACTGGGATTCAAACTGTAAAAAACTATGTGAGAGCACTAAGAGTTGTCTCTTACTTGGAACAAATTACTCACCTGGCTTCAACAGAAGATACTCAATGCTGCCTTATATTTGCACTCTATGGACCAGGCAACTGGCATTCTATATTCTTCCCAAGCCAAGAAAACTAACTTACCTTGGTGTCTGATATTTCGCAACATGTTTCTTGTGCTATGAAGTTTGAGTTACAGTAGATTTTAAACTGGTGAAGCTCAATCTATTAAAAAAATAGTAATAAGACACATCATTAGTTTTCTTGAAAGTCACAATTAGGCACTTAAGAATTGTGGTAATTTAATAGGAAAGATAAAAGGAGCTATACAAATAAGTTACTGGTAGATATTTTTAATGCTTTTATTTAATTTAGGATTCATGATTTTATGGACCATTTGAGAAAGAGACATGGATTCAATTATTGAGATAGATCTCTAGATAAAGGAAATCAGGTAATGAAAACAATTGCAAATCTTTGCTACGATTTCATACAAAAAAGAAGTACTTACTTTAAGAGAGACATTGTTATGCATTACAAGAAAGTATGCCCACAAAATGAGAAATATTTCAAAGTAAGAAATTGTGGAGAAAAAGTAAAGTCAAAGGTATGAACACACGATGGAAAAGGCTTTCCCAGTAGTTCCAGAGCTCTTATTTGAGACACTGAAACAGATGCTTACTTCTCAATAAGGAAAAAAAAAAGTACTTAGTTTTCATCTATATTTCATGGATTCTATCTAATATCTATGGATGTTATACTACATTGGGATAACCCTGAGCAATACTCACAATCTTTTTACAAAAATAATCAGTTCCTTCTATCTGCTTAGCAAATTTATATTTTTTGGCATTGGACATGAAATAAAACGTAGTTCAAAAAAAGTGCAATCATGCCTTTAAATGCAAGATCAAGCAACCATGTGAAAAATAATTATTATAGACTACTGAAAAGATGTCAATATGATAGATGTATAGGGGCGCCTGGGTGGCTCAGCGGGTTAAAGCCTCTGCCTTCGGCTCAGGTCATGATCCCAGGGTCCTGGGATCGAGCCCCGCATCGGGCTCTCTGCTCAGCAGGGAGCCTGCTTCCTCCTCTCTCTCTCTCTCTCTCTGACTGCCTCTTTGCCTACTTGTGATCTGTCAAATAAATAAAAATAAATAAATAAATAAAAATATGATAGATGTATAAATCAGCTATTTTAAGTTACTTTGTGGTTGCAAACTTAATAATTTAATTAATAATTAATTATACAATGATGTCACATATTATGTAGGTCAGGAGCAACCTCTTCTCTCTACTCTCTCTTCCCACTGCCTGCACGTCTCTCTCTGCCTCTTTCCACCTCTTTCTCTGTATCCCAGTATTAAAGAGCCTCATTATGTATTACTTTGATGTCAATAAGTATGGTCTATAGAAAGATCCAACTGCTAATATTACAATAATTAATCCTACCATAATGAGAAGCGGGTATCTTCAGTGAGTTCTGAAACTCTACCCAACACCAAAAAAATGCAAGAAAGGTGGGAGGGGGGAAGGCTGTAACAATTACTCTATAGTGCACTGAGATGAACAGAATCAATTCAGCTCATAGAAAGTGTTAAGAAATACGGACATCTTCTGAATTCATGAGCAGCCTACCATTTGCAGCCAATGCAAAATTCTGAGATAAAATGAAACTCTTTTATTTTCTATAACTTTTTGCAAGGTATTGAAATTAACTTTTGTTTATAAAATTTAAATACACTGTCTTACATAGTCAAATAAAAGACCATGCAGTAACATTCCCAGGACCCTGGGATCATGACCTGAGCCAAAGGCAGATGCTTAACAGACTGAGCCACCCAGGTGTCCTGGTATAGGAGTTATTTTAGTTAACTAAAGATAGATGATCAATTTTTGATGGATTAGCAATTAATCAAGTACCATGACATTGGAACTACAAACCTAGTTTAATGATGCTTTCTTATTCATTAGTTACTCTGGAATCCTTCACTGACACTGTGCTTAACAAGGACAATGTTTAGGGATAAGTCTATACTGGCCCTTGTTACACAGAATTTGTCTTAAAAAATCCTTTGTATCTTTTTGTCACCTATTTCTTTTTCACAAAAGTAACTAGGTAGTATACATAAAATAAAACCCAATTATTAGGATTTTTTTTCAATAACATCCATCCAGAGTAAATAAAACATTTTCACATTACAACAGAACTTATGGATTATAGAGCTTCCACAGAGATGATGAAAAATTAGTCCACTTAAATTTTTAGCAGGACCAAGAATCTTTACAGAATAAAATACGTATTTTATTTGCTTAACTCAAACCCTATCTCATAAATAAGCTGCATGATAACATCACTTTAATTTTTTAATTTTTGTCTTTTTTTTCATTTATTTATTTTTTAAAATTTTAAATCTAGTATAGTTACACCCACCTCCCCTCTGGTAACCTTTAGTTTCTTCTCTTTAGTTAAGAGTTTGTTTCTTAGGGGCACCTGGGTGGCTCAGTGGGTTAAGCCACTGCCTTCAGCTCAGGTCAGGATCCCAGGGTCCTGGGATCGAGCCCCACATCGGGCTTTCTGCTCAGCAGGAAGTCTGCTTTCCTTCCTCTCTCTGCCTGCCTCTCTGCCTACTTGTGATCTCTGTCTGTCAAATAAATAAATAAAATCTTTAAAAAAAAAAAAAAAAAAAAAAAAAAAAAAGAGTTTGTTTCTTAGTCTGTCTCTTTTCTTCTTCGTTTGTTTTATTTCTTAAATTTTACATATGTGTGAAGTCATATGGTATTTGTCTTCCTCTGACTGACTTATTTCACTTAGCATGATACTCTCTAGAACAAACCATATTGTAGTGAATGCCAAGATTTCATTCTTTTTTATGGCTGAGTAATAAATATATAAATATATATATATTTAGGAAAAATATAAGGATATACATATATAGAGAGAATATATTATATATATATATATTTTAAGGAAATATTTTAAAGAAAATTTTCCTAATTTTTAAGGAAATTCCATACTGTTTTCCTCAGGGGCTGCATGAGTTTGCATTTCCACCACAGTGTACAAGGTTTCCTTTTTCTTGGGATCCTTGCCAACACATGTGGTTTCTTGTGTTCTTTAGTGATTCTGACAGCTGTGAAGTGATATCTCATTGTGGTTTTGATTTCATTTCCTTGATGATGAGTGATGTTGAGACTCTTTCCATGTGTCTGTAGGCCATCCGTGTGTCTTCTTTGGAGAAATGTCTGTTCACACCTTCTGCCCATTTTTTAATTGGGTTATTTATTTTTTGGGTATTGAGTTTGGTAAGTTCTTTATATATTTTGGATACTAACCCTTTATCAGATACATCATTTGCAAATATCTACTTGCATTCAATAGGTTGCCTTTGAGTTTTGTTGATGGTTTCCTTTGCTGTACAGAAGTGTTTTTTTGTTTTGTTTTTTACAAAATCCCAATAGTTTATTTTTGCTTCTGTTTCACTTGCCTCAGAAGACCTATCTTGGTACGGAAGAAGACATTACCGCCTGTGCTCTCTTTTAGGATTTTTATTCTTTCAGGTCTCACATTTAGGACCTAATCCATTTTCAGTTTATTTTTATGAATGGTTTAAGAAAGTAGTTCAATTTCATTCTTTTGCATGTGGCTGTCCAGTTTTCCCAATACCATTTGTTTAAGATGTCTTTTTCCCACTGCATATTTTTGCCCCTTTGTTGAAGATTAATTGACCATATAATTGTGGGTTTGTTTCCGGGCTTTTTATTCTATTCTATTTTTCTAAGTGTCTATTTTTCTGCCAGTACCAAACTGTTTTGATTACTACCGCTTTTCAGTATATCTTGAAATCTGGGATTGTGGTAACCTATAGTTTTGTTCTTCTTTTTCAAGATTGCTTTGGGTATTTAGGGACTTTTGTGTTTCCATACAGATTTTAGGATTATTTGTCCTAGTGCTGTGAAGAATGCTGTTGTATTTTGATAGGGATTCCATTAAATCTGCAGATTGCTTTAGGTAGTATGGAAGTTTTAAAAATATGTGTTCTCTCAATCCATGAGCATGGAATATCTTTCCATTTGTTTGGCTCATCTTCAATTTCTTTCATCAGTGTTTTATAGTTTTCAGAGTTCAGGTCTTTCAACTCCTTGGTTAAGTTGATTCCTAGGCATTTTATTATTTTTGATGCAATTGTAAATGGGATTGTTTTCTTAATTTCTCTGTTGGTCACTTCATTATTAATATACAGAAGTGCAATGGATTTCTATATGTTGATTTTGTATCCTGTGACCATACTGAATTCCTTTATAATTCTAGTAGATTTTTGGTATAGTCTTTGGGGTTTTCTATATATACTATCATGTCATCTGCAAATAGTGAAAGTTTTACTTCTTCCTTGACAATTTGGATTCCTTTTATTCTTTTTTGTTGTCTGATTGCTGTGGCTAGGACTTCCAGAACTGTGTTGATTAGAGTGGTGAGAGTAGACTGCTTTGTGCTGTTCCTGAGACTAGGGAAAAGCTCTGTTTTTCACCATTAACTACATGTACAAGGTTGGTTTTTCATACATGGCCTTATTATGTTGAGGTATGTTCCCTCTAATTCTACTTTGTTGAGGGTTTTTAATCATGAATGGATGTTGTACTTTATCAAATGCTTTTTCTGCTTATATTAAATGATCATGTTTTTTACCCTTTCTCTTATTGATGTGATATATCACATTGATTGATTTGCAAATATTGAACCACCTTCGCATGCTAGGAATAAATCCCACTTGATTGTGGGAATTGTGGGATTAAGGGAAAGATTTTGAAGATTTTTCTATCTATGTTCATCAGAGATATTGGTCTATAGTTCTTTTAAATTTATTTTATTTAAATTCAATTAGGCAACATATCATTAGTTTTTGATGTAGTGTTCGATGATTCATTAATTGCATATAACACAGTGCTCATCACTTCACCTGCCCTCCTTAATGCCCATCACCCAGTTACTTCATCCCCCCACCCCCCTCCCTTTCTGCAACCCTCATTTGTTTCCTGGAGTCAAGAGTCTTTCATGGTTTGGCTCCCTCTCTGATTTCTTCCCATTCAGTTTTCCCTCCCTTCCCCCATGATCCTCTGTGCTATGCCTTATATTCCACATATGAGTGAAACCATATGATAATTGTCTTTCTCTGATTGACTTATTTCACTTAGCATAATACCCTCCAGTTCCATCCATGTTGATGTAAATGGTAGGTATTCATCCTTTCTAATGGCTGAGTAACATTCCATTGTATATATGAACCACATCTTTATCCATTCACCTGCTGAAGGACATCTCAGTTTCTTCTACAGTTTCGCTATTATGGACACTGCTGCTATTAACCCTGGGATGTGCGTGCCCCTTCTTTTCACTACATCTGTATCTTTGGGTAAATACCTAGTAGTGCAATTTCTGGGTAGCTCTATTTTTGACTTCTTGAGGAACCTCCATATTGTTTTCCACAGTGGCTGTACCAGCTTGCATTCCTACCAACAGTGTAAGAGGGTTCCCCTTTCTTCACATCCTCAACAACATTTATTGTTCCCTGTCTTGTTAATCTTAGCCATTCTAGCTCACATAAGGTGGTATTTCATTATGGTTTTGATGTGTATTTCCCTGATGGCAAGTGATGTGGAGCATTTTTTTCATGTGTTTCTTGGCCATCTGGATGTCTTCTTTGCAGAAATGTCTGTTCATGTCTTCTGCCCATTTCTTGATTTGATTATTTGCTCTTTGGGTGTTGAGTTTGATAAGTTCTTTATAGATTTGGGATACTAGCCCTTTATCTGATATGTCATTTGCAAATATCTTCTCCCATTCCATAGGTTGCCTTTTAATTTTGTTGACTGTTTCCTTTGCCATGCAGAAACTTTTTATCTTGAGGTCCTAGTAGTTCATTTTTGCTTTTGTTTCCCTTGCCTTTAGAGATGTGTCTTCCAAGAAATTGCTGCAGCTGAGGTGGAAGAGGTTACTGCCCATGTTCTCCTTTAGGATTTTGATAGATTTCTGTCTCACATTTAGGTCTTTCATTCATTTTGTGTTTATCTTTGTGTACAGTGTAAGAGAAGTCCAGTTTTATTCTTCTGGTTGTGGCTGTCCAATTTTCTCAGCACCATTTATTGAAGAGACTGTCCTTTTTCCATTGAATATTCTTTCCTGTTTTGTCAAAGATTAGTGGACCAAAGAGTTGCGGGTTCATTTCTGGAAACTTATAAACTACCAGGACTGAAACAAGAAGAGGTAGAAATCTGAACAGATCAATAACCAGCAAAAAAATTCAAACACTGATCAAAAACCTTCCCAAAAACAAGAGTCCAGGGCCAGATGGCTTTCCAGGGGAATTCTACCAAACATATAAAGAAGAAATAATACCTATTCTACTGAAGTTGTTTAAAAAAATAGAAAGAGAATAGAAATGGAAGGAAAACTCCCAAACTCATTCTATGAGGTAGCATTACCTTGATCTCTTTTTTTATAGTGTCTTTATCTGATTTTGGCTTTAGGGTAATGCTGGCCTCATAGAATCAATTAGGAAGATTTCTTTCCTCTTCTGTTTTTTCCTATAGTTAGAGAAGACAGACTAATAACTATTTAAATGCTTATTAGAATTCACCTGTGAAGCAGTGTAGACCTGGACTTTTGTTTTTTGGGAGTTTCCTGATTACTGATTCAATTTCATTACTGGTAGGAGGTTTATTCAAATTTTCTATTCCTATTTCAGTTTGGGGAGTGATAGGTTTCTAGGAATTTATTGATTTCTTCCAGGTTGTCCAACTTATGGCTTAATAATATTCTCTTAACAATCATTTGTTTTTTTGTGGTGTCAGTTTTCATTTTTCCTCTTTCATTTGATTTTGTTTAATTGAGTTCTCTCTCTCTCCTCTCTCTCTCTCTCTCTCTCTCTTTTAATGAGTCTGGCTAGAGGTTTATCAATTCTGTTATCTTTTTCCAAGAAACAGCTCCTGGCTTCATTGATCTGTTCTATTGTGTTTTTAGTTTCTATTTCATCTATTTCTGCTCTAATATTTATTATTTTCTTCCTTTTGTGGCTATTGGGTTTTGTTTGTTCTTTTTCTAGCTCCTTTAGGTGTAAGGCTAGGTTGTTTATTTGAGATTTTTTTTTTTTGCTTCTTGAGATAAACCTGCACTGCTATAAACTTCCCTCTTAGAACCATTTTGCTGCATTGCAAAGATTCCGGACTGTTGTGTTTTCATTTTCATTTGTCTCCATGTATTTTTAAATTTCCTTTTTGATTTCTTGGTTGACCCATTCATTTTTCAGTAGCATGTTATTTAACTTTCATATATTTGTGTTTTTCCACATTTTTTCTTGTGGTTCATTTCTAGTTTCATAGCATTGTGATCAGAAAAGACGCACAGTATGACTTTGATCTTTTTTATTTTGTTGAGACTTGTTTTGTGGCCTAATGTATGATCTATTTTGGAGAATGTTACATGTGCACTTGAAAAGAATGCATTCTGCTGTTTTAGGAAGGAATGTTCTCAATATATCTGTTAGATTTATGAGGTCCAATGTGTTATTCAAAGTGCATTTCCTTGTTAATTTTCTGTTGCATGACCTATTCATTGATGTAAGTGGGGTGTTCATGTTCCTTATTATTATTGTATTACTACCAATTACTTCCTTTATGTTTGTGATAAGCTGCTTTATGTATTTGGGATCTCCCATATTGGGTGCATAAATATTTACAATTGTATCTCGTTTGATTGTTCTTATTATGATTATATAGTATCCTTCTTTGTTTCTTATTATTATCTTTGTTTTAAAAGTCTAATTTGTCTGATATAAATATTGCTATCTTTCTTTTAAGTTCTGTTTGCATGGTAAATGTTTTTCCCACTTTCAATCTGCACGTGTTTTAGATTTGAAATGAGTTTCTTATAGGGAGCGTATAGATTGGTTTTGTTTTTTTTTAATCCATCATCATATGTCTTTCAATTGGAGCATTTAGTCCACCTACATTCAAAATAATTATTAATAGGTACGTACTTATTGCCATTTTGTTACTTGTTTTATGGTTGTTTTTGTACATCTTCTCTGTTCCTTTCTTCTCTCACTTTATTCTCTCTCAATTTGCTGGCTTTCATTAGTGATATACATGGATTCCTTTCTCTTTATTTTTTTCAGATCTATTAGTGGTTTTTGATTTGTGGTTACTATTAGGTTTGTATATAACATATTATGCATATAGCAGTCTATATTCAGTTGATGGTCATTTATGTTTGAACCCATTCTTCACTCTTTCCCCTTCACGTTTTAGGTATATGGTGTTATACTTTACATCCTTTTATTTTGTAAATTCCTTGACTGATTTTCATAGATATAATTGATTTTACTGCTCTTGCATTTTCTACTTTCCCTACTCTTACTTATGGTCTTTCCTTTCTACTCAACATTTCTCGTAGGTCTGGTTTTATAGTTACGAATCCCTTTAACTTTTGTTTGTTTAGGAAACTCTATCTCTCCTTCTATTCTGAATGGTAGCCTTGCTGGATAGTGTATTCTTGGCTGCAGGTTTTTTTTCTTTCCACACTTCGAATATAGATATCATGTCACTCTCTTCTAGCCTGCAAAGTTTCTGCTGAAAAATCAGCTGACAACATTATGGGGTTTCCCTTGTATTCAACTGGTTTTTCTTGCTCCTTTTTGAAATTCTCTCCTTATTACTACTTTTTGCCATTTTAATTACTATGTGCCTTGGGGTTGATCTCTTTGGGTTAATTTTGCATGGGGCTCTCTGTGTCTCCTTGATCTGGATTTGTGTTTCCTTCCCCAGATTCAGGAAATTTTCAGCTGTTATTTATTCAAATAAATTTCCTGTCCTCTTTTCTCTTGCTCCCTTTCTGGGGTCCCTATGATGTGAATACCATTATGCTTGATGATGTTACTGAGTTCCCTAAGCCTGTTTTAATTTGTTACTATTATTTTTTCTCTCTCCTGTTCAGTTTGATTGCTTTCCATTACTCTGTCCTCTAGGTCACTGATCCTTTATTGGGCTTCCTCTTGTCTACAATTTATTCCATCTAGTATATTTTTAATTTAGGTTATGGAGTTCTTCATCTCTGATTGGTTCTTTTTTATGTTTTCTATCTCTTTGTAAAGAGTCTAACTGAGGTTTTCCACTCCTTTCTCAAGTCCAGTGAGTATCTTTATCACCATTACTTCAAATTCTTTATCAGGCATATTACTTATCTCCATTTCATTTAGGTCTCTTACTGTCATCTTGAGCCGTTTTTTTGTTTTGTTTTGTTTTGTTTCTCATTTCGAACATATTCCTCTGCCTCCTCATTTTGGGTATGGCTTTAATTTTATCCTCAAATGAAGTAAGATGCCACACTAAACTATGAAACCACTGTACTATTATAATTTTTACATTGTGCCTTTTTAGAGGACACACCTGATATTTTTCAGCCCCATGTTCTGGGCTCAATTCTTTTCTTGGGTGAGAAGTTAATGAGACACAGAACACAGCACTCAATGTTCAGAGGGCAAGCTCTGAGCCTGGACCCTGCACTTGCAATAACTTATTTCTCTCTCGTTGCTATCTCCCTGCAGATAATTTAATGACAATAATTTATAACTTATTTCTCTCTCATTGCTATCTCCCTGCAAATGTTCTGAATTTATTTTAGTATGTGCTTAGTTCTTTAAGTCTTAGAAACAGAGCCCACTTTGCTCTTACTAGTTTTATAAGAGGTTCCAATCCCAAACTCCAGTCCCTAACTTTAGTATTTGCAGCAGGTGCTACTGTCTTGTACTGTTGTTGGAATTCCCTGAATTTACTCCCTATCTGTCTACACTCCACCTGCTGCTGAAAATACATCTCTGATGTTCTAACTGCTGGTCTCCACTTCCCACCCTACATTTGGAGAGAATTTTCTGAAAGGTCTGTCTAGTATTATTGTGTTACAAATAATACTGTTATTATCATTGGAAGCCACCATTTACTAATATAGACTTTGATTCTTTCATTAGTCTTCAAGATGTCTGAGAGAAAGAGAAGCAGGATTTTTTTTTTTCCATTCTCTTAGGCCAGGGTTCAGTGGAGTGTCTAGACCTGAATAAACAAATGAATATACAGGGAACTAACTACATACTAGATACTACTGCACATACTCTATATAATTGTAACTAAGTAACTCTAACAACACAATTTTTCAACTGAGGATACTGAGACACAGATTAATTAACAGCTAACAAGATGAGTTAGCAGATCATTACAGTTAAGTAAATGAGCTAGGATTTACAGCACATCTGTCTGATCCCCAAACCAGCTCACTCTCCACAATGCCATGATGTCTTGCTTCTGTGATTGGTTTTTCCTATTCTGGCCTGTTTTGCTGATCATCACTGAGCTCTAGTTATGGCATTCTCACTGATTTGTTCACTGTTTCTAAAAGAGAACAGTTTAAACATATCTTATTGAATATATATTTACACATATACTATCTTTATCCATCTATTGATCATCTATCTATCAGGATTGCTTCCACAGGGGCATTTAGAAAAAATACGCTGCCCAAATATGTATTTTTACAGAATTGAACTTTGGAAAAAAATTAAACTTTTATGTGTATTAGCAATTTCTTTCTTTCTTTCTTTCTTTCTTTCTTTCTTTCTTTCTTTTGCATTAGCAATTTCTGTTGGTGACCTGTATTCAGGTAATTTTTAGGTTATTTTTATGGTTTTTTTCATCATTCTACCCATAAGAAAGTCAGAAGTCATGAAATTCAGAGATATCTCACTTTTTTAAGAATTTTTTTTAGGATTACCTTCTTCTCTAGGGAGATTAATAAATCTGTTAACACTTGAACACCAGATATGATTTTTAAAGGAGCTTTTTATCTGAAAGGGTATTGCTAGCCATTTGCTCTCATCCAAATGACTTACGGACACAATTAGTAGTTATATTTCAGTCCAGCAGAACATTGAAAAACCATTATAGGCTTATGAGAAATAGTCTGCAATACAAAACTATTGTTATTCTAAGGATGAAAAAAACAGCCTATTGTTCTTGAGTGGAAACATCAGATAATCTGGGACCATTTAATCTAAAGTGCATCTTTTCCCAGTCTTTTCTATTCAAAACATATAAGCTTATTCAAGCTGACTTTTTATATCACATGGTGCATTTTTACCAGAATTTAATTGTAATAATCTTATTTTTTAAGGCATGACCTAGTTCTTTGAAATTCACAGGCTAAAGAAAATGGGTGAAAATAGAGAGAAGATAATATATGTGAAAATACAGTTGGAAATACATAGCTATGCCTTCACACATCTGATGGCTAATTTAAACAGTGTTGAGAAGGGAATGTATTACACAGTAATTAAAGAAAGAAGGTTTTAATAAGGTATCTAATTTAGAAACTTTACTAGTTCTCTTTCATAACCAACGTCACAACTCACGTCCACAGGCTTGCCATCAGAAGCTCGTGCCGCAATTACAGTCTTTCCACGAAGGTCCACAGTGTCCTTTTCATCTATATGCCGGCTTGCAATTAAATTACAATCCATATAGAGTGAAATGTCCCGGGATTGAATACCAATGCCAAGTTTATGCCACTGACGATCAAACAAAGGACGGAGTTCTCGATTTTTAAAAATGTAATTCAACACATCTCCCTCAGGAGCTCGGAACATAAATTCCACCACCTTCTTTCCACCATCAACTATCATAGAAACCTGCAAAAATGCAAATTAGCATTAAATGTTTCAAAACCAGGGTTCAAAATTACTAAAGCACACAAATTAAAAGTTAGAGATGCATGTTGGTATAATTGAGGCACTTAGTAAAATGTGTGTCCAAAATCTGTGTCCACCAGATTTGTTAATACAAAAGAACAGCAAATATCTAGGTACGAAAATGTTTTAAATATGGGGCATTCTGGTGAATATAATATGTTCCTTTCTTGAGAGAACATCTGAGGAGATATATATATGTATATCTAAGTATATATATAATTCTGTATGAGTAATTCAAGAATTAAATGTTACTTAATTTAAAAAGAATAAGAATAGGATCATTTCTCTTAGCATGGAAACTGAGATTGACTTCTTGAAACTTTGATGATTTGCATGGTATAGAGAAAAATGCCTTTTCATAAAGGATATACTTTTAGTTCAGTTCATCTTTCCATCATAAAATTGTGACTATATTAATAGATTAAAAGACCAGTGAAACAAAAAACATCTCAATGGATATGTATAGAAATAAACACAAATGTAAGGTGCCAATAACTAATATTGAGGTTCATCTCTCCCCACCAACCTGGAGTCTTTGCAAACTCATCTTTCTGCCCAAGTGTCATCACTCGCACAAGTATTCCTAGGTTCCTTCTCCCTGTGCCCCATTTTAGGAAGCTGCCCTTTCTATGCTCCCATAGTCCCCACTCAGCTCTGAGCCTACCTCTACCACTGCACCTGTCACCATGGCTATGCTAGAGTATGCCATCCTTTCAAGACCTGAGAAAGGTCTTTCTCCCTGAGAAAGGAATTACTCTTTTAAAAATCTCTTCGTCACTAACAAGAATACAGCACGTGTTCAATAGCTTTTTATTGATGGAACCAATATTTTATCCCACCTCTTCACTTACTCCAGACTTTCAAATGGAACCATGAATGCGTTATTTAAAAATGATACATATCAGAAATGATAGGCGATAAAGAAGTTATTAGTGTCAGTGAAGCAGTTACAAAAGAAGGGTCATTTGAGTGTCTTTAGACAAGATATGAATCATATGACAGATCTCAGCAAGATCATCCTAATGATGAAAACACTTGCATTTCCCTGTCGATGATTCCTCTAAAAGGAAGAATATTCAGATACTAGATCTGCTTCCAGATTTGTGCACACCATGCCAAGATTCAGTTGGTGTAACCACGTAAGAGAAAACTAATTAGCACAACTCTTCGTTTCCTTACCTGTGGTATATTCTGCTGGTTTAAAACCTGCCACAGAAACCATCGTTCCTTTTTGGTGCTTCTTCGTACTCGAAACATAGCTGCTATGGCGTACTCATCAGGGAGGCCTTTGGGAAATATCTTACTAGGGAAGGAAAATAAAGAATTATTGTGAGAACACTGAAGATGGTGAGGAAAAAAAATCTAGGTATGAAGTTCTTTGTAACACAATAATTTTTTCCCATCACAATAAAACAAAATCTCTAAAATGGAATTTTCTCTATAAAGTCACCATTATTAAACTAAATTTCACAATGACCATTACTGTACTGCCTTAAGTAACATTGTTCATTAAAAAGCAAATGAAATGTTAATTCCACGTCCGATCTGATTCTGGCATCTTTGCTGAGAGTCACACTGAGCTGCAAGGTGCCTCAGGGGTGTCTCTAGGAGTCAGCACCATGGCAGAAGACATCAAGTCCAAAATCAAGAACTACCAGACTGTCTCTTTGGACAGCTGCTTCCCCAATCAGAACCAGACCAGGAACAGCTAGTAGAACTACCTGGACTTCTACCGCTGAAGGAGGTGATATCTCCATGTGTGAATGGTCCTGGCGTGTGTTTACAAGTCCTTCTGCCCCACAGCCCAAATGTCAGCCTGGGATGACCACAGGGCAGAAGGCTCACCTCCTGGGAAGATGGGAACTGGTTCCACCTACCTCTTCTTTGTCTTCCATCCTCCTCCCAGGGTGGTGAAGGGTGAACTGGGTACATGGTGCTCCCCACCCTGGGATCCTGAATCATGGCTCAACTAATAATAAATCCTCATTGGAAAAGTATAAGACTGTGTATGTATAAAACAGCTGGATGGGTAGTCAAGAAACCAGGGTGGAAGTTTTACCTTGATCAGTAAGAATGATGGTTTTTTCCATTTTGTTTTATGTTATTAAACTGACCATATTCTCCATACCAGACGACAGAGTGAATGACTAAATAAAACAGCCTCAAGCCCCTATATGTGTTAAAATGTATCTTATGTTCCCCTTTATTATCTATACAATTTCAAAAAAATTTATTATGTAATTTTTGAACCACATAAAAATAGTATAATAGAAACTCCTGTGGGGGCACCTGGCTGGCTCAGTTGGTGAAGCGTGGGAGTCTTGATCTCAGGGTTTTCAGTCACATGCTGGATTTAGAGCTTACTTTTAAAAATAAACAAACAAACAAAAACCCTCCTGTGTATCCAATCAAATAGATAGATAGATAACAAATAATGTGGCTTAGATGTCTGCCATTTCTTTTGGGGACCACCTATAAACCTGAAGGTGAGCATAGGTATAGTTGAGAGGTGATGCCAAAACATAAACTTCCAAATGGCATTTTGAACTAGCTAGTTACATCCAAACTCTTTTTAAAAAGGAAACCTCAACCCACGCAGCAGTCCCCCACTCCACCCCCACATGCAATAACTTGTGTCTTCATCTTTCTTCTAATTTCCTGCCTCCTTTACCCCACTCTCCCACCTTCACACTCTTAGGATCATTTATTTCATGTGTTTTGGAATTTGACAGAACTATTTCCTGGAATTCTCCTTCCATTCATTGTATTGAACACATCTTCAAATATGAGCCGCACATTACTGAAAAAATTTTTTTGTAAGTTTTTATTATCTTTTTTTTCTACACAATCTTCTCTTATCTCTTTTAGGAACTTGTTTCTTAGACAACCACTTAACACTTTATCGTAATGATCTATTCTACTATTCTGCGTTCTGGGATATTTCCCTCATTTATTTTCCAATCCATCTATTCAACACCAATTTTTGTTTTTTTCCTTATTACCAGGATCCTCTTTTGTTCTCTTTTTAAAAATATCCTGAATGCAGTATTTTAAATCCCTGAAATAATCAATTAGATGGGTTTTTAAATGTTTTTCCTGCATCCTTGAACATCATCCTTTCATCCAGGTTCTTTTTCCCTGTTTGACAGTTTGACCTCTTTCTTCCATGCTGGGAGCTACACTCCACTTTCTGATGGTTTTTTATAATCCATATGTAATTAAGGACGAAGCACTGAACTTTGATTGCAAGCTTCATGTATGTCCGCACAGCGTGTTGATGAACAACTTCACTGCATAGCATGACCGGCTGGAGGATTTCACTGACAGTCCCTCAAATGTGAATGTAGAAAGATTAGTTCTCTAGGGACACTCAGTTTCTCCAAAGAAGGGTCTTTCTACATCCCACTTGGAAGAGTATTCATTGGGATGCAGGCCCTAGTCTGGTACAGAATTTTGCTTCATCCCTCTGTTTTTGGTGTCGTGCCTCTTTCTTGCCTTCACTATCCTGCTTACCTTCTACCTGGAGGCTCTCTGGCTAAATTTCTCTCAATAATAAGTCTAATAAACCTCTCACCTTCTGTCTGGTTGTATGAGGAAAACGGAGGTACACTAGGTACACTACACCCACACCCACATCCCTCACCAGCTTCCGCAGAGGCTGGCTCCCCCTCGTGATAAGTCTCTCAGGTGCCCACTGAAGTCAATGGACCCACATCTCACTAGAAACCCCAGCCCAGCAGTACATAGGTTCTAACATCTTCCAACTGCTTTTTGTCGTCAAAGAATGTATTGTAATCTCTCTTTCTCTTGTTCCAACTCCCTTTCTACAGTCAATTTTGCATTTTAGAAGGTTGAAAGTCCTTTCAAATCTTCAACCTCTCCCTCTCCAATGCCCCTTTGATCTTGGTTTACAAACATATGCATATCTTCCCCCTGCTACAAAATAGATAAAACTTCCTCCAACCTTGCTATATCACTATATCGCCCTCTCATCTATCCACCAACCTTCTTATATGAATATCTGAATATCCTCATTGTTACTACCCACATAATCCTTAACTGTCTTGCATTCTAAAAGCATTTCCATTCAGTTAATCCACTGGTTTCTCAATCCCAATTCCCCTCAATCCTTTTGAAGTCTTTAACACTGAAGATATCCTTTCCTCATTGATATAAACCAAGGGTCACAGCCACGGGCCTATAGGGCCCACCCAGGAAATTGGAATGTAAGCTTCCGGAGGTTCTCCGTCTAGCCTACTCACCTTCTTGTTCCCAGCATCTAGAACAGTGCCTGCACACGGTGGGTGCTCAATAAATATTATTAAATGAATCAATTAACGGACTGAATTCAGATATATACTACCTAAAAAATTAATAATACAAAACAAAAAACACATGGCCCTCTCAGTCTAGCTTTGGTTTTTCCATCTTGGACAGAAATATGCATCTAAGAAAATTTCACTTTCCTCCTAAGACTTTTATTAAAAATGAAAACATAAAAACAAACAACAAAGTAAAGAGGGGCAACTGGGTAGCTCAGTCGGTTAGGTGTCTGCCTTCTGCTCAAGTCATAATCCTGGGGTTCTAGGTTTGAGCCCTGCATCGGGCTCCCTGCTCAGCAGGAGCTTCTCCCTCTCCCTCTGACACTAACCCCTGCTTACCCTCACTCTGTCAAATAAATAAATAAAATTTTAAAACACACACACACTCACAAAAAACAAACAAAACAAAACAAAAAACACCAGAGGAAGGGACTTAATAACAGCAACCACACCCATCCTCATGTAGAGGTCACAGGCGTGGACCGGGGGAAATGAAGAGCCCAACCCATCTATGGGGGCAGCTGCGGTTTAGCTCCGGCCAATTGTTCCCTTATGGGAATGTGGGCCCAGGGCTGCCAGATGATCCCATTTTTCAAAAGAAGCCAAATTCCCCAGATTTTTATCTGAAAAGTTTGGAGTTTTCATTTTGACAATCAACTCAGATTTTTCATAAACGCTGTCCAGACCAACACTGTGCAAACGAAGCAAAAAAGGTGACTGCTTACGTTGGCATGCCTGATGGTGTGACAAAACAAAAAATCATAAAAATACCTTTCTTCTCACTAGCTAGGATTTTAGACATAAAAGCACCTGTCACCTCTCTTCATGAGATTTCAAGCTTTTTGAAGGCAGGGAAGCATTTCATCTATCTTTCATTGTTTTCTCTCAAGTTTATTGCCACTAGGGCATTCTATAACTGTTTGTTAAATGAATGAGTGACCTAGCAAATGAAACAGATAAAGACACACTTAATTTTGATAGAATTTTTTAATATTTCATAAAACCATAATTATTTTTAATAATTCATAATCTAATTCAAAATTGAAAATAAATCTCATGAAAGGTTCTTTCTGTGACAAAAAACAAACTTAAATATTATTAATATTGTTAATATATAATAAATACAGTCTTAAAATAATACACTGAAATAAATTTAGTTATGTTTATAGAAAAACTGATTTTTTTCTTAGTCTAAGTTTATAATGGATGAAAATCCTTATAATTACTATATTTTCCTTTCAGTAATTCTTGTTCTACTTTCAAACCCAAAAATGATTTCGCTTGCTGAATTATAATTTTGAAGAAAAATTCCTCTATTTTAAAAACAATACATTACAAAATGTATCAGCTCTTATAGACTATGCTTCTTTTTTATACCACACAAGCACACTTAATGTGACACAGAATAATTTCTCTGGGTCTCGCCAAAGTTTCTATTATAAAAGATGCCATATTGGATTACTGCTCTGATACCAGAGAGACATAATGACAGCTTGTTATGTGTAAGATACCCATGCTTGAATATTTTTGAATGGAGTGTAATTTCCTATGAGAAATTCTATCCATTGCTTATTCAGCGATATTCCCATTAAGAAAAATATTTTTGATCCTTACTTGCCAAATAATTCATACATATATGAAATATATATAATATATATGTATGAAATACATATTATATGTGTATATATATTATAGGGCTAAAAATTATCATTGGGATATTTTCTACCTTCCCTCCATTTCATATACATTGTATGTATTTCAATGCTGTAAATGGCAAATTCATCCACGTAAATTAATACTAACCTATATATGAATAACTCAAAGTTTAGTGAAAATTAAATGTAATTAATCCTTTATTTCCCATTGTCTGATTTTCTTCACATTAATGAAAGTCATCTAAATATCCATGGATAGGTAAGAGTAGAAATATACCAAATTAACAAAATGTTCAACCTAAAAATCAATTTCTTTAATGTTACTAAGTAAAAGTCACTGAGAGTCAAACTAAAGTCATTCCAAATTACCCAAAGGTGCCAAAGGAAATTTGCTGCTTGCAGAGTCCTCTTTACACTAGCCCCTGAGAGCACTAGTTCTAGATACAATCTGGAGTGTCTCTGAAGCCTCATAATTCACATATTTTAGACTCCTTTGAACTTGTAATTTATTTCAGTGTTGAAAAAAATCTAAAATATATTTTTCACCCACTCTCTGATGTTCTCTATGTATAGCAGCCCTCTGTTCAATCATAAAATGGAAAGAAACACTATTAAACTCTACGGGAAGTGGCAGAGAATCAAAAGTAGGGCTCCTTATAGTGACCAGCTATGGCTGAAGGCAATGTCCAGATCTGAGATCTGACCCCACAAAAAACTGATTTCATAAAGATGTTAACATTATAGTACTTCCCTCTCAGTGTTAAAATTAAGAGAGATTTTTAAATTTTCTTCTTTATAGTTTCACTACTTTCTCAATTTTTACAATGAGCATAAATTGTATTATCATTTTTAAAACAACACTACTATTTTTCAGGTTAGGAAAAAATAATCCTGCTGTTTAAAGTGAACTATAAATTAATGTGATATTCTTCAAGGTCATAGATGAGGGAGAATTAACAATAACAAATATTGGGGCACCTGAGTGGCCCAGTGGGTTAAGCCTCTGCCTTCGGCTCAGGTCCTGAAATCTCAGGGTCCTAGGATCGAGCCCCGCATCGGGCTCTCTGCTCAGGTTCCCCTGCTTCTCCTCTCTCTCTGCCTGCCTCTCTGCCTACTTGTGATCTCTGTCTGTCAAATAAATAAATTTTAAAAATCTTAAAAAAAACAATAACAAATATTATTTTTTCTATTATGGGAGGTTAAAAAGGCATAGAAGTCTATAACTCCCAATCTATAGCCTTCAGAATGGTTCAGTCATGAAGAAGTAGGATGAGATGAAAGAAACTTCAAATGAAAATACACTTTACCCAATATTTTCTCCATATACTTCAAACAGAATATCTAATTACAAAGTCCTATACCTGTTACTTATGAAGTTGGATACAAATGAACGTTTTATTAAACATGAAGGAATTCACTGCATAGGAATTTAAGAATGGGCTGTATTTGTCTATATAGCATACTTCCCCCAGTCTCTAAATCTTTCTCACTTGATTAATGAAAATCTTTGCTGGTCAGAATTTATTTAAAATCTTTAAGAAATATAAAAAAAATGATGATGTCTAAAACATATCTGCAATACAGGAAAGATCTTGGCATGAGATGGAAGAAACATTTAATCATTCTGTGTATGTGTAATTGTTATTAAATAGGATTGTACTTCCACTGTCTTTTGTATACATGGTGAATGCAGAGACTATGTTAGCTGACAAGCCCAAACACCTAAAATTCTACGACTAGAACTTTCTTTCTCTCTGAAAAACACTTGTGTTTATAAAACATAAGCTCTGTTACCACTAAAATAGTCCCTAGAAACTGGTCACGTGATACTAACAAATTGTCTAATAATTAATTCTCACCTTGGAAAGAACAGAACAGAGATCTATGAGATCGTGATAAAACAAGGAAGTTAACAGAGAAGACATAGAGAGGGAGGAATAAATCCAGAGCAGGAAATGCCCCTAGTTTGAAGACTGAAATGTCATTGTTCTGATCCCTGGGTAACACAAGCATCATCTTAAGGCACTGGGAGTTAGAACAAAGTTCCAAAAAGAAAGGTGATGCCAAAGGGGAGATGGAACCAAGATAAACCTTGACTGTTTTCCATACCTGTGTTGTCAACTCACATGCTTAAATCTCTACTGGGCATCTCCACTTGGATATTAAAGGCATCTCTAATTAAATAACTGAAATTGAATTTTGTCAACACATCCCTTCACCAGAATCCCACACCTCCATAAAAGGTGTGGCCATTCACCCACATTCTCCAGCCTAAAAGTCATTCTTGAATCTTACCTTTCCTTTATTTTCCTCCATCACAAACAACCATGAGCAAGTCTTACTGTTTCTACCATCAAAATAGATCCTGACTCTGTCTACTTCTCTTCAGCTCCACTGTCACTCACTAGTCCAAACTGCCAGTCTCTCCTCAGGACTCCTGTGATGGTTTTGTCTCCCTCTTTCCCCTCCATTACAGGCTAGCCCTGGAGGATGCACTTTTCAAATGTAAATCAGACCTCATCCCTCCCTTACTTACAGCCTTCCTACAGTATTCTATGGTTCCTGGAATAAAATGTGCACATCTTTGATCATGGCTCACAAGGCTTTATCTGTTCTGACCCCTGCCCTCTTTGACAGGTCATCTCCTATTCCAGTTTCTGTGTGGAACCCAGACTCCAGGCACAATGACCTGAACTTTGGTCCTTGAGCACATTAGTCTCATTGGGGTCTTGGACCTTTGTACGTCTTGTTTTCTCAAAACACAGGATGGCCACTCCCAGGAGTCCTCACTTAAGTGGCTTCTCCTCACTATTTAGGTCTTAGCTCTGTTTCACTTCTTCTGGAAGGCTGACAGCTGTTCTCACTTCAGTTACTACCTAACATATTACCTTGTTTTATTTTCTTCATAGGCTTATAACTACCCAAGTATTTTTTAAAAAATGTATTGGTTTACACATGTATTGCCTGTCTACAACCCCTAGAATGTGATTTCCATGAAAATAGAGGCTCTGCCATACTTGTTGCTCTAAATCAACCATTAGACTAGTATCTGGCTTATAGGAAGCACAAATAAAACTTTGTTCCATTCATAGAAAATCCATCATGATATCTATGGCCAGTCCTGGCATGTGTACGCGGTATTTGCATAATGCTTTAAAGTTAAGACCTTTAAGACTATGCCATAAGACATTCAGCAGGAAAACAGAAGGAAAAAAAATCAAGCTCTATATGATTTAAAGCAGGTTAATCAGTTTGACACAAAATGAGTCCACGAACAAATACAATCAGTGTTCTTACTTTCAAAAAGAAATTTTAAATCTCTACAAGTTATAGCAAAATAGATCTCCTGCCCCAAGAAGATTTCACCAAAAATGTCCTTCAGCAGGTCTTCCAGTGTTCGGAAATGACAACACACGTAAGAGTTTCCTGTAGTTCTACAGTCCTGAAGCTGAAGGGAAACTTTAGAGTGATTTAGAGCAACCATCTCATATATGAGAAATTAAAGCCACAGAAGTTAAATAACTGGCCCCACCATCATCTGCCAGACAGAGGTCAGGATAGAACTTGAACTCAGGACTTCTAATTCCTGGGGTCAGTTTTTTCCAGTATATCAAGTTGCTTGCATCCTCCGGGTTAAGAATAAAATTTCCTCATCATTACTGACCTGACTTAAAAGTAATGTTATGCAACTATAGGGAAGGGAAAAAACCCACTTTTCTGAATACTAGGAGAGATGGGGGAATATAAATAAATATCAAATATCAGTAACAACAAATGAATAGTTAAAATGTTTACAATCATGATAATATTAACAACAACAATAAATCATACTTGGGGCTCAGAGCAAAGTATTCCTCATGACATTTGCATATCTTAGGTAACCAGTAGCCATAAAGGGAAGATTATTACAGTTCTCCCTTAATTATAGTTTGAGCACAGATTAGAAAATATTGAAACCACACAGTAATATCTTTAAAAGATGACTATGATCTGTTGGGTTTTAAGAAAGATATCCATGCTACAGAAGTGATAACCAATCAGGAGTATTTTCTCTATATTCCTTAGAGATTATTTTTTAGAAAAAATTGGATTTATCACCAAACATTCCTTTAAAAAGCACAATTTTTGGGAAGTAGTAAAAATTATAAGAACAGCATATATACTAATAATTACACAATGTGAAGAAAAGCATGACATGTTCTGATAAAAAAGTACCTTGGTGTTTATCCTACTGGTGAGAAAATACATTGTTATTTTAATACCTTAGGAAGAACACCAAGAGAATAGTAACCTGACTAAAAAGATGAACAATTCCTTAAAAAGTGAAAATAATGATCAGAAATGTGACTATTTCAAGTAATTATAGAAGAAGAACCTTTAGCACTGACCCTATATTAATGCTTCCCCGGCATGGGGAGCAGTATAAGCTTCTATCCCATTCATCCCCTGAGGTGTGAAATCAATGTCAACCAGAGCTATACACAAAGTTAACTTAATAAAGTTGAAGTGTCTGGTCTCTCAGGGACAGAAGGATGTCAGCTGAACAAATCGCAGGCATTCCTGTCTGCCCAGTTAATGAGAAACCAATAAGAGCTACCTTAAATGGATAAACTCTGCTTTTTCATACTCCCTTCTAGATGGGGGGCACTGTAAGCATGAAAAATCATAAAACAAAAAATAATTCACTCTTTTACAGTATGTGCAAATATTTATTGATAAAGTTTTTTTATGGGGAGATGGAATCAGGGAGTGGATCTCATTTAGTTTCCATGCGTAGGCCCTGGTGGTTTGTTGTCAAGAAAAATAAAGACCATAATGAAGCTCATAAATTTCTTTACTTCTTTGTATATTAAGTAATTGGTAATTTCATTGTACAGCAAGTTCAAGTTGATGTATTTGTTCAGTACTCCTAGAAGGACCATAGTTTTTAATGTGGCAAGTGACATCTCTGTCTAATGTATGGAAAAAGTAAAGGACAAAAACCAAACTGCAGAATAAAAAGGGATTGAGGAAGAAAAAAATGTGACTGCCAGTTTCTTTTTTGTTCTTTTACCTAACTAAATAATAAGGAATGTGGGCAAGAAGTGAAAGGTAAAAAAAAAAGGAAATACGAAGAGTAACAAGCTTTCATAATTTCAGTGCTCACAAACTGAAAAGAGAATATAATTATTCTAGAGAAATTTCATTTTGTATATGGTATTCCCAAAATCAAGCATGGTACATATTTGGATAGCAAAGTGCTTAAAAAATTAATTACTAACAACAACAGTTCTCGAGGTAATTCTTCTACTGGCTCATAGCACAAGGCTTGAAACAAAGCCCCCCCTTTTTTTTAAAGTGCTATTTTGGTAGAGATGAAGTGAGTTTTCCAGATCATATTTAGCAAGACCAACATTTATTTACTTTTTTGCTTTTAAAATGAAATGGCTAAATGGAAAAAAGATCTATTTTTAAATATCAAGAACTGGCTTCCAAATTAATTCTTCCATTCTAAATAAGCATGAGGCAGAGTTTATGAAGAACTTCCGTATTTACAAGTATCAATGGGGCCTTTGACTTGCTGAATATCTTCCAGGAAGAGAAATATGATACAAGTTACATTTCCTGAGAGTGAAGTGAGAGATGCTTGGAGTTTATAGTAAGTCATTTCTTTCCCAGCTGACACCCACCATCACCTGTCACGTTACAAGCAATTTGGCCAGCAGGGCCTGGAAGGTTTGTCTGAAATGTCTTCCCCACAAGCCGGGTGGTGATGTTTGAGTTCCACTGACACAGACTCTGAAATCTAAGCCTTTTTGTGCTTGCTAGCTAGGGGGATTCAGAAAGATAGATTGTTAATGGGAAAACAAAGCTTAGATGCCTCTCTGATAATCATGTGTCTGTTATGATTAGCACTCGTTCATCCTGACATCGTAAATAACTACCCATTGAAAACAAGCCCTTCTACTATATGACACCCAGATAACGAAAATCAAGGATGGACCAGAGAAGCCACTCTTAAGAAAGGCTTGGAAGGCTAATTTTTTTTTTCAGATGTTTCCACCCAAAAAAGAACATAAATCCTGGGTCAAACCCCACGCTAAAGCGGTCCTCTGAGAACTGAAGTGTGCTTTCTGGGTCTGGGGGCTTGGCCTCTGCCTCAGGATCATTTGACCTGAAAGCTGTCATTTTCCCAGGGGCATATATTCAGCTGTTTTTTCTTTGTCTGCTTGTTTCTAGAATGTAATGCTATCGCTCTCACACCTTCACTTTATTTTAAGCAGCTTTACTGAGGGGTAACTGACATACTGTGGTTTCTCTTCAGACCATCGAATCTTTCACCTTCCACTTCATTTTTAAATAAAGTTCAAACTCCTTAGCCTGGCATTTAAGTCTGCTCAGAACAGCACCTCAGCCTCCATTTTCAGCTCCATTTCCACCCCAGAAACTCTTGCCACCTGTGTTCACTACCACACAGGATTTCTCACCGTTCTTCAAACTGCCTTGACCTTTAAATGATACCCCAGTTACCGCACACTGGCCCCCTGGGTCACCTGGCAAATCTGTACTTATCCTTCAAGCCTCTACCTTACACATCCTCTGGGAAGCTTTCCCTAGTTCCCTCAAAATGGCTTCCTCTGTTCACCTATTCATGTTTGTCATCTTCATCTGTGCATACATCTAAATATTGCTACTATATTCCATAACAGCTCATTGTTAACATACCTATCTTCCCAGACAGAAATAACTCAATGCCAGGCACCATGTCTTTATTTATCTTTAAACCCTCAGTCCCTGGCATGTAGTGAGTCTTCCATGTCATCAGGGAATCAAATGAAATACTTTGTTAGAATTTCTTCTCTCACTGCATTCAAAGCTGAACTGAGAAATAATAAGGACAGTATATCATAAAATGTTTTTTCTGTATATATCATGAACAAAGGGAATTTTTTCAAAAGATTTTATTTATTTATTTATTAATTTGACAGAGAGAGAGAGAGAGAGGGAGAAAGGGATAGAGCACAAGCAGGGGGAGCAGCAGGCAGAGGGAGAGGAAGAAGCAGGGAGCACGATGTGGGGCTCAATCCCAGAACCCTGAGATCATGACCTGAGCAGAAGGCAGACACCTAACCAACTGAGCTATCCAGGGGCCCAGAAAGGGAATTATATATTATATCTCATTATGGGTAAATTAGAAGAGAGATAGAAATGTAAAGATAACAGAGAGGAATGTCTAGTTCATATCTATAAGCTTTTGAGTGTCATAGAAAAAAGAATGCCAAGATTTGATTGGATTACATTTTTAAATACACTAAGCAGCCCTGTGCCTTGGGCATGGCCTTGAGGTCCAGAGGACAGTTAAGAGAGGATCACTGAACTCATACCTTCATCCTCTTGAGCATACACACACCCCCCCCCACTCAGCTATAAGCCACAGAGCAACTCTGGTACCTGAGGGCTGAGGATGAGAAGCCATGAACAGGGGCTGGCTAGGGCCCATGAAGCAGCATTTTCACGGAGAAGACTCCCAGGAAAAGTAAGGGTGACTTGCCTGATCAAGGAAATTAGAATACAAGGACAAGAGTGTACTTTCTTTTGAACATGAGCACACATGCAACACTCTTGGGACTCCCCAAAATAACAAGAGCTGTTTTTAAGAGAGGGCTGAAGTTCTACAGTTGTACAGGTAGAAAGGTAGAAAGAAATCATCACAATTTAGCACTGATGTTACTATGACATCATTTGAACCTAATACTAACGAGACCCGGGAACATTTAGATTATCTGAGCCAGAATGAGTTCAGCATCACATGAAAAGTATACCGAACCATACAAAAGGAAGGAATTTTGCTTGAGGACATCAGTGAGGACTGTGTTTAGAAGGTAGTGTGGGTACTAAACTTTCCAGGAGATATAACATTCAAATCAGCAAAAATGACAGGCAGAAATATGACAGGTAGAGAGAAACAGGTACAGAAAGGCAGTGTAGAGAAATACTACAGGGGCGTTTGAGAGAGGACAGTGGCCATCAGTAACTCTGAAAGAAATTTCCATAGTGTTCAAGAAGGCCGGTAAGATATAAGGGGGTTAAGGGATGTGTGAGGAAGTTAAAGTCGTCAGTAACATTATTCCTCTGGGAAGTTTGGGAGTAAAAGGGATTGTCAAAGGAAAATGTTTCTAGAACAGAAAAGGATTAAGTACATATTTGTAGACTGAGAGGCCACGATACTGTGGAGAGGAACACTGAAAACAGAAGAGCAAAGGGGATCATGAGTGGATCAAGGTATTAGAGGAGGCTGGCAGGGAGAAGATTAAGAGCACAAGTGAAGGGGTTAAAACAGAAGGGTAGCCACTACAGAGGACAGCTGAAGCAGGGAAATTCTGAAGTAGAGAGAAGTCGTCGAGATGGCTCAAATATGAGGAATAGCTTTGGTGCAAAACATCTGGCCAATTCAATCTCATATTCAACCAACCAGATGTTAATCCTACACAGCACAACCACGTGTGTCCGTATTAATTGAAATTTTCACTGAACTTGTGATTGCTTCTAAATTACATGGATATAGCCATGGTGAGAGGAATTATTAAAGTCAATTATTTGAATATATTACTTTTAGCTTAGAATTACAAAAATTTCACCCAGTCTGGAACACATGTATTTTAGGAAATATAAGTGTTAGTTAAAATGAGGTAACAGACAAGGTATACCAAGCTTATGTGAGTCACATAAAATAACATGAGCGGCTTTTGGCTACTCTGCTTATTTTCTGATTACCCTTCATGGTGAAATTGAAGGAATTGAAATGATGATAAATTAATAGTTTATTAGCTGACACAATTATTCTTCCTTGATTGACGTACACTTCAAAGTTCATCACTGAAATTAAAATTGTATTCCACTATCTGATTCTGTGTTTGAGAATGGAGTTTAGCCTATCCAGTGCTATTCTACCAAACAAAGAGTCTGACAAATCTACAAAATACCTGTCAAGTTCTTATGAAGTTCTTAAGCACCAGTATAACAAAACATCATGCATTACTATAGTCAATTCTCTGGCTAATTTACAAATTCAAGATCATGCTTAAATTTAGGTTTACAGCCATTCTAAAAGCAATACATTTGCAACCACCTAAGGTTAATAGCTAATTAGTCCTCGCAGCATTTATATGGCTCAAATAAGATTAACGATGACTTGAAGTCTATGCCTGTATGCTTTCTTTCTTTTCTATACTCTGAAAACCTGCAATGCACACTCCACAGATACATATTTACAACCCCCACCCAAACAAAACTTCTATCTCTTACCATATTTGATTTATTGGGTAAAAAGATGAGGGAAGAGGAAAGAAAAATCAAATATATAATCTAACTGTAGATTAATCAATGCCTGTCAAGTTGGCCCAAGTAATTACCAAAACAGCTTATTTAAATTTGATGATAATATTAAATGTTTCCAAAGCTGATAAATGGAAATATTAAACTAATAACATTTCATATTATATTACATTTTAGTAGCCATTTCTATACAAATTACTTTGTTACTGGAATATATCAGTATTCCTAAATGTTTCAGAAAAAAACAGATTCGTGATTGGTTCTTGTGATGGGGGAATAAATATTTCCATGCATTCTTAAAAATCTGCATAATCATCCTCTTAAAATTCTGTTCTAATATATGCAATTTGGCTATATTACATGAATTAAAGAACTCACTAATTGTGAACCTATCGGCTTTTCTTTTCATGGTAAGAATGTATGACTTGCAATCAGAGAAAGACAATTATCATATGATCTCCCTGATATGAGGAAGTTGAGAGGCAACGTGGGGAGTTTTGGGGGTAGGAAAAGAATAAATGAAACAAGATGGGATAGGGAGGGAGAAAAACCATAAGAGACTCTTAATCTCACAAAACAAACTGAGGGTTGCAGTGGGGAGCAGGGGTAGGGAGAGGGTGGTGGGGTTATGGGCACTGGGGAAGGTATGTGCTATGGTGAGTGCTGTGAAGTGTGTAAACCTGGCGATTCACAGACCTGTACCCCTGGGGCTAATAACACATTATATGTTAATTTAAAAAAATTAAAAAAAAAAAAGAATGTGTGACCTGGGATGCCTGGCTGGCTCAGTCAGTTAAGCTTCTGCCTTCGGCTCAGGACATGATCCCAAGGTCCTGGGATCGAGCTCCACATCAGGCTCCCTGCTCAATGGGAAGCCTACTTCTCCCTCTCCTGCTCTCCCCTCTTGTGTTCCCTCTCTCACTGTTTCTCTCTGTCAAATAAATAATTAAAATCTTAAAAAAAAAACCAAAAACCAAAAAACTTATGACTTAGGGACACCTGGGTGGCTCAGTTGGTTAAGTGTCTGCCTTCAGCTCAGGTCATGAGCCCAGGATCCTGGGATCAAGTGCCACAACAGGCTCCTTGCTCAGTAGGGAGCCTGCTTCTCCCTCTCCTTGCTGCTCCTCCTGCTTGTGCTTTCTCTTTCTCTCTCTTTGATAAATAATAAATAAATTCCTTCAAAATATATATTTAAAAAAGAATGTATGACTTAATAATTCACCTCATACTTTTGGTGTGGCAAACTATAATTAGGGAAATACAGTGATGACATAAGAATTATGTGTAAGTGTCATTCAGTCTCATAAAAACAGCTGGGCAACTCTTTAATTAAGTCACTTTTCCTTACATGGGAAGCTTCTCTACAAAAGGATCAGATAGCCCATATGAAAACCCAAGGGATGCACAAATAGTCATTCTCTATAGTTTGATGGAATTGTGAAGTAATCCTCCTGAAATTAGAAGCTTCAGCATCAGAGTTTTTAACATCATTTTGAGCCACAGACTCTAACTGGTTTTGAGAACCTGGAGAGGTCCCAAAGAAGAACAATAAAAATGAAAGACAGGTTAGAAAACCAGCCCTTCAGAAGACATGAACAGACATTTCTGCAAAGAAGACAGCCAAATGGCCAACAGACACATGAAAAGGTGCTCAACATCACTCGGCATCAGGGAAATACAAATCAAATCCACAATGAGATATCACCTCACACCAGTCAGAATGGCTAAAATTAACAAGTCAGGAAATGACAGATGTTGGCGAGGATGCAGAGAAAGGGGAACCCTCCTACACTGTTGGTGGGAATGCAAGCTAGTGTAGTCACTCTGGAAAACAGTATGCGGCTTCCTCAAAAAGTTGAAAATAGAGCTACCCTATGACCCAGCAATTCACTACTTGGTATTTATCCCAAAGATACAAAGGTAGTGATCGGAAGGGGCATCTGCACTCGAATGTTTATAGCAGCAATGTCCACAATAGCCAAACTATGGAAAGAGCCTAGATGTCCATCAACAGATGAATGAATAAAGAAGATGTGGTATACATACACACACACACACACACACACACACACACACACACACACACACAAATGGAATACTATGCAGTCATCAAAAAGTCTTGCCATTTGCAAGAACCTGGATGGAACGAGAGGGTATTGTGCTAAGTGAAATAAGTCAATCAGAGAAAGACAACTATCATATGATCTTACTGATACGAGGAATTTGAGAAACAAGATAGAGGATCATAGGGGAAGGGAAGGGAAAGTGAAACAAGAGGAAACTGAGAGGGAGATAAACCATAAGAGACTCTTAATCTTGGGAAACAACCTGAGGGTTGCTGGAGGGGAGAGGGTGGGATGGATGGGCTGGCTGGCTGGTGGACACTGGGGAGGTTATGTGCTCCCTGTGAATTGTATAAGACTGATGAATCACAGGCCTGTGCCCCTGAAACAAATAATAGGTTATATGTTAAAAAAAAAAAAAGAAAGAAAAAGAAGAAGAAGAAGAAAAGAAAGAAAGAAAACCAGCCCTTATGAGGGAAAGATTGAAAATCAGCCCTGTGTGGAATGCTAAAGGAAGTTTAGCCTTTCTAAGAGAAGGGGTGGTGGCACTGAGTTCCATGGCCGATGCCTGATGACAGAAGGCAACACATTTCAGTTTCTTCGATCAACCCAAGGGAGAAGCGCAGTTTTTCCTTGCATCATGTGTCTCTCCAGGAGGTTCCAGAAGGCAAGACTAGACGCACATTCTTTCACTATTGTAATCCCAGAGCCTCGTAAAGTGCCCAGTCCATTGTGAGCTCACTAAATGCTTGTTGAATGAAAAGGGAGAGTTCTAGTGACACCTGGGTGGCACAGTCGGTTAAGCATCTGCCTTTGGCTTAGGTCATGATCCTGGGGTCCTGGAATCAAGTCCCGCATCAGGCTCCTAGCTCAGCAGGGAGCCAGCTTCTCCCTCTGCCTGCCTCTCTCTCTCTCTCTGACAAATAAATAAATAAAACCTTAAAAAAAAAAAAAAAGAAGGCAGCTCTATACTACCCTGGATTCACTACAGTGACTACTGAATGTCACCTCTTATTCACCCTTTAGCAGAACAGAAACATTTCAGGAACCCCTCATACTTATATAGTAAGCTACAGCTTTTATTTGTAATTGCTACAAGCCTTTAGTTGAAAAACAAAACTTAATGACAAAATCTTTAAATGATAACATCTAATGCTGCTGAAGATATTGGGTATTATACAGCATAGAAGGGGAAAACAAGGATGAAACATAATTAGAAGTATGTATCAAGATGTCTAAAAATGAACTAGTAATTCCACTGTGAAAAATCAATCTTACGGAAACAATTCCAAACACAGAGAAAAACAACTTTCCTGCATGTTGTGGCATTATTTATAATGATAAAAATCTGGAGGTAATGTAAAGGTCTGTGTAGAAAAGACATGAGCATGGGGTGAATCTTTCAACACTAGCACACACAAGGTATGGATCGTGATACAATACACAAAGCAGCTTTCCCCATATTTAGGATTATTTCCAAGGGAACTGTTAAGGTTCAGAGAACTTCAACAACTCCTCAGAAACACTACCCATCTTACAAATATACAATTTGGCATTTCCTACTTGTGGAGGGTTATTATATTTTTTATAAAAAAACATAAAATGCAAATGAAAATAGCTCCTAATAGCTCTTTTTTTTTTCTGTGTAAAGCTGTAAAACTAAATAGCCCCTGCTTCCAGAAAGCAACCACCAATTTAATGAAAGAGAGGGACAGAGAGAAGATTCCTCTTCACTGGAGATTTATTTATTTGCCAAAAAAGCTAAGGGAACCATATCTGTCCATTACGCCACTATGTCTAGCTATACTATCCAAGCTCATAAAATCTTATTAAAGCTAATTGGTGTTGATTATCTTTTCACACATAGCTTAATTTCCCCTTCATTCTTAGGAACTGTTTCAGTTGCAAAAGACACCAGCTCACAGGAATCATCCTCAATCAGAGAGACTACAGACTAGAAACATGTATAAGCTCTCCTATCTCCCCTCTTTTGGCTAATGGGTCACAACATTCTAATCTGCTGAACTTAATATGGCCTCAAAATCCTTCTCAACACAGTATTTTGGAGAGCCAGTAGCCCTCAGTTACAGAACCTAAGGAATAAGGCTCTTTACTATCCTTGAATTCAATAATAAATAAGGAAATTTTGCTTCCCCGCTACACTTGAAATCAAATGATTTCCCCATTGGCCAGTCAAAAAACAGAGTTTTGCCCCTTTAGAACCAACAATATGTGGGATTTCAATATTTATCAGCTCATAAAATATTCAACTACTAAAACATTTGTATTTCGTTGACACATTTTTACTTAAAACATGTTTCTATAGAAGCAACTAAAAAAAGGTAAAAACTACACTACACCAAGAAAATAAGGTGCTCCGTAGTATGTGCACGTTTGTGTACATTTTCTCAAAATTTCACCACTTTGCCCAGGTAATTGCCAAAACACAATTTAAAGATAATCAGAGTATAATCATCTGTGATACAGCTCTCAACATATATATAAATAATGAATTATTTCTTTTGCACAACCAGGGATACTTGGAGATACAAGAAGACAAGGAAATCTCCTCTAAAAGATAATTCCAAAAAACTACCCGGAATCTCTTAACTAATGCTTTCATTTGCTATCCCAAGGGCTACTGAAGAAATGGATACAAATTTAAAACAAAACCAAACATACAAAGCCCCTCAGATGTTCCTTGAGCCTGTGTCACCTTTAAGTGTATAGTAATGTGTATCTGTAGGGTCCCTGCAAGAGTCGCCCTTGGGATTTCCCTGTTAAGCCAGGCTCAAGGTACTGAGGGTGCCGAAAAGGATCTGACCAACATGCTCATTAAATCTCTCCCCTCGGGGCGCCTGGGTGGCTCAGTGGGTTAAAGCCTCTGCCTTTGGCTCAGGTCATGATCTCAGGGTCCTGGGATCGAACCCTGCATCGGGCTCTCTGCTCAGAGGGGAGCCTGCTTCCTCCTCTCTCTCTGCCTGCCTCTCTGCCTACTTGTGATCTCTGTCTGTCAAATGAGTAAATAAAATCTTAAAAAAAAAAAAAAAAATCTCTCCCCTCATGAATCTCAGCTGGAAGATGACAGAACTATAAAAATCATCTCAGGCACAGAAAGAATCCTCATTTTCCATATAAAATAGCATCTGCCTTTTCCATATTGATTCTGCAAGGCAGCTTATTTACAAACACATAAATAGCTGCAACTTTACTCCAGTCTCATTGAAAAATCAAAATGGCATCATGCAAGAGAAGCCTCCTAGCATACTTGGCTCAGTGAGTGAAATGTAAATGGAGATGAGCCAAGCTACTTGACACTGGCTAGTCAGCTTAACCAGATACCCTCCAGTTTCCTGTAGTAGAGGTACCAGGGTTCTGCTCTGCAGAGCCAGGGAATTTATTTCCATTGATAGCCCAGGGATCACTCAATGATTTAGAGCTAAAGGTCGGAAACTAAGTGTCAGATTGTGGCTGATATCTATTATCATGCATATTCAAAGGGAAACAGCATTGCCTAAATGTGGCAGCAAGATTTCCAGTGTAACTACCTAAAATTAGCTAAATCTTCTTATATTCAGTTCCAGTAAATTTTAAAAGTTTTCCCTCCAATCCTTTAGCCACCTGGACAGAACTATAGGAGTTTAAATTGTCAGAAATAAGGCAGGAGATAAAATGCACCTTAATTTTTGAACAGAATTTATTGCCTTTCTTAAATTCTTCAATTAAAATGATCTACTACTAGTTTAAAAAAATCTAAATCTCTCTCTATATGATACATATGAGATACGTATTGACTTTTCTTTACTGGATATGAATTCCCAAACACAGACATGCTATATAACCTGAGGGTTTAATGCCTGCCTATGAAGCCACCTAGAAACTGCCCACAGCAGCACAGCCCTGTCCAGTCCTATCTGCTGAAATGCCCCACCTGACGATTACCCATTCTATCCCCCAACACAGATGACTCTCTTCCTTAACATTCGTATTTCTTACCAATTAATGGCAGTTTACTTTTAAGGAACTACATCATTAAACTAAATGCATCTAAAGTATCACAAAATAGAAGGTTTAAAAGAAAGTTTTCTCAAAAAAAAAGTGAGCGAGGGAGTTAGTTTACACAGAGCATCTGAGAATAAGCAACAAGATGATTAATGCTATTTCCCTTTGAGAATTCAAATGTGAAGATTTTCAGCAACCCTGTCTGGTAACTTAAATATTAGGCTACTCATCAAGAAGAGAAAACATCCATATATGTTTTCACACAAAAACATCTGTGTTGGGGATTAAACCAGAGTTTTAATGCTTTTTCACTGCAGTGTATTCATAAATTGGAATGTTCCTCTTAGACTCAAAGACTAAATATCATAACCATATATGCTCTATCTACCTTCAGGATGACTCAAGCTTTCTGAATTACTGTGTATCCATCCTCCAATCACATATGGACCATGGGGGAAGTATTATTGCCCTGTATAGTTCCTGACCAATTGTCAGTATTTAATGGCACATGATACTTTTTTTCTTTTAATCTCAGAATTATCAGTGGGAAATGAACAGTAAAGATAAAAAAGGGAAACTTTGGTAATTCAATTTTGAAATACAATGTGTATCAAGACCATCTTATAGTCACGTTATCATCTTATATTACTATGTATTCCACATAATACAGAAGAGGAATACCTAAGGGCTATGTTCTTTTGTTTTAATTTATCATGAAACATACTAAATGTAGAAATGATTACAATAAATACCAGACTTTTGTCTCTAACTCTACATTGCATCTTATGTTTTAAAGTTCACATTTGAAAATCTTGCTTTGGTTCTATCTATTTTAAACATAAATAATACTTCTTCAAAATGAACTTAATTTCTATTCTGCAAAGATTACACCCATATCTGTATCAGTGAATGGCATTTATACCATAGAATAAGATCAGATTGCGGGGATTATTAAAAACAACAAACACAAAAATAGCCCACTTACCACAGCATTCAAGTAAGTATGATACCACTGAGAAAATTTTTATTTTAAAACAAATTAGTTGGAATTTCCTTAGAAAATAGTTTACATAGTATTATTAAAATGTAAAGAAAAATTAGTATTTTACTTACATGGTATCTCTAATAAGAAATGCACTTCCCAATTTGAAACAGGTTTTATCACCTTCACAAAATGCACGTCTCAGAGAAAAGCGCTCTCCTAGGTCAAAACCTATAAAATGTGACAAATTATTTAATCCAGTAATTTTGTTAAATTTAGGAAACCACAGAAATACTGGTATCTGTAAATAGGACTTTTTTTTGTTGTCCTTATCTATAGAATGATTTATTTCAAACAAAATCCTGTTGTTTGGGATCACCAAAATTACTTGATTTCATTTTTCTCCTTTTAGTATGTATACAAGAAGATGAAATATGTTTCAAAAGACTCAAATATTAATTTTCTTTGACCTAGCAATTATCCTAAGAAAATAATCAGAGCAGCACATTGTAACATCTCTAATGTCTAAAGACAGAAATTTGTTAAGTAAAAAATACCACAAAAATTCAACTGAAATGTAAGCAGTCTTGTTTTTAAAAAAATCGTGCCTTAGAAGAATATATATTCATATGGGGAAATGCTTTGATTTCAACTTCAATATACATATTAATGATTATATATGTGTGTGTGAGAGAGGGAGGGAAGGAAAGAAAGACAGGAAGAAAGAGGAATGGTACACCAAAATGGGAATCATGGCTATCTTTGGGTAGTTAAGATCTTTCTCATAAATTTCTTTTTCTTTTTTCAAGATTTCTACAATGGATACAATGTCTATAATTTTAAATAACTTTTTTTTTCCTCTAAGAGGCTGAGTTGTTCTTAGTTAATATAGTATTCTGCTCTTAACACTTTTTTCTACACTTTTTTCTATCTTCTTTAATCTCTCATATTGATGTTATCATCTTAAATTACAATGTCAAAGAGTCCCTTGTGATTTAATACACATATGTTGAGAATTTCACACAAAACACTTCTTTGCCAAGAATTATAATGCTTACCTGAAACTTCAAGTTTATCTTTGTTGTCCTGGGTAAACTGATGTCCCTCTGTTCTCAGTAAAGGACATTGTTTTTCTATTAAAAAAAAATTGAAAATTGAAGATGTACACTGCATTTTTAGTCGATTTTTTTTTCAAATAAGTTTGAATCTGACAATACAATTAGAAACTTAAGATAAAATGAAAATAATAAACCATTTTACTAAAGTTCTATGGATTAAGGACAAGAATATTACCCACCTCAGAGTACGTTTGTGAGGATTACATATGGCTGGGATAGAGTCAACACTTGTGTTAGCTATTATTACTACTATTATTATTATTACTATTACAACTACTATTGCTCTAACTTTCTAATTGTTGCTATGCATTTTGGACATTAGGAAATTATCTAGCTTCAACATCATTAAATGTTTATATTCAAAACATATTCTGCTATTAAAACAAATGAACCAATATTATATTTGAACACAGATTTGATTCAGGTTTCCTTGCCAGGTGATACTGAACTTTAGATCGGAAGGGGACTGCTATGGACTGAATGTCTCCCTCTAAAATTCATATGTTGAAGCTTTGATCCCCAATATGATGGTACTTGGAGGTGGGGCCTTTGGGAAGTAATTAGGTTTGGATGAGGACATAAAAGTGGAGCCTTCCTGATAGGATTGGTGTCCTTATAAGGGGATGGAGAAACAGGAACTCCTCCACTCCCTACCATATAAGGAAACCGGGAGGAGAGCCCTCACCAGAGCCTGGCTATGCTGGAACCCTGATCTCAAGCTTCCCCGTCTCTAGGTCTGCATGAAATAAATGTCTCTTCTTTAAGCCATGCAGCCTATGGTATTCTTAGAACAGCCTGAACTGACTAAAGCAGCAATACACATGGAAGTCATCACAATAAAACTAAAAAGCAAAGACATCTGCCATACAAAAGTGGCATATAATTTTTTTTTTATTTATTTTACAGAGAGAGAGATAGAATCACAAGCAGGCAGAGCAGCAGGCAGAGAGAGAGGGAGAAGCAGGCTCCCCGCTGAGCAGAGAGCCCGACGCGGGGCTCGATCCCAGGACCCTGAGATCATGACCTGAGCCGAAGGCAGAGGCTTAACCCACTGAGCCACCCAGGTGCCCCAAAAGTGGCATATAATTTTAAAAATTGGGTAAAAGCATTGAGAAAGTGTTAATTATGTGCTAGGGCACCTAATAATAATTAAAAATAAATAAAAGATGAACTTAGTCCCCACTCATAGTGAGTGTACATACTCAACACTACCACAACATCTTAATAGAGTAACGAACATGCATGCATTAAGTTTTGGCTATCTGAGGTTTGTTCAAATCTAATTCAGGCTAGATTCTAAGAAGGTAATAGTTAATTCAGACAAAAATGTGGCTAATTTTTAGACTATGCCAAGGTAACTGTATAACTGGACAGAAATTCTTTTTTTTTTTTTTAATTTTATTTATTTGACAGAGAGCACAAGTAGGCAGAGAGGCAGGCAGAGAGAGAGGGGGAAGCAGGCTCCCTGCTGAGCAGAGAGCCTGATGTGGGGCTCGATCCCAGGACCCTGGGATCATGACCTGAGCCAAAGGCAGAGGCTTAACCCACTGAGCCACCCAGGCACCCCTGGACAGATATTCTTAAAATTAACTATCAACTACTAATTAACTATTTTGGCATCACACAACCACAAACTTAACTCTCCAGGTCTAAAATTCATTTGTGTTTAATGATCTAAAAGTTCTCAATACAGAGAGGAGACAAACTGCTTACAACTAAATGGATCTCTTGCTCTATGAAAAGTGGCAAGTACTGAATCGCAAGTTCAACGGCTCAGCTCCTCAGCCCTTCATTTAACAAATGTATCATGAACTTCAGGGGTGGTGAGAGGGTATCATCTAAATATATTTAACTAGAAAAATAAATCAGATTCTAAATAGCACTGTCATTTAATCAGACTTAAAAGTTGCAATACACATACGTGAAATTGTAGTACTGAATAATTGTAGTTACTTAGCTTTGGAAACTCCTATCTCAGAGGTCTTAAGGGGAATGTGGGTCCACAATGATAGTAAAATTAGATATTCTGTAAACATTACCAATTTTTTTTTTATCCAAAAGCATAGTCATTTTTATAAAACCCAAGCATCTCATCAAGATCACTGTATTGAAAATTAAAGAACATTGCCAAGGGAGATTAAGTCCTAAATAAGTGAAGGGACAAACCAAGTATTTACACTGGAAAACTCAATTGACTTAAGATGTCAATTCTCACTTTCATCTCTAGATTCAGTATGATCCCAATTAAAAATCCCAACGGGGGGGGGGGCATATGGTGTGTGCGCATGTGTGAAAGAGAGAAACTGACAAGATGATTCTCAAATTTATATGGAACTCCAAAAAAACTAGAATAGTTGACGCAAAAATGAAGAACAAGCTGGAGCAGTTAAACTATCAGATACCAGAAATTTTTATAACGTGGGATTGGTGCACATCTAAAGAGGTCAGTGGAACAGTGTAGAGAGTCCAAAAACAGACCTGTGTACATGTTGGTTCTCTTATTTGCCAAAAAGGATCCATTGTAATTCAGTGGGAGAAGGATGGTCTTTCCAGTAAATGTTTCTGGGTAAACTGCATCTCCATATAGGAAAACACTGAACTTTGACTCTTACCTCACACCATGCAGAGAAATAAATTAGTGATGATATCAGACCTAACTAAGAAAGGTAAAACAATAAAGGACTAGAGAAAAACAGAAGATGTTCATGAACTTGAGGAAGCAAAGGTTTCTTAAAGGGATACAGAAAGCACGGATTACAAAAGACTGATAAACTGGACTTCATTAAAATTAAAATACTTATAAATCAAAGGACAACATTAAAAGAGTGAAAAGGAGCCCTAGATCCTATAGAACCATAGAGACATAGATTGTACCATACAATACAGACTATTGTAATACATATATCTGATCAGGTATCATATCCAGAATATACAAAGAACTCTTACAAATCACTAAGAAAAATATTGAAAATTCTATTTTGAAAATGCACAAAAAATTGAAGCACTTCACAAAAGTCAAGATCCAAATTGGCAACCCGCATATGAAAAGGTGCTCAACATCATTAATAATCAGGAAAATGCAAATCTGAGCCACAATGAGATACTGCTAAATGACTAAAACTTAAAGAACTGACAGCATTATGACTCGAACTCATGACTGTGAGATCAAGACCTGAGATGACACCAAGAGTCGGATGCTTAACCAAATGAGCCACCTAGGCACCCCCATCACTCTTCTTTTCTAACATGCATTGAGGAAAATTGTTTTCTTTATTGTAGTGACAAAACCCATAACACAGTCTTTGCTTCATGATTAGAGTTGGGAAGGTGAAGAGTAGCAATTTACCACACATGCAGAACTGTTTTGTTTTCTTTTCATAAACAGAGCAAAGAAGAAGCTTTAGGTGTTTCACCTTTTTTTTTAAAGGCTAAAACAGACTCTGTTGGGCTGAGGAGGAAGCAGGCCTTTTTATTTTATTGTTATTGGTTGCCCGAAGACCTCCCGTATATTTCGTACTTGGATAACACCTCTGATAAAGGATTATAGAGTATCCTGGGTGAGGAGAAAAACACTGGTTAACAAATATAGGTAAAGATCATCAGACCAAAATATAACAAAAATAATATGGAAAAGTGACCAAACAAGTAAAAAAAGAAGTGAGAACACAGCTATTTTAACAAAAAAGTCGCAAAAGGTCACAAAATCTTCACAGCTTCTTGTGGGTTTATTTTTGTTGTTGTTATTGTTTTAATACAAAGCTGTTCCTCCAAAGAATACCTGTTAGGAGCTATAATTTTTTTTTTAATAATTGGGAAACTTTCCTCCACTTTAAAAATTTAGGAGTAACAAAGTGTATTTGCCAGTTACATGGTACCATATTGAACATGAGGAATTCTTAAAAACACAAAATAAAAGTCTCTATATGATAGCGTACTTTCTACGCTGAGTTTAAGAGTGCAGTGTGTGTCAATTAATTAAAGCCAAATTTCAGAATAACAGTTTTTCCTTGTAATTTACAAAAAACTAATTTTGAAAGGTATATGCTCATGGTCTAGGGCCTAAGTTTATAATCAATTCCATCTAGATGTTTTACCATAAGAAAAAGATGTTTTCTAACCTGATGTTTTACCATAAGAAAAAGAAATGGCATTCTATCATCTCTCCTTTTACCAAGTCTGGCTTTTTGTTTTGGTTTTGGTTTTTGGTTTTTGTTTTTTAGATGGGGGAGGGGGAGAGATCTTCAAACAAGCTCCACACCCAGCACAGAGCCCAAGCAGGGATTCCATCTCACAACCCTGAGATTGTGACCCGAGCCGAAATCAAAGAGTCACAGAGTTTAACCTACTCAGCTACCCAGGAGCCCCTGGGTTGGGAGACGGATTTGCTGCTTTTCCTTACCTTGGTTTTTTGTTTTTATTACTTTTGATGGTAACTCAGTACTTTGGCCATAGACCAGATTTAGGAAAGTAGAACAAAAAGAAGAACCTTTAATTTTTCTATATATAAACTTCTATCATAGTGGAAAGTTTTAAGAAACTGAATAAAACAAGTTTTAAGATCTACATAATGTATATTTTTAATTTAATTCTCTTCCCCACCCTCTTTTGACAACTGAGCTGAAACTGCCACATTCAAATTGTTTACCTAACAATATGAAAATGTATAAATATGCCTTAACTCACAGTCTCAATATAATAGTAAAACTTGATAAGATTAAGAAATAACTGAATTCTTAATAGCTTCAAGATTTTAAAATTCAAGGCATATTGAATCTTTCCATATTACTCTTGAATTCTGCCCCAACTGAAACAATATCCCAAGTATAATTAAGCATTCCATAGAGCTAAAATAAAGCAATTAGAAGGCTCAATTTATCCTTCGTATATTTAGGTTTAACAGTAGACTGCTGACAACTTCACAGACTCCAGAGTTGAAACCCTAGCCTCTCCCTCAGATTTGTTATATCTTATTTTTAGATGTAATCACTTCCCTCCGGTAAATGGTTAGTGACCACACGCGCAGGTCTGCACATGAGGAAACTAAAAAGGGAACTTTGCACTTGTGAATCAGAGACACAAGACACAAGGAGAGCCCCCTGTCAGGCCATGCCCAGCGTGTCATATTCTTCAATAATCCCTGTGACAGTGCTGTGCTGACATTTTTAATTAATGCAAACGATACCTGAAGTTAAGCAATTTCCACGGTATGTTCAGTATGTGTTGCTTCAGGAACACGTTCTCTCAAACGGCCTGATAAAAATCAATGCTTCATTTTTGTCTGTATTAAGTTCCCTCAGTGCTTCATGTTATGTGAATCTTGTTAGAGTTCAGATTAACTTTGAATTCATACTTCTTAGGAAAATCTTTCAGAAAGATCAATTTGGTACAGTTAATTGGACCAGAATATATGTATTTCAGGAGTCCTACATATAGTATAACCTGATTAAAGAGTTGAGATACCAAAGGTGAAGAAGCAGAACGTTCTGGGGAATCCCAAAATGGGGAAGTTTCAGTCACACAAGATGACTAAGTTCTGGATTTCTGCTGTGCAACATTGTGCCTACAGTCAACAATACTGAGTTACACACTTAGATATTTAAGTGTTAAGTGTTCCTACCACAACTTTTCAAGAAAGAGTTACTAGAGCCAAAAATAACAAAAAATAAAAGAAAGAAGCAAGACAAAGAAAAGGAAAAAAAGAAGAAAAAAAGTCAATTAATATTCCAGTCAGACACATTGCATTAGATTCACCTGGGGAGCTTATTAAAAATGTAAATTGCTGAATCCCACCCCAGCCAGTCCTGCATAATGGCAGCCTCAGAGTGGGATTTAGAAATCAATACCCCAGATGATTTTTGCTCAAACTAAAATTATAAATACATTTACTGTAGATCCTTCAAATCATTATGAAGAACATTTATTATGCACTAGCATATCCCTAAAAGCTATGTCTTGCTCAACCAGAGATTCATTTTCCTTTCTAACAAAGAAGTCCTATCCCCTCTGTTTAAGTTGCAAATCGCATTACCTACTAGTGTTCTTAAAAGGAAGAGACATAAAGAAATTAAAAGTAGCAACATTATCAGAATGAACCCTCCTTGTCTTATGGACTTCCTTTTGTCTGAGTCACTTCTGATTTATTTCTCACTGAAGAAGGAAAGTGTTTTCCCCCCAAAATATATGACAGCCTCAGGATATCATTGATACAGTGGCAGAATATTCAAACTTTCATGTGGATTATTAGGAAATGCACCTCCTGCCAAATTAATATAAAAGTCATTAAGACTTTCATAACGCGGAGAGACTAAGACTTGTTATATCTTTATAGGAGACCGTTTTGATTCTATATGTGCTTCAAACTCAAAAGTCTCTACCAGGCTGTGTTTATACCTGTTTAGCAAAATGTATTAAATATATATTCAAAAGAATAAACACAGTAAGACTCAGTTTCAGAATACATCATCATATGTGACCATCGTCAGAAGACATCTTAAGTGATCCTTTGCATAGGAGAGTTGAAGTCTCTCTTGCTTAGCAAATGGCTGCTCCAATGTGTCTAGTTGGACTTACAAGTACATCTAGATCATTAATTTACAATTTAGAGTTCAAGAAAGGTTTCCCAAATTAGCCACATAATCATTTTTAAAAATCAGAGGTGAGAGTAAATGTTTCAAACTGCCTTCAAGCCACTTAGAAACATTTGTGAAGTTCATAATTTAACAACTGCAAATAAATATCTATTTAGTTCAAAAAGTGCTCTAACGACTGTTAATCTTTTGCTCATTTCATCTGGGATATTATAAAACTTACATATAATTAAACTACGTTTCTTTTTATATCTCCTATTCTGTTTTTCCCTTTTCCCTAATTAAGATTAGGCATGTTCCTGGTTAAACCTAATTAGTGATAGACTTATATATTTCTAATTTGGATAACTTATAACAAAGAGGAAAAGGAGAAAAATACACACAGAGAAGCATGCACATACATTTATATTTGTAAACTTCAATGAGAGAAAAGAAAGTCTATTTAGCCTAATATGCATATGGGAAAATGAGGTAGTTTTAGAAACTCTCAACGTGCAACATAAAAGGTCAATGGGGAAAAACAATGAATTCTTTATTTTGTACTAGTAGATTTAATCTATGGCCTCCTCACCCCCAACAATGTATTTTAATGATTTTAAAAATAACTGACAGGCTATAAATAACATTTGGTGACTGGACAAAAGAGGTGGCCTGGATACCTGACTTGTCCCTGACCGTCACGGAAATGGAAGCAGGAAGCAGAAGCATTACCACCCAGAGCCAAATTTTCCAAGAGCCAGCATGCTTCATTGTGCCTCGAAACCATGTGAACAAGTGGCCACAGATCTGCAACAAAACAAAATATTGGAACTGAGCTTCTTGTATATAGTTCCTCTCATCATGATCTCTAGAAAACCTTCATCACCAAAAAGCACACAATAGATTTTTGCAATATATGTAATTGTATAATTAGATATATGGTTATATATGTAATGATATATAATAACACAATATAGGCCTTAATATGTATGAAAAAGCTCCAAATAATATTTTCTGATTAGGTCTTAATTATCAATGTCCACAAAGCCTCTTCTACCTTAAATATTCTCTTCTCTATTCTTTAAGTGTGTTTTTTAAAGCTATACCACTTAAAATGACTTGACTGTGTGTATATATATTTCTAAATCCTGGTAAAACACACCTAACATAAAATCTATGATCTTTTTAAGTGGCATTAAGTTCCTTCATATTATTGTGTGATCATCACCACCATCCATAACTTCTCATGTTGCAAAACTGAGACTCTGTAACTATGAAACACTAATTTCCCATTTCTCCCTCCTCCAGCCCCTGCCAACCACCACTTTACTTCCTGTCTCTATGAATTTGGTTACTCTAGGTACCTCATATGAGTGGAATCATACCATTTTTATCCTTTTGTTACTTTCTTTCACTGAGCATACTGTCCCTAAGGTTCATCCATGTGGTAGCATGTGTCAGAATTTCCTTCCTTTTTAAAGCTGAATAATATTGCCGTGTATGTATATACTATGTTTTGTTTATCCACTCATCTGTTGATGGACACTCGGGTTGCTTTTGACATTTTTGACATTATTGTGAATAACGCTGCTATAAACATGAATGAACAAATACCTGTTCAAGTCCGTGTCTTTAATTCTTTTGGGTACATACCCAAAAATGGAATTGTTGGATCAAATGAAAATTGTATTTTGAATTTTTTGAGGAGCCAACATACTGTTTGCCATAGCAGCTGCACCATTTTATATTCCCACCAACAATGCTCGACAGTTCCAAATTCTCCACATCCTCATCAACATTATAACTACTAGTAGTAGTATTTTTAATAACAACCATCTTAGTGGGTGTAAGATGGTATCTCATTGTGTTTTTGATTTTTATTTCCCTAAGGATTAGTCAAGTGGAACATCTTTTCATATTTATGTTTATTACTATTTACATATCTTTTTTTATTTTAAAGATTTTATTTATTTGACAGAGAGAGACACATCGAGAGAGGGAATACAAGCAGAGGGAGTGGGAGAGGGAGAACCAGGCTCCCCACCAAGCAGGGAGCCCAATGCGGGGCTCAATCTCAGGCCCCTAGGATCATGACCTGAGCCAAGGCAGACGCCTAATGACTGAGCCACCCAGGTGCCCACTATTTGCATATCTTATTGGGAGAAATATCTATTTGAATCCTTTCCCCTTTTTTTAATCTGGTTTTCTGTTGAACTGTAGGAGTTCTTTACACATTCTGGACATTTGCCCCTTTTCAGACATGATTTGCAAATATTTTCTTCCCTGTTGTGGGTTACCTCTTCACTCTCTTGATTGTGTCCTTTGCTGCAAAGCAGTTTTTTTTTTTTAATGTTATCCAATTTACCTATTTTTTTTAAAGATTTTATTTATTTCTTTGACAGACAGAGATCACAAGTAGGCAGAGAGGCAGGCAGAGAGAGAGAGAGGGACAAGCAGGCTTCCTGCGGAGCAGAGAGCCCGATGTGGGGCTCGATCCCAGGACCCTGGGATCATGACCTGAGCCGAAGGCAGAGGCTTTAACCCACTGAGCCACCCAGGTGCCCCCAATTAACCTATTTATCTTCTCACCTGTTCTTTGGTGTCATATGCAATGATTTTATATATTTAAAATATAATACAATATATATTTTTTAAATATAATCTTATTACTCACAATTCTATTTTCTCTTCTGAATATTAGTGTTGCATATTTTGTCTTAACTGATACTATATTTTCTATAAACTTAACTATGTTGTCACTGGGTTGAATAATCACTGCTACTGGAGGGATTACTAGACACGTGAAAAGCAATCCTTCCTTCTGTTCAAAGAGAAAATGGAGAAATACCATGCCTATCTCAACGGAGCCCACTACTGGCATCATATTTAACATAAATGTGTTACCCTCCATAATCATTTGCCTTTCTAAATATAGACTACTACTTTATAGGTATTACAATAAAAAATTTAGTAAATGGAATCCCTATAATGGAAAACTTAAATATTATTTAAATTAAAAATTGGATTTTTATAGTGAAATAACTAACATGGAAATAAATTGCAAGTAAAAATATAATGGCTCCTACAGTATATTTAACAATTGCAGTATTATTAGAATAGCTATTCTAAGACTTCTAAATATGCAAATAATATTAAGTCATTTATTTGCCATAATTCAAAGTTTACTCAAGAGTCAAATATAAAAGAATCCATCACACCAATGTCTAAATGTTGTCAGTACACACTCTAGAAAAAAAAACTAAAGCCACCATCTTTGGTATTCTGCATGTGCCAAATATCCTAAGATCAGCATTTTAAAATTAATTCAAGATTTTAGATATTTCTGGATGAATGGCTGGAAGTAGCAACTGCAATACTAAAATCGTATGCGTGGTTCTAAATATCAAACATCTGGTTTTATGTCTTATTTCTTTTGAACTCTTTCATCTAGATATAGTCCTGATCCTCATATGACTTGTAAACTTATTCTATTATTTCAAATCAGTTAGTAACTATGGGTAATTAATTTTATTTCAAATAAATGAACTCACAAATATTAATCTAATTATTGAAGAGATACTTTGTTCGTAGTTTTAAGCAGTAATTCTTTATCTTCTAGAAATTTTTGTTACTTAACAGGATTTCAATTACTAAAACCTAGACAGGAAAAAAAGAGTAAGTTTTACACTACTATAATCATTAAATATTCAATAAAAAATTACCATACAAATAATCTTAAGGTACAGATGGATTAAATCAGAAAATTTTACCAGATATTTAAGCAGTAATTATCACTGAACTTTCAAAAAAAATTTCAGAGAATTGGCAAAGAGGGTTAATCATTAAGTCAACAAAATTATTATACTATACTCGACAATGGCATTTTTTTGACAATGATATTATAGGAAAGGAAATTTACAGGCAAGTCTCTCTTGAACACAGATGAAAACTGTCAACAAAATTTTCACACAGTAAAGGAAACCATCAACAAAACAAAAAGGCAACCTACAGAATGGGAGAAAATTTGAAATTATATATCTGATAAGGAATTAATATCCAAAATATATATAGAACACAAACAGCTCAGCACCAAGAAAACAAAAAATGGAGTTAAAAAATGGGCAGAGGACCTGAAGAGACATTTCTCCGAAGCAATTCTCATTAAGAATTGATGAGTTAGCAGCGTAGTATAGTGGTTGAAATCACAGTTTCATGTCTGGACTTTGTCACTTATGAACAAGTTATGTAATTTCACTAAGGCTTCATTTATTAACCTGAAATAGTAAATGTCCTTGAACATATTAAGTATTCACAAAAATTACCTATCATAGTTGTCTCTACGTATTCACAAATAATAATACGTAAAAATTTAGTTATAGTCATCTCCTCAGCCTGAGGTTTACACAGATATTTGGACAATGAGGAAGTGCCAAAGCATCCTAGAACTTTATGTTCATTGAAGCTTTGGTCCCTGTTATAATAACAAAGCACCAGAGAGCTATACAACCATAAGCATATCAACTCAATCTTGAGGTCTCCCAACTGGTACCTTGAGCCACTAAGAGATCGATAGCCCTTAGCTTCAATCTCATTTACGCAAAATGTTTGAAGAAGATGTTATGGAGAGTTGACTAAATGTCCTAGTTATTCTACCCTCCATTGAAAAGAATCTCACCAAGTTCAGCAAGAACTTGAAAGAGGAATCATTTTCTCTCCCCATCCAATTCAACTTTTGGTGGTATTTCCAATAGCTGACCACGCCCTCCTTCTTGAAATCCTCACTCTCATTGGCCTTCTCATGCTCACACTCACTGGGATTTCTTTCTTTCTATCTATCTATCTATCTATCTATCTATCTATCTATTTGACAGACAGAGATCACAAGTAGGCAGAGAGGCAGACAGTGAGAGAGGAAGGGAAGCAGGCTCCCCGCTGAGCAGAGAGCCCAATGCGGGGCTTGATCCCGGATCAGGACCTGAGTTGAAGGCAGAGGCTTTAACCCACTGAGCCACCCAGGTGCCCCTGGAATTTCCTTCTAAATCCCTTCTCAAATCTTGTTTCTACCTGATTTCTTAATCCTGGGATCTGTGAGCGTTCCTTGCCCAACTCTTTACAAGGAACAGCTCCTTAGGTGATCTCACCATTCTCTTCGCTTTAAATGGTATCTGTCTGATAATCCTGAAATTTGTATGCCCAGTCCAATCTTCTCTGAATATTAGACTGTGTAGCCAGCTGCCTATTCCAAAGTCCCTCTTAGATGTTGCACAGACACCTGTAACTTATTATGTCCAAATTAAATGCCTGATTCCCAACCACAACTTACTCCAGTCACGGTCTTCCCAGTCTCAATTAGTACCCATCGAAATGCTCAAACCAGGAACTCAAGCATCACATTGATGTTTCTGTCTTCCTCATCAACATCTCCCACATCCAGTCAGCAAATCTTATCAGTGTTACCCCAAACCCATCTCAAATCCATCCACCGCCCTCCATTCCTCTGCTGTAATCCTAGCTCCGGTTACCCTGGTCTAGACTCCTCAACAGCTTCCTGACTGGGCTCCTGGGTTCCTGACCAAATTCACTCACTACATCGCACTAGAGAGCTTTTCTTTTTCTTTTTTTTCTTTACCAAAACAAAACAAAACCAAAAAAGTTTTATTTATTTATTTTTGAGAGAGAGAGAGAGCACGTGTATGCAAGTGCACGAGTGGTGGTGGAGGGGCAGAGGGTAAAGCAGACTCCCTGCTGAGCAAGGAGCCCGATGTGGGGCTCCATCCCAGGATCCTGGGATCATGACCTGAGCAGAAAGCAGATGCTTAACCGACTGATCCACGCAGGTGCCCTAAAGAGCTTTTCTTTTCTTTTCTTTTAATTTATTTATTTGACACACAGAGAGAGAGATCACAAGTAGACAGAGCAACAGGCAGGGGGGCGGGGGAAGCAGGCTCCCTGCTGAGCAGAGAGCCTGATGTGGGGCTCAATCCCAGGACCCTGAGATCATGACCTGAGCCGAAGGCAGAGGCTTAACCCACTGAGCCACCCAGGTGCCCCTAGAGAGCTTTTCTAAAATAAAAGGTGAATCAAGGCCCTCCCCTGCTTTTACCCTTTAAGAGTTTCCCACTGTAATTCAGATGTAATCCAAAAGCCTTTCTACCACCTAGAGGCCCTGACTAAACTAGCCCCTACCCTGTTGCCAGCCCCATTTTACTGTTCTCTTCACTGATTACCTATTCCTCAAATTCCCATGCTCTTTCCAAACTCAGGGTTTTTGTGCACGCTATTACCTCAGGTGTTTACTAGTTGAGGTTTCTGTTGTTTTGATCCTGATTAAGTACAGATGTACTCCACTCTGAACATTTTTTCCCACTATGAACATCTGGTAAAGGTTTGGTAAAGGGACAGGTAAACTTGGTAAAGGTTTTAAAATAAATCCTTGTACACGTTTTTTTTTGTTTGTTTGTTTGTTTGTTTTGTTTTGTTTTAATGCCTTTTCCAGATCTTTAACCCCTGCTTCAAGAAGTTGCAGGGCTGGGAAAAACTTCTGTTGGGGTCTTTCTGGACCTCTCCTCCAGATCCTTCTCACTATCCGTAGAACCCACTGTTTTCAGGCTGCTGCTTGCTGCTCTGGACCCACCTCCAATGCCCTCCAGGAATTCTCAATTCTGGGCTTTGTCCACAACCTCCTTCAACATCAAAACTTGTCAATTTTCTATTTGTCCCCTCTGATCCCAGCTAGGTGATCAGCAAGATAGTTCGAGAAATCCAAGCCGACATTGTCACAATTTAATGTGTTGTTCTTCCCAGGTAAGATTTAAATATTAACACAGTCCTTCAATGCTTTCCCAGTGAACTGACCAATGAAGAACCTCAGAATAATACATGTGGGTGCTGAGGTTACTGAAGGCCTCAAGTCATTTTTTTTTTTTTTTACAAAGATGGCTCATGGTACATTTTAAGAAGGACATGGGGAGTACTTTACACATGTTCTCATTTTCTTAACAGAATTTCTTTTATATGTGGTATTTATTGAGAGACAAGCATGGTCCACCCATAACACGAGCAGGGTATAGAGCATGAGATCCATATACCATATGTTTAAATATATGAAAGTTAAAAGCAAAGCTAATAAAACTAAGAAAAACGTGTTTTTTTTCTTTTATCTTGGCAAGTATACCTTCACAAAGACATGGAAACCTAAGTCAAGTTGAGAAATGAACAGAGCAGGATGCAAAGGATGAACTAGTCCCTAGGCTGGACCAAAGCTCTTCTCTCATTTTTTCCCATTCCTGGCTTGGTCTGCACCATGAGGAGCCTCACCCACACGCATGGGAACATACCAGTAAGTCTAAGCTCTGTCCCCAACAGCTGCAAGCAGTCACTCCTTGATATCCACTGGGGCCTAGGAGTGTTCCCACCAGTAACTTACTCTGTTCTGGGAAGATGAACCCAAGGAAGAGGTCTGCCAGGTCCTGTAAGAGGACTAAGGGTCATTTGGCCAGGGAATTTCAGGATCTGCCCAGAGCCTCATCTAGCAGCTTGGGCTTTGGGTGGACAGGTCCCCTTAACTCTGTGGATTCCTAACCCTGAGAGAAGGAGCACATCCAGAGTGAGGCCGTATAAAGATCTTCCAAAATGTAAGGCCCAGAGTAGGGACCTTTTGCCTGGGCCTTAGGGTGGTACAGAAGACAAGTATCAGGTCCCCATTCTACAGATACAAAATATCAAGGCTCATAGAGAAGATCCCAGAGACTGAGATCTAAGTCCAGTTCTTCTTGACTAAGAAGTGGTGTTACACCATCAGGATGTGGGATATACTATCATATCCCGTTATAGTTCCTTTAAATTTTCAGCTATTCTCTATCAAGATGCTAGCCAGACCCGGGCAGTTCCTTCCCAGCACTACATAGGACCAAAGTCATAACTGTGAGCGTGCCCAGTACTGGCAGCCTCAAGCAGACAACAGTGCTGGAGCCTATGAACGCTCTAAAATCCTGCAGATAGCCTGTCTAGAACTGATTTCTCATTGCCATGACAACAAAGAGATAAAGGTTGCCTGAAGGTCTGTCTTTGACTCTACCTCTAACCCATTATTCTCACCATCCTGGCCAACTGGAATAGTATTGGATACTGGTTGGGGTAAGGTAATTTAAAAAGGAAAGTCGGGGCACCTGGGTGGCTCAGTGGGTTAAAGCCTCTGCCTTCGGCTCAGGTCATGATCCCAGGGTCCTGGGATCGAGCCCCACATCGGGCTCTCTGCTTGACGGGAGGCCTGCTTCCCCCTCTCTCTCTACTTGGCTCTCTGCTTACTTGTGATCTCTGTCTGTCAAATAAATAAATAAAATCTTTAAAAAAAAAAAAAAAGGAAAGTCACTATCCCTTAAGTTTCCCTTATTCAGCTCTTGAAAACCTATGAGGCAACTACCAAAATATTTTAATTAAGACATGGATCTTTAAAAAATTCCTTATTAATCTAGATTTATGTACAGAGAACACAAAAAGGACAGAAAGGAACAGTGGAAAACTGGGTGCCTGGGTGGCTCAGTTGGTCAAGCAACTGCCTTTGGCTCAGGTCATGATCCTGGAGTCCAGGAATCAAGTCCTGCGTCGGGCTCCCAGCTCCACGGGGAGTTTGCTTCTCCCTCTGACCTTCTCCCCTCTCATGCTCTCTCTCTCTCTCTCTCTCAATAAATAAATCTTTAAAAAAAAAAAAAAGGAAGGAAGGAAGGAACAGTGGAAAACCTTAATCTTTCATTCCATCTTTACAATGAGCTTCCCACTATGGGCCATGGGAGGAGACAACAGTCATTGGGGATATAGCAGGGAGCCAAATAGAGGAGGTCCCTGGTGTCACTCTGGTCAGAGAGACCAAAAACTAACAAACGCATATGTTATCTTTGCAAGATAGACACTAGGAAGTAAGGAAGGCAGAGTAAGTAGAATGATGAAACACGAGACTTGCTAGATAGGATGGTCAGGGACTTCTTAGCACAAGCTTTTGAGTAAACCAAACAAAACCAAATCTGCCTCCGGAACGTGAATCGTTTTACTGTTATGCCCACTAACATTTTATAATGCTCACTCTGCATCTTTGAAATTTGGTATTAGGTAAAGGGACAGAATAGTAGAGTTAAGGCAGAAATAAAAAATAACATGAGAAAGAAAATGAAAGAGGCAAAAGAAGAAAGTAGGAAGAGTCCTAATTTGCTTTGCACAGACCATTAAATGAGCGACACCACATATCAACTTTGAGAAAAGTGAATGTGATTTGTCAAATGACTAAAAGAACCCATGTTTTCAGAGTATTCATTATAAAGAGAAATGCTGTGTGGCTGGGTAGGGGGTCAAATCTTAAATCAAACCTCTTGACTACCCTCCAATACGCCTGTACATAACTCCAAGAAAATCTGGCCATAGTGTTATGAAGTCACCATCTTGTAAATAAGCAAAAACAACAGGTGTTACACATCTGTTCTTTTACCAATCTTTAGAATCTATCTTTAGTGAAGCTACAGCAGAGTCTATAAACTACTGGAGAAAACCAGCTGAAAGGCCATGACTATAGAGCTAAATTCTAAGCCAATAATAGGACAAAAATTCCCAAGAGCTCAGAACCCGATCTAGCATTATTTCATAATTTTATCATTGAAATTGAAGTTAGTTTGCAGAAGTCTGTTGAAGCTTAGGCAAGGTGTCTTCCTTCATTATAATCTAGAGAAAGCTCTTGGCATTTATATTTTAATTATAGGCATCATATTTAACCTAAGAAGTCAAGTTAGAAATTTTAAAAACTTTTTCAATTCATTCTTTATCCCTCCCAAATCAAGCTTCTTTCAAGTCTATCAAATCCACTTTTAAAATTTTTCTTTGGGGCGCCTGGGTGGCTCAGTGGATTAAGCCTCTGCCTTCCGCTCAGGTCCTGATCTCAGGGTCCTGGGATCAGGCCCCGCAACGGGCTCTCTGCTCAGCGGGGAGCCTGCTTCTCCCTCTCTCTGCCTGCCTCTCTGTCTACTTGTGATTTCTCTCTCTGCCAAATAAATAAATAAAATCTTAAAAAAAATTTTTTTTTCTTTGAATCCATACCAACTTCTTCATCCTTACAAAAAATAATTGGCCTCGCCTCCTTACCATTTCTTAACTGTCAAAGTGCAGCAGACTCCTAACTACGTTCCTTTCCTTCAGTCTGGTTCTGCTTGATTCTATCTCCCCACTGCTCAAGAATTCTGTAACAGCGAATCACTTTAGTGCTCTGCTTTATTAACATCTCCTGGTGGTTTTTCAATGGCCATTTCTGAGGGAAGCTCTCAAGGCTCTCTCACAGCAGGGTCCTCAACTCATCTGACCAGTCTCATGGCCTGCTAACTCCTTCCAAACAAACTTTACACCATCAAACTCTTCATAATTCCCCAAATGTACCAGGCTTCGGCACATGCGGTTTTGGCTGCTAGGATGTCCTCCCACTTCTCTTCCCAATTGGTGATCATCTACTCTGCCTTCCACATGCAGTTTAAATGCCATGTTCTCTATGAAGTCTGCAAGATCCATCACAGAGCTCATTTACTCACTGCCTTGCAATCCAATGGAGCTCAGAACCCACCTCTGCTTCAGCGCGGTCTACACTGCATTTTAATAACCTGTGTGCATTCTGTCTCTTCTCTATACGGAACATCTTGTAGGAAAAAAAATATCTTATCATTTGTGTTTTGTTCAAATATTAAATAATGTTTAAGCACTGGCATTTAGTAGGTGCCTGCTTGATCAATTTGTAGAATGAATATAGTCTAAGGTAACACATTTTCAAAATTAAACAAATGGAGGTTCAAACTGTTAGGTAATATATCCACTATGTATTTAACATTTTATAGAAGATATAGGTGGAGAATTATTGCTAAAAGAAGGCTCAGTGAGCATAATTTCAGTTATTTAATGAATGCACAAAAGATACTACTTCTGAATTTTTCTTCCATCACAGAAAATATATTCCCTGGTTCTTAATGTTTATAATTCCCTAAAAGTGATCAACTCTAACACACTTTCCCAAACTTCTATGTTATTTCTCCTGCCATGTCAAAACTAGTGCCTATTTCCCAGAAAGTGTCCAACCTCAAGTTCCCTTTGAATGTGCTTAACTGATTCTCTTCACCCTCAACCACTTGTTTTATTGATTCACTTCTCTGACCTATCGTCTCTGTCAACTTTTTTGGTACTATTCTCAACTTCCATCATTATGAGTGCCCTACATTTTTTTCGGATTTCAATTCTCTAGCTCCATTTCCACAGATATACCTATATCAGTGATCCAATGCCACTTAAAATTTTAAATTAACATAGACGTATATATTTTCCTCACATATCAAGTTTTTCTAATTTTCCCATTTGCAGGGCCCTACTAAATTCATGATCTAATAATCTTACAATCTCATGATTATTTTTTATTTCTCTCAAAGAGAGGTGTCAAGACCCCATGGGCTTCACAGATATCATGGGATATCATGGGTAAGGCCCATTATTCCCCCTTTCACACCTGCCATCTAACAATTTCCAGACTTCCTCACCTGATTGTCTCATGAAAGGCTTACAAAATAACACCCCAAAGAGCCCCTTGCCTCTCAGTTTCTCCTTTCCGATCTCTCCTTGGCAAATGCTATCTGCTCTCCTCATCTCCGGTTTCATCCAGCTTGGATTCTCGGTCTTACCAGGCACATGACTGCTCACTCCCACCTCTAAGCCTGCACACATGCCATTCCTTCTGGCTGGAATGCCCTCTCTCTTGCTCTTCTGCTAAGCTTCTTTATTCTCTGCCTCTTTAAAATATATGACCTTAATGCAGCTTGCCTTGAATAACCCAACTCCAGTCCCATTCATTCAATTTTTTCCAGCATCCTTTTCTGGTTATATATTAGCATCTCTCTAGTCCTGCTAGTTTGTATTCCTGCTAATTTTTCATTTTTCACTTGAATTCATATTTATGATGTCAATTAGCCATATGAATATGGTTTCTTTTTGTTTTTTTTTGCTCTGTTTTTATTTAAATTCAATTAGCCAACATATAGTACATCATTAGTTTCAGATGTAGAGTTCAATAATTCATCAGTTGCATATAACACCCAGTGATCATCACATTATGTGCCCTCCTTAATGCCCATCACCCAGTTACACCATCACCCCACCCCCTCCATCCACCTCCGTGTACAACTATGGTTTCTATATTCTCTTGCACCTAAAACCATCCACTCTGTATACCCACTAGATTTTACTTCCTGCTGGGGGAAAATGAACTATAATTTCAGCAGGAGAGATTAAACAGAAGGAACATAAAGTAGATGGAAATTTTCTATTTCTGGAGAATACGATGGGCTTCTGTCTGTTTTAGATGGTTTCCAATGATTCCGATAATGTCCTAACTATGATAATGATCACATTTGGTTTTCTTTCACCTTTTTGGTTTTTCTCTGACCTTTTCATATCATGGTCAGGCTCATTCCCCTGCTCTATCACTACATCTTTTCCCTCTTTCCCAGGAAACCCCACTTAGATGTCTGGCCAGCAAGTTTAAGAGATCAGACTGAACAGAACCTCATGGAAGCACGTGCCAGATAGTTCCTCCATTTTCTTCCCCTAGGGAGAGAATGAATTGTTCTACTCCTGGAAACCCCCTTCCTCCTTTCTACCCTGAAGAGATATTCCCACTCAAAGAATCCTGTCAACCTTCCTCAGGAAGAAATTTTAGGTACATTTTGTACCGTCTGAACATTTAAACATCCCAATTCCTCCTTTGCAGGTGCATGTCAAAAATCTCAGAGTCCTATAGCTCTCTCCCTCGCGCATCAGCAAAGAGATGCTGGAAACCACACATTTGGTAAGTTGTTTTTTGGTTTTGGGGTTTTTTGGATTTTTTTTTCCTTAAAAAAAAAAAAAAAAACCTCGTTAAAAATGACAGTACCGCTTGGTTTGGACTGAGAGTAGTAAGTGCCATTGCTCTTTCACTTTTTGTTGGGGGTAGGGGTAAGGAGAGATGTTGGAATTCCTCCTGAAGGTCCCAACGATCCCCCCCCGCCCCCTTGTTTCTCCTCAGACTTCTCATAGCAGAACAGAAGATGGGACCAAACCTTCTTGGAATTGTGAATGGAAGGAGGCAGCACAAATGTTTCCTTTCCCCGTGCACTCCCCAGCCTCAAGCTAGGGCTCATGATCACTCATTGTTGCAATTCTTGGATGGTTCAATTAAAACTCTCCGCGTTTTCAGGGTTCTGGGTTCCCCTCTCTTAGATCCCCAGCCCACGGTGCCCTGAGGCCGGCAAGAGTTCCGGTACCCTGCCTGTCTCCCAACCTCTCTGTGCTCTGGAGCCTCCTGCAACCTGGCCGGCCCACCACCGACTCGCCTGCTGCCTCCCTCCCTCGCCCTCCGCGGGGCAGGTTTCGCTTACACGCCCGCCTGCTCAGAAGGAGCCAGCGTGCCCGGCGACCGCGGCGCGCTTGGTTCCGCGCCAACAAACTTCTTCGGGACCCCGCAGTGCCCTCGCTGGCTGCGCGGCGCCGCCTCCCTTCTCACGGCCGCGGTGGCGTCGGCGCCGGCGCGCTGACGGCGGTGGCGGCTGGATCTCGCGGCCAAGGCGGCGGAGGCGGGGGGCCGCGTTCTCCGAGCGCCGGACCGGGACGTTCCCGCGGCGGCCGCGGCGACGACGACGGCTGCAGGGACGGCGTGGACGGCGGCGGCGCTCGGTCGGGCCGCGCTGCGCGTGCTGCAGGGTAATTAAGGAGCAACGGCGGACGCCGCGACCCTGGCGGGGGCTGGGGAGCCCGGAGTGCCGGGATCGCCGCCGGCGCAGTCCTGCGAAGCCGCACTTATACCCGCAGGTCGGAATAAGGAGCCCCGGACCGGAGAGCGAGGCGCCGGAACCTCGGTCTTCCAGTTTATACCCCTTAACTGTCTCCTCGCTTCCAGTTGGTAACGTCTCTAGACGTAGCCCCCCAAATACGACCTAACGGCATGCATTTATATCGAGTTTATCTGTTCTGTGCATTTAACCCATGGATATTTTTTTTCTTCTGTATTTGAGTCTGTTCTCACCCGCATCAGCAGTGCTCATAGCTGCCCTTTACGAATACACGCAGCCAGAAAAGCCACCTAGAACTAAAGTATAAGGCATAAAGCCTGCATTACGTGAGCATCTGAACACAAACTACATTCTGTGTAGCATTTTTAAAGTGGCCACATCGTGCCAAACGTTCTTGGTCCCATCATGGAGCTACCTATGGGAATGCGTAATTGCAGGTGTGCATTATTCAGCTACCAAAACACATTTACATGTGCAGCACAGTTTCTACATTTTCTGGAAAAGCAGATGCACGCAAATGACCAGAAACACGAGCAGATGACATAGACCCGGCATGTGTGGGAGAGATCAAGTGAAACGGCCGGTGGCAAAGCTGCGCAGCTTACCTTGAAAGCGCGTTTGAGCCCCTCAGAGGCGCAGTGGAGTCCGGCCCGGGCTGCCGCACCGCCGAGGAGTGGCCCGAGCGAGCTCCCTGCGAGTGGGGAAGGGGGACGCATCTCTGCCCTTATTAGTCTCTCCCAGTGTGACCCTCCCACTCGACGAGGACGGAGGACTCCGCAAGATAGGACTCCGCCAACTCGTGCACAGGTTTTTCCTTAATCACAACAATGTTGCCTCCGAGCTAGGAATAATGCCTTTCAGGTTTATGTTTTATTAGCAGTTTCACAGACAGAATGACTGTTGGATGCAGGTGCTAGAGTGTCTCACTTTGATTATGAAGTGTCTTCAAAGTATTGTATGTGGCATACGTTCACAGGTAGATAATTGGCTTTTTAACAGTTGAGCTAAAAAAGGATCTCATTTGTGTTTCATTTTTCACTTTTATGTCAGGAGTTTATATAAAGTTAATCAAGAGATCCTTCCCACCTTCTAATGTTCATGTGCACAGGTTTATGTGGCATCATTTGTCTCAGAGTACATAAAACTATTTTGTCATTTTAAGTATCATGTCTTTCCATGGATTGGTGCCATGAATCCTGGGTTTTGAACTCTTTGGGATCCCTTCGAACATGTGAAGGTAACGTTTTTCTGCAGATAAATGTGTGTGCGTGCGGGTGTGTGCGCGTGCGAGTATACACATACGCACACATATAGTGGGGTATATATGTATGTTTGTAGGCCTATATACATATTGTGTGTGGGTATATATTTAGACATATATCCATATATATATGCACATATATATATATATATGTATACATATATTTGAAAGAAAAACAAAACCAGTATAGAATTCGGAAAAATAATCAGGCATTAGAAAATGGATAAATTGGTTTAATGTTCTTTAGTTCAGTATTGCCATAGTTGGGGAAATCTTATAAATTATGTTATTGATCCATAATGGTGAAAATCAGTAAACTTAAAAGTTACCTTAAACCGGAAAAATATGCTTCACGTGTCAGGGCTCACAGATCAGGTAATAAATAAAATTAAGCTGGCAAAAATTAAAAATGTTAAGAGAAAGTTTAGGAGATAGCTCATTTCCACTTCGTTTAAGTGAAGCTATTGAAGAGTCAACTAGTGGTTTTTAAACCTACCTTTCATTGTAATCAAAATACCTGCAGTTTTAGTCTTGCATCCATAGTGATGCGAACCATGTTTATGCTTCAGAATTTAAAACTTCTTGATGCATTTCCTCCTCGTGATTTTCATCACTAATTTTTGGTTGACTGTGGAAAGAGGCCAAGGAGGGAGGATATCACATGAGTCATGCTGCTTGAATGGCCATTTGAAAAAACATGATTCACAAAACTTCATCAGACTTTTGGTGATCATTCTCTAATGTTTAGAAAAGTGCTACCCCTATTTGAACCTATTTTTTCTTCTAAGCAATTGTACTTTACCTTTCATTTGCTAGTGAATTGAAGTAAGAGCATCCAGGCTTTATTTCTCTGATAGATTATTATATTCACCTTATTTACATTTAATTGGTACTATTTAAAGTAAGGCTTTAAAACTACTTAAGAGAAAGCATGAAATTTTGCCTCTAATTTGTGTTTTAATACAAGTAAATCAACTGCATTTTAGTGTTATTTTGGCAAACTTTTTAATAATTTCATAATCCTTACGATTTTTTGAAATAACCACTCATATTTTTGCTTCAATCTCAAATTGCTTCTTTCCTCACTCACAGCATTGAACTAAACAAGAGTTTGGAAGAAAGTGAGAAATGATTCAAAATAAAAATTTTATTATCTGTGTCTCACTCTGCACCAACAATCCTAGGTCAATAAATATTCCTGGTTTTTATTCCAGGAAAAGTTTCAAATTTGGGCTTGTTTCATAATTAGAAACTGTGATAGCCCTAGGGTTTGGCCCTTTGAGTCAGTTCTTTTCATTGAATTTTGAAGTGACTTCAAATAGAAACAGCCCCAATTGAGCACCTTTTATTTATACCACACAAATACAATTATAAATGATCAGTTTTCCCACATGCTTCTGAAGCTACTGCTGGTGAATGCACATCTGAACATAAGAGCAGATCTGACAGGACTTTGAATTCTGGCAAACAGCTTGCAGGGCTTCTAGCGCCCAGTTTAGCTGTGTGCATGTGTGACTTTAAAAAATTAAAAAGATTTCAAAAGCAAACTGCTTTCAACATTTACCCGCCATGGAAGATACATTTAACTATTTTTATACTGTAAGAGGAATAAATTCCTTTTCGTACATTAAAAAAAACTGTTCCATATTTGTAAATTTAAATGATATAAAAGGAATATTGCACCCTATTTTGATAACTGCCCCATAATAAATTTAAAGAATTTTTTTTTCTGAGCCTCACTTCTCAATCTCCTGGGTTAACACAGCTATTTATTTTCCTTTTTCTTTCTTCTGTACCTCTGTACTCCCAGCCATGTTACTTTGCCTTTTCATTTTGTAGTTTCTTTCACTTTTTCCTCCTTCATAGTTTCCATTTTCCAAGAAGAAAGAATTTCAGCATTGCCCCCAGCTAACTTCTTAGTTACCAAACTATAAGAGTGTTCATTCTCTATTGAATTGGCAGGGCACAGCCATACATGACTCCCATACATATCCCATGGAAATACTTCAATGCATCAATAGTGGCTGAACAGACGGTACTGTTAACTATAATTACCAAATATGACTTGTCATCGCTAGCATGCACTCCCCATTCTTTCCTTTTTACACCAGTACTACATATAATATTCTTAAGGGTAAACAGAAAGTTGGCATATCTGTTCTAATTTTTTAGTAATCATCAAAAGTAAGGGCATTTACATTTTTTAAAGGCTATTTTTACCATCATTTCTGAAAATAATTCTCCTCACAGAGAAAATAATATTCCACTGGTGGTTGTTATGTTTGCTTCCATTCCTGGAAGACATTCTAGCTCCTCACATTGACTCAGCTTAGAAATGAGAGGAAGAGGTGATCATAGATCTGACATTCACCTAGTTTATTAGACTTACTTCCTAGGGATCAGTGACCCTGAAAGGAAATATGGTAAAAGACAAACGCCTGACTGGGGAAAATGTTTATTAATACACATCCAGCTCTCAAAAATATTTTTTTAAATGGAGACAGATAAATATCCCAATAGAAAAATAGGCAAAAGTGTGAAAAGGACATTTACAGAGGAAATACAAATGGTCAATAAACGCATGAAAAAATGTTCCATTAAATTAGTATTCAAGGCAATTAATTTCTAAAGGAATGAGTTTGTCCCCTACCCATTTTTCCAGGATTAGAATTAGTGATTATATACAGTGTTGGCATAAATGAGGAGTATCCTCACACTTACAGAGGAGCACAGAATAGTAGTCTTTCTGAAGGGCAGATTTGCCGTATTTACTTAAAGCTCTAAAAACTCCTCTAAAACCATTAACCGTGGTTATTTCTGAGTTATGATTATGGGAGATTTTCATTTCTTCCTTTTGATTATTTATAATAATATAAAGTTTCTAAAGTGAATATATATTACTGTTGTAATAAAAATACAACAAACATAAACTAGTGTGGTATTTTTTCCATCACCAACAAATTAATGAAACAGTGGTGTTAAGAGTGCCGAGAAAATTGCCTCTCAAGTACTCTTTTCAGTCATTTCCAGCGGGAATCTTCCACGTAAAAATTAGTATGTAACTTAAAACATTTAAACTTATTCTAGTGATTTCTCTAGGTAACAGATATTAATTAAACCGTTCATTCAACTCGTTTTAAACGGCTCTTAAGCTGAGCACTGTGCAGTATACGAAGATAGGTTGCACGTGGGCCCCACGTCCAGGAGTTTAACATTTTGTAAGAAAGAGAAGGCATGTATACACATACACAATGATAATATGAAATGAAAATACAAAGTGTGAAAAAGTGGATACAAATATTGGGAATGTTCAGAGGAGGGGGGAAGCTATTAGTATGTAGAAGCGTGAGGGTCAACAACTTCTGGTGAGCAAGAATATATCTGTTGCTTTATCAGTCTAAATAAATCTACATAAAAATCATCAAGAATCATAGTACCAAAAGGGGCACTGTAACTAAATAATTATTTGTGAAATGATGAGTTTACTGATTCTATAATAAATATTCGTTGAAAGAATCAAGAGAGGGGAGAAGAAAAACTAAGACTCGGCAGAGAACAAACTCACCTCTCTACCTATTCTGATGAGGAAAATGAAGTTCCTTTCTATACTGAGTTAAATTCTTTCCTGGGAATTCCAGGCCTGAAACAGTGTAACCTCAGACCGCTACCCTCATACCCCTTAGATGCACAGGAGGCCACAACCAGAATAACCACTGGTAACCACAGAATGAACACACCCAGCGCTTCCTCCCTGCTCGTCCTCACCCGCCTCCCGCTGAGCCTCATGGTAGCCATTGAAATTCGGCCCACCTTCTGAAGCTCGTATTGTGTTCTCCATAACAGGGTTTCTTCTGGTCACCAAGCTCTCCCCCACCTCTAGAGAGCAGAGCAGTCACTTTTTAATGGCAATCTACTTTCTGCTGCCTTGTTTCACACACATTTCTGTATTTGGCCCTCTGATATGATCGTGATCTCCTGGAGAACTAGAATGAAGTCTTCTCCTTTTTCAACAATACCCAGAGCACCTAGTACAATAAATTGTTTTTTCTTTTTTTTTTTTTAAAGATTTTATTTTATTTATTTGACAGAGAGAGAGATAGAATCACAAGTAGGCAGAGCAGCAGGCAGAGAGAGAGGGAGAAGCAGGCTCCCCGCTGAGCAGAGAGCCCGATGTGGGGCTCGATCCCAGGACCCTGAGATCATGACCTGAGCCGAAGGCAGAGGCTTAACCCACCGAGCCACCCAGGCGCCCCTAAATTGTTTTTTCTTAATATAATCTTCAAATATTTGTTGAAATGAGGCCTGTAGAGGTTAAGCAACTGAGAACATACAGTATTCTAATTACAAAGCATAGACGGAATCTCAGAGTTTATATGGGAAAAAAGGTAGGTTGATTTTTTGTATGCTATCTAGGGAATTAAATTATTATGCTGTTTAAGTAATCACAGGATAATTTGTTCTTACATATAACAGATTCTCAGAACAGGGATATTTATTTATTTATTTATTTATTTATTTATTTTCTGTGTGTGTGCGCGTGTGTGCGTGCACACGCGTGGATAGCAAAGTATCAAGACAACAAGACCATTATTAGTTGAAAATGTCCCCATCATCTGTCCCCTCACTCCTTTTCCACATTAAAGGTTAATTTTCATTGACAAAGAGAACACAACACTATTTAATCTCTTGTTACTCTTAGAACATGAAAAAGGACCTCCAGTTAAACTTTGTTCTAACTCCTGAGTGTTTTTAAGTAAGGAACCCTTTATATGACATTTTAAAAAAAATTTCAGCATTGGAACAGTTAAATGGTCAGCTAGTACATGAATCAGGTTTATGGCTATAAAATTGTGATTCTTTTCATTGTAACCTCTTTTGGAGCATTTATTTTCAACTTAAAACTTATTTAGCTTCTATGATTCTCATGAAATCATTTTTTAAAAATCATTTGCTAGGCATGGTGCTAAGTGCTTTACATAGTTCATCTTTTTGAAATCCTTCAACAACTGTGTTGTCCTATTTTCACAGCTTAGGACTAAGGCCCTGAACCAACCCAACAGAGCCAGGATTTGCACCCAAGTCTGTCTCATTCCGATGTCCAGGCTCTTATCCACCACACTCTGGCACATGGACTTTAATCACTTCTCAACAAACATTTTGCAACCCTACATCATCCTACAGACTGACTAAATGGTTGCTCAAGGCAAAGCAGAGGCCTCAAAGTTATGTGGCAACAATTTCCCTTACAAGATAATAAAAGAAATACAAAATAAAATAAGCCTATAAGTCTCTGTTTTAAGAAAGGAACCAATTTTAAGTAAGAGAAAACCATGAACTAAATTAGTTGGACTTAAAATTATTTTATTTATTCAAGCAATGTGTGGCAGTATGCTTTAGTCTGTGCTAAATTAAAAGAAAAAAAATTCCAAGATAGAAAACTAGACAAAGCACTTTGCTTAGCTGACTATTCAACTAAGGCAAGGCAAGATAAATTTGACCAGACTCTGTTCTCTCTCAAAGGTGACAGATTTACCTGGTTTCCTAATACTCAACGACATTCTTGCTGTCAAATTATTTTGCCATAATCCCATTTTTATCCATTTTAAATGTAAACTTCTATGTTTATAAAACCCCTTTCAAGTAATTATGAGAAGTCATAAAGCATAGCTAGTGAAGGAACCAATGATAGTTCATAAATCTACTCTTATTTTTAAGTACTGTTGGTATTGACCAAAAACTACAGAATATTTTTTTTCTGTTCTTATATAGAGCAGCTCTTTATTTTTTTATAAAAACTTAATAATAACCATTAGCGTTTGGATAGCCACATGAAAGTCCACTGTCTTTTATCTAAAGTCTTGGTTGCACTGACCGCCAGACAGAGATAGTCTCTTGCTAATCCTGTGCCTTAACAGTGGTCACTGCTCAGCCGGTTCTGCTGTGGTGCCATTGCTCAGTTTTGACCCCGGGCCTGGGGATGCCGGCCATGTCAGGAGCCAGGTGCCATCGGAAGCAGAGGAAGGGTCTGTTTTCTCCATCAAGGTCTGTCTCACATCAGCAGATTCTGTTAGAATGACAGTATCACAGTAGGTGACACGAGTGGTATTTTTGGGCAGTGTTTGGCTTCTTTACTCCATGTAACATCAGCTTATGGCTATGTAATCTCCTACCCCAAAAACAGTAGCAGAAAAAAATAACCATGTATTATTGTTCATGAGCCTACTGATTGAAGTTCTTCTGGTCTAGGCTAGGTTTGGCTGATATCAGTTGGGTTCTCTCGTGTCTGCCATCAGCTGGCAGGTCAGAAGAAGATTGGCTGGTAGTCAGGTGGCTCAACTGGGACAAGTCGTCCCAGCCTCTACATGATCTCTCATCCTCCAAAAGGCTAGCCTAATCCAGGAGACCATAGGGATTCAAGACAGAGTGGAAGCCCACAAGGTCTCTTGAGCTTGGGCTCAGAACTGGCACATGGTCACTTCTACCACATCCTATTGGCCAAAGCAAGTCCCAACGCCAGGTCAGAGTTAAAACTGCCATCCCTTGAAGGGAAAAGCTTCAAAATCCCATTGCCATGAGCTCAAATATAAGATAGTGAAGAAGTGGAGCCAATGGTGATTTTCTATGTTTAGGAGAATACACAAAGGGTGTCTTCAATCAACCCACCAGTGCCTACTTCCTCTAGATGCTTGTTGCCTCTAGAACTGCCAAGAAGCAACAGCTAGTACAGCTTGGTAGGTCTTATCCCTCAGCTAATTCCAGCCCCTCTCACTTGGGATCATGGAAACTGAACAGAGTCTTCCCTTCACTCTCCCCCAGAGGTATAGAGAACTGGGATGTGTGCATGCCTACCTTCTCCTTCTTAAAAAGCCTAGAAAGTAGTTTTCCATGTGTCCTGCTGGTGCAAGGGAATCTGGCAAGTTTCCTAGCTTCAGAAATCTCAAAGGAAGAAACTTGTCTTCAGTCTTTTTAGAGAGTCTCACCACACCTCAGGGGAGATAGATTGGGGGAAACTAACAAGAGACTCTTCAGCAGCTCTTCATTCTCTTTCTTCTAGAAGAACTCTTTCTTTTGTATCTCCTACTACTTTGCTGGTGACAAAGACAACCAAGCCAGTTGAACACTTTTCAAACCATGAGAGGCCTGGGAAGCTAACTTACCAGAATCTTTCTTCTTTTGCACCTGGCCTTTGGAAATTTAACATCTTTTTTTCTCCCTGTTTGCTGTCTCTGTTGTAATGGATAGGTGATGTGATTAAGAAGTTACTTGGGAAGGGAGCAAGAGACAACTTTAGATGGGATGGCCGTAGTAAACCTCTCTAAGTTGGTGATATTAGAGCTGAAACCTTAATGCCCAGAAGGAGCCAGCTCTGCAAAGATCAGAGGAAGGGATCAGCTGGTGTAGAGGCTCTGGGTAGGCAGAACAGGACCTGTTCTATGACTGTAGAAAAGGCCTTCATGCCAGGAAGGGACTGAACAACAGAGGGCGTGTAGGGGATGATGCTGTCTGGGGCCAGATACTACAGGGCCTTTCAAGCCCTCATAAAAAGTTAATATTTCACATTGTAAAAAATAGGTTATTGGAGGGTTTAAGCAGGGAATGAAATGAACTAATTTTTTTTTTGTTTTTAAAGAACCACTGTGGCTTCCCTGTGAAGAACAGGACTGTAGCAAGGCAAGAGTAGAAAAATGAGACCAGCTCCGAGGCTGTTTTCAGCTACATCAAGTGTGGTAGTTGTAGAAGGAAAGAAGTAAACAAATTCAAGACATATTTTAGAAGTGAACTTGATAAGACTTGCTAAAGGGCCCAGAAAAACAGAGAAGAACAAAGCAAGCCTGTATTTCAAGAACAGAAGGGGCCTTAAAAATACTAGGATCAATCATGGTTCTATGCTAATTTTAATCAATAAAAATGAAATAGAAGTTTCTTGATTTTTCAAATGTTTATCCTTTAGGGAAAGGGGAGAAATTCCTGTATTAATGGTAGACAAGCTCATGTGTTGCAATTTGTATTAGAGTGTGTTAAGGAAGGCTATTAGCCCCCTCAAGTGACTGACTATCACATTATGGGCACAAGAGAGACAGAGGAGAGAAAGGGTGACCTAGAATCACACGAGCTTCTCCAAGAAGACTAAAGTGGCAAGGGCAGCTTCAAATGAAGCCAGATTTTTTTTTTTCAACAGAAGGTATAATAATTAATAGCTCTTTTTTGGTTCTTAAAACTGAACTGGAGTTGCTAGAGCTCTGGATGTCTGCTGTCCAACCACCTTGGATAAACCGAGAAAAGGAGACAGTGGGGAAAGGAGAAAGGGATTCCAGAGAGAAAACTTAAGTAACAGTTTTCTTTGCTTTTCATGAATCATACTTATAATTATGAACACAGAGATATCTACAGATGTACATAAGTGAAAGGGAAAATTAAACACTATATTAGAGAGTATTTTATAGACTTGGTGAAATAAATCAAACTCCGAAAATCTGTGTTGATTTAGGGTTTAGGTTTCTCTTAGACTTAAGCTCCTTGCCTAAGACTTGGCAAAATACTGCTTTAATAATCCAGTGATTTAAATCTTGGAGCTGTTTTTTTGTTTTGCTTTGTTTTGTTTTTAGGTAATATAAATGACCATGTACATCCACACCATGTACCTCCCGAGACAGCAAGGAAGTTAATTAGGTGAGTTGCTGAGGTCTGTGCCACACTTGTCAAGGCAACACCCTCAGTCCTCATAAGGAAGCTCAGCTCCATGAAAAAGATAAGGACCCATCAATATTTTGGAGACTGTGAGTTTATTTTGGGAAAAGAGGAGGAAATAATAACCTCATTATGAAAAACCAATATTTATGAAATAGGCTCATATGAACAAAAGTGAACTTGAAGTAAAAATGATTCATATTTTTAAATAATTTACATAAACACATGAAAACATAATTTCAAAATTATTTACAAACAGCAAGATGTATTCTTCAAATGATCAAAAGTGGGGCGCCTGGGTGGCTCAGTCAGTTAAATGTCTGCCTTCAGCTCAGGTCATGATCCAGGAGTCCCAGAGTCCCTGGAGCGATGTGAGCCCTACACCAGGCTCCCTGTTCAGTGGGGAGTCTGCTTCTCCCTCTGCCCCTCACCCCACTCATGCATGATCTCTTTCTCTCTCTCTCTCAAACAAATAAATAAACAAATAAAATCTTTAAAAAAATTTTAAAAAAAATGACCAAAAGAAAATGAATTCCAAAGCCTTTTTGTGCCTTTCCTCTTAATGAATCTCTCCAAGGGTGTGGTCCGTGGGCCCAGAAAGATTTGGATAGCTCCTGCCTCTGAAACTAAGAAACTTTTCACTTGATGTTACACAGATGGGTTTAAGTACGGTGACCATACCCTTCTTTCCAAATGGGCACCCTTTCAAGAGTGAAAGGAGGCTCTATGACTAGTATTACAGGACAACGGGTTTAAGTGCCCATGCGATAGCCCTAGATTTAGAGCACACAATAAACCAACGGAATGTCTACAGAGGGGAAGGGACTAGTGTAATTACCTTTGTATTTAGAATTTATTTTCACAAATCAGATTGGGACCTGAGTAACTGTGGATCCATGCAAGCCCCTAATTACTTGCTCCAGGATGGGAAGCTTCTATGCAAGGATTGTTACTTTGTCACCTTATCTATGGGGCTCAGGGTCAGTGTTACTATGTTATGGATCTTATAGTTCTAAAGAAATTCTCTGGATGCTCACAAATATTACTGTGCTTCTCTAACCACCTTTTACCAGAGCATGACTTGTGTTTCAAGGAAAATTCAATGTCCTTCTAACATCTGTTTGTTGTGTATGTAAGGTTACAGTTCCTAGTGCTGCTGTCCAATTTCTTCATGGTTTCATACTGACACCCATATAAATAACTTAATGAGTATAACAGGTACTTTTTTATAAATAAAATTAAAACTTCAATCCTATATATTGTCAACCCATGCTGTGTAAATATAATGGACTTTTAAAATGAGTGTGTGTGTATGTGTGCACGTGCATATGCACTTGTGTTCTTCAGAGAATGCTGAATGTGTGATTGGGCTTAAGGAATTCTCATAAAGATAGATTGTGTACTATAAAAAAATTGGATGACATGAACAAGAGAGATCAAATGCTATATAATACTAAGGAGAACACATGCCCAAATTGTCTTCTTATAAAAATGGGGCATTTATAAGTTGCAGCTGGCTTTGGTTAATACCTTGGTAATTTACAAGGTTGGAGCATTTGGTTTTGTGTTTTATTTGGAGATGCAAGAAAAGAAATAGAATCTTTATTCATCAAATAATCAAGATGTTCTAATGACATAGAACTTTGTACACAGTAAGATGTATACAAAATATATATGTATATAAACACACAAGCATATATTCTATATGACAAATATATATTGAGTTCCTTAAGCTGTTTTTAATTCTTGGAAAACATTAACAGGGCAGAAAAGATTTCATGTTCTTTACATGAATTGTGATGGAAAAGTTAATTGAGATGAAGATAGCTACAGATCCACCAATACTTCTGGTTTAACCCATTGCAGCTATGTATAAGGATTCTTCTAGGTGAGAGAGTATTTGTGAATAATATTCTGCAAATATTATCCCCTAAAGGCTCAGAAAAGTTGAAAACCTCCTCAAAATGCTTTCTTATTATACATTCAACATTCTTTCATTCAACAAATACTTAGAGTGACACAGGCGAGCCATTGTTGTGGTCATTTAATGGATACGAAAGTGAACAAAATGAATGGTCTTTCCTCTTTATGCTTGTGTCCCAAGGAAAGAGATGGTTAGCAACTAGAGAGTAAGTATATACTATGTCAGATGGTGAAAATGAAGCAAGGAAGGAGATAGTACCCAGGTGGATGGTGAGGATAAGGCAGAGCACAGGTTACTATATTATAAAGAGTGCCAGAGACCTCTCTGGAAAAGTAACATTTGAGTAGAAACCTGAAAGAAGTAAGGGAATGAATTATGGAGACACCTGGGGTGAGGGAGGGGAGAAGTTTTCAGACAAAAGGAAAAGTTAGTGCAAAAGTCCTGACTTGGAAATAGGCTTTACATATTCAATGCACACCCAAAATGCCAGTGATGCTAAAGTGGAGCAACGGCAGGGAGAAAAGTAGGCGGTGACATCTGAGAGACTGGGTTGCCTCGGGTAACGGCTGCAGGGTAGTCTACTGTGGAAGATATGCTGGCAGTAGAAAGAGGTGTTCATTTGAAGAATATTGGACATTTTAAAAGAAACTGCTCTACTCTATTTTGGTCTATTTATCCTATTAAATTCCTTCTAGACTCTTTATTTCTCATGCTGGTGATAAAAATATGTCATCTTCAGGCTATGTGTGTAAAATAAGATTTCTGAAATAACTTCACTTTGCTGAGATTTTTTTTAATTTACTTTTTGGCAAATGATACAGCATCCCCTCACTGAAGTGTCTTTCAGAGGAAAAAAAAAAGCAAGGACATTTATTCCATTTCTGGAAATCATGATATGTTTAGCTGCTAGACAAGTGAAAGATTTTCTGGCCAATCTGCTATGTAAAGGAAAAACATTCTTTCTTCCTCTCCTGTATTTGTGTGTGACTGTGTATATGTAATATGTATATCTGTATTTTTTAAAAAAAATGTATTCTTAGCTCATGAAGAACCTAACCCTGTCTCAAACTATATAGAATCTAAAAATTCTCTACTTTTCAGCAGGTGGGCTATGGACTGATGGGGAAGATACTGGATATTTTCCTATAGGGTTAAGAAAAGTGCCAAAGAGGAGGGAAAAATAAAACCTCCAGAATTAAAAAATATTTATCACTCATAAATGATATGTATGTATGTATATCCAGATCTATTTCTATATAGTTGTATAATTGAGCTTATGGATTTTCAATTGTCCATGAAACGATTTTTTTTTTTTTTCTGTTCTTAAGCTTAAACCCTTAGGCATCATAGAGTAATGGTTAAAAGCTTTGGGGACAGACAGACCTGAATTTGAATTCCACTTTTGCCATTTTTGGGTAGGGAGACTAACCTTACTCTATTTATTAATTATTTAAATTCTAGTTAGTTAATATATAGTGTAATGTTGGTTTCAGAAGTAGATAACCTCACAGAGAAACTAACTAAATGCCTACCTTGCAGAGAAATTCACTATTATCTGATGTAATATATACAGAACATTCAGAACAGTATCTAATATGTAGTAAATGCTTGAAGGAGCATAGTTAATATCATTTCTTAACTCCTCCCTATTCTCTCAGTTCCTGTGTTCAACCATTCACCATTTTATATTAACCCTTTAACAGCAAGAACTTGAGTTCTGCCTTTTATCTGTGTCTCTAATACAATGAACTGAATCACCCTTTTATTCATTCATTCAATAAGTATAGAGCACATGCTCTGCATCAGGAACTATGCTAGGAGAAAAAGAGAGCAGTGAAAAAGATGGAAAATTGCCTTTAAGCTTTCTATCTAAATAGTCTGCCTTGAATACTAAATTTAGGTAAGAGTTCCCCTCAGTATCTAGCACAGGGCCAAACATTGAGGATCTTCCAAAATAACCATAGATTTAGTCTTGTAGAATTAGGAAAGAACCTAGAGATAATCCTGTATAAACCCCTTACTTTTAAATAAAAGTTTGTGGCTAAGCATAGCTCAATATTGTAAGGTGATGCTTCGAGTAGTATTAACAAGGTAGTTTTATTTTTCACAATAACAGATCCTTTATTTGATAGACAAGAAACATTGACATAAGACTTCATATTGTTCAGTGTTAGAAAAGTTGTTAGAGGGGCGCCTGGGTGGCTCAGTGGATTAAAGCCTCTGCCTTCGGCTCAGGTCATGATCTCAGGGTCCTGGGATCGAGCCCCACATCGGGCTCTCTGCTCAGCAGGGAGCCTGCTTCCTCCTCTCTCTCTGCCTGCCTCTCTGCCTACTTGTGATCTCTCTCTCTGTCAAATAAATAAATAAAATCTTTAAAAAAAAAAAAAGAAAAGTTGTTAGACTTAAAGGTGGGAGGGACTGGAAGATATTGTAGTTAGCAGACATGTAATTACAAATACATGTCCAAGAAATTAGATGAAAAGATGGCTAATTTTAAACAGAAAATTAATTAAATGAGAAGTAATCAAGTGGAAATTCTAGAGGGGAGAAAAAACCCACAATAATTGAAGTTAGTTCAATAAATGGGCTTAATTAGACACAGTGGAAGAGAAGATTGGTGAAACTGGAAGAAGTCAGTAGAAATAACCAGATGGAAGAATGAAGACTAATGAATAGAAAATAGCCAGAAAGTCATCTGGACAAAATGAAATAGCTAATATATATGTAATTAGAGTCTCTGAAGAAAAGGGTATGGAGAATATGTCAATAGTGTATTTGAAGAGATAATGACCAGTATTTTTCCAAGATGGCTGAAAGATACAAAACTACAGGTTCAGGTAGTGCTACAAAGCTTACAGGTTCAAGAAGGGTTATAAAACCTGAAAAATAAATGCAAAGAAAAAAAAAAAAAGAAAATTACACCTATGAACATCATACTAAAGCTGCAGATTGAATAACCAACTCCCAACAAGTTTTTAATAATATATGTTTTGTGCAAAGCACTGTGTAGTTAAAAAGTGGAGAATTTATAATTAGAGAGAGAGCATCTTAAAATAAAAAGTTACATTAAGTAGGAAGCAAAGTTCACTCATTTTTTAATCAGTTTATTTCTCGTGCACTCTTTTTAGAAATGTTTGTTTATCATCTGGTAATAAGTATATTTTACTACATTATCTTCTAAAATTTTTATTTTTATTTTTATTTTTAGGTCTATAATCAAATCAGAATTGAATTAAAAAAATGTGGTGTTGGCATCAGGGAAATACAAATCAAAACCACAATGAGATACCACCTCACACCAGTCAGAATGGCTAAAATTAACAAGTCAGGAAATGACAGATGCTGGTGAGGATGTGGAGAAAGGGGAACCCTCCTACACTGTTGGTGAGAATGCAAGCTGGTGCAACCACTCTGGAAAACAGCATGGAGGTTCCTCAAAAAGTTGAAAATAGAGCTACCCTATGACCCAGCAATCGCACTACTGAGTATTTAACCTAAAGATACAAATGTAGTGATCTGAAGGGGCACGTGCACCTGAAAGTTTATAGCAGCAATGTCCACAATAGCCAAACGATGGAAAGAACCAAGATGTCCATGAACAGATGAATGGATAAAGAAGATGTGGTATATATATATACAATGGAATACTATGCACCCATCAAAAGAAATGGAATCTTGCCATTTGTGATGACATGGATGGAACTAGAGGGTATTATGCTTATCAAAATAAGTAATTCAGAGAAAGACAATTATATGATTTCCTTGATATGAGGAAGTTAAGAGGCAACGTGAAGGGTTTGGGGGGGGTAGGAAAAGAATAAATGAAACAAGATGGGATTGGGAGGGAGACAAACCATAAGGGACTCCTAATCTCACAAAACAAACTGAGGGTTGCCGGGGGTTGGGGGTTAGGGAGAGGGAGGTGGGGTTATGGACATTGGGGAAGGTATGTGCTATGAAGTGTGTAAACCTGGTGATTCACAGACCTGTACCCCTGGGGCTAATAATACATTATATGTTAATAAAAAATAAAAAAATAAATAAAAACAAAAGAAAATGTGGGTTCATGTAGGAGCTACCTCCTCATCATGTATTGAAACCATGTTTTTATATTCTCTTCTCCACTGCCCTGCATGCCACCTTTGACATAAATCATACATACACAGGCTTGTCTCTAGGTCCTCTATTCTGCTCTATTTGTCTATCTTTTCTTTTTTTAAGATTTTTATTTATTTATTTTAGAAAGAGAGAGTGAGCAAGAGAACATGAGCAGGCAATGGGCAGAAGGGAGGTTGAAGCAGACTCCCTCCTAAGCAGGGAGCCCAACCTGGGGTTGGATCTGGGAACTCCAGGATCATGACCTGAGCTGAAGGCAGGCACTTCACCGATTGAGTCATGCAGGAGCCCCTATTTGTCTATCTTTACATGCATACCTCACAGTCTTAATTAATAGGTCTTAATTAATGTAGGTTTGCAATAAACCTTGATATTTGGAAGTAAGTCCAATTTTTATCATCTTCTGTAAGATTTCTTTGGTTCTTTTCATTTCTCTATACATTTTGGAGTCTGCTTGTTGATTGATACATGTTTAAAAAATAACTTCCGAGATTTTGATTGAAATAACATTGAAATGGGTTAATTTGTGGGAAACTGATATCTTTACATTAGCAAATTTACAAAGTCATAAACATGGTGTATACCTTCATTTATTTAAGTGTTTCAAAAGTACCTCTAAAATGTTTTATAATTTTTGGTATAGAAGTCATACAACTTATTAAAATTATTCTTTTGTATTTTATGTTTCTATTTCTATTTATAAATGATTTTTAAAAGAAAATTTCATTTGACATATTACATGCTGCCAGTACAGAAATACAAATAATGTTTATACACTTATCAGTGACATTGCTAAATTCACTTAATTCTAGCAGTATATGAAAATTATTTTGAATTTTGTACCATTCAATTATGTTATCTATGAAAAAGGAGAGTTCTATTTATTTCTCTCTACTCCTTATATGCTTTATTTCTTTCTTTCCTTCTTTAATCAACTATTCCAAAATCCCATTTCCCCTTTGTTATTCCATTTGTTATGTATTCTTTTGTTGTTCTTCTATTAGATATCCTGGAGATTACAACATAAATACTTATTAGAGTCTCATGAAGTTTTGTCCTTTTACTACCTCTCACATAATTCGATAACCTCTGGGCAATTTACTTCCCTCCCTCTTGTGTGTGTCTGCATATATAATGGAAAAAATAAACAAGTAGATAGAGCTGAATAGATTTTGACTGACAAAACCAAATGCAATGTATTTTTTTGTTCAATATATGTATAATTAAATTTATATATTTTATAGATGAATGTATATTATATATCATTAAGTAGAGCACACAAAAATATACTAATCAAAAAATGAGTGACCTTTGCTCTATATTTAATGTAACTTTTCATCAAAAATTTTCTCTTGGGGGCAGCCTGGGTGGCTCAGTTGGTTAAACATCTGCCTTCAGCTCAGGTGTGATCCTAAAAATGTGTTGAGAGTTGGCTATTTTATCTTTTGTTGTTGTTGTTCATTGGCCCTTTCTTTTTTCTATAACTTTCCCAAAATTCATAAAACATTTTAAGCATGTAACAAACTTTTAAAATGCATTATTTATAGTCTTGTTTATAAGTTCACCAGCCAGTGATGTTTTATTTCCATATAATCTTTGCAACAATATTTTGAAAGAAATCTAAAACTAAATCTCTCTTTATGCTCATTATTTATAAACCATAGATCACAGAATTTTAGAGTTTGAAAGGCTTGAACAGATTGCACCGGATGATATCTGCAGTGAGGAGAACTAAGGTCTAGAGACATTTAGTTCTGTCCCCACAGTCACAAGCATGGTAATGTGGCCAAGAGAGAAGGCATGGTTTTTTTAATACTCAGAATAGTGCTTCCTTTCTTTATACATTTCAACCATGAATAAAAATTCATATCTACATTGTAGATATTTGGAAAACAACAACAACAACAAAAAAATGCCTGAGGGGCGCCTGGGTGGCTCAGTGGGTTAGGGCCTCTGCCTTCAGCTCAGGTCATGATCCCAGGGTCCTGGGGTCGAGCCCCGCATCAGGCTCTCTGCTCAGCGGGAAGCCTGCTTCCTCCTCTCTCTCTCTGCCTGCCTCTCTGCCTACTTGTAATCTCTGTCTGTCAAATAAATAAATAAATAAATAAATCTTTTAAAAAAAAAGCCTGACACTCCCCCTCATTCTGACATAATCCTATTTTTAATATAAATTTGCTATTAAATATAATAATAATATACATAATGTTAAAATGACTTTTTTTTCCTTTAAGCTTAGAAACAGACATTTTGTCCTGGTTCTTTTTTTTTTTTTTTTTAAGATTTTATTTATTTAGGGGCACCTGAGTGGCTCAGTGGGTTAAGCCTCTGCCTTCGGCTCAGGTCATGATCTCAGGGTCCTGGGATCGAGCCCCGCATCGGGCTCTCCACTCCATAGAGAGCCTGCTTTCTCCTCTCTCTCTGCCTGCCTCTCTGCCTACTTGTGATCTCTCTCTGTCAAATAAATAAATAAAATCTTTAAAAAAAAAGATTTTATTTATTTATTTGACAGAGAGAGATATAGTGAGAGGGAACACATGCAGGGGGAGTGGGAGAGGGAAGAAGCAGACACCCCACTGAGCAGGGAGCCCGATGTGGGGCTTGAACCCAGGACCTCAGCATCATGACCCCAGCTGAAGGCAGATGCTTAATGACTGAGCCATCCAGGCACCCCTGTCCTTGTTCTAATAAACTATATTTGTACTGCCTGCATAATATTCCAAAAATTAGGTGTAGTTAATCATTCTCCTACTTTAGAATGTTTAGTTATTTCCTCTTCTCATCTACTAGAAACACAATGAACATATTTATGAAACTGGAGTTTTCCACAATTGAGATTTTTTTTAAGATTTTTTGCATAAGTTATGGTCCCCCAAATTTCCATCTTATGACCCTTGATGTATACTGCCAAACTACCCAAAAGTTTACAATATCATCAGCAATATAAAACATGCTATTTCAATAATGTGAAAGGGCCCTTTTAAAAAATTTTAATTCCAGTAAAGTTAACATATAGTGTGATATTAGTTTTGGGTGTACAATATAGTGATTCAACAAATCTATACATTACTTAGTGCTCATGAAGATAAGTGTACTCTCAATCCCCAACACCTATTTCACCCATCCCCACTCACCTCCCCTCTGGTAACCATCTGTTTGTTCTCTATAGTAAAGAGTCTGTTTTTTGGTTGGTCTCTCTCTCTTTTTTCTCCCTTGTTTTATTTCCTAAATTCCATGTATGTGTGAATTCATATGGTATTTTTATTTACAAAAAGAATTAATGTGATTTGTCTTTACTGAAAATAAAGCATATATTTTCCATGTTTATTCTTGTTTTTCCTCTTTTGTAAATTTTCTGTTCAGATCCTTTTTCTAGGCATATATTTTAGTGGGTTTTTGCCCTATGTGTTCTTTTCATCTATTGATCAATTGATCAACCGATCTATTTTCTATAAACAGGATATAATTTCTGCATCTGCTATATTTGCTGAACTTTTTTTCTGCTTTCTGCTTAAGTCTTTACTACTATGTCTATTACAAAATAAACTAGTTATAAAAAGTTAGTCTTTACTAAGATTACCTAGAGTATGAGGCAAGTAATAACTATTATGACTAGTAGATTTTCCTTTTTCTCATTTTAGACAATGATCTGAAAATGCTTTTGAATGTTCCTTTTCATTATGAAGATATCATTCTTCAGTTGTGTCATAGTAGAGTTTATGAGGTTCAAGTTCACCATTATAAAGTTTCAACATCACACAGAAGTCCCAGGCAAATACCTATGAGTAAATTTAAACCTTCGCCAGTATGAATAGCATGAATTTATAGTCAAACTAATTCATTATGAGTGCTTCAGAGTTGCAAATTTATACATACCACAATTTGGATGTGCATATAATGCAATTTCTTCATTTCTCTATAACAGATCTAATTTTTATGACCACACTTACACTTACCAGGAAGTATGTTTAAAATACTAAATTTAGCCCAATCTGACTCAAACATTAGTCAATCCAACTCTCTGAACAAACTTTGAGCATAATCCTAAAGTAACACTGCAAACATTTCTCATTTTCTTTCCTCTATTTCTCCCCCAGATGGCATTTGGATGTGAAGGAGAGAAGTGTAAACCACCTCATGGCATTGGGGAAGAGAGGAAAACTGGCCTTATGCTGGGCCTTGGATGTCCACTGACTGACCAAACACTAAAGTTGGTTTGTCATTTATCGATTGTGATAGCAAAAACTTTTTAAAAACCAGTTCAACATGGGCACCTAAGAATACAACACCAGCTATAAACAACCAGTACAGTCATACTATGCATGTTGGATGAATCACAGTTCTGCACCTGCTGCTAATGTCTGATGCTAATAAATCCCTTGTCTATCCCATCTTGGCTTAGTTAGGATCCATTGGCTTCTTGCAGCTGACAAGGTTTCTCTAATCTTGTACTGAAAATCCCTGTCCTGCCTTTGACTCTGCAGTTCTCTGCACAAATGCCTGCACAAAAGAGGCACGCTTTTCACTATAGCATAACCTCTTCCTACCAGAGAAGTCATCTCCCCTCCTCTGTCTCTTTGTCTGAAACTATAATGGTTCACTTCGTATTGGGAGAGAAAAACGGCTTACCAATAAGGGGGGAAATCAGGAATTCATTTTAAAATATAGTATACTTATATCACATGCAATGACAAAATAAGAAAAGGGGTGTCATAGAAAGACTAGAATAATTGAACCTGAAGTATGCCTTAAAATAATGAATTAACGTTCTTAAAATCTTTGTTTCCTTCATGTCAGTTGTGGTAAGAGATAATTCCTTGTAAATTTGTTACCAAAGTCTCTATCTGTCCTTCATTCTGATACAATAAAAATCAAGATGAACTTACCTTCTCAATGCTAGTCATTTATAACTCAAATCAAGTATCTTATGTGGAAAGATACTGAACTAATAGAAGTCATTCAGCAGTGAGTAGACTAAAAGAACCTGAAGTTGAGGGTAAGATAGACATTTATTGCATTTTCCTATTCAGCTTCTTTCTTCTGGTAATATCATATGATTTTCCTTTCAGGAACCAGCACTTCACTGCTCTCAGTTTATGTAGGTTGGTGGGAGGGGACAGTAGCTCTCTGATCCGGGAGTGGGCATGTGAACTAACCTTGCACAATGAACATATTCCACCTCCTTTGACCCAAGAACGTGTACATGATCCATGTCATCCAATGATACTTATTAGTGTTGAGATTTTATTGGAACAATTGATAAGAGAATCCCCTTTTCACTGGAATAGTTAGCAGTACCTACAGATGCTGGAGGCCACCTCAGGTAGACAGATAGTTAACTTGATGAGTACAATCAACACAAAGCAAATTATAGCTGGGGAATGAAAGAGAAATCTCTTGAGCATCTGAATTAAGCAGTTCCTGGAGAAGGACCTAACCCTCGAGTTTTCCATGATGTTAGTCAATGAATTCCCTTTTCGTTTTTGTTAATGTGAATTTAAATTTTTGTTACTTGTAAACAAACAGACTGCTGGATGATATAGACGATAATGTTTCTACATTATATCACACCATTGCCAAGAATTATCTGTCTCTTTACACTTTATTTAAATTCTTTCCAGAGGACTAAAGTTAAATTTATTCAGAAATATTTTATATGCCGTTGATGCATGTAAGAAAAATAAAGTTTGTTTTTATTATCTCCCAAGAGATATTATTGTAATTGGGTAAAGAATAGTGCCCTGGGGCGCCTGGGTGGCTCAGTGGGTTAAAGCCTCTGCCTTCGGCTCAGGTCATGATCTCAGGGTCCTGGGATCGAGTTCCGCATTGGGCTCTCTGCTCAGCAGGGAGCCTGCTTCCCTTCCTCTCTCTCTGCCTGCCTCTCTGCCTACTTGTGATTTCTGTCTGTCAAATAAATAAATAAAATCTTAAAAAAAAAAGAATAGTGCCCTGCAGATTGTGCATATATAACAATTAAAAAAACAAACAAATCAAAGAGAGCAAGTGGGAACAACTTGACCAGAAATTGCATATTAACTTCTGCCAGCCATCTCATTTCAAGTGCCAAAAGGCAATAATTTTTTGTTACTTCAAGCATAAGTGCATGTCTAAGAATAGAAATTCCAACATTAGTAGGCATAGTCCCTTGTAATATTTTAAATATGATAAGAAAATGTAAATTACATTTAAAATATATGATGGTAGGCTAATTGAAGACTTGAAAGCCTTTAATAGTATTTGCTTACAAATTATCTAAAATTTTATTCTAAAAAATTTCTTTATATTCCTAACATATATTTATATATAATATATAGTATATAATTAATATATATGATATTTACATTTATATAAATTTAATTTATATTTTTATATTCCTAGAAGATTACAGGCCAACTTATTAATTTTTAACAGCAACATCAGCCTTTAACCATTATAAAAATTACCTAGCTTGGGGTTTCTATAAATTCTGCAAAAGTAAAGATTTTCATTTTCAATAATATAGCTATGAAGACATGCGTAGCTTCCAGAAAAATGTTAAGGTTCTGGAGTGTCTCAAAAATACTTACACTTAGCTTAAAAATATACTATGCTTCAGAAGAAAGAGGCAAAAAAATATGCCTTCTACCTTTGGGATTTTGGGGGGTGAGTATTAATATAGTTATTTCATTACTAAAATTTTTTTGACAGGCTCAATGCATGCACCATGTAAATGTAACATGTCCATTATGGATCCAACTATCCACATGGTTTTGCAAATTAGATATGCTAGACCTGTTTCAAAGTCTGCCTTGTGCATAACAGTGCTGAGTAGTCTCATTAGGAACAAAAATAGAAAAATTTCACAGCTCCTTATTGCTATTTATACTTTTGAAAAATAACAAAAGGAATCAAAGTTTTAATAAAATGGAAACAGAGTATGCTGTCATCAAAATTTTAATATGTGGAAGCTAGCTAGCACTATAAAAATAAACCAAGTCTAAAATAGTCTTTTAAAAAAAATATTTATTTACTTACTTGAGAGAGAGAGAGAGAGTGTGTACGTGTGCATGCAGGTGGGGAGGGGGAAGGACAGAGGAGAGGGAGAGAGAATCTTAAGCAGACTCCACACTGAGCAAGGAGCTCAACTGGGAGCTTGGGGCTCAGTCTCAAGACCCTGAGATCACAACCTGAGCTGAAACCAAGAGTTGGGCACTTACCCAACTGTGCCACCCAGGCACCCTGAAACTGAGGCTTTTATTATTTCAAGAAATATATTTATATTTGGAATATATATATTATTGAATATTAATAGTACACACACACACACACACACAGACTAAACATCGAATGTCTAAATTCCTTAAGAAAGCAACACACTGCTTTCTTCTTACTCCATGTAATTTAGTTGGCAATATATGATAAACAATAACTTCACATCTTTCTTTAATAAAAATTGACTGTCAGAGTTGGAACTTTCTTTTGTGAATCATTGATATAAACAAAACTTTTTGACTTTACAAGTTATACTCCTTTGAAGCGGCAATTTTGTACTACCTCCAATTTTAAGTGTTCTTTAAAAATATTTAAAAGCATAAGAAAAGACAGCATTTTGTTTTTATGGATTCTGTGTGTGTATGTTAAACACCATCCTGAAACTTCAAATAAAAATATATCCACCCTATTGTTTTTTATCCAAGCCAAAATGTTAAAAGAAACAAAACATTTCAAATGAAACTTGTTTCTTCGCCCACACTTTTAGCCTAAGTGTAAAGTGAAAATCATCTGCTTGTTTAGAATGTTGGTGAGAGCCTTTATTTTTATTTTTAATTTTTTAGTCTAGTGAAATTTTTCTCATGTAACCCAAGCCGCCTTGACTCACAGGAAGCTATCTGGTGATGCATAAAAAGCATGGATCTGGGAATTCACCATATGCTAATATGATTACCCCTTTACCATTGTACCCTTTTGGCATTGTGTTTGATTTCATTTGTAATATTATTCCGTCCTTTTTAGAGTTCACTGGTGTACAAAAACCACTTTGAGAGCAAATGCTAATGTATTTATTTTGCATTCCCAATACTTTGTGTTCACATGTCTATTTGAATATTTCTTAAAGGTATGGATAGGTACTTTGAAAGGTGAACAAAAAATGAGGAGTCCAGGTGTACAGTCTTAGACCTGTTACTTATATGTCACCAATATTGGACAAACCATGTAAGCTTTCTGGGTCTCAGTTTCCTAAACTGTAAAGTTTCAGATATTACCTATCTGAGCTTTTCCAGATCTAATATTCTATGGATCCCCAGAGGGCTACGCCAAACAGACACCTCTGGGGTAAACAATTGTAAAAATATACCCTATGTTAATATTTCATAACTGCATAAAAATAAACTCCCTGAACTTAATATCTCTTTTCTGTCCTGTTTAAAATCCATGAATATCTTCTATAATATTTTTCCACTCCCATGTGATGGTGGTAATTCATAAATTTAATATGACTGTGTGCTCTGGGAAGGCAGATTCCATTCAGGTTTCTATATCTTTAATATCTCCTTTAGTGATTATAGATATATGGATTCAATACCTGCTTATTAAGTGGCTAAAGAATGCTGATCTTTAACCTTTTTCTTACCTATTTTATAATTTTTAACTTCTTTCCACTTTGCTTTTTTCAACTGACATTGTCATTTCCAGCTATACAAGTTCCTGCATGCTGAATCTATATTTCCTTTGTTTAATATAACACTTTTAAATTTAAATGCATACAATTATTGATTCATGAGCCTTGCAAATAATCATCTATTTCCCTAAATCAAGCATACCAGCATAGAGTGAATAATTATATTTTGGTATCTATTTCTCATTTTAGCATAACTGAGCCTACACACATCTGCTACTCACAGATGACAATATAGAAAATGATTGAAAATAAGAGTAAAGACATAAAGACAACGAATCTAAGAAGAAATTCAAGCAAGAGAATTAAGACAACAATGGCAATTTTCTTTTAAGATTGAAAGACATAAAAGACACAGGGAAGAGGAAAAGATACTATGGAAAAAAATTGACTCTGATAAAGAATATGAGAACAAAAACTCTCTTGGTCCAACCTTAGAAATCTCTGCAAATATTTCTATCAGAAACGATTGCTTTGGCTCAATTTTTTCCCCATATTTCCTTTCATGTATCAAAGCAATAAATGGAAGTGAAATGTTTTAGAAGAATTGGTAGACAATGATTTTGTAATGCCTTTAAACATTGATCCATACAATATAAAAACATACTAGGTTGTCCCATTAATGGAACTACTGACCAAGAAAAGAATGAGCTAGAAAACTGAGAGAAATATGAACTTTCAGGGAATATGGAGAAGTCTAAAGCACATGAATTCAAAGTCAAGGGTGTGGAAGGACAGTAATGCTTTGGACATATTTAAAAACTGAGATTGGAAAAGAGGTAGTTCTGTAAATAACACGTTAAAATATAAGTAATCCAGAGCCTGTCTGGTGCTAGAGAGGTTGAGAGAGACAGAGTGGAAGAAACCCCACATATGAGCACCAGATTGGATGCAGCAGCCTGCTTACATTTATGGAACTAGATACAAACACAGAGAAGATATGCGAAAGAATTCATCCTAGTGAGGGCCACCTGGGTGGCTCAGTCAGTTAAGGGTCTGCCTTTGTTTTAGGTCATGATCCTAGGGTCCTGGGATGGAGTCCTGTATCAGGATCCTTGCTCAGCGGGGAGCCTACTTCTCCCTCTGTCTGCCGCTCCCCCTGCTTGTGTGCACTCTCTCTGTCTGACAAAGAAATAAATAAAATTTAAAAAAAAAAAAGTCATCCTAGTGAAAATAGGAAGCAACACAATGAAGAGCTTTAGATAGAGCCCAAGTGTCACCAGAACTGTTCTATGGAAAGATCTCAGATCTGATGGGATTTTCGAAAATCTGGTTTAGAGAGTCTTAGCCTAAAACCAAACTGAGTTACCACAGGCAAATTATTTACTGTCTAAGATCACACAGAAGTATATATATATTTCAGGCTGTAGTTCCTCAGTTCTGAACCAGGCACAATTAGGAGTGGGTGGAATGAGAAAGAGGACACTGCAAGTGAGGTCTGACTGCCCTCTGGGAGCTTAGATTCAAAAGAAGAGACAAATGTGACAAGAACTTTCTGGTTCAGAGTCGAGACATAAAATGTTAACTAGTACACTGTGAGTCTTGAATAAAGAAACAATTTTCCCTCTAGGGAGCAGAAGAACAATGTTTTAAACCCCTTTAAAAAATTGGGAGGGAGACAAACCATAAAAGACTCAATCTCAAAAAACAGACTGAGGGTTGCTGGGGGGACGGGAGAGGGTGGTGGGGATATGGACATTGGGGAGGGTATGTGCTATGATGAGTGCTGTGAAATGTGTAAACCTGGCGATTCACAGACCTGTACCCCTGGGGATAAAAATACATTATATGTTTATTAAAATAAATTAATTAATTAAAAAATAGTGCATAAGAAAAGACTGAGAAGTAACAAAGTACACATTTTGTTTCAGGGACTAGCGAGCTGATTGAGGTCAAATGAAGTATAGTGAGTGGTGCAGATGAGTCTGGAAAATTGTTAGAAGTCAGGCCTGACAAGAATGTTATTTTTTTTTTTTCTTTTGGCAACTGACTACAACTACACAATTTTTTACAACATATAATCTGATTTAACCATTAATCTCAAAAACATTTTTCAACATTGACTATCAACAGCTAAATGTGTATTTCTAGTTATGACAAAGGTCATTTAAATAATTGTTAAGGCATGCCAGAGCTAAAGGTTAATAAAGCATATTGCTTAAGGACAAACTCGAGAGTCAGACTGACTTGAGTTCACATCCCGTATCTGCCACTTACCAGCCCTGAGACGGGTGTGTTACTCAATCTTCTGTGCCCCCAGTTTTTTCAAAATACATGTCCATGATGTATAACAATTATTCCATAATAGTATACTATATAAAAGGAAAGACAATGACTATCAGAATGATTATGAAAGAAGGAAAAATGAAGATCATGTGAAGTAAAAAAATCTGCTAGAAATAATTAATGAATTTAGCAAAACTGTAGGATATAAAATCAACAAATAGAAATCAGTTCCATTTCTAGACATAAAATATATGAAAAAAAGATACTATCCCATTCATAATAGTATCAAAAATGATTTTTAAAACACTTGGGAATAAATTTAACCAAGGAACAGAAAATAGGTACACTGAAAACTAAAACATCCCGGGGGGCCTTGTTAGAAATGCGCATTCTCTTGCCTGCACCCCAGGTTAGTAAATCAGAAACTCTCAGGGTGGGTCTAGCAGTAGGTGGTTTAATAAATTCTCTTGGTGATCCTGATACTCACTAACATTGAAAGCCACTGCATTAAAGTTTTCTCGAACTTGTAAGGAGTCTCTCTATCAGTACTCAAGAAGAGGAATCTTATGAGACCCAATGTACTTAGGGTAGGCAGAACATTTGATTTGAAAGCCACTTGACAGCTCATCTTATGTTCCAATGAGGAGATACATACTAGTCTGAAAGTTACGTCAAATGTATTTATAACACCTTCCCCAGGAGACAGGGCAATTTTTCAAGTGTGGATTTTTCAATTTTGGTCGTGTGCTCTCAGCTAAGTTTATTGTAGTACCAAAGATTTGCTCTGGGGATGAAAAAACTTTTAATGCAAAATAAATCTATAAAAAAGCAAATAAAAATAAATATTAAGGGACTGTGATTAAAAAAAAAAACAAAACTAAAAGTCAGGAAAAACAACTTTAAAAATCTATCGCCTCTTAAACCCTAAAACACAAGTGGAATGCCCTGGCTAGTTTTGTGAGAGGGAAAAAACGGTAACACGTTGATTTAGCTAAGAATAGAACTAGCAGTTACCATACTTAAGATAAAATTACAAGGACTATAAATCTTTATCCTTTAGGGTATACTGCTGGGATTAGAAAGAAAATCTACTTATGATTTATCCTTTTAATAGTTCTGAGATTTCTAAGGGTCTTTTCTTTTCACTCTTTATACCCGCTTTGCCTAACCTTTCTATTGGCACTGGGAGGATACATTCTATAGTGGAAATAGATAGAAAGAGCGTGAGGTATGTTCACTGTCTCAATAGCGACTGTTCCTTATTAATACATATTATCCAAATATAACTTCTTGTGAAAAAAGTTTGAGTCCCAATCCTAAGTATTTCAGAGCAACTAGCAGCAGGAAGTGGAAGAAAAATGCTGTTAACTATGAATGTGGATTGAGGTGTTTCATGAGGCTGGTGAGATTTGGTGGGCTCTGTTGAGAGACACCATATTCATAAAACACAACAGTCGACTAACATCTGTGTAGGAAGGTTATATAGAGACAAAGCATAGCCTACCAGTGTTCCAAGATACAATGAGAAAAAGGGAAGTTTTCTCTGAGGCCATTCATTAAGAAGCCTTAAACTCCACGCAAAGAGAAAACAGGTGCTGAAAACCAGACAGTGATCTAGCTAGACAAAGCAATAAAAGTGTAATTTTTTAAAAGTTATTTCAGCCTTTATAATCTACTTTGGTTGTTTATATTGATCAGATTCACTGGATAATTACCCAATTCCATAGACAGCTTTGAAGTATAAATGGGCATAAGCTATTTACAAAAATAAATGTTTTCTACTGTGGGACTGAAACCTAGGAATTCAGAATGGGAGTTGACCAGAATTAAGTATCAAAAAAACTTGATGTAATAGTATGTTAAAGTTGCAAGGATGCATGAGCGGAGGTGACGCCAAAAACATCTAACATAAAGAGGAAAATGAATCTCTTGGTGACATTTTAGGATTTGTGGAATCTGAATGGAAAAAATGTTTTGTTTTGTTTTGTTTTGTTTTAAATGTCACTATAAGCTTCTTCAATTTCCATGTAGGAAACTTGTAAAGGCAGTCCTGAAGAGAAAGTGATTTAAAAACAAAGACAGAAGCAGAATCACAGTAGATTTGTGATAATATGGAATATTATATTATATATGGATAATATGTAGACCCATGCCTACAATTATTTGCATCTCCTGCCCATACTCTTCTGATCTTGATTCCTTAACCACCTTAAGGAAATTCCAAAAAGGAGGATGGTAAGTGAAGACAAAGCTGCTGTCCACACATATTCTGATTCCATCTGTTGATTCCACAGTCTTACATTCATGTCTTTACTTGCTAGAATGTTTCTCACCAGTATAATACATGTGCAATTTATTTCTGACCTCAAACTTCTCCTCAGCTATCCTGATGGACTTTGATTCCTTACAGATTCCAAAGAGCCATGTACATATTACCCTATTAAATCCAAACTATACCTCTGTGAAATACAAAATGGTTATTGAATCTATCATGTCTTACCGAGAGTCAGCAGATCAGAGCTACAGCCCAAGTGGTAGCCAGGTTCTGCCACTTAGTAGCTGTGGGAGTCTGAGAATTTACTTACTCTCTGTGTACTTCAGTTTACTCATCTGCAAAATAAGGACAAAAATAGAACCTGCCTCAAAAGGTTGTGAGAGTTAAGTTAGTTAATATATGGAATGTGCTTAGAGCCATGTCTGGATCATAAGAAGTGCTACATAAGTATGAGCTATTTGTAGTCCATTTACAGTTGGACCTAGTTTTGCACCCTCGTTCCAATGGACTTACTTGCTGTGTGCTCTGGGAAATCTTTACTTAATGGTCCTTGATTTCCTCAGGAGTAATTTCAAGATTAAAAACAAAAACAAATCTCACAGCAGTGTTGTGAAGACTTAATGGGATAAAATGTGTTGTAGGTCTTTATAATCCAAAATGACTAAAAGTTGGTCAGGATGGTTGAGAAGTTTTCGTGTCAGAAATCAAAAGCACATAGGAGATGCTAACCTACCTAGATGCCTTGCTCACTGTCTCTGACTCTGGGAGTACATTCCAGATTGGTCTAGTACTAAGTGAGTATAAAATTGATCCTAACCCATCAGGATAACAAAGCTGCACCTACCATGGAGAATGAAAATACTAAAAATTACGTCTCCAACAAAAGTTGCACATTTACAATAACCTTTCTTTTCCGTATGAGCATCATTCCCAGTTATATGATAATACTGTAATTAAATGCTGGGAGAAGCTAATGAAATACTACAAAATGTCAATTGTAAAATTGGTATTAGTGAGACAAATTCAAGAAGTAGAAAAGAGAGTTCAGTTAGGAGTAAGAACATCCTAATAATTAGTCATCTGAAAAGGTCTCACTGAGCATTACCAAAGTCACATAGAGGTCCTGGTAAGGTTCTAAATTAACATAAATCAGAAAGTGAATAATATTCAGGGGCGCTTGGGTGGCTCAGTCGATTAAGCACCAGACTCTTGATTTCGACTCAGATCATATTCTCAGGGTTGTGAGATTCTCTCCCTCTCCCTCTGCTCCTCTCATTCTCTCTAAAAAGAAGAAGTGAATAGTATTCAGAAATCAGTGGAGAAATTAAAGACATTCAATTATGCAGCATAACCAACAATGGATTACACTTTTTTGATAAACACTTTTTTCATGTCTCTAAATATATAACAATTGTGTCAATCCAGACAGGAGTGAGTGAAATGTTGAGGAGGGAAGGAACATAGCTTTACATCTTATGAGGGGGCAACTTCAAGGGTCTCTATGCAGATATGGGTTTCTTATAATCCAGATGGGAAATGAAAGTCTTATCCAAGGCCAATGCCATTTCTTTATCATTTTAAGTGATTTATTAAAATAAATTTATTATCAAGAGACTTATATTATCTGTTATTGCCACTGACTATTTGAGGTTGAAAATTTCATTTTCTATTCATAGTATTATAGAGTTTGCTATTATATTAAATGAGATAATAGAGAGAATTATAATTCTACAATATTAATCTGGAATTATAGCATAGACAGACACTAGGAAAGAGAAAATGACCAATTTTCTTGGATGCCTTAATCACAGTTGTAGCAAAACCCATTGCTAATGGAATTAGACAGAGCTCAGGCCAAGTTCTTAATCTGCCACTTACTGACACCGGGGAGTCATTCACTTGGCTGCCGGATTCCTCATACGTAAAAGAGAGATCATTCATTCAGGATTCCTTATACATAAAAGAGAGATCATTCATTCACAACCTCCTTTAATTGGTTCAAAAATAAACAAGGAAACACATGTCAAGCATGTAAAGCAATGCCTGGCACACAGAATATGCTTTTCTGTGAACTTTTTCTAGTCCTCTTCCTTCCTAGTCTTCCTTCTACACTTCTATCAGCAGGTCTCCAGAGTGCAGGATGGGACAATGAGGTTATTTAGGGAAGAGAGCCAAAGTGACTGTGACGGAAGGAATAGCAACCACCGGGTCTCATTCCTGGCTCTTCCAACTCCTTCCCATACGTGAATATAGTCTTCCTGCCTGCACTTTCTCTTTTTGCTGGGTCAGGTGACTCGTCTCGATAGGGCAAGAGACCAGAGTGTTAATCCTAGCCAAGGGTTTGTCTAGCCATAAAACTCTGACTATTTCCCTGAAATACTACTCTAGGACTCCATTTCTGTATCTTAACATTAATATGTGTAGTAATTTTACAGGTGTTGAGTAAGAGCTAATTACGGAAAGGAATAACTAAGGCAATAAACAGGGAAGATGCATGCCTCCCACTTCCTGAAAAGGTCTAAGGAAGAAAAAAAGGAGAGGGGTCAAATCTGAAACTTTTCCTTAATTGAATCATTAAATACATCCTTAATTAAGCCCTTAATTCCAACTACACTAGAACGCTGGAAGGAGTCTTGAAGATCTGATGACTGTGGAGCACCATCTAGTTCTGGCCACTAGAACTGCAACAGAGTCTTCGGATTGTGAGTCCCTAAGGCGTATGAGGTAAATTCTCTGGGGACTGGAAACCTAGAAACTTGCTCTTTAGTAGTTTGAATTTTTTAATTATTAAACTTCTAAATTGCAACCATTGATTCCTTATTCCCTCAGAAAGGTTAAGCATCTTTTTTTTTTTTTGCAACAGCTGCTGTTCATTTGATACATTAGTTTCTTATGAAAAATAAATGATCCATAGGTAAATATGAGATCTAAAACTCATCATAATATTAAAGATTCATGTATATTTAAGACAGTATCAGCACTCGCATGATAAACTTTCTTCCCAGAGTTCATGGATCAGCTGCATAAATTTACAGCTAAGTATAATCTTGGTGTATAATGAGTTCAGGTGTATTTTTAGAAATAATCAAATCTTTAATAAAATCAGTATTTTATTTAAAAAAAAAACAAGACTTCGCTTAACCCAACAGTTTTGATTTCAAAAGTATATTTTAACCTTGAATGAAAAATCAAGTTTGGTTCTCTGAAAATATTTTAAAACAGAGAATGTTCTTGAAAATATTTCAAAATGAGAATGTTCTTGTTGTCTTCATTTTTCCTTGGTTTAGGATTACATTATACATTTCAGCTAATACTATATACTACCTTTTTAGATCAACTAAAATACTCCTCCAGTTGGACTTTTGCATATGTAACCAGTCAGAAATAACTGAGAGATATAGAATAAAATTTTTACAGGAGGGTTTTTTTTAAAGAATGAGAATACAGATTGAAATAGTTAATATGAATTCCATTTATAAAAGATGCCCTTTGTGCTTGGCAATTCACCATGGTACTTGTATTATATTTCTACATAAGCTTTTAAAATATCCATTAGCTACAATGAGAATAATCATCTATGGTCTGAAAAAAAAATCTTTCCAAAGGTTCACATAGAAAAAAAAATGTGACAAGTCAACAGTACTTCAAAATCATGACACTGTCAGTGCCTGCGTGACTCAGTGGGTTAAGCCTCTGCCTTCAGCCCAGGTCATGATCTCAGGGTCTTGGGATCAAGTCCCGCATTGGGCTCTCTGCTCAGCAGGGAGCCTGCTTCTCCCCCTCTCTCTCTGCCTCCCTCTCCACCTACTTGTGATCTCTCTCTGTCAAATAAATAAATAAAATATTAAAAAAAATAAAAAAAAATCATGACACCTTGAATGTATATAGCATTGTGGTATCTCAAAACCATTTAATAAATCCCTAATTTGCAGAAGAGGAGAATTTCTCTGACAGAGAGACCACTTTAGCCTTTATCTTTTCTATTCTTCAGTTATGCTATCGATGATTAATTAAACTTCTGGGACATCATTTTTTGTTATTGTACTTAAATATATGTTTGTTACTTCAAGAAAATATTTAACTACCTGATTCCACGGTGGCTATTGGGAGAAGTGAAGTTCTAGTATTCAAGCTATGAAGCTTCGAAGCTTCTAGAAGTGAAAACACAGGTAAAACTGAACCTGATCAGAGGCAAAATAAACCATTCTTCAGGGTAGTCACTTTTACAACGTGCTGATGAATTGATTCCTTGCCTCCTGACCCAACCACGCACAGCTCTGAAGAGGATTCAACACGTTGATTAGTTAATCTTTAAGAAAATCACCTTTATTCAGGTGCTAACCCTTCAAGCTCTTATCACATTGTTAGTTTCCATAGAAACTATATTTCCAACCTTTTATTAAATATTGCTTAGGGTTCTGATCCAAGGCAAGTATCATTGAGTCAGTTCTGAGTAAAATGAAATACACATATCGGACTGTCAGGAAGCAAATTCAGAGGGACAAGTAAGAAGAAAATGGTCAGATCACTGTCTTTCTAGATAAGACAAAACTCTGTCAGTTTTATAAGGGGCAAATGTGAAATGACCATATGCGTCAAAATTAAGTTAGAATGTTTGGAATATTTGAATGAAATTGGCAGATATAGTTACATTTTTATTTTCAAATTGATTTTTGGTACTTTAAGCAAATACTTGAAATGTCAAGGACTAAATCCATTTGCTAACCAATTTGTAAATATGAACACGTATCTCACTTTACAAAGAATTATCCATTATTTTTGAATATAGAATTTAATTTATAAATATTTCTTTCTACTAAACAGGATTGCTCTCTTATGTTTTACTATAATTTAGGAACTGGTTTGGATATATAACTGCTTAAAAATTATTATTTAAAATTTTTATTCATACAGATACAAAATTCAAAAATAATACATAAATTATACAGTAGTTTACCTGTGTAATGAGTGATCCAAAAGAGTGTATTTCTCAACATCAATAGAAGTATTTAAATAATTAAAGAAAAAAGTCTTCTACAAAGGATTTGGGAAAAACTCTGATCTTTCTGAAATGACTTCAGTAGTTGGCAATTACATAACAAGACTGCATCAATAGAGAACCAAATGTACAGACAGAGAATTTTGATCAAGTATCTAAAATTGTTGGGGAACCTGGGTGTCTCATTTAGATGACTGTCCGCCTTCGGTTCAGGTCATGATCCCAGGGTCCTGGGATAGAGCCCCATGTCTGACTCCCTGCTCAGCGGGAGCCTGCTTCTCTGTCTTCCTCTGCCACTCCCCCTGCTTGTGCTGTCTCTCTCTCTCTCTCTCTCTCTCTCAAATAAATAAATATATAAAATCTTTAAAGTATCCAAGATTCTTAAAATCATGGTGAGTAAGCTTATAACTCCTGACTAGATAAAAATCCTAAACAAGTATTGTGTTTTGGAACTTCGTCCTTTTGTTTTGTGTTTTATAAGCTGGATCATGTTCGTGGTTGTTGGTGAAGGAGCTGGAGGAAGTTTGATCTGATCCCAAACTTCTCCCAGAACAGCAACTTTCTATTAGTAAAAATGTCAATTAATTGTCAATGATATTTTGAAACTAAAGGTGCTCCATGATCAATGTGTGAATTTTACAATAATATAACCATTCAAGTCTTGATTATATGGAATCTTGTCATTTAGTGTTGATTTGTTATCAGATTGTGACCAGACAGTGGGAAGCGGAAGAGATAAAGACAAGAAGGAGTCACTGACTAGAGCACAGAGTTCTAAGGGATGTGGTAGCTAACCTGAGTAGCCAGTCATCGCTGATAGAACGGGTGAAATGCTGCATAGGGGGGTGAAATATGTCATCTTACCTCTCTTGAGAAATCCAACAGCCCACAGTGGTACTATCAGTTTCCAAGGTTTCTATTCGCTCCCATCACTACAATAGGTAGCAAGCACAGAGCTGGAGTATTTGATCAAACATTTCCCTTATTATATTTATATTTTCCATTAAAATAAATTTAATGGAACATGAAAAGTAAACTCAAACAACTGAGGTTAATGGAAAAAGTTAAATCTATGAAGTGAAATTTAATCCTTCTTTTACTTATGGTCCCCTTGTATCTGTTGGAATGTTTTATGGTTCCAGAATTTAGGCCAACCTAATACTGACAAAAAGATTAATCAAAGTCCCATATTATCCTTACGATATTTTTTTTTATCTATTCCTCTTTCCTTTTAAACCTATGTTAGAGTTCACATTTTCTCATTTTGTTCTGTTATAAATTTATACATCAGGTGGGGTTTTCTGTTAATTATTCGATAAGATAGAAATCATTCAAAATTAGTATATGTACTAATACACATTATTAAAAAATTTAGTCTAATTGCATTTTCTTTTGTTTGCTACAGTATAAGTTGAAGATAGCGTAGTGGACATTTTTATTCTTTTGGCTGTCCAACACATGAATTCCTTTTCCATGTTTAAGAAATTCCTGCCATATAAGCCTGAACCCTTCTCCCACTGTAAAAGCTGAAAATATGTGATACTGTTGTTTCCCAGCTAAGTACACAATAGTGTTTCACCAGACTGTTTCTGTGGTATGATTTAGTATATTAGTATATAATATGATTTGTATAGCTTGAAGAAGTTGGGTGAGTTACCCAGTATCTGTTTAACAAAGTCATTTTCTAAATGTATCAAGGAGAATTAGTTTCACTTGCTGAATGACAATGCAAGTGAAGAAGCTTGGTTGCAGACCACAATATGTCATGAGAAAGGAGGGCCTATTGGGAACTGAGAGCAATAAAAATCCAGCTTATATTAATTGATGGAAGAGCAGAAACTGAAAGCATCCAATTATTTACTAGGTTACTTGAAATGAAATACCCATTGGAGAAAAAGGCTTTGGGGAATTAAGTGGCCAATCCCTTGGAGTAATATGAAGGGCGTGAAGAATTAAAAGACTAGGAGGAGGGATGGTTATTTCTAATAGCACCATAAAGTTTATACATAAAGAGAATGACAAGGTCAAAATAGATGGCCAAGGATGGCTCTGTTCCACATTTATGGAGCAAATTTATGCATTTTCCTGACTTTGCTCCCTGGACATGTATTTCCCTCAAGGAAATTCACAGTGGGATAGGTGCCAGATAGAGCACTAAATTTGACTAAAGTCAACTCCTTTCACAAAATGTTCAACGTGGACACTGCCTTATCTTCCCCTTTGAAAGAGTCAGACAGATCATTTAAATGACAATTTAATCAAAGATAGGTAAGGAAGTAAGAAAACATCTGACCCTTTAGTGTGTCAAATATCCAGGTCCAGATAAGTGAATTGTGCCATTAGTAAGGCAGGTAAAGGTATAAAATGGGTTTCTGTCCTTACACATGCAGGGTGGGGTCAAGAAGTTAAGAACAAGGAGGACGTAGAAAGCTGAATACATGTATACATGATTTGGAGACTGGTGGAAGCCAACCTAGTAGCCAAGATTAGCCCCAATGAGGGGAGCAATTGTTCAAAGCAGGCTTATGCAAGACTCAAGCAAGCAGCGACACCAGGCGATATAATTTTAAATACAGGGCTAAGCAGCAAGGCAATCTAAGTAGTGGTCCAACTCAGAGGTTAGCAGCATCCTTACCGCTTGACATTTCCTAAGGAGTGAGGACTTAATAGTAACCAGCAGAGTCAGTGAGACCACAACCAGTGGCTTGGGATCAAGCTGGTATCTCAAGAGGCTCTATTAGTTAAGATGAGAAGAGAGCAAAAATAACTAAGGATGAGTATATAGATATGAAGGTGGAGACCCAGACAGATAACCCAGACCTATAGAGAAGCTGAGTAGGGAATAGAAGGACCTCATATTTCCGCAGGTAACCAATAGCACAGCGGTCTCTGAGCAGCATGGAAGTTATGGCAGGGCAATCAGATTCTCGGTGTAGGAAACACGGCTATTTCCAAAGCCCCAGATAACAAAAGTTCCTGCCTTAACTATAAGAACTGACATTTTTGGACATAGATTGATACTGATTTTTAAAATGTGTGGCATCAAGATGAGTGAAGGAAAAAAAAAAAAAACAAGAATTGAAAAACAACCTCGGAAATAAATCTTAGAAGTTTTGTCATCATATTATAGGGATCATAGGAAATGTGAGAGCAGCAGAGGAACAGAGATGAGTAAATAATAGCCTTGGTTTTCAAAAAGGAAAAATAGATAATTCATTTAAAAATTTATAAAGTAGATAGAAAAATATAGACATCAAGAGGATGGAAAGATAAACCACAGAAGGGGAGACAATATTTGTAAAAACACATCTGATAAAGGACTGTTATTTGAAACACTTAAAGAACTTTTAAATATCAACAATAAGAAAACAACCTGATTAAAGAATGAATCAAAGCCTTAGCAGACACTTCACCAAGGAAGGTAAAAAGATGGCAAATAAGCATATGAAACTATGCTTCACATCATATGTCACCAGGAAAATGCAAATTAAAACAAACATGAGATAACCACTATACATGTATTAGAATGGCTAAAATTCAGGACGCTGACAACATGAGTGCTGACAAGGATGTGGGGCAACTCTCATTGAACTCTCATTCATTGCTGATGGGAATACAAAAATAGTACAGCCAGTTTGGAAGTCAGTTTGGCAATTCCTTACAAAACTAAATATACTCTTACCATACAATTCAGCAATTGCGATTCTCAGTATTTAGCCAAAGGAGCTGAAAACTCTGGTCTACACAAAAACCTGCTTTACTCGTAATTGTCAAAACTAGGAAGCAACCAAATTATCATTCAGAAGGTGAATGGACAAACTGTGGTACACCGAGACAATGGAGCATTATCCAGCGCTAAAAAGAAACCAGCTACCAAGCCATGAAAAGACTTGGAAGAACCTTAAATGGTCTTACTAAGTGAAAGAAGCCGATTTGAAAAGGCTACATGCCATGTGATTCCAACTATATGACATTCCAGGAAAGGCAAAACTATGGAGACAGTAAAAAGATCAAGAGTTGGTGGTGGGTGGGGAGGAATAGATGAATAGGCAGAGCACATAGGATGCTTAGGGCTGTGGAAATACTCTGTATGATAACATAGTGATTGGGGCATGTTATTGTACATTTGTCCACCCATAGAGTATACAACATACCAAGAGTGAACTGTAATGTAAACTATAGACTTGGGGTGATACTGATGTGTTAATGTAGATCCATTGGTTGAAACAAATGTACCACTCTGGTGGGAGATGTTAATGGGGGAAGGCTTTGCATATGTGGGAACAGGGTATATATAAGAAATCTCTGTAACTTCTCCTCTTAAGACAGAATCTTAATCAGGCTCCATGCCAGCATGGAACCTGATGCAGGGCTTGGTCTCACAACCCTAAGATCAGGACCTCCGCTGAAACTGAGAGTCAGACGTGTAATGGACTGAACCACCCAGGCACCCCCCATCCCAAAGATATTAATTAAAAAATTTTCAATGTAGCTAGAGGAGTCAAGATGGTGGAGAAGTAGCAGACTGAGATGACATCAGGTAGCAGGAGATCAGCTAGACAGCTTATCTAACCATTGTGAACACCTGCAAATCCAACGGGAAATCGAAGAGAAGAAGAGCAACAATTCTAGAAACAGAAAACCGACCACTTTCTGAAAGGTAGGACCTGCGGAGAAGTGAATCCAAAGCGACGGGAAGATAGACCGTGGGGGGAGGGGCCGGCTCCCGGCAAGCGGTGGAGCAACGGAGCACAAAATTGGGACTTTTAAAAGTCTGCTCCGCGGAGGGACATCACTCCAGAGGCTAAACCGGGGGGAAACCCAGGCAGGGTCAGCATAACCCCAGGTCCCATGGGGTCACAGAAGGACTGGGGGCATCTGAGTGCTGCAGAGCTCGCAGGTATTAGAGCGGAGAAGCTGGCTACAGCGACAAAGATGAGGAGTGAGCTCTCAGCCTGGGGTTACCTTGTGCCAGTCGCAGGCTGGGTGGGCTCAGAGCGAGGCCGGAGGCCACGGAGACGGAAGTGACCGGGTGCTTCTCTCCAAGTGCCAGCAATTGACTGCTTTCCTACCGGCGCGACCGCAGGCCAGGGAGGCGGGGCGCTTGGGCGCTTTTCTCTGAGGGCGCACTGAGGAGCGAACCCCAAGCTCTCGGCTCCTCCGGGCTGAGAGATTGGGAGGCCGCCATCTTCATTCCCATCCTCCAGAACTCTACGGAAAGTGCTCAGGGAACAAAAGCTCCCGAAAGCAAACCTGAGCGGATTACTTAGCCCGGCCCCTGGCAAGGGCGGTGCAATTCCGCCTGCGGCAAAGACACTTGAGAATCACTACAACAGGCCCCTCCCCCAGAAGATAAACAAGAAACCCAGCCAAGACCAACTTCACTCACCAAGAACAGTTGAATTCTATAGGAGGAGAAAGCAAATCTTATCTGGACAAAATGACAAAGTGAAAAAACTCACCACAAAAAAAAGAACAAGAGGCAGTACCGAAGGCTGGGGACCTAATCAATACGGACATTGGTAACATGACAGATCTAGAGTTCAGAATGACGATTCTCAAGGTTCTAGCCGGGCTTGAAAAAGGCATAGAAGACATTAGAGAAACCCTCTCCGGAGAGATAAAAGCCCTTTCTGGAGAAATAAAAGAACTAAAATCTAACCAAGTTGAAATAAAAAAAGCTATTAATGAGGCGCAATCAAAAATGGAAGCTCTCACTGCTAGGATAAATGAGGCAGAAGAAAGAATTAGTGACATAGAAGACCAAATGACAGAGAATAAAGAAGCTGAGCAAAAGAGAGACAAACAAATACTGGACCACAAGGAGAGAATTCGAGAGATAAGCAACACCATAAGATGACACAACATTAGAATAATTGGGATTCCAGAAGAAGAAGAAAGAGAGAGGGGAGCAGAAGGTATATTGGAGACAATTATTGGAGAGAATGTCCCTAATATAGCAAAGGGAACAAACATCAAAATCCAGGAGATGCTAAGAACACCCCTCAAAATCAATAAAAATAGGTCCACACCTCGTCACCCGATAGTAAAATTTACGTCTTAGCGACAAAGAGAAAATCCTGAAAGCAGCCCAGGAAAAGAAGTCTGTAACATACAAGGGTAAAAACATTAGATTGGCAGCAGACTTATCCACAGAGACCTGGCAGGCCAGAAAGAACTGGCATGATATATTCAGAGCACTAAACGAGAAAAACATGCAGCCAAGAATACTATATCCAGCTAGACTATCATTGAAAATAGAAGGAGAGATAAAGAGCTTCCAGGACAAACAAAAGGAGAAAGAATTTGCAAACACCAAACCAGCTCTACAGGAAATATTGACAGGGGTCCTCTAAGCAAAGAGAGACCCTGAAAGTAGTAGATCAGAAAGAAACAGAGACAATATACAGTAACAGTCACCTTACAGGCAATACAATGGCACTAAATTCATATCTCTCAATAGTTGCCCTGAATGTTAATGGGCTAAATGCCCCAATCAAAAGACACAGGGTATCAGAACGGATAAAAAACCAAAACCCATCAATATGCTGCCTACAAGAAACTCATTTTAGACCCGAAGACACCTCCAGATTTAAAGTGAGGGGGTGGAAAACAATGTACCATGCTAATGGACATAAGAAGAAAGCTGGGGTGGCAATCCTTCTATCAGATCAATTAGATTTTAAGTCAAAGACTATAATAAGAGATGAGGAAGGACACTATCTCATACTCAAAGGGTCTGTCCAACAAGAAGACCTAACAATCTTAAATATCTATGCCCCTAACATGGGAGCAGCCAACTATATAAACCAATTAATAACAAAATCAAAGAAATACATCGACAGTAATACAATAATAGCAGGGGACTTTAACACTCCCCTCACTGAAATGGACAGATCATCTAAGCAAAAGATCAACAAGGAAATAAAGGCTTTCAATGACACACTGGACCAGATGGACATCACAGATATATTCAGAACATTCCATCCCAAAGCAACAGAATATACATTCTTCTCTAGTGCACAAGGAACATTCTCCAGAATAGATCACATCCTGAGTCATAAATCAGGTCTCAACCGGTATCAAAAGATTGGGATCATTCCCTGCATATTTTTAGACCACAATGCTCTGAAGCTAGAACTCAATCACAAGAGGAAATTTGGAAAGAACGCAAATACATGGAGACTAAACAGCATCCTTCTAAAAAATGAATGGGTCAACCAGGAAATTAAAGAAGAATTGAAAAAATTCATGGAAACAAATGATAATGAAAACACAACGGTTCAAAATCTGTGGGACACAACAAAGGCAGTCCTGAGAGGAAAATATATAGCAGTACAAGCCTTTCTCAAGAAACAGGAAAGGTCTCAAATACACAACCTAACCCTACACCTAAAGGAGCTGGAGAGAGAACAACAAAGAAAGCCTAAACCCAGCAGGAGAAGAGAAATCATAAAGATCACAGCAGAAATCAATGAAATAGAAACTAAAAAAACAACAGAACAAATCAACAAAACTAGGAGCTGGTTCTTTGAAAGAATTAATAAGATAGACAAACCCCTGGCCAGATTTATCAAAAAGAAAAGAGAAAGGATGCAAATAAATAAAATCATGAATGAAAGAGGAGAGATCACAACCAACACCGAAGAAATACAAACGATTATAAGAACATACTACGAGCAACTCTATGGCAACAAATTTGACAATCTGGAAGAAATGGATACATTTCTAGAGACATATAAACTACCACAACTGAACCAGGAAGAAATAGAAAGCCTGAACAGACCCATAACCAGTAAGGAGATTGAAACAGTCATCAAAAATCTCCAAACAAACAAAAGTCCAGGACCAGATGGCTTCCCAGGGGAATTCTACCAAACATTTAAAGGAGAATTAATTCCTATTCTCCTGAAACTGTTCCAAAAAATAGAAATGGAAGGAAAACTTCCAAACTCATTCTATGAGGCCAGCATCACCTTGATCCCAAAACCGGACAAGGATCCCACCAAAAAAGAGAATGACAGACCAATATCCTTGATGAACACAGATGCGAAAATTCTCACCAAAATACTGGCCAATAGGATCCAACAGTACATTAAAAGGATTATTCACCACGACCAAGTGGGATTTATTCCAGGGCTGCAAGGTTGGTTCAACATCTGCAAATACATCAATGTGATACAATACATTAATAAAAGAAAGAATAAGAACCATATGATACTCTCAATAGATGCTGAAAAAGCATTTGACAAAGTGCAGCATCCCTTCCTGCTTAAAACTCTTCAAAGTGTAGGGATATAAGGCACATACCTCAATATTATCAAAGCCATCTATGAAAAACCCACTGCAAATATCATTCTCAATGGAGAAAAACTGAAAACTTTTCCGCTAAGGTCAGGAACACGGCAAGGATGTCCGTTATCACCACTGCTGTTCAACATAGTACTAGAAGTCCTAGCCCCAGCAATCAGACAACAAAAAGAAATTAAAGGCATCCAAATTGGCAAAGAAGAAGTCAAACTATCACTCTTTGCAGATGATATGATACTGTATGTGGAAAACCCAAAAGGCTCCACTCCAAAACTGCTAGAACTTGTACAGGAATTCAGTAAAGTGTCAGGATATAAAGTCAATGCACAAAAATCAGTCACATTTCTTTACACTAACAACAAGACAGAAGAAAGAGAAACTGAGGAGTCAGTCCCATTTACAATCACACCCAAAACCATAAGATACCTAGGAATAAATCTAACCAAAGAGGCAAAGAATCTGTACTCAGAAAACTATAAAGTACTCATGAAAGAAATTGAGGAAGACACAAAGAAATGGAAAAATATTCCATGCTCATGGATTGGAAGAACAAATATTGTGAAAATGTCTATGCTACCTAAAGCAATCTACACATTTAATGCAATCCCTATCAAAATCCCATCCACTTTTTTTTAAAGAAATAGAAGAAATAATCCTAAAATTTATATGGAACCAGAAAAGACCTCAAATAGCCAAAGGAATATTGAAAAAGAAAGCCAAAGTCGGTGGCATCACAATTCCAGACTTCAAGCTCTATTACAAAGCTGTCATCATCAAGACAAGATGGTACTGGCACAAAAACAGACATATAGATCAATGGAACAGAATAGAGAGTCCAGAAATAGACCCTCAACTCTATGGTCAACTAATCTTCGACAAAGCAGGAAAGAATATCCAATGGAATAAAGACAGCCTCTTCAACAAATGGTGCTGGGAAAATTGGACAGCCACATGCAGAAAAATGAAATCGGACTATTTCCTTATACCACACATGAAAATAGACTCAAAATGGATGAAGGACCTCAATGTGAGAAAGGAATCCATCAAAATCCTTGAGGAGAATGCAGGCAGCAACCTCTTCGACCTCAACCACAGCAACTTCTTCCTAGGAACATCGCCAAAGGCAACAGAAGCAAGGGCAAAAATGAACTATTGGGATTTCATCAAGATCAAAAGCTTTTGCACAGCAAAGGAAACAGTTAACAAAACCAAAAGACAACTGACAGAATGGGAGAGGATATTTGCAAACGACATATCAGATAAAGGGCTAGTATCCAAAATCTATAAAGAGCTTAGCAAACTCAACACCCAAAGAACAAATAATCCAATCAAGAAATGGGCAGAGGACCTGAACAGACATTTCTGCAAAGAAGACATCCAGATGGCCAACAGACACATGAAAAAATGCTCCACATCACTCGGCATCAGGGAAATACAAATCAAAACCACAATGAGATACCACCTCACACCAGTCAGAATGGCTAAAATTAACAAGTCAAGAAATGACAGATGCTGGCGAGGATGCGGAGAGAGGGGAACCCTCCTACACTGCCGGTGGGAATGCAAGCTGGTGCAACCACTCTGGAAAACAGTGTGGAGGTTCCTCAAAAAACTGAAAATAGAGCTACCCTATGACCCAGCGATTGCACTACTGGGTATATATCCTAAAGATACAAACGTGGTGCTCCGAAGGGGCACGTGCACCCGAATGTTTATAGCAGCAATGTCCACAATAGCCAAACTATGGAAAGAACCTAGATGTCCATCAGCAGATGAATGGATAAAGAAGAAGTGGTATATATACACAATGGAATACTATGCAGCCATCAAAAGAAATGAAATCTTGCCATTTGCGACGACATGGATGGAACTAGAGGGTATTATGCTTAGCGAAATAAGTCAATCGGAGAAAGACAACTATCATATGATCTCTTTGATATGAGGAAGTGGAGATGCAATGTGGGGGGGTTGGGGGGAGGTCAGAAAAGAAAAAATGAAAAGATGGGATTGGGTGGGAGACAAACCATAAAAGACTCAATTTCAAAAAACAGACTGAGGGTTGCTGGGGGGAGGGGGGACGGGAGAGGGTGGTGGGGATATGGACATTGGGGAGGGTATGTGCTATGATGAGTGCTGTGAAATGTGTAAACTTAGCGATTCACAGACCTGTACCCCTGGGGATAAAAATACATTATATGTTTATTAAAATAAAATAAAAATAAAATAAAATAAAATAAAAATTTTTAATGTAAATCTTGGAAAAAAATAGACCTTGCTTCCTGGAAAAAAAGAAAAGTCCATTTGGATTATTAAGTAGAGGAATTGTGAACTCTAGGAAGACAATCTACTAAATACTAAATGAATCAAATGAGTCAAATAAACTATGCTAAATAACTTAGCTAAAATAATATATTTTTTTAAAATTTGGGTTTCTGGACTGGTGTCAAATAAAAAAAAAATCAAATGTGTAGTGTACCTTAAATTGACCCAAAGAATTTGATTCAAACTGATTGTCTCATGGAAAAGATGACAAAATGTTCATTGAGTAATAGTGTAGATATTAACAGTGTAAATTGGAAAGATATTACACATTCGATATGAAGTTAAAACTTATTTTTCAGACTATAAAATGTCCTGAAATATTAAGTATATTAATTAATTAATATTTTATAGAAATATAACTTAGACCAAGAAGACTGAGATGAAATTCATGCAATGAATTTTAAATTTATATATATTTCTATATAAATGTATATGTAGTTATCAGGTAACTTCATATTTTCCCATTTATCCATCGTTTTCCCATCTTCATCATAGTTAATTCTGTTAAATAGGCTTTGATGGGGAAGAATCAGATAGAACTTAAAATTTTTACCTTGCCTTGGCCTGCATTTCATGGCACCCTTGTGTTCTCTTTGTTAGATGTATTATAATGGTTAACACTTTTTTTTTAACATCCTGAAATTTCTCCTCTGAAAATAGGACCACCTGGAGCATATCTGCTTTCTCTTTGTACAGGTTCTGATAAGAATGAACTTTGATGGCATTTTCTTTATTTCTGTGGATGGTTTTTGTGACCCGGTTGCTCTTCTTGCTTTAATATGTGGACATTCATCTTGACTGGTAATACATCTTGACTTGGAATACAGAAACTTTGGTGCATGGGGCATTCTGAAATTTTTCCTGAGCTAATGAGAGTTCATGCAGACAAGTAAAAGTCACAAATATTGAATAGCACTCCAAAAGTTCCTCATTTGTCTTTCTAATAAGGGGCCACCTGTTTATCTGGAATTGTGGAATGGGAGCTTAAATCGGAATGGAGCTGGAGAAGATACTATGTGGCAATCAGGGATTTAGCTCTTTTTAGGTTTGGGTCCTGGGCTTGTGCCTGCTGGGGTGTGTGTGTGTGGTGGGGGGGAGGACATTATGAAGCCATTAAGTTTCACAAGTCTCTGTAAGACACACTGATCTGTGATTTCTGCAACCCTGGGCTCCCAGGATGGACAGAACTTTCAATGTGCGACTCTCCCCTTGGGTTTCCACTTTTTGATTTTCCCCATCTGACTGTCTTTTTATTTATTCACTTGCTACTCTTATTTTCGAATAGCCTAAAAAATAGACCTGTCCCAACAACAGTCTTTTGGTCTCCTTTTTCCTCAGGAGTGAGCTTTTCTTGGGATGACGTTCTCTCATCTCATGCTTCCACTGTCTCCACTCTGAGGATGAACCTCAGCTCCCACTTTTAGCCCTGACCTCTTTCTTAATCACCAAATTTACAGTTTGAGTTGCCTGGGTAGTTTGACAGAGCATCCAACTTAACATTTCCAAAAATTATTCTTTATTCTCATACCCTCAAATCTCAGAAATAAAAAAAAAGAAAGAAATGTTGCTTCTCCATTTAAAAAAAATATTTTAAGTAACATCACTTCATTAAACATGAAAGCATAGGTCTTTTTATTTTTTCCTCAACTCCCTTGTCATCAACTATTTTGCCTACTATAACATATTTTGCTTTTAAAGTTATATATATATGTGTGTGTGTGTGTGTGTGTATGTGTGTGTGTGTGTATATATATGTGTATATATATATATATATATCTGCACCATTTTGTTCATTCTAAAGCTATTTTCTAGTTCCAACTCATTTTGCTGAGATTATTACAATAGTTTCCAATTGGATCTACCACCTCTAAGACATGTTACATATTGCTACAATGTTGATTCTAAGAGTAAAGGGATAATCATGTCTATTTCCTATTTATAACCCCAAATTTCTCCCCACAGTTTACCAAATTCAGTGAAAGTCTTGTCTGACATCTTGACAACATTTTTTTACCCTACCTTTTAATTTCATATTCTGCCATTCAAACCAGAAATCAGTGAGGATAGTCTGTTTAATTTGCATTTGAATCCCTAGGTTCTTGTTAAAATTTATGTTTCAGGGATCCAGTCTACCTGCTGAAAAAAATCTGTAGGAGTAGAAGCTTCGAATTTCCAGGTTTAAAAGTCTTGTTATGTATCCTGAAGTGTTAGAACCATTGTCCAAAATGAAGACTGAACGATTAGTTGATTGTCAATATGTCTTATGTATTCTTGTCTCTTACCCTTTGTTCATGGTCCTCTCTCTTTCTGAATGTCCTCCTCTTTCCAATCTGTACCTATTTAAATCCTACCCATTCTTTGAGAAATATACATACCACATACCAGCCTCAATGTAGATGAGTAGTTCAATAAATACATTTATCGTAGGTCAACAAATACATGACTTTCTCTCTTGGCAAGTTTTTCAGCTTCTCTAAGTCACAATTTCTTCAGCCTCACAAAGATTATTTTGAACTAAATGACCCCTAAAGAATTTTAGTCTTCTTCTAAATTGTGATTCTTTTACGTGTCTTTTGGTGCTTACTGCAATCTGCCTAATGCTATTATTTGTGTACTTGTCTTTTCACCTTTATACTATAAGGACCTTAAGAATATAAACTACATCTGTTCCTATCTATACTCTACACTGTTTTGCAACATACTTGCCACGTAGGTGGTATTTAATAAATAAATTTCATTGAACTGGTTTAAAGGAGGTAAATAGCTCTTTAAACTCTGCTTTGCTTTTGTATCCTGGGTTTTCCTGCCTTGACTATAATAATTCAAGTATATGCACTTGATTATATTAAGGATGAATCTGAATTCCTTCCGAAAAATTAAATTATTTCATATTTATTAATTAAATAGTACAGTATTAATGGAATTTATTGTTGTATTAACATAAAAGAATGTGAAGTGTGAGACATGGAAATGAATATTCCATTAGAAGAAGTGACATGTTTAAGTATCTTTCAGAAGCATTTTGATAGTTCAGTGTGTTTATGATACTAGTGGTTATGTAATATGCATAACAGGTCAACTACAATGCAATGTTATCAAAGAAAAAGCTATACTTGAAAAAAATCAACACATACAAATTAATTACATTGAGTTCTGAAATGCAAAAATGTCAAAAGAAATTATCTTTTATATTTAAGTATTTTAACAAACGTGTCTGAAATTTAGTCTGCAGATTAAGAGGCTGTCAAGGGATTTGACTATTTCTGGATATATGCAGATATATGCAGATATATTCTCCGATAATGAGTAAATATTTCCACTAGACTAACTCAAGAAATAATTAATTAATTACGCTGAAACAGAAAGAATGATGGTTAGATATTAGGAGGAACTTGATAGCACTCTGAAATCTAATTTACACAGTCTTAGAAATAATATTAGAGAAAGGACGTATCTTCATAGAAGATTAAAAGATTGCTATATTTTCAGTCTGGCTTATGCAAAGGGGTCACAGAACACATACCACCTATGCCACCTGTATGGATATAAAATAGGGCTCATTGGGAGAAACTGACAAATAAGAAGTAATAGCACAGAAACCACTGAGCTTTCATTATCCCACGGCTTAGGCCAGGCTTGGTTGCGTGAGCCATACCTAACAGTCCAGATGAAACTGTCCCCCTCCATGTTCTACACATTCATAGAGTAGAGATACGTACCATCTCGGAACAGTTGAAACTCCTGTTTTAACAAGAGGTCTTGTTTGAGTGGGGCAACCTCCGGAACCCAGGGGCTAGTATCATCTTGTCCTTGAGTTGCGCTAACTCTGGCCAGCAGAACCTGTTGTCTGGTACGCCACTGAAGTGGGAGGAAATACACCCTAGAACCATTCAGTTGGTCTCTGGTGAGTCAGTGCCCTGGCTTTTGGGGATTTATCAAATCTCCAAATCCCCATCAGGTCCTAGTTGCTCCAGATTGCAGTGCTTATCAGTGCCCTTGGGAGTATGGCGTTCTGTAGCATCGTCTGGGAGGAAGCAATCATTTCAGATCCTAATCCAGACTCCCAGCGCCAACCCAGATGGGGTAGCCTGCTACACTTACCTCTCTCACTGACCATAACCAGAAACTTGGGACAAAATATAAAAAGAAACTACTTTAATAGCCAGCAGATTGGAGAAAAAAAGTCAAAATTGAAGAATGGCTGGTAGAGTAGAGGTAATTTTCCTGTTTTTGTTTTTTTTTCTTTTTCTTTCTTTCCTTTCTTTTTAAAATTTCCTTTATTTGCTGGTTTTGATCCAGGGGTGGGCAGAGTCAAGTGGAAACAAAATTAAAAACTTAAAAGAAACCATCTTCCTTTGGTTTCCCAAAGAAACCAAAATTAAAAGAAACCATCTTCCTACCCAGAGGGCCAGAAAACCTGTGAGCCAAAGAGTATGGGGGAAGAATCCCTAATTTTTTTTTTTTTTCTCCAGCCCTCCTGAGACCAGCACTGGTTACAGAACTGAATTGCCATCACTATGGAATCTGTCATAATGAAGAACACATTGCTATGCAGTGATACATCTGTCATGATGGTGGAGACCTAAAACCCTGAGAATTTGGGTAGAGGACCTAGAAGAAAAATAAAGAAGTCATCTGTCATGCAAAGAGCAGAGGGTGGAAATCCCAGTTACTCTATTGTCTTGGAACATCACATAGAGAGTACCCCAGTCACACAGAACTGCACAACAGCACGGGGGAATGAAACTCTGATAAAATCCAAAATTTTTGGGCCAGAGGAACCAGGGCTCTTTGAGAGCTACAGATTATGAGATAAATTCTAGAGAGTATAGAGCTACACTGATATCATTAGTGGGCTCCCTCCCAAACCAGGCATGAACAGAACACAACCAGAGAAGAGTAACAAAAGGCTTGGAGAACGAGATTATGAGATAAACCACCATCGACATTCCAGACTAACCTCTGAGTGGCTCAGACATGGGTCCGACACTGAGCACGGTGAAAACTTTGAAACGGAACATGTATTGCACACCTGTTGTTTTAAAACTCGGGAGCTTCCCGGGTGAAATCTGAAACTGGTCCCTGTATCCAGAGGGCAAGGAAAGATGAGGAAAAAGGCAGACTTCCCCAGCCTGGGGAGTGGCAGTTTTAATGAGCAAGTGAGCTTATTTACCAAGATCTTAAATTGTTTTGGTTCTTTTTGTTTGTTTGTTTTTGTTTTTGTCTTATTTTAAATATTTTACTCACCTATTAGAGAGACAGAGGGAGAGGGAGAGAGAATACAAGCCGGGGTAGTGGCAGGCAGAGGAAGAGGCAGGCTCCCCACTGAGCAAGGAGCAAGAGGCAAGGGAATCGATCCTAGGGCTCATGACCTGAGCCAAAGGCAGACACTTAACTGACTGAGCCACCCGGGCATCCCATACTTACCAAGATCTTACAAAGTTTTAATCACATTTATCTGATATTTGACTCTTCTCTAACATCACTGATAATGTTATTTATGTGTTCACATAGCTGTTTATATTACTTCAAAAGGCACCGTGTATTCTTTAAAAGCTATTTGATAATTATGAAGTATATATGAAAGATATATAAATATATGTAATGTCCACATACATTTTTTTTATTTTTAAGGATTTTATTTATTTATTTATTTTCAGAGAGAGAGAGAGAGAGAGATCACAAGCAGGCAGAGTGGCAGGCAGAGGCAGAGAGAGAAGCAGGCTCCCCACTGAGCAAGGAGTCCGATGCAGGACTTGATCCCGGGACCCTGAGATCATGACCTAAGATGAAGGCAGCGGCTTAACCAACTGAGCCTCCCAGGCGCCCCAGATACATTTTTTTTTTAAGATTTTATTTATTTATTTGTGAGAGAGAGAGAGAGAGGGAGTACAAGCAGGGGGAGGAGCAGAGGGAGAGGGACAAGCTGACTCCGCATTGAGCACAGAGCCTGACGCTGGGCTTGATCCCATGACGCTGAGATGATGACCCGAGCATAACCCCCTGAGCCACCCAGGCGTCTCTCTAAGCACATTTTAAAGAATGATAATCATAAGAACAACCAAACATCATTGAGCCTCTGAAATAAAGCTTTAAAAATCTGTGGAAGCCTCCTGGGTGCTACCCCTCACACTTCGCTTTTTCCACAACAGAGGAAAGCACTATTTAGTGTTTATGATGCCTTTGATTTTTTGATAGCTATACCACATTGGTATCCCTAAACAATATGTTGCATAATTTTGCTCATTTAAAAATATTATCGTAATAAAATTATGTTGCATGTATTCTGTGGTAACTTGCTTTTTTGCTCAGCATTAATTTCTGAAATCTTTCCAAAAGGATGTGTGACAGCAGCTTATTTCCTTCAAAATTTCATTGTATATGTGCTCTACAATTTACTCGTGTAAGGGGAGAAGCATTGGGGTTGTTTCCATAATTTTTGCTGTCATTGAAAAATGTTGCTAAAACCTTCTTACCTGTGCCATCAGGTGAACAAGGGCAATGATTTCTCTCAGGTATAAATCTAAAAGTTAAAATACTGGTTGTATGATATGTGCCTGTTCATATTTACATAATAATGCCATATTATTTCCCAAGATGGTCATATTTTCCAAGACACCTCTGGAAATGTTGTCATTCTTTTATATCTTTGCAAACATTTCATATTTTCAGCCTTTACATTTTTTTATCCTTTACCATAGAGTGGATGCGAATAGTTTCTCAATTGTTGGTTTAATTTGTGTTTTCATGATTACTGGAGAGTTTGAGCAACCTTTCATATGTTATTGGCCATATATACTATGCAGGTCTTTATATAAAAAGGTCAAAAATAAGCAAAGTTAATCTATGGTGATAGTGGTCATAATAATAATTGTCATGTGATGAGGAGATGGGTAGTTGTTGATTGGTAGAGGCCATAAGGAAGCTTTTTGAGGTACCATATATATTCTACAGCTTAATTTGGGTGGTGGTTAAAGAGGTATATTAAGTAAAAATTCATCAACATATAAACTTAAAGTTTAATCAATAAAATGGAAAGACATTTGGAGGGGGAGATAAACCATGAGAGACTGCGGACTCTGAGGAACTAACTGAGGGTTTTGAAGGGAGAGGGGTGCACGGTTGGGTGAGCCTGGTGGTGGGTATTGTGGAGGGCATGTATTGCATGGAGCACTGGGTGTGGTGCATAAACAATGAATGCTGGAACACTGAAAAGAAATAAAAAATAAATAAATAAAAAATAAAAATAAATAAATAAACCCAGCTTTTCTGGCTCAAAAAAAAAAAACCACCTAATAAATAAATAAATCAAAATATTGCTTTTTAAAAAAGAATCAGCAAAATAGACAAATACCAAGAACACAGAATGAAAGTACTAGAGGAAAGGGGTGTCCGGGTGGCTCAGTTGGTCAAGTATCTGAGTTTTGGTCTCAACTCAGATCTTGATCTCAGGATCTTGAATTCAAGCCCTGCATTGGGCTCCACACTGAGTGTGGAGCCTATGAAAGAAAAAAAGAAAAAGAAAGAAAGAAAGACTAGGTGAAAAATAACCATTGAAAGAGAGGAATTCAGAAAATGAGACTACTATATACAAACCTTTGCAAATACTTTTTAAAATATAGATTAAATGGATAATTTTCTAGGAAAATACAATTGACCAGAATTACCGGCACACATATTTTAGTAATATTTTCAGTTTTACTCATATAAGATTTATACTGAGCTTACTTCTAAATATTTCTATCTTTTTTTGTTTTGATTGTACGTGGGATTTTCTCTTATCTTATATACCTAACTGGTTATTGTGTATACACTTCAAGGCTACTTATTAATTTTGTACCTGCTTCATGAAAATAATTTGTAAGTTTTCTCTATTTTTTCTAAGTTCTGAAATAATATAAATATCATTCCATTATTTATTTCAATAAATAATAAATAAATAAATATTATATATAAATATAAATTAATATAAATAAATAAATAACTTATTTATTTGCTAGAATTCCCCTATTTAAAAACCTGTAACATTTTTGGGAGGGAGTTGTTTTGTAATAATTTGGTCTTAAGGTACATGCATGTCTAGTTTTAGTGAAGACTGCTCAAACAACTTTTCTGTGCCATGGAGAGTAGTGTGTTAAAGCTTTCTACATCAAAGCTTGTATTTCTGTTCAAAGTGTAACCAATATGGCTGCTATTTCACTTCTACTTCCCTGCAAAACGTCTTTTGCGGCCAACACTAACCTGGAACTATAAAGGTAAGAGGATCCTGGGAGATAACAATTCCAGTCTAACAAAGTTAACACAGTACAAGACCACAAACTGAGCCTCTGAAGGTTTTACTTTTTTTAAGATTTTATTTATTCATTTGGTATTTATTCATTTGAAACAGAGAGAGACAGAGAAAGAGAGAGAGCACATAAACAGGGGGACAAGCAGAGGGAGAGGGAGAAGCAGACCAGGCTGAGTGGGGAGCCCGACATGGGGCTCCATCCTGGGACCCAAGGACCATGACCTGAGCTGAAGGCAGATGCTTAACCATCTGAGCCTCCCAGGCACCCTGCCTCTGAAGGTTTTAGTTAATTATGTACAAGCCTGTTGCAAGAGGGTCATATGCTGTTTGATTCTAAAGCTGGTGTTCTTTCCGGTACATTGAACTGAATTTTTTACCTGAACAGGCAATAAATGGGTGGGGGGAAAAGACCTGTAGATGAAAGCCCTTTCTTTGTATAAAATCATGCATGCACATCATAGGATGCATGTATTGCTTGTGGTTCTATGCCACTTGTGTAGGTAGACATTTAGCAAAACAGAGGAGATACGTGGTTGAGAATACTGCCTGTAGAATGCTGGAGAGCAGGGTGCTGCTCTAACAGGAGAGAACCTGGTGCCATCTTTGCTCTTTGTTCCTGGACCCATCACTGAGCTGTTAGGGTGTGACATTGTCTTAGTCTATTTGGGTGGCTATAGCAAAATACCACAGACTTAGTCGTTTATAAATAATAGACATTTATTTCTCGAAGTTCTGGAGGCTGGATATTCAAAATTAAGGGGGCCAGCATGGTTGGTTGAGGGCTACCTTCTGGGTCAAAGACTTCTCATTGTTCCCTCTTACGGTGGAAGGGGCAGGGGCTCTGTGGGATCTCTTATAAGAGCATTCTTTTGGGCTCCACCATTGTGACCTAATCACCTTCTGAAGACCCCACTTTCTAATACTATTATATTAAGCATTAGGATTCCAACATATGCATTTGGGGGTGGGGGATGCAAAATTCCAGATCCTGGGGGGCATATAGTGAAATGATTCCCAAATATCACTAGTACAGGGAAACCATTCATGGAGTTACCTTTAGTGTTTGGATGGACAGGATTCCCAGATGGCAACAATATATTTTATCTGTTAATCTGCTTTGATGTAGGGAGACCTGTAACTATTTTGGAAATGAATACTTCTGCAAGGAAGATAAATAGACAGACAAAATCACATTCAGAAGGACCCTATACTTGGTTTTATCATTACCAGTGTCTTGTAATTCATAATAATTACATTTTTTACTTGTTTGACTTTAAATTCAAAAATTGTATTTTCAAATTTTGTAAGTGAAGTCTAATGGGGAAATGGAGTATATACGCATGAGCAGGGAAAAAAGTTGGAAGAAATAAAAAAGCTGTGTGTGTGTATGTGTGTATATATATATATATATATATATATATATATATGTTGTTTGTTTTATTACCTTTAATGGCACTATTTTCTGTTTTTATAACAAGAGCTCCCTCATTTTCATTTTTCTCTGTGTCCTGCAAATTATGCAGCCAGTCCTAAATACAATGGTAATATGAAACTTGTCCACTCCAAAATGAATGAAATAAATATTTAAATTATGTGTTAAAACAATAGCATTAGTTAGGAGTCAATAATAGAAATACTATGCTGTCATGAAATAGTAACTATTTTTCATTTAGCAAAAATGGATTTGTTCATGGGATTAAACCACAGAATATTAATACATCTATGATGTATTATTAAGGAAAACCTGGATATTTCATGTGGAGCACGAGCACTGGGACATGTTTCAAGGCAAACATCACTTGTGCCATGCTCAGAGGTGGAGTAATGGGATGGACAGACATAACCTCAAATAAAGGCAATGATGGAGATGTTTTGGAGTTTGGAATTTGAGACTCCCAACCTGTCCTTATGACCACTGGATAAAGCAAGAAGTTCAGGCATGTGTGCCTAGAAGATGTCATATGGCTCAGAGAATTAAATAAGTGGCAGTTGAGGTACCCCGAGGAAAGGCAAAAAGGAGCAGATGGGCATGGACAGAAGTAGGAGGGTGCAGTGGGAAGTGGGCAGCAAGGCTGCTGCCTGGCTCAGGTCCAGGATGTGTGGGAGTCAGAAGCTTGATAGCATCTCCCAAACAGGAGAGGTAGTATTCCCTTTTTCAAATAGGTTCAGGAAGAAAAGAGTGAAAGCAGAAGAGACCATGGGGGAAGAAAAGACCAAATATATCCATAAAGAGATAAAAACTGTACAAAGAAATATATCTAACCTGTCCCACAAAATTGGAGTAGAGAAGACACATTTTATTGCTCGAACGCATGAGTCAATCTCTAATATATCTATTAGAAGAAGTTTAGTCTCACCCTCTCAAAGAATTTCCCTCTACTCCACACACTCATCATCAGTAACCCCAGGGGCGTGTTCTTTCTCAGGGATTCGGTGCTCTTTCTAACCATGGAGAGCTGGGTTCACAGAGTGATGCAGTACACAACTCCATTGCCTATTCCTGTCATGCAATGTTGGGTTGGAGACAATGTTGGGTTGGTTTGGCATAGCTTCAGAGTCTTATCCATCATTTCAGGGATGCTCTTGTTGGTTCAGGGCTGCACCCAAGGTTACAATGACGTCCTACATTGGGAGCCAAAGTGACCTCTTCTTCATTCACTTTCCCTTGCTCAGCCCTTACTCTCCAAAGCCAAACCACTGTGGCAGGGATCAGGAGGCATCTTTTAGACCTGGTCAGCATAAATCCTCCCATAATGCTTAGGGGCCAACGTGAGCAACATTATTTCAGGGATAAAACTTTCCCATCCATGTTGGGTTTACTTGCAAAGTTTCTTGCTCTTCCTTGAATCCCAAGACCTATTGGAAACTGTTATGGCCATTAGATAGCTGAGATTCTCCATGTCATGTCTCAGAGAACAGGGTTTGGAGGTTGATTTTCTTTCCTTCCAGAAAGCCTTGGTTTCTCCTCCAGGCTAATCAGCTTTTGCATAGTGGTCCTTGAGAGAGGGACAACATTAATCAAATGATAAAACTTTCTTTCTTTTGCCCTTTCCCCATGCCCACCACTAGTAAAAGTGTTGTCTCTGCTGTTGTATAAGAGAGGGAGATCCTGAGTGACTCTTCGTAGAAGAGATATCTATTTCTCGTGACTTTTCTATCTTACCTTTTCGAAGTTGCCAGAAGCAGCAATAACTTCTCTTATTTAACTGTGTGTTTATGTGTGTAAGTCTCACCCATCTGCCATACCAGGCACTATACCTTGCAAAAATGAAATGTGTAATCCATAGAGGTGATTAAAGACTAGTTTATGTGCTTGTAGTTTTTTAGAATGGCTGTTTCGTTTAATCATCTGATAAAAATTTATGGATCACTTCCTAGGTGCCAAAACTGAAGATGTAGTGAACAAAAAATACCCCCAGGCCTAGAGACTCAAGTGGAGGAAATCGATAACTAAATGGGCCATTTTAATACAACATAGTAAATGCATATGTTAGCTAATGAGTACCATGTCCAGCAATTATAAAAAGGTTGTACTAATTAGGCCTTCTTTGTTGTTGGTTTCTGATGACAGAAATCCCCTTGGAAGGTCTCGAGTCATGTGGCATTTATTAAAAGGCTTCATGTGGAAATAAGAAAAAGAGAAATCTCACTCATGTGTTCCAGCCTCCTGGGAATCCAGGAAATGCCCCAATCCAGGTCCCAAAGGAAAAACTGAAATCCTCTTTGGTAGAGCTGGCTTTCCTGAACTTCAGGAATGTGGAAAGTCACTCAGGATCCAGTTGATACCATCGTCATTTGCTTCACTATATAATTTTTTTAAATTCTTTACCTTATTTGCCAGTGCTCATTTAATTTTCACTTATCTCCTTTCTGAGTTGTAAATTGTTTTTTTTCTACCTTCTGCTGGAATTTGGTAACTCGTGGCTGGCCTCTGCCTTGTCACTTTCATTGCCACGCAATGAAGGCAGAAGAAGCCTTCCTCCTTCTTTCTTTATGCCTTTCTCCTTCTGCTCTGTTCGTTATGGGCCAACCCGTTCTCTTTTCCTGATTTCAGAATTTCCCGAGTTTATATTCAGTTTATCCCCATTGTCACTGTTGGGTAAAATTAGGCAGCCTGCTCCTCTTATTTCCTCCGGTCCAGTTTTTAGACTAGCTGCCCTCTTCGTCTCCACAATTGTATTCCCACCACAAAATCATAACTTGGCCACTGATGTGTTTTAACGTTTTTTGCAACAAAGGGTTATGGGCAGGTTCACCTTCAAAGGGCCTGTGGGCATAGGAGGCACTTCTAGGCTAGCCTAAGACAAAGATTATTTTCAATACTTATAATAATTTATGAACTACTTACACAACCAATCACAAAATTCTGTTGGATATATAGTAGCTGTACAAAAGGTGTCAAAATACCCTTAGATGATGATGATGCCTAAAAGCTTTGAGGCTTTTATCTTGCAGATTCGAAGCTCTGGACTTGAAGCCACAGGTTTTTATGTTTTGATGTTACAGTTCTTGTTTAATCAGTACTTTCTTCAACTGTCTGGTTTTATATGCATAACACACATTGATAAATATGTAAATAATTGGGGACCCTATAAGATATTTAAGCACAACTCTTCCAAAGGCTGAACTGATAGTCATAATTGACTAGTAAATTGACTAGTAAATTGATAAGAAACATTTTCATAATTATCTTTTTTTTTTTGAAGATTTTATTTATTCATTTGACAGAGATCAAAAGCAGGCAGAGAGGCAGGCAGAGAGAGAGAGGGAGAAGCAGGCTCCCCGCTGAGCAGAGAGCCCGATGCGGGGCTCAATCCCAGGACCCGGAGATCATGACCTGAGCCGAAGGCAGAGGCTTCAACCCACTGAGCCACCCAAGTGCCCTATAATTATCTTATTAGCAAAGCAAAATAACATTGAGTATTTTCTAAGTCAATTTTTTCATTTTCTGTCTGTATTTTCACAAAAATCTTACAAAATATAATTTGAGCACATATTTGAACCTATATGAATCATTTGAAGCACCTGATAACTGAATACTATCTTGCAGCTGCTATTTCCCACCCCACTGGCACCAAGTGCAACTCAGAAAACATATCAAATTGAATGTATGACAGTTGTTCATTGGTTGGAATAGAAAAATGTGATGGTAGAACTGAATGATCCCATGACACAAGATAATGTGGGCTTACCACACTTACAATAACCTCCTTGGTGAGTCGATGTTATATTCACACGGTGAACAAGTGATTTTAAGAATTCTATCAGTGTATATCCCACTTTGTAATCCTTTGTTAGCATAAAATAAGCAATAATTGTTCTATTCCCAATTCCAACAATAATTGGATTACAAAACCACCAAAGCACACTTCATTAACATCTGTCTAGGCGTGATCAAAAGGAGTTCATTCTAAATAACAAAAGACACTTATTACTCAGGAAATTCCAAGGGTTTTCAAAGCTCTATGCCAGGAATCAGGGACAAAAACCAAATACATTTCTTACATCACAATTGGGATAGTGGGCCATAAAAGCATTCCTAGATGCCATTCCTACAACAGGATGCCTAGCAATAACTTAGCTATATAAGAGTATAACTATGAGCCATACAAATATATCCCATTTAACCCCAACTAAGTGGAACCCTAACCCTATTTGCCCAGAGCCAGATTCTCAGAATGCCTGTGGTCACTCAAGACACTCATAGGATGGGGACTGTAATAGAGACATCATTTAAATGGAAAGAGACAGTGATGTCAAAAGATTAAAGTGAAAATACATTACTCTAAACATTTTTTACAAATAACATGAAAGCATGTGAACGCATTGCTAGGCCCTCTTTCAGGGACCATGGAAAATGCGTATGCAAGTGGGTCGTTGAAGTTTATGTTTCATTAGTGTCAGTGTAAATCTGCCCCTGGAGACATGTGAGAAGAAATGAGAGTGAGGTCTATAGAGGACTTTAAAGAAATTTAATTACCCTAATTATCCTTTGGTGATTTCTCAGGATACTCAGTCAAGATTTCACTTGTTTCTAATTATAGAATGCCCACATGGTATATTTCTGTGAGTCTATACTGGATTATGAGTAGCCCCAGAATAATACAGGTTATGGGATGCCTGGGTGGCTCAGTCTGTTAATTGTCTGCCTTCAGCTCAGGTCATGATCTCAGGGTCTTGGGATCGAGTCCCACATGAGGCTTCCTTCCCAGTGGGGATCCTGATTCTCCCTCTGCCTGCTGCTCCCCCTGCTTATGTGCTCTCTCTGATAAATAATAAAGAAAATCTTTAAAAATTTTACAGGTTATAAGATAATTACATAATAGTAATCTGATAGTTGACTTTGGTAGGTGGTAAAAATAAAGATCACATAGTTTTTGAAAAAAGTTATGAAAACTTAAATTTGCATGTACTTATCAGAAAACAAATCTGGCCTGAGGAAAAAAAGTTTACAACCATCAGAAATAGGACAATTTCTTATCTTGTATAGAGCTTCATTTGCCCTTCAAAATTAAGCATATTCTAGGATTGGTTAGATATTAATTGGTGGAATGACTTCAGATTTTTCTTTTTTGTTTTAGTTTGCTTAAAAGTTATAAAAAGGAAATTTCTTAAGGTTTTCTATCAGATTTATTACCAAAGCTGCCTTCCATTTTAATACGAGAAAAAGGCTTGTCTGAGTGACAATGAGCTATCAATCCAGAAAGCATACATGTGGGAGTGCCTGGGTGGCTCAGTGGGTTAAAGCCTCTGCCTTTGGGTCAAAGGGATTGAGCCCGGCATCGGGATTTCTGCTCGGCGGGGAGCCTGCTCCCCCATCTCTCTCTCTCTGCCTGCCTCTCTGCCTACTTCTCTGTCAAATAAATAAAGAAAATCTTTAAAAAAAAAAGGCATACATGTGGATACATTTATGTATTCATGAGAATAATTTTAAAAATCAAAATTTGGTACCTATTGTTTCTAGGTTCTTTTTCTCTGAGGTCTTATATTTGTATGAATAGCATAGGCTTTTTATTTCACATAATTCTTAAACTATCTGCTAGGTAAAGTTATCTATAATTGATGCTAGAAAGGAAATAGATATGGAGTCAACATTACTGAAGTCACTTGGTCTATAAAACCTGTAGAAAGGTGTTGTTTTTTTTTTAATCCAGTAGTTAGCACAGTGTTACATTAATTTCAGGTGTACAGTATAGTGATTCAACGATTATGTGCATTATTCAGTGCTCATCAAGATATGTGTAATCTTAATTCCTTTCACCTATTTCACCCATCCCCCCACCCGCCCCGGCCACCTCCCTTCTGGTACCCATTAGTTGTCTATAGCTAAAAGTCTATTTTTTGGGTTGTTTCCTTTTTTCCTTTGTTCATTTGGTTTGTTTCTTAAATTCCACATATGAGTGAAATCATGTGGTATTTGTCTTTCTCTGACTGGCTTATTTTGCTTAGAATTATACTCTCTACATCCACCCTTATTGTAAAGGGCAAGATTTCATTCTTTTTTATGGCTGAATGATATTTCATTGTGTATATACACACACACTCTATCTTCTTTGTCCCTTCATCTATCTGTGGACACAGGCTGCTTCCATTTTCTGGCTAGTGTAAATAATGGTGCATAAACATAGAGGTGCTTATAACCTTCCAAATTTGTGTTTTTGTATTTTGAGGGTAAACACCCAGTAGCGGAATTACTGCATCATATGGTGGTCCTGTTTTTAATTTTTTTGAGGCAACTCCATACTGTTTTCCAGAGTGACTGCACCAGTTTGCAGTCCCACCAGTAGTTCTGGAAGATTGCTTTTCCTCCACATCCTTGCCAACAATTGTTTCTTGTGTTTTTGATTTTAGCCGTTCTGATAGGTGTGAGGTGAGATCTCATTGTGGGTTTTTTTTTTTTTTTTTTAGGTTCTATCTATCTATTTGAGAGAGAGAGTGTGAGATAGAGCAGAGAGCACAAGCAGGGAGGGTGGGTAAAGCGGCAGAGGGAGAGGGAGAAGCAGACTTCCGGTGAGCAGGGAGACTGACCTGGGGCTCAATCCCAGGACGCCGAGATCATGACCTGAACCAAAGGCAGACGCTTAACCAACCGAACCACCCATGTACCCCTCATTGTGGTTTTTGATGTGGTAAACAAAGACAAAAGAAAAAATTAAATTTCCTTACTTTCTACAGCCCATTGACAAGTCCTTGAAACAGGTAGAGTGACCTTTCTCTCGGAGCTCAGCTGCCTCAATGTTGACACTTTACTAAGGGCGAAGGAAATCTGAGCCCAACCTTCAGGATTTTAAAAGTTTTCTTTAACATAGAAATTCCTTTGGAAACTTCCTTTATCTCTATCCATCAAGATACATGCTAGCAGTCATCCCCCAAGCATATGACCCAGTGATATACATTTGAAGGGTCTCATGACTGAGTTTTTACTAATCAGTAATAAATGACCTTTTCCCAACAATAGCTAGCCTTCTAAGGTCCTGGAAACCTTGTTTGCAAAACACCTTGAAGGTTTGTGCTATCGCTAACCCCTTCCAACTTGAAAATATATAATCGGGCACTCTTCAGGACCCCAGGGCAGCTCTTTCTGCCCACAGGATCCTGTCCCAATGCTTTAATAAAATCACCTTTTTGTGGGGCACCTGGGTGGCTCAGTTGGTTAAGCATCTGATCTGAGTTTTGATTTCAGCTCAGGTCACAATCTCAGTATCGTGAGATTGAGCCCCATATCCAGTTCCACACTTAGCATGGAGTCTGCTGGCAATTCTGTCTCTCCCTCTGCTCTTCTCTCTGATTATGCTCTCACTCTCTAAATAAAAGCAAAAACAAAAATCACCTTCTTGCACCAAAGATGTCTCAAGAATTCTTTCTTGGCTGTCTTCTCCAAGCACCACCACACTAACCATATCAGTTTTGATATGCATTTCCTTGATGATGAGTGGTGTTGAGTCTCTTTTCATTTATCTGTTGGCCATCTGCATGTCTTCTTGAGGAAATACCTGTTCATGGTTTTTTTGCCCATTTTACGTGGGGGGTTTTTGATGATGAGTTGTGTAAATTTTTTATATATTTTGAAAACTAACCCTTTATCAGATATGTCACTTGCAAATATCTTCTCCTGTTCAGTAGGTCATCTTTTAGTTTTGTTGATGGTTTCCTTGGCTATGCAGAAGCTTTTCATTTTGATGTAATCCCAATAGTTTATTTTAGCTTTTGTTTCCTTTATCTCGGGAGACATATCTAGGAAAAATATTGCTATGTCAGAAAAATGACTGCCTGAGTTCTCTTCTAGGATTTTCATGGTCTCAGGTCTCACATTTAGGTCCTTAATCCGTTTGCATTTATTTTTGCATTTGGTGTAAGAAAATGGTCCAGTTTCATTCTCTTCCATGTAACTGTCCAGTTTTTCCTAGTCTCATTTACTGAAGAGACTGTCCTTTCCCATTGCAATTCTTGTCTCTTTTATCAAAGATTAATTGACCATATAATCATCAGTTTATTTCTGGGCTCTCAATTCTGTTCCATTGTTCTACTTAATGTTGTCTCCATCAAAATACCAACAGCACTTTTCACAGACATAGAACAAACAATCCTAAAATTTGTATGGAATCACAAAAGACCCTGAATAGCCAGAGTGATCTTGAAAAAGAATAACAAAACTGGAGGTATCACAATTCCATATTTCAAGTTACATAAAGCTATAGCAATCAAAACAGTATGGTGCTGTTAGAAAAATACACACAAAAACCTAAAGAAATCTTTAACATTGTTCATTTTTTTCAGGGCTAACGTTACCAATGGCAGTTATTTTTTTAAACATCAATTTATTCCAATCTTTGGAAAAAAGAAGCATCCTCTTAATTGGAAATCTGTTTTTATACGAAAAGATGAAACATGTGAATGGTTCCATTATCCTGCAGAGAATTATAATTTTTTTTTAACCCATAGATATCATTGGTTGTTTTCATTATACACAATGCAAAATGAACAACGGGTATTAATTAAGACAAGGATGTTGGGCCTTTTCTTATTTAGAAATATCAGTTTCTCATTAACTAGGCAAAAGTTAGAATAGTCTTTGTTGTCACTACTGCTAGAACAAATCACAGAATCTGCAGAAAATGCCCTCTTTGTCTTCACCAGGAGTTCTATTGTCTTGGGTCTTAACTCCCATTTGGACAAGCCCTTCCTTTTCTGTTCATTGTTTTCCATTTGCTCCTCTAGATCTGTTCTCCACCCTTCTCCACCCTGCTCTATACCCAGGGAAGCTGATTATTATGCTTTGCATCAAACAGACTCCCTTGCCCTTTGATTAAGTTCATCCAAAGGAGGTACTGGCAGAAAGTGAGAGGATAGTAGGAGACAGAATTTAGGGTATTCATCCCCATGGCTCTCTTTCTAGGGAACTTTGTGTGGACAATGGCTGCTAGGCAGCTTTCTCCTAAGTTTATAGGTCTTGCCAGATTTCAGTAACTTCTTGTTCTTGTTCTAGGAATGGTACTGGCTTCCTGCTATTAACAAACTTAGGGTTAGTTTCACTTTATGCTGCTCACACTTTAGTAAATAGTCCAGTCATTAAACTGTCTTGAGTCACCCTTTTGGCTATACTCTTTTTCTGCCAAATAGTGTCTGATTGACTCATCCCCTTCCTTTCACCTGACTACCTCATTTCTTCAGAGTTCAAGTCGTCAATATGCTGACCTGATAACCAAATTTAGACTGATGTGTTAACTGCGGCTCCCGTCTTTACTATTTATCTTAGAAACAAGTTCAAGTTTGAGTCACTTCTACCAAATCACCTTCGACCTCATTCTCTCCATTTTTTTCATTGTTCCATCCTTAGTCAGGCTTCCTTGGAGAGGTGTTCACATTCATGACCTCTGCTGTCCTAATTCTCTTTCATTCCTCAATCCAATACACCTGTCTTCTCCCTCACTTCTCCACTGAAGTCATTCTAAAAGCTGTTAGTGACCCCCATCTTGCTATAGTCAGTGGGTACTTGTCCTCTCATTGCATTTGACATTGATAACTCCTCACAGCTTGTAAAAATTATCTTCTCCCTTTGCTTTTTATGTCGAAATTTTTTCTGATGACTCATTTCTTTTTGTTTTCTTCTTTAAACTTTTGAGCTCTTTACAACTGCCTATTCATCTCACTCTATCTGCTTTCCCTAGGGATTTCATCTATTTCCATTGCTTCTACTTTCACTTGAGTACAGATGACTCTAGAAGACCTATCTCCATGACAAGCACTTAGCTGGGTTTCATTGTTTCCTACCCATGTGTTCTGCGAACTAGAATAGGCACTTCAAATTCAAGATACCAAATCAAACCTACTACCTTCTTTCCTTCGGTCTAATGTGTCATTGATTATAAGATACACCATCATTTTATAAAACACTAAGGAAAAAAGATTCTAATTATAGTTGTAAGAACTCATCAATTATAAGACGCATCCTAACTTCAGAGGCATTGAAAGGTAAAGAAAAAAAGTGCATCTTAGAATCTATGAAATACAGTAGATTTCTGTCGTTCCCCCCTCCTAAGCTGTTCTTCCTCACGTGTTCCCTATCTTAATCAGTGGCACTTTCATTCTCTACATCTCTCAGTTGAACCAGCAACAGTGTTGCTGTAAAGGTATTTCCTAGATATGATTAACAACTACAGTTGATTCCTTAAACAAGGTTATTTTCCATGATCTGGATCGGTTTGATCCAATCAGCTAAAAAGGCCTTCAGAGGAGAACTGAGGTTCCCCTGAGAAAGAGGAAATTCCGCCTGTGTACTGCCAATGTCAGTTCCTGCCTGAGAGCTTTCAGCCTGCGTTTTCTGATGGCCTGCTCTATGGAGTGCAGACTTGCCTCACCAGCCCCCATAATTGCATAAACCAATTCCTCCCTATAAATCTCTCTCTCTTTTCACCTTTCACACTTAGACACCATGTCTTGAAAATGAATCTTTATTACAATCTCATAAATCTATCTTCTCCTTTCATGTCGACAGCCTGTTTAGCTTTCATCATCTCTTGCCTTGACTGTAGTGACAGCATCTTAACTGAAATAAACTCTCCTTCAAGTATGCTTCATCTCTAACTCAGCATTTAGATTATCCTAAAGTGACTTTCCAAAATGCAAGTCTTATGATACCTCTTCCTGCTCAGAACATTTCACGGGTTCTCATTGCCTATTGGATGAAGCCCAAGTTTCTTAGTGGGGACTACACATCCCCTCCTGACTGGTCTCTTCATCGGCTAATTCCTCCCCCACTCACACCGATTGCTCAGGTAATACTGAATATATTATCACATGCTTTGTGCCTTTACACATGCTATTCCCTTGATGGAATCTGTGCTCACTCTTCTCCTAGTCTGATAAACTCTCAAAAAGAAAAAAAAAAAAGTCTCTCATAGCTCTGGGAGCTAGAAGTCCAAAATCAAGGTGACAGCAGGGTCATGTTCCCTGCCAGTCTTCTAGCTTATGGCAGTTGTAAGCAATCCTTGGTGTTCCTTGGCATAGAGACACATCACTTCGATCTCTGCCTGCATCATCACATGGTGTTCTCCCTGTGTATGTGTGTTGATAAACTCATTTTCATCCTTCAAAACATGGTCCAATGTTACCTCCTCTTGGAAGCTTTTCTAAACCTCAATTAATATATTTTGTATTTTTAATTAAAATATTTTTCAAAAAAAAGATGTGGACATAGTGGTTGAAATTCCCTACTTTATATCATTAAAAAAAACAGTAGAAGAAAGGGGCGCCTGGGTGGCTCAGTCGGTTAAGCATCTGCTTTCAGCTCAGGGTCGAGTTCCATGTTGGGTTGCCTGCTCTGCAGGGAGTCTGTTTCTCCCTCTGCCTCTCTGTCTCTCTCTTGCTCTCTCTCTCTCAAATAAATAAATAAATAAAATCTTTTAAAAATAAACAACAGGAGAACTTACAATATCTATTTGGCAACAAATAAAAACACAAGGATAAATGTCTTTATCAATTGTTTAAAAACGTAAAGATCAACTTAAAATTCTTTCATACTGTGCTACAGACACAACTATCTAGACCCGACCTGCTTTAGCTCCATAACTTCTAATAAGAACAATCGTTTGTTTTTTTTTAAAGATTTTATTTATTTATTTGACAGACAGATCACAAGTAGGCAGAGAGGCAGGCAGAGAGAGAAGGAAGGAAGCAGGCTCCCTGCTGAGCAGAGAGCCTGATGCGGGGCTCCATCCCAGGACGCTGGGATCATGACCTGAGCCGAAGGCAGCGGCTTTAACCCACTGAGCCATCCAGGCGCCCCAAGAGCAATCGTTTTTACATAACTTTAGGACTTATAGGTTATTAACATGTGGGAATTTAACACCAAAAGTTCCATTTGATTTCAGATATAAGCTGAGAAACTCTGTCCAGAATTGAAGCAAGCAGAACCACACAATGAACGAGAATAGACGTTAGAGTCAGTAGAGGAAACCTATTGTTAGAAAAAAGTACAACATATGCTACAAATAAAAAATACATCATTTATTAAAATTCTTGAGCATGCTATGGATCATTTTAAATATCAATTGAAAATCAGTTTCTCTTGTAATTTCTACTCGTATTACAAACTGTCTTTGACGTTACCTTATGTTTGAGTTGTACATGCAAACTTACTTTTTATACCTTAAAGTACATAAACACCAGGTTTAGGAATTGACACAGTGAAAAACACTTGGGTATATTAAGTGATATTTTAGCTATGTCTAGACTATGTTTAAATAATTTATTTCATAGTCGGGAGAAAAATCTTAAGAAGAAAACTAACATGCATCATCAGTTCATGTGGGAATGTTTGTTCCACTGGAAGTATATAAATGGTATCCATTAAGAGTTTATAATTGCAGAAATATGGAAATGTGAATTTTACAGTTCACATTATGAAACTGTGTGCAGTCTAATTTTAGGATGACAAATTGGAACGTTGCCTCTGTGTCCACAAATCAGAAACACCAGATATTAACATTTCAGTGTCATTTTCTTTAAGAAAACAATGAAACCAATGAAGTGTAGTTTTGAATATACCTTCTACTTTGGGGCTCAATAAAAGCCATTTTGATTTTAAATGAAAAAACGTAGACCATAAACATTTAATTTTTCATGGATTAGCTCTTGTGCAAAAACCTCCAGCTTCCCCACAGAATTATATACAAATGAGCAAATGTTCTAGCAGAACCAAATGGGCCTCTCTACCACATGTGCCAATTCCCCCATAAATACACTTAAAGCCCTTTCACAAAGAAAATAAGAAATTTCTTAGGGTTTTGATGACCAATTCAGTTGGATGACAGTGGAAGGATTAGGGGGGGAAGGAGATAATGTAGTAACTGGAGAGAAAGGTTTGCTCAAACCTCCTCAGGCCCACAGTAATGTTCACTCAGGATCACTGTTAAATCCTTTTGACAGAAGATTAAGTGTAGGCAGTACATGGTGCACAACAGAGAGCTAAATACTACATTAACACATGATGGATCAGGCCAGACATGTGCAAAGTCACTAGGATCTGAGGCCAGCAAAGCTTAACTATAACCTGACTGAAGGTATTAAACAAGCCAAAGAATTTGTCAATCAGAAGGATTATTGGTTAACGACAGAAGCACAGACAACATGACAGAAAGAGAAATTTTGAGGCTTTTCAAGTGTCTTATTTGGACAGAAAGTCCAATATTTCATGTTTTCAACAAGGTAACAAAATAAGGAAAAGAACGATGTATAAAAATCAGCTATTTCAAGAGAAAAACACAACATGTTAACATCTGGAGGACTAGTACATACAGTTAATTTGGATGCATAAATAGACTTTGCTATGGTCTAGTCTAAATGTAATTTCAGAGTGCAAGCTGTATCATCAACTTGTATAGTTCCCACTGTGTGGTTAGCTTGATGATGGGACTTTTTTAGATTACTGACCCCTTTGCTAGACCTTGACCCTTATGTGTTCCTGACTTATTCACCCTACTACCCTACCTCGGGCCTCTATGTCCTACTTCCTTTCTTTATTCTCTACCTCCTTTGTGTCTCATTGACATTAAGTTTTTCTCCCAGTCTGTTACTTTTTTCCTCTTAATAAGTTAAAACATTCAGTTTGCTTTTTGCCGTTTCTTCCAATTCCTATGTTAAGATCCTTTTCATAAATTTTACCTTCTAACATGTGTCACTTGATCATAACCCCACCTTTGGTTTTCTGAAAGTACTTTGTAAAGGAAATGAGAAACCACTCTCATGCCTCCTGTTTCCCAAACCCATCCCCAATCCTCCACCTTAGGGTTCTTGAGTTCTATAAGGTTTAGGGATGAGAAGAATGACTATCCTTCCTTCATGAACTCTTTTGTTGGCAGTTTTGGCATCTGTGTTCATTGTCGTTTTCTTTATTCCATCTTTGTCCAGTTTTGGAAACAAGATGGCCTTTCTGTAGGTCATCACTGCCTGTCCCACTTGGGACTGCCCCCCAGACTTTCTGTTTTCCACATGTTCCTGGGCTAGACCAAGAGAATTCTTAGAAAGGCTCCTCCAATAGAGATTGCTGAACACGTCCACAGGAATGAACGATAGGGTGGTTCTCAGGGGCCTTCTACCGATGTCTTCAGTGTGAATTTAATGGGCTTCTGTGGGGCAGGGTTGGGAGTAAGGATGGGGAGGGGCTAATCTGCACCCTTTCTGCATCAAGATATTTCCAGCACAGGTTTGTTTGCTAGCTCAGCTCCATGGACCTCTGTGAGTCAGCCACTCTCAGCACTTACAGCAAGATGTTGGGCCTCTCCCAACATTCAGGTCACACCTTTTAACCACATGCGTGATTCTCATGTGTCTCCGCCTCTTACTGGCTTTAGGGGAGGAGGGCTACTTAAAAGCTCAAGGACAGACAAATGAGAGGAGGATACTTGTTCTCTTGCAAATGCTGCTTTCCTCCAGAGGTCTCTAGCCCTCTAGTCAATGGGGCTAGGTTTTGATAAAAGGTTTTCTGCAATGTGTCCTCTTATTAAATCCCTTGGGAGTGATGGGCTCTACATGGCCCTTTCTTTGAACTTAAAATGGAACAGAGTCAGGGTGCATGGGTGGCTCAGTTGGTTAAGTATCCATCTCTTGGTTTCAGCTCAGGTCATGATCTCGAGGTCCTGGGATTGGCCCCAAGGCGGGCTCTGTGCTCAGTGTGGAGTCTTCTTGAGATTTTCTCTCTCTCCCTCTGACCATCCCCCTGTTCACTCTCTCTCTCAAATGAATAAATATGTCTTAAAAAATATGAGTCCACAGAAATCCTGGTACCTTCCTAAGAGTAGTTAGGTGGGGAGGAGGGCAAGGGCATTCTTTTGTAATGCCAGGTGTGTTAGATTCTTTAGCCTGCTGTAACAAAAATACCATAAATGGGTGACTTTAGAAACAATAAAAATTTGTTTTGTACAGTTCTGGAGACCAGGAAGTACAAGATCAAGGTGCCAACAGATTCACTAACTGGCTAGATGCTGTTTCCTGGTTCATAGGTACTGTCTTTTCACTGTAACTTGATATGGTGGAAGGAGCAAGGGACCTCTGTGGGGTCTTTTTCCATAAAGGCAATAACCATTCATGAGGGCTCCACCCTCATGGCCTAAGTGCCTCCTAAAGGCCCTGACAACAAAAACCAACACCTTGAGCATTAGCATTTAATATATGAATTTCGGGGTGTGTGTGTGACACAAATATTCAGTCTACAGCACCAGGGTAGCAGGAAAGGATAATCTGTTGGTTTTCTACACCCTAGTGGAACATACTAGAATGCATACACAAAAATCCTTGAAGCTCTCAAAGGTGAGCATCTTGGCATGAGAAGAACTGTGTTAAGTTATTAGGATCTTTTCAGTTTCTAAATTATTTATGCTTGGAAATTTCGTAAGTAAGCAATCTTTCTTTTATAATTGCAAACAACCAATAAAGATTGTTATTTTTAAAGAGCTCTGGTCTACAATTAGGGGCTTCTTAGATTTAATAACATCATCCAGGAGAATGTATTTCATCTTTGCTGGACTGGTCTGTATGTGAAATGAATAGTACATCCTGACCAAGGTGAGGAATGGAAATGCTATGTGCATCTCCACTTGTCCAGATGCCTCACATTCTCTTTTCTTTCCCAACTTTCCTTATTCAAACTATTTCTATTCTTGTAACAAGTCACACTTATGAGCAACACAGGTTTGTAAGGTTTTTCCTACCTGAAAAATCAAGCAATTGCTCAACAAGTCCCCAGTACTTAAACATTTAGAGTCAGCAAAAGAGCTAAAGCAGTTTATTAAGTGGGCTTAATTCAGTGGACATTATATCAGTTATTAAAAAGGTTCAGTTTGGTCTTGCTAAAAACTCCAGTTTCACATAAAACTTAAAGTGGTATGGAAGATTTTAGTTTTTAATTCTTTGTCTCCCTCACACCCATAAATTCTCCTTCATAAGCAGAAATTAAAAGGGCTGTGAAAGGAATTTATTCTACAATTCTTGAACCCTCAGCCAAATAAAATGTCAGTAGATGGATTGGAGTAGGGAGAAGAAAAATTGAAGAGATTTTTTTTTCTTCTCTTTTCTTTTTCTCTTCCTTTTCCCCTTCCTTCCTTCCTTCCTTCCTTTGAAGAGATTTCTTTCATGAGACTTGTTCCTCCTGGTTTGTGGATTTTCCACCTTTAACCACAAGGAACAGTGTGCGTTTTAGGGTGTGGAAACATTGGGCTAGGATGTTCCCATCTAACCCTTAGACTAGTAAGGGAGGTCTCATGGGAACCACTTGGAGATTTTGAAATATGTTTCCTGCAATTGAGAGATACAGAGGGATTGTACTTGACTCAGGCCTGGGAAAAGTACAGCAAACTGTGGAGTGCAGGCTTACTTCTTCTGGAATATCCAAGAAGGGCTGATTGCTTTTTAAAAAAAAATTAATTTAAGTTTTTCAGTGTTCCAAGATTCACTGTTTATGCACCACACCCAGTGCTCCATGCAATACGTGCTCTCCTTAATACCCACCACCAGGCTCACCAACTGCTTTGATGGTAGAAGCCAGAGACTACAGCAACACTGAGATTGGCATGTGCTTCCAAACATTGTTACGCAAGGTATGCCCAGTCATTTCCAATAGAGGGGATTAGGGCCATGGGGAAAAGGGAGAACACTGGTCTGGGGTTGTCTTAGACCTCTCCTTCTAGCCAAGGGAGCCCCTAAGAGGGGATTAGGAGACTAGCAGAAAGAGGCAGAATATCTCCACAGGGTTGCCTGGCTGGCTCAGTTGATAGAGCATGCTACTCTTGACCTTTGAGTCCCACATTGGGCACAGAGATTACTTAAAATAAAATCTTAAACAAACAAGTACCACATTATGCCTGACAACTGGTGAAATAATCTAAGTGACCACTTGGATTCGAGATGTCTCTATGCACTTGAAGGAAACTATAGGAGAGAGGTTACTGGAGAGATGAATGTTCCACAGAAGAAAGTCATAATCAAACATTTGTAGGTCCAGAAAACATGAAGCCAGTTGATGATGGCACCGATTCATGTGAAAATCGTTCTTTCCTCTATTTCCTTCTTTCCTTTTCCCACTTCAGGATTCAGCTACAAGTAGGTCTTAGGCACCTAATGCCACCACATAATGCATCGTAAAGAGATGGTAGGATTCACTCGAAGTTCTGTTTTGATTTACAAGTTATGTTTTTTCAATTTAGTGGTTAAATACCGCCCCAGTGGTTAAGTACCCCCACTCCAGGAAACCCAGGCAAGCTATCCCAGGAACTATCTATGCCGTTGCCTCATTACGGCCTACCGCACAGTTTTGTTAATTTATGAATATTAGAAAGCCTGCAATTTCACCATGAATATGTTCACAAAGGCATTACTGAAATTCACAGGTATGTATAGCGCTAAGTAAAAAGGCTACAACATGATGTGCTAAGGCAACGTCCAGCCAAATAGTTACCCAGGCTGGGCCCCAATGCCAGCAAATTAGAAAGTCATTTGGTTTTTCTTCAGATGTCCATTCCTGCAACCTAGTGAGCTCTGCAACTACATGGCCCATTCTGTCTTAAACATCAGGGCTGAACTTCCCTTCCAGGAGGAAGTCAAAACTCCTTAATGTTGGCTTAAATTTCTAGAAAAACCCAATCCAGGCCCTTGTGGAGTCCACTCACTTTCCAGTTCATCAGCTTAGTACGAAGCAACTATTCCAACGAGGTTGCTGTACTGTAAAAACCACCACCCTCGCAGAGCGCCTTCGCATCACCTCCGGAGCAGGCGGCGCGGTGACGTCACGGCGTCGCGGGCGCGCCCCGCCCCTGCTCGGCTCATCGCCAGGGGACGCTCGAGGGCTGGGTCTCCTTGGCAACTACTTGCTCCGCCCCCTCAGGCCCTTTAACCTTTAGGGTGCACGGGCGCTGAGGCCTTCGCACTCTTTCCCCTTTCCCCCTCCCCTTTCCCTACCCCCTTTGCCCAAGGAGTCAGGGCCGGAAGGGAAGATGGCGGCGGCGGCGGCGGCGCCTGGTGGCGCGGCTTCGGCGGAGCTGGTGATCGGCTGGTGCATATTCGGCCTCTTACTACTGGTAGGGGAGGTGCTCGTAGTTTTCCCAGTGTTTGGACTGGTGGAGGAGAGGGAGGGGCCGGCCCTGTAGCTGGCCTTTCCGGGCCCGGGAGACCCTCCTCATTCCGCCCCGCCCCCGTTTTAGTTTGGACTGTGGCGGAGGGGCGCGGGGGGGTGGGGGGGGCGCGCTCCTCTGTTCCGGGGCGGGGGCTGCCCTGAGAGTGGGGAAGGGAGGCACTGATTCACTGATTTCCGGCCGCCTTTCCTGTCTTTTCCCTGATGACGTCTAATGTTGCAGGTTTCCGTTCTCGAAACTCTTGGCCTTATCCCTGACCAGGGCACCGGGACGGGTGGAGTTTGGGGACGGTGGAGACCCTGGGGCTTGAGAAGGGAGAAGTGGCCTCTAGTTCCCACGTGAGACGTGAGCTCGAGGTGTGGGGCAGCAGCGCCTGATCTTTGCAAGTTCAGTAGCCGCTGGCCTTAAGCTGGAGGGGGGCCTCTTTGCTTCTTTAAATGGGTTTTGTCCGTGTTCATTACCCCGGGGTTGTTGAGTCTCCAACCTTCTTTACCCATTGTGCGATTCTGCCTTGATGACGTGAGGTGTTCTGACTTCCAGGTTTCACACTCCTTTCGAGTCTTTGATGGATGTAAAAATTTATGCAGGGGAGATCTGTAACCCTCTTCACTGCCAGTATCAGGGTGTATATGCTACAGCCTTTCAGAACTCAGGTGCTTTCTTTCCCTACCATCTTAATTCTGTTTATCTAGTGATCAAAACGTGGGCCTCAGTAGCCCCAATGGCCTAGTTTTTACTTGCTTGTTTCATATTAAAACCCTTGGATTTATTTTATTTGGGGTTCAACTTATTTCTTTCCATACCCCTCCCCATTCTCACTCTCTTTCTTCATTGTCTTTATCCTGTCCTGTTGTAGCATTGTGACCCAGAGTATTTTGCTGCTTTGCATTACTAAAACAAACAAACAAACAAACAAACAAACAAAAAAACAGAATCAACTGCCAAACCCACTAATTTCAGTTTTGGAAATCAAGGCTTGTATTTGTTAGATTCCACTGCAGTGTCTGCAACCTAGGTAGTAAGTGGTGTGTTTTGCTGGTAAATGTTTCAGCAGAAACTTTCCCCCCCACCAAAAAAAAAAAAAAAAAAAAAAGCGTGAAAATTTCTGGGAAGTTATCTCTTCCTACCTTCACTCTCCCAGAAAATAATACTGCCTTTACATTGCAGCATACTTTACTCCTCTTGGTGGAAAAATGGAAACAGTAAAGGGTGGCTGGCCTTGGTCCCCAAAGCCCATCCAGTCCTGTACTTGAGGAGTTCACTTTTCAGGCCATTATATTCAGTTGGTTTAGGAAAAAACAAATGAGTATGTAATGAGTATCAAAGTCTAGTGGGAGTATCTTGGCAGTTATCAGTTAATAAATGTTTATGTCTGTGAGTTGTGCTATAAATTGTGGGAGGATGGAAACAAAATGGCCTTTAAGAGAGCCTGAGGATAATGGGAAAACAAAAATTACTTTTTTTTTTAAGACTTATTTATTTAATTATTTGGTTGGGGGCAGAGCGCAGAGGGAGATGGAGAGAGAAACTCCAAGAAGACTTCCCGCGGAGTTTGGGAGTATGGATCCCCATGCCCTGCTAGATCCCATGACCCTGAAATCATGAAATTACAACCATAGCTGAAACCAAGAGTGGGCGAGACGCTTAACTGACTATGCCACCCAAGCACCCTGAGAACAAAAAAAATTCTTAAAACAGGTATTTTAAGTACTGAAAACCAAAGTATGATTTTATAAATGAGCTAGGACTTCAGAAAATAGAGAGCAATGTTGGAAGGAAGTGGAGTTGAGGTACACTTTGGATAGATGAAGAAGGGAAGGTACTGAAGTTGGTGATAGTATAGAAGGAAAAGAGAAAATGAAAAGGGAATTAAGGAGTTTGAAACTAGATGTTGGAGCAGAAAAAATTAGTAATAAGGGCTACTTAATTTTCTGCCAATTTCTTTAATTCCTGGCTTATTAGAAGAGCGCTAGATTCTCATGTCTGCTTGTATATTCAGTTTTTTGAGTGTTTTGGTTGAAGTAAATGAAAAATATCCTATGTTAGTGGTATGTATTTGGAAGCAGAGGAGTATTTTTTAGGTAACTGTGGATGTTGTTAAGTACTGCACCAAAACTCAGTAACTGGAAGCTTTCTAAAAGGTTAGTTGAAACAATGGAATCTGAAACCCTATCATTAAACTTTTCATTCTGTTATGTTAAAATTTGTTGGTCCATGTTGCACTTTGGATCTTTTGCCCATGCATGTTTTATAACATGAGGCATTGATTATTTAGAAAATCTGGTTCACTGAGTTATGCAGATATTCCAAATATGGATATATTTCATTACATAATAACAAAATATCCCATTCATTATATTACTGATCTTGTCAGAAGAAATACCCCAGAAATAAGTATTGAGAAACTGTCAGCCTTGCCATCATGGATACAAGTTTTCCAAAATTCTGAGTTTCATTGAAAGGTTGAATTTTATCATTGGGAACAGATACTGTCAGTTGTTTTTTGTGAAGTGATAGGTTCCTGTTGTTCATTTCAACAAAATATGCCAGATATCCAAGTCTGAATAACCATAATCACTTGTACTTACATAATTACTTGTACTTACAAGTGATATTCCTTGAATAGAATGTCTTATGTGGCTTTGGTAGTGCTTTTCCTGGAGACAGCCATCACACCTTGATGTGCAGCAGGAGAACTCCAATGCATACTTCACCATTTCCCCCATGGAGTATTGAAAAGATTCAAGGGTTGAAGTTCAATAAAGTTAATTTTTACTGCTTCATTAATATCAGTCTTAAGTCGTGTGTGTATGTATGTGGTGGTGAAGTATATAAATAACTACTGGCACAATTTGGTGCCATTGTCTTGATTCATGCTTAATTTGTCAGCAGTTTTACCACTGACTTATGCAGCATGAGTGCAGGTGTCATCATAATGAAAAAGGCAAATGACTTTTTAGTATTATGAGCATCATTTTCAATTTGTAAATCCCCGGAAAAGGTTCTGGGAATGCTAGGGGTTGGAGGACTTCACACTTTGAGAACTGCTGCCAGTAATCTACTAAAGAATCAGAACACTAAGATTGGCTACTTGAATGATCCTGGGCAAACAGAGTGGACTATACAGTGTCTTCTGCCACATGGGAAATGGTTAGGTTTGGTCCTCCAGTTCTATAATCTAACTTTGTTTCTTTTACGAAATCTAAGGGTTCCTTCCTAAGTCCCCTAATTACATTCCCCTCAGTTACATTCCTTTTGCTATGTAAGACAGAGTCTTCATTACTGTAAAGCAAGTTTATTCTTGTTACTTAAAGTGATCATCACTTGGGAACTTGTTAGAAATAGTAAATATAAGACCCTAGCCTCCCTGAATCAGAATCTGCAGTTTAACAAGATCCCAGGCAGTATATATGCTCATTAGTTTAAGAAACATCTATTCTCATTCCTACCTCTGCCCTAGTCGTCAACCTTGACTGCTCATCAAAACCAACTAGGGAGTTTTTAAAAATCCTGATACGCAGGCCAGTTAAATTAAAATTTTGTGGGAGGGGCTGGGGCTTGCTCTAAACCTTTCTTTATGATTGTTAGCAAAATTACATATTTCTTTCATGAAATGCTCCTAAGATGTTCTTTCATATGACGTTTGGTTCATATATATGAACATATGCAATTTATATGACAGTTGCTATTTGGGAAGCAGTTACTGTGGCCAGGCACTGTGCTATAAATTCTTTATATCTTATTTAATACTTATAACCTGCTATGAAGTATTCTTATTACTATTTTATAGATGATGACATTTGTTTTATTTTATGATACAGTAACTACTGATAGATTTAACACATAAACAGAAAGCTGTTTGGGGTTCTCGGTTTTAAAAATATAAGGGGATCGTGAGACCAAAAAGTTCAGGATCCTTTGGCTTAACTATTTTGGCTGGTTGCCCTTTCCCTGCTTGTCTGCCTGGTATTGGCAAACAGCTTCTTCTGCAGTAATACCTATCACTTTAAACTTTGTAAAAGTGCAGATCTTTTTGAAATTCATCAAAAAAAAATTATTGAATACATTGTGTCAGGTTCTGCTAAGGATAGAATGATTAAGCTCAGCTTCCAGTGGCTTCAGAATAATTTGAGGAATGTCTTAAATATTTGTGAATTCATTAAAAAAACAAGTCCATTAAAATATTAATATAAATTTATGAGAAAATAACTTTCCCAAACAAAAATAAATTAGTAAGTAGAAAGAAGTTGAACCTAAGTCTTTTTTCTTCCGACATCCAGGTTCCAAAGCCTACAGTCTGTTCTTACTTTACTTTTTCCTGCTGTTCTGACACCAGCTGAAATGTTAGTAATATGAAGGAATTACATGAAACAAATTGGATAGATTTAAAATACATTATCTTTTTTTTTTTTTTTTTAAAGATTTATTTACTTGACAGACAGAGATCACAAGTAGGCAGAGAGGCAGGCGGAGACAGAGAGAGAGGAGGAAGCAGGCTCTCTGCTGAGCAGAGAGCCCGATGCGGGGCTTGATTCCAGGATCCTGAGATCATGACCTGAGCCAAAGGCAGAGGCTTTAACCCACTGAGCCACCCAGGTGCCCCTAAAATACATTATCTTAAGTGAAGGAAGCTATATAGGAAGACTCAGAAGATGATACGCTATATAAGTACATTATGACATTCTGGAAAAGGCAGAAGTTATAGGGACAGATGATAGTGGTCATCAAGGGTGGAGAGTAGAGAGAAGGGTTAACTACACAGGGGCAAAGGGGATTTTTCTGTGGTGGTGGAACTGTTCTTATATCTTGATTGTGGTAGGGGAATTTGGAAGCTGTGAAACAAATTAGCTGCTGTTGTTAGTTGCTCCTGAACTAGGATACCCACAAAGGAAGTAACTGAATCTGTTCAAGAGTGAAAGGACTAAACAATGCTTTTGTCTCAGAGCTCTTAATAGAGTTTATTTAAAGCAATGTTCTCTCTTATGGCTAAGTAATATTCCATTGTCATTTGCCACAACATGGATGAACCTGGGGCATGAAATAAGTCAGAAAGAAAGACAAATACCATATGAGTTCACTTGCAAATGGGATATAAAAAGCAAAACAAAAAACCAGAAACAGACCCATAAATACAGAGAACAAACTGTAGGCTGCCGGAGGGGGGGGGATGAACAAAATGGGGGAAGGGGAGTGGGAGGTACAGGCTTCCAGTTATGGAATGAGTAAGTCCTGAGGATGAAAGGTACAGCATGGGAGTCAGTGATACTGTAGTAATGTGTGGTGACAGTAGCTACACATGTGAGCATGGCATAGGGAGTAGAATTGTGGAATCACTATGTTGTAGGCTTGAAACTAATGTAACATTGTGTGTAAACTATACTTCAAAAAAATGGGAAACAAATAGCGGTGGTTCTCAAGTTTGGCTCAGATTGGAATCCTCAGGCTTTTTTAGTTTTACTTTTTATATATTTAAGATTTTATTTATTTGAGAGAGAGAGAGAACATGAGCAGGGGTGGTGGGGGGTGGCGACAGGGGGAGAAGTAGACTCCCCGCTGAGCAGGGAGCCCAACATCGGGCTAGATCCCAGAACCCAGGATCATGACTTGAGCCTAAGGCAGTCGCTTAACTGACTGAGCCACCTCAGGCTTTTAAAGTGCTGTTGCTTGGAGGAGTTTCACTCTGAATTGGTTTGTGGGGATGGTGTTAAGGGTATTTAAAAACTGCTGAGGTGATTGTTACACAACCTAGGCTGAGAATCACTGATTAGTACCTATCTGCAATTCCCTAAATTTGAGTAGAGCAGAGCTTTTTAAAATGTAGTTCCTGGACCAGTAGCAGCCTTACCTGGTAAGGCTGTTACAAATACAGATTTTCTGGGCCTGCTCCAAACCCCTGAATCTGAAACTGGGTGTGGGTCCCAGCAATCTCTACTATAAGCCCTCCACATGACTCTGATACTCCCTAAAGTTGGAGAATTGCGAGTAAAGTCCTATACTCCGTGCTAGTCATTAGAAAGGCATTGGTAACTATTAAGAGTACCTGGTGGATTAGAGGTTGTCATCCTTAATACCATTAGTGTATTTTTATCACTGGAAAATTTCTTGCAGTGCATGTGTACTTATTTCAGATGTTCACTTTTCTTTAAGGCCCTTTAAAATTTGAATTGTAGTATAATGTGTTAATTGCATGGTGATTATCGGCAGTTAATCTTTAGCTGAATGGTATTCTTAAACTGTCAAAATGGGTCAGAAGTTAATTTCACTTCAAGTTATATTCTGTTAGGTTGGAGAAATCTGTAGGTAAAAACTATTCAAAACTAATTAAAACTATGATGTTGTATGAAAACATTAATGAGGTTCAATGAGGATATATGTAATTGAGCATTGTTATCAATAACTTTTGTGTGTGTATGTGTCTTTGCATCTAAGTGAAGTTGTGCTGCTTTCATGAAATGGGCTTTGAAAATTATAAATCTCGCACCAGTTTATAAGAGGTAGTACACCTTCCTTACATATCTAAAAGAACCTTCATTTGACAGTTTCCCATTGGAAACTTTCAAACACATACTATCCTCTGTGTAAGAGAATACATAGGGCAGTAACAAAACATTTCTTTTTGTTCTCTTTCAGGCTATTTTGGCATTCTGTTGGATATATGTTCGTAAATACCAAAGTCAGCGGGAAAGTGAAGTTGTCTCCACCATTACAGCAATTTTTTCTCTGGCGATTGCACTTATCACATCAGCACTTCTACCAGTGGATATATTTTTGGTTTCTTACATGAAAAATCAAAATGGTACATTTAAGGTAATTTGTGATTTTTTTCCCCCTTTCAAGTTCTTGGCAATTAAGTGTTTAAGTTTAGCAGTCCAGTATATATTGTGCTTTTATTGTTGTCTCCAGGGAACAAATGCAAGTGGAAATGCAGCATAGAAACTGAGAATGGGATAACCATCATGGAAGACTAGAAACAAACTGTTAACTGACTTAAGAACTATTAATTCACCAACCCTCCAAATGTGAAGAATCCCTTTTGTTGATCTGAAAATATATTAAGTAATTGCAATAGTTTATTTTTGTGTCTCTCATAGCGCCCTTGAAGTTTGAGTTGATTTACATTAATGCAGTAAAATAAATAATTTAGCAGGGCTTTTGTTAGTGGTGGATCAAACTCTCAATCTGTTTCATATTGAGTACTTTGAGTCAGTATGCTATGCAGAAAAGACCACTTAGCTAGCTGGGAGTTATAAGATGTGACTTCTCGTCTTGACTCTTTACTATCTAGGCTGCATCTTTGGCTAAATTAGTTAAGTTTTCTGGACTTCAGGTTTTTCATTTTTAAAATGATGTTGAACTGGAAGGTTTCTGTGTTCCCTTTCAATTAACATATTTTTAAGTTTCTTTTTTGGGGGGGTTTCCTTTTTTTATTTAAATTCAATTAACATATAGTGCATTAGTTTCAGAGATAGAGTTCAGTGATTTCATCACTTGCATAGAGCACCCAGTGCTCCTTATATCATGTGCCCTTCTTAATGCCCATCACCCAGCTACCCCATCTGTCTACCCCCCTCCTCTCCAACAGCCCTCAGTTTGTTTCCTATGCTTAAGAGTCTCTTATGGTTTATCTCCCTCTCTGATTTCATCTTGTTTTATTTTTCCCAGGCTTGTTTCTTTTACTAACCAAAGTCATACCATGTGTATTGTTCTTTGATGTGCTTGTTGCAGATGTTCTCAGCCTAGCACACTCCTTTTATCCATCATACATTCCACATAAGTAGTGCCACTGTTTTGGGTTGCTTCATTCTGCTGTTATAATTATGCCCTCTTTTGTGCACAGACTTGAGCACAGGGACTGAAATCTGAGGGGAAGAGTGCCAGTTTGAGTGCTTGGCAATGTGAGGTGAAGGTATGCTGACTTGGCATTGATCAGGTGGCAGGCCGTGCATGCTGACTTGGGCAGGAGGGCGGCTGGACTGTGAATTTGGGAACCACAGGCTGATGGCATTGTGTATGACAGAGACGAGGCTCGTTTTGCTTTACTTTTGTTTGTCTGGGAAACTCTCTCCTTCTATTCTAAATGAAAGCCTTCCTGGATAGAGTATTCTTGGCTGTAGATTTTTACCTTTTAGAACTTGGAATTTATCATGCTGCTTCCTTTTGGCCTGCAGAGTTTCTGCAGAAAAACCCACTGATAGCCATATGGGGTTTCCCTTGTATGTCACTGCTTTCCTTTCTCTTGCTGTTTTGAAAATTCTCTTTGTCACTACTTTTAGCCATCTTACTTACTTTGTGTCTTGGTGCAGAACTCTTTGGGTTGGTTTTGTTGGGGACTTCCCAGATCTGGATTTCTCTTTCCTTCCCCAGATTCAGAAAGTTTTCAGCTGTTATTTCTTCACAAAATCTTCTGCCCCCTTTTCTTGCTTTTCACCTTCTGGGATCCCTATCTTGCAACTGTTAATGCTTGACAGTGTTGCTGAGTTCCCTGGGTCTATTCTCATTTTGTGTATTTTTTTCCCCCTTCCCATCTGCTTAGCTTGATTACTTTCCATTATTCTATTGTCCTCCAGGTGGTTGCTGTTCTTCTACTTCCTCTTGTTTGCTATTTATTCCAGGTGGTCTATTTTTATTTCCATTTAGTGAGTCCCATAACTCTTATTGGTTCTTTTTTACGTCTGCTGTCTCTTAGTAGAGGATCTTATGGAGGTTCTGCACACCTTTCTCAATTCTAGCGAGTATCTTTATGAGCATTACTTTAAATTCACTATCAGACATATTACTCATCTCCATTTCACTTAGGTCTCTTGCTCTTATTTTGTTCCACTCTTTAATTTGGGACACATTCCTCTGTCTTCTCATTTTGTCTATTGCTGTCTCTGTTTCTGTGTTTTGGGAAAGTTAGCTACGTCTCCCGCACTTGAGAGTAGTGGCTTCATGAAGAAGAGGTTCTGCAGCGTAATGTCTCCTTTTCACCAGAAAATGGTACTTCAGGGGTATCTCTGATGTGTGTACAGGGATGTCCTACTGTTGTGGTGGAGCTGTGTTTGCCTTCAGTTCAGCCTGCAATGGCTCTGCCTATTGTGGGCAGAGTCTGGTGCCTGTTGTGTTAGTGGTCCAGTCTGGGGCTGCCTTGGGCTTGAATTGAGTAAGACCAGGCATTTACCATAGATGAAGTAGCACCAAACTGCAGGCACTTTCCCTGTGTTGTCTTCCCCCCACCCCCCCCCTCCCACCCCAGGGAAGCTTTTGTTGGTGGGCGGGGCCTGCAGTTAGACCAGCTGCCTGCCCCCAGCCCACTGTTGGGCTGATAGTCAGACTGGTGTGTGGTTATCCTCCCCTCTCCCTGGAGCAGGACTCACTTTGGGGTGGTGCCGACCGTTGTCTGGACTGTGCACACACTGCTAAGCTTGTGGCACTGCTTTGAGGAGATCTTGCCAAGAGCTATCAGAGGGGGTGGATCTGCTTCACTGTGGCCTCTTGTCTATGTCAGGCTGCAGAGAGTCTGTTCTACCAGTTTTCCGGTTACTTTCTGGGTTATTTACGCTCATGTGGGTGTTCTCTAGATGGCTATGTGGCAAGAGGTGAGTGCAGGGTCCTCCTACTCCACCATCTTCCCAGCAGCCATTTTTAAGTTTCTTAATAGCTTAAGTTGCTTTTTTTAAATAAGATTTTATTTATTTATTTGAGAGAGACAGTGAGAGAGAGCATGAGAGAGGAGAATGTCAGAGGCAGAAGCAGACTCCCCATGAAGCAGGGAGCCTAATGCGGGACTCGATCTGGGTGCTCCGGGATCATGACCTGAGCTGAAGGCAGTTGCTTAACTAACTGGGCCACCCAGGCGCCCAACAGCTTAAGTTTCTTGATGGAGGAACTGTGTCTTATTTATTGATATATCCCAGGTGTTTAGCACAGAGTAGATGCTTAAATACTTGAATGAAATATTATTTCAGATGGCTCAGTGTTGCATGCTTCTAAAATAAGTTCCTGAATTGAGCCAGTTGGACTTAAATAATTTTTTTTTTAAGATTTTATTTATTTATCTGGCAGAGATCACAAGTAGGCAGAGAGGTAGGCAGAGAGAGGGAGAGAGGGGGAAGCAGGCTCCCAGCTGAGTAGGGAGCCCGATGCGGGGCTTGATCCCAGGACCCTGGCATCATGACCTGAGCTGAAGGCAGAGGCTTTAACCCACTGAGCCACCCAGATGCCCCTGGACTTAAAAAATTTGAAAACATTTTTGTAGTTAGGTTTAGATATATTATGATTGCTGTGAAAACTAGTTATTAACTGTAGGTTACTTATTTATTTATTTATTTATTTTTAAAAGATTTTATTTATTAGAGAGAGAGTGCACACACCTTCACTTTCTGGGAGCATGAGCAGTGGGGGGACAGAGGGAAAGGGGAGTGAACAAACTGACCCACTGAACACACAGCCTGAAATGCCAGGCTCAATCCCAGGATCCTGAGATCATGACCTGAGCCCAAGTCAGGTGCTTACCCAATTTAGCCACCCAGGCACCCCAGTCAACTCATTTATTTAGCAAGTATTAATTGAGCACTTAGCATGTGCCAAGTGCTATATGAAGATAATAATTAACATCTGTTGAATATTTACTGTGTCAGATCCTGTTCTCAATGGTTAATAATATATTACCACTCTTTAACCTCCCAAACAACCCTGTGAGGTATACTATTATCCATGTTTTTATGGACAAGAAACCAAAGTCTGGAGAGGTAAAGTAACCTGTTTAAGGTCATACAGCCAGTAGGTGCTGTAGCCAAGATTTGAAACTCTGCAATCTGGCTTCAGAGCTCTTTGTTCATTAGATTATATATATATGTTCTCAGTGGGTACTATAAAGTACAGAGATAGATAGATCTGATATAGAAGTTGTATTATCCCTTATATAATTATTGATTGAATAGGAGATTTCTTAGTTTTGAATTTATAATATTTGGTTTGTTTAGATTTTGTAGGGGAATATGTTTTCTTGAAATTTCTAAGTATTTTCATGAAATTTTGAACTTTCTCTTAGATTATGTAGTTGTTTGGGACTATGCTTAAATTAATAGTCACTGGGTACTAATTTTTGTTTTTTAGTTTGTGAGATGCAGTCTACTTGTTTGAGCAAGAGTTTGAGAATTCACCCACTACGAAAGCAAAACTATTAACCTGTAAAAAATTAGGGCACTTGTTTTATTAAATGTTTCCTAAGAGAAGAAAATGTATAACTGTAGTTAATGTGCTTATTTTATATTTGCTTAATGTAAATGTGGTACCAGTAATTATAAGAGAAAAATGTTAGTTTTTTTCCTCCACTTATTACAGACTTCTTTTTTTGATTATCAGATTATTTATTAATTTTATGTTCTCTTTTTTTTCTGCTTTGCATTTACTTATCTCTATTTTGTTTTATTTTTAGTTACTTTAGAGCTGAGATAATATATCAGTTTTTGCCCCCCAGTACTTTGATGCTTTTTTTCTTGGCATCTTAAAACATTTCTTCCCTTTCTTTCTCTTTGTTTTTTTAGGTGGGAGGCTGGGGGACTAGTGAAATTCATGAGTTTTCATTTGAAGGGCGTGTTTGTTAATACTTAAAAGTAGAACTGAATAGACTAATAATTTGTAGAAAGTATTTTCTCCAAAGAGTTAATGATGACATTTCTTGAGGTGCTTAGTGAAAGAAAGACAAATACAAATATTTAAGAATTAGTTCTTCAGACTTCATACCACAATTGTAAACTTAGCCATATTAGAGTAAAAGTATGCCATAATAGCTTTAACCTATCCTATCCTTCCTTATTACTTAGGAGAAATGTATAAGTTGATAGCTGTTTTCTATAATGAATTACATTTTATCTTAATTTTTGTGATGTGCATTTCTTACTCCTAAATGAATATATGTATTCATTTTATCCATTTTTACCTCCAGTATTTTGAAGTCTTTAAAGGATTGTAGGCTTGTTTATAAGATATAATTATTTGGAAATTGCAGATGTCAGTGATTGTGAATGGAGGGTGCTCAAGCTTTCCTATAACCAGGTAGTAAACAATACTTTTCTATTTTGTCTTAGTTCCCTTCCTTGCTTTCTCTGCCTCCTTATGGCAGGGGTATATTGTAATAATGCATGAGTTGTTTTCCATTTTTTTTTCTCTACACATGGTACTATGAATAATTTTAGCCAGATAATTTGTTTCTAGTTCTTTTACAAAACAAAACAAAAAAAACCTTAAAGAATAGCTGTAAGTGTTTTGTTACAGTGTCTTATATAGTTGACCAATAACTTTGGATAACGATATAACACAAAATGTACCAGTCGCAAAAAAAAATAAAAATTGACATTATCATGAATAAGTATTTTTTATTTTATACAATGTGTAAACATTTAAAAAAAAATTTGTAGTTAAGGTATGGCATTGAAACATTTTGTGTTTTGACACCTAAAATGTTCATATCTAAATCCCCTCCTCCAATGATTAATCTCTCTTCATGGCCTGTTGGTGTTGGATGTCTGGGTTTAACTCTCCAGTATTGCCTCATTTGTACTCTCAAACTGTGTCTTAGAACTTTGTATTCTTCACTGCAGCTTAAATACGTTTATTTGCTTAATATCTATTAAGCATGTAGAATGTACCTGACACCCATGGGTGCAGGAGATTAATAAATGAGGTTGCTGTTTTCATGGAGCTTACATTCTGTGAGATCAGGCCAACAGTAAACAAATAAAACAAGCTGACTTCAGAGCAGTACGTTTTATGAGGAGATGTAATAGATTGCTATGGAAGTCTAAGTTGTGGGTAATTCAGATGGGGCACGGGAAGGCCAAATTGCTGAAACAGCTTACTTGAGATCAGACCTGGATGAGGAAGAACCAGTCTGGTGAAGGTCCAGAGGTGAAAGGGAGAGGGAGCAGCAAACACAGAAGCTTTTAGACAGAGGTGAGTTTGGCCTATTTGGCTGAAGTGTAGTGTTGGAGGTTGCATTTTGGTACCAGCTAAGATCAAGAGGAAGACGGGAGCCAAATTGTTCACGATTTTTAAGTCATGTTAAAAGAGCTGTATTTTGGACAAATTACCTTCAGAGTGCCTATCCTAAATATTCAAGTGGAGGTGTCAAGTAGGGAGTTGGAAGTGGAGTTGAGAGGTGTAGTGAGAGGGGTAGAGAAGTGACTGCTGGTTTTGGTCAGTGGTGACCAAAGAACAAGAAAATAATTTCAGTGGAGCATTAGGGTTGGAGTGGGTTAACTGTGGACAGAGTGATAGGGAATGCTGAAAACTTTTCAAGAACTTCTGTTTTCTAAGGGAGTAAGAAGTGGGGTCAAGGTGGGTATTTTTACTTGAGGTGGTTGTGTGTATATCCCTGTGTTTAGTGAAAGTTACTAGGGTTTGTTTACTTAAGGATTCAGTGGAGTAGGAGAAATTTTTAGAGGGAAGAGAAGATACTATTGCAGGTACAGTGTTTTTGAGAAAGCAAAAGGGTGGAGGTCTTAATGTGAAAGGAGTGACTATAAATAGGAGTATAGGTACTTGGCAGAAGGAAGGACTGACATTTGAATACAGATGGAAGTAGGTTTTAGGTTTGGTAGTAAGTTCCTGTCTTTTGGCTCCAGATTATTTTAGGGACCTTAAAGTCACTGTTTCTTAGACATTGACATTTTGTGCTGGTTCATCTTTGTTGTGGATTTTGTCCTGGGCATCATAGACAGCAGATCTTTGCTTCTACCCACAAGATGCCGCTAGTACACCAACACTCTCCTGACCTCCTGGGGCTCCATTGCCAAATCCCTCTGGGGGACAAAGTCACCCCTGAGTGAAAGCCACTGGTCTAAGGTGAGAATATCAGGTGAAATTGAGGAGAGTTGTATACTTTTGGGTTGGGCTGAACATTTCTAAAAGTCATCTTGAAGAATAGGAAAGGAAATTTTACGTACATGACCCACTGCGTCTGTGTTCTGTGGAATTTTTCTTTCCCTTTCATCTGAAATATTCTTTAATATTCTCTAGTATTCTTTTTCTTCCAACCCTTTGGGTCTTAAATCACTCTAGTTTCTTTTGGTCTCTACTTTGGGAGGCCGTGGTCTAGAAAATGTATCAAGGGCATAGTGGTTCTCAAAATGTAAAAGGAGGAAGATTTCATAAACTAAGCTCTTTTGACAGTATGTACCTTGGAGGCAAGACAGGGTATAAAAGCCAAATGCACTAATAGTACTTGAATGATGTTGTATATTTTACGCATATTTTTAGGCTTAAAATAGTAATGTTAATATTTTCTTATTACTGTAAGATTTGGTTTAACAAAAAAGAACCTTGCGGGGTAAAAGGTTCTAAGTGTCAGTGAATCTTCGGCTTTAAATAACCTACATTCTTTCTTCTTTTAACTTTTTTCTGAGGTTGGGGTCTTGCTTAATTTTAAAGTTTAACTTGAAGTAATTCTCAATGGGTACGTTAATACCTTTTGGGATTATTTTGGAAATTGGAAAGTAGCTTGTGCAGGAATAGGTGAATTATTCTCTGTTTCAAAAAATTGTTAAGATTCAAATTTTTTTTTTTTTTTTTTGACAGAGAGACAGTGAGCACAAGTAGGGGGAGCAGCAGGCAGAGGGAGGGGGAGAAGCAGGTTCCCCCCTGAGCGGTCAGCCTGACGCAGGGCTTGATCCCCAGCACCCCAGGATCATGACCTGACAGACACTTAACGACAGAGCCACCCAGGCGCCTCTCAAAAATCTTTTTAAAATTCCGTTTTGTGCATGTATAGTAACTAAAGAAACTGTTAGGAACTGAAGTTTTGATTATGTACATATCTCTTTGGATACTTGAATCATTGATGAAAAAATTTCCAATTATTGCACAGAAACATCTCTAGTGTTTTGCCATTTCCATGTGGTAAAAGCACTGTTCCTTTTTTTTTTTTTTTTTTTTTGGTATTTGTATGGGTATATGTATGAATGTTATATTTTTTAGGCAAAAATTGCATGTGTTGAAACTCTTAGTTGTAGTTTATTCTGTGGCTCCCCCCCTCCCCACTCAAAAGTACTTCATGGATATCTACATATACCAGTTTATACAGATTTCATTGTTTTTAATGTCTATACAGTTTCTCCTCAGACATTTAGATTGTTTCTAGTTATTACTGTTTCTTAATTTCTTTTTAAAAAAACGCTGCACTGAATATTGTTGGGTCAGGAACAAAGGGTACAATAAACATTATTTGGTATAGGCTGGAATTTATGAGGATTAGGGTCAGCAAATGCACAGGTTCTTAAATCCTTGATGATCTGTGATGTTCTGCAGTAAGGTGAGCTTCCCCAAAGTACAGGTGCTTCAGCAGAGGTACCTCTACCTTCTTTGGTTCTCCCTTCTTACACGGCAAGGAGAATGGCCTTACAGATAGGTAAACAGTATGGACTTGGGTGCCAGGTGGTGTGAACTTGGATACAAGGGTTCATGAGGTGCTTGGACATTCCAGTTGCTGAGCACCTAGAGACTTTGGGCCCCTTTAGTCCTGCGAGAAATAGAGATGGGGTGAGCTCCTCCTATTGTATGGGAAGGGGAGGCCCCATTTTGGTAGCTTGTCATGCAACCCAGTAAGAGCTCTTAAGGTCATTCATTAGATGGTACTATTTGTCTTTAAAACTTATCTGTATACTGCTATCTGTCCTGATTTGTGTGACTCTTTTTAGGATTTAGGATTTAGGATCTAGAATGTCTAGATCATAGACAATTTTTCTTGCTGTGTAGGTGTTGACTTTCCCTCTACATTTGCCACTAATAACATGTTTTAAATTTTGCCACTTGGGTAAATGAAAGGTTACTATAATAATAGATTTTCATATTTTATTAATAAAATCTAGTAATGGGGTAAATTCCTCATAGTTGGTCCTTTACAAAAAATTTCCTAGCTCTTGCCTATATGTTCTGCAGATGATTTTGGTGATTAGCGTGTCAAAATACTCTGCCTCTTAGTATATTGGGATTTGGATTGACAGTATATATAGTTTTTATAGATTAATTTGGAGGGATTTGTTACTTACAGTCTTTTCATGTAGAAACATGTGACTTCCCATTTATTTAGTTTTTTTTAATATTCTATAATTTAGTTTTCTTTAAATAGTTAACATAAAGTTTTTATTTAGCCTATTAAGTTTTTTATAATCTTTATTGCTATAGGAAAAATACTATTTTTATTGTACTTTCTCTGTCAAGATTTTGCTTTTGTAGTGCTAAATTTGGATTTTCCACATTTTTGTTCTTTTAGGAATTTGTCAGTAAGAAATTCATAGATGTTCCTTGCTTAGTTTTTTACAGGTGAAAAAAAAAGAAAAAACCAGTTATTTTAGGAGATTGAAATTATATTATATATAATATATAATATATATATTATATTATATTATATTATATTATATTATATTGTAAAAGCACTTCCTTAAGTGCCAGTGTAGTGAGATGTTGATACCGACTTGAGCTCTTAAAGTGTTTATAGGAAAGAGATGACCTGGATACTAATACTTAATAGCAGTAGTCACTTAGACTCTCCAGGTTTAATTTTTCATATGCATAAAGTTTAGGACATTTGACAAAAAGACTTGCCATTATAACCTGAGTTCTGATTCATTAGTGTACAGATATTTTTTCTATTTGACAAGATTAATTTGAATTATATTTTCTATTAAATTACTAATTTAAAGAATACTTGTGTGGGATGAATGCAAAGAAGTTTAGATTGACTGTTCTTTTACGTATTTTTAAAAAATATGTTGTGCTCAAATATTTTCTTTCTAGAATACAAATCATATTTTGCTCTCTGTATAGAAATTCATCACTATTTTCTGTTGCCCTTAGGACAAAGTCCAAAATACTTGGCATGACCCATGAGTCCCTTAAACCTGTGTCCTTCTCTCCCTTGTTCCACCAGCTTTTTCTTACCTTTCTAACAGCTCTAATGAATCTATATTTAACTGCTTGCAGTTTTTTTCATACTTTCCTATGTGTTTCTTCTCTCTTTCATCCTTCCTACTGTTTTTTCTCTGAGGACGACCTTTCTTCCTTCTTTATTCACTTTAGAGTCATTTTGGGAAGCCATCCCTGATCTTCAGGCCAAGTTAGATGCCTCCTGCTTATGAGTTTCTGTAGAACTATATTGTCATCTTATCCCAGCATTTACCTATTGAAATTTGTGTGCTTATTTATCTGTTTTCTCAATTATTGTACGATCTAAGGCATAGATCGTACTTGGTTGAGTTGATGATACACTTATAAGTGACATTCAGTCATATTTTTAAAATTAATTTAATTTAATTTGATTTAAACTTAATCATAATTGCTAAACAAATGGATGTTTCATTAATATTTCTATTGTTTCCTTTTTATCCTAGGACTGGGCCAATGCTAACGTCAGCAGACAGATCGAGGACACTGTGTTATATGGTTACTACAGTAAGTATTTCAGTTTCATTTCCTATCTGGGCTGCTAACCAAGATGTAGAATTAAGCTGTGTATAAACATTTAATTTTGATATCACACTTGTGATTATTATTTCAATGCCAGGAGTAAGAAATACAGCATTCATTCTCATAATCTGGAAACTTTGAACCTATGTTGCTTCATTTAGGCTCACTTGTAATATGTCTTTTTGGAGTTTCAGTCAGGTTACTTTAAATCTCAAGTGTCTTCCTTTGTTAACAATACCAGTTTCCTATTTGTGCTCTTGATTTTAAAAATCTCGGTTTTCTAGACATTCTTTCTAAGTATTGACACGAGTAAAGTGTACCCCAGGGAGTTTGTAACATCAACTTTATTGTACTATACAGAGCCAGTTTAAGGGATTCTGGTTGATTGGGCCTTCCCTCTCCCTTCCTTCCTGAATGTTCAATTATAAAAGCTTTATAAAAAGCACCTAAGTGTTTCCCAGATTTTCTCTTTGAATTTGCATAAGACTTGTGTTTTTATAAAAGTGTGTAAGTGTGGGGGCTTCTGGGTGGCTCAGTTGGTTAAGCATCAGATTCTTGATTTCAGCTCACATCATGATTTCAGGGTCCTGAGTTTCAGTCATGTCAGGTGTGCACTCAGCAGGGAATCTGCTTGGATTCTCTCTCTCTTTCTTTGCCCCCCTCCCCTGCGTGTATGTGCATTCTCTCTCTCCTTAAAATAAAAATAAGTCTTTAAAAAAGTGTTTAAGTGCTGGGGCACCTGGATGACTCAGTCAGTTGCATCTGCCTTTGGCTCAGGCTGTGATCTTAGGGTCCTGGGATCCAGCCCTGCATCTGGTTCCCTGCTCAGTGGGGAGCCTGCTTCTCCCTCTCCCTCGGTCTGCCCCACCCCCTTTGTGTGCGCTCTCTTACTCACTGTCTCTGAAATAAATAAATAAAATCTTTAAAAAAATGTGTAAGTGAAGGGATGTCATTTTTTCATCAACTAATCAAGATGTTGAATAAGATTTTAGTAGGACACTAAATTGGAAACTGAAAAATACCAGCTTATAGAAGCTTCTTTTGATGGGATAATTTTTTCAAGGGTTTCATTGGATTTTAATTTAGCTGCTTTGGCTCTACCTTTGCCTTTTCTCCTAATCTGAAATCTAAAGACCCATGAAATTCTGTCCCTTTGATGTGTATTTTAGAAATATTTTGTGAGATGTATAAACTACCACAACTGAACCAGGAAGAAATAGATAACCTGAACAGACCCATAACCAGTAAGGAGATTGAAACAGTCATCAAAAATCTCCAAACAAACAAAAGTCCAGGACCAGATGGCTTCCCAGGGGAATTCTACCAAACATTTAAAGAAGAATTAATTCCTATCCTCCTGAAACTGTTCCAAAAAATAGAAATGGAAGGAAAACTTCCAAACTCATTCTATGAGGCCAGCATCACCTTGATCCCAAAACCAGACAAGGATCCCACCAAAAAAGAGAATTACAGACCAATATCCTTGATGAACACAGATGCGAAAATTCTCACCAAAATACTGGCCAATAGGATCCAACAGTACATTAAAAGGATTATTCACCACGACCAAGTGGGATTTATTCCAGGGCTGCAAGGTTGGTTCAACATCCGCAAATCCATCAATGTGATACAATACATTAATAAAAGAAAGAGTAAGAACCATATGATACTCTCAATAGATGCTGAAAAAGCGTTTGACAAAGTGCAGCATCCCTTCCTGATTAAAACTCTTCAAAGTGTAGGGATAGAAGGCACATACCTCAATATTATCAAAGCCATCTATGAAAAACCCACCGCAAATATCATTCTCAATGGAGAAAAACTGAAAGCTTTTCCGCTAAGGTCAGGAACACGGCAGGGATGTCCGTTATCACCACTGCTGTTCAATATAGTACTAGAAGTCCTAGCCTCAGCAATCAGACAACAAAAAGAAATTAAAGGCATCCAAATCGGCAAAGAAGAAGTCAAACTATCACTCTTTGCAGATGATATGATACTATATGTGGAAAACCCAAAAGGTTCCACTCCAAAACTGCTAGAACTTATACAGGAATTCAGTAAAGTGTCAGGATATAAAGTCAATGCACAGAAATCAGTCGCATTTCTTTACACTAACAACAAGACAGAAGAAAGAGAAATTGAGGAGTCAGTCCCATTTACAATCGTACCCAAAACCATAAGATACCTAGGAATAAATCTAACCAAAGAGGCAAAGAATCTATACTCAGAAAACTATAAAGTCCTCATGAAAGAAATTGAGGAAGACACAAAGAAATGGAAAAATATTCCATGCTCATGGATTGGAAGAACAAATATTGTGAAAATGTCTATGCTACCTAAAGCAATCTACACATTTAATGCAATCCCTATCAAAATCCCATCCATTTTTTTTAAAGAAATAGAACAAATAATCCTAAAATTTATATGGAACCAGAAAAGACCTCGAATAGCCAAAGGAATATTGAAAAAGAAAGCCAAAGTCGGTGGCATCACAATTCCAGACTTCAAGCTCTATTACAAAGCTGTCATCATCAAGACAGGATGGTACTGGCACAAAAACAGACATATAGATCAATGGAACAGAATAGAGAGCCCAGAAATAGACCCTCAACTCTATGGTCAACTAATCTTCGACAAAGCAGGAAAGAATATCCAATGGAAAAAAGACAGCCTCTTCAACAAATGGTGCTGGGAAAATTGGACAGCCACATGCAGAAAAATGAAATTGGACTATTTCCTTACACCACACACGAAAATAGACTCAAAGTGGATGAAGGACCTCAATGTGCGAAAGGAACCTATCAAAATCCTTGAGGAGAATGCAGGCAGCAACCTCTTTGACCTCAACCGCAGCAACTTCTTCCTAGGAACATCGCCAAAGGCAACAGAAGCAAGGGCAAAAATGAACTATTGGGATTTCATCAAGATTAAAAGCTTTTGCACAGCAAAGGAAACAGTAAACAAAACCAAAAGACAACTGACAGAATGGGAGAAGATATTTGCAAACGACATATCAGAGAAAGGGCTAGTATCCAAAATCTATAAAGAGCTTATCAAACTCAATACCCAAAGAACAAATAATCCAGTCAAGAAATGGGCAGAGGACATGAACAGACATTTCTGCAAGGAAGACATCCAGATGGCCAACAGACACATGAAAAAATGCTCCACATCACTCGGCATCAGGGAAATACAAATCAAAACCACAATGAGATACCACCTCACACCAGTCAGAATGGCTAAAATTAACAAGTCAAGAAATGACAGATGCTGGCGAGGATGCGGAGAGAGGGGAACCCTCCTACACTGTTGGTGGGAATGCAAGCTGGTGCAACCACTCTGGAAAACAGTGTGGAGGTTCCTCAAAAAACTGAAAATAGAGCTACCCTACGACCCAGCAATTGCACTACTGGGTATATATCCTAAAGATACAAACGTGGTGCTCCGAAGGGGCACGTGCACCCGAATGTTTATAGCAGCAATGTCCACAATAGCCAAACTGTGGAAAGCGCCTAGATGTCCATCAACAGATGAATGGATAAAGAAGAAGTGGTATATATACACAATGGAATACTATGCAGCCATCAAAAGACATGAAATCTTGCCATTTGCGACGACGTGGATGGAACTAGAGGGTATCATGCTTAGCGAAATAAGTCAATCGGAGAAATATAACTATCATATGATCTCTTTGATATGAGGAAGGGGAGATGCAAGGTGGGGGGGTTTGGGGGGAGGTAGGAAAAGAAAAAAATGAAAAGATGGGATTGGGAGGGAGACAAACCATAAAAGACTCAATCTCAAGAAACAGACTGAGGGTTGCGGGGGGGAAGGGGGACGGGAGAGGGTGGTGGGGAAATGGACATTGGGGAGGGTATGGGCTATGATGAGTGCTGTGAAATGTGTAAACCAGATGATTCACAGACCTGTACCCCTGGGGATAAAAATACATTATATGTTTATTAAAATAAAAAATTAAAAAAAAAAAAAAGAAATATTTTGTGATATTTTAACATAGAATTCATTATTTCTGATGAATACATTAAATTTATATTTAAAAATATATATAAATATAAATTATTTAAATATAAATTTGACCTCTGATGTTAGAACCTTTGAAATGGTGCTATATTAAGCAAAATGTTGCCTTTCAATATAAACTTTGGGAGGATATAAAATACTTCAAAAACAATTTTGGGGGAATAGAGCCTCTCTCCTTTGTGACAGTAAAGTGTATTTTTGCTATAGAATATGTGACAAGATAAAACAGCTTTTATCTTGGTGCAGTCCGGGTCTATGAGTCAAATCTTATCACTGAACCTAGAGGCTACTGGATTAATCCATTGTGACCAAGGTTACAAAGACTTCTAAACAGGAATGTTAATTCATGCAGCCCTTCCATTTATTTTATGGAGAGAATTAGGTCTACCAAAATGATTTTAGTGAGTGTTTTGCTCAATTCTCCTAAGGGTAGTATGTCCCAGGTATTTTAAATGCATGGGAAATAAGTTAATCATTACAAACAATAGCTGACTAAGGAATTTAGGGTTTGATTTTCTGCAGAACTTGAGTCCTAGTTAGAAATGTAACTACCTTGGGATAGGATAGTTGAGATACTGATCTAGGGAAGGAACTTGTATTAAAAGCCAGATAATGATAGATTTCTTGATGACTAGATTCAAAGCAGGGTTTATTCAATAATATTAATGGTTGTTGTCATAAAATAGTCATGTCCACTTTGGCTGTGGCTAATAGACCTTTGACTTTGACTTAGATGGTGACCTACAGTGAGGAGTCTAAAAGGATTGCATAGCTTCTGAAATAGTTCCTATCCTCAAGCCCAGCTGTTTCTCCAAAAATGCTAGATATTATCTAACTGCCTGTTAGCTGTCTCCTCCTGGATCCTGAGGACAGCATGGACTCCAAATAATTCAAAGCACTATTTTTATACATCCCCTCTGTTGAGATTCCATAGTTCATCTAATCTCTCCTAACACATTTCATTGTCTAACCTTGCCAAGAACTGTACGAGACTTTCACGTTCAACATTTTACTTAATTTTCATGAATGTCATCTTTTGGGAAGTGTTTTCTCCATTTTACAGATGGAGAAAATTGATATTTAGAGATATTAATGATCACCTTGTTAGTGAGTGGCATAACCTAAATTGGATTTTATTTTCTAAACTGGAGCTTTGTGACATTAAGTAAGCTGCCTTTTAATAAATGGTTCTGGGGATGTTTCCTGTGAGAATGCTTAGAAGCACTGAACACCCAAGGCAGCTCCAAAAGTCATCTGGGACCTTTTAAATAATAAGGAATGCTAGATTATATCGAGAGGTTCTAATTTCTGTTAATTAATTCCCTATTCCATTTGTGTCACCACTGCTCTATCAGAAATGTATCCATGTATTGGAAAGATGTACGGCTTAAGGTGGTGGATTCAAGTTTTCCGAAAGTCCTAATTTTCTTTTGAAAGCTTGGGTTTTATCATTGGCAGCAAATACTGTCACTTTTTTTTCTTTGAAGTGACAGGGTCACTTTATTCATTTTTTGAAAAAGTCCATCTAATACTCAAGCCTAGGTAATTATGGTTTGTCTGTCAGTTCTTTCAAGTAAAAAATGGTTTTCTTTGAAAGAAAGTGACTAGTGTAGCTCATAAGTAAAATAGCACAGTGCTTCTCACAAGTACAATTTATGTGTGCTTCCCTTCTCGCAGAATGTTAAAAAGATGTGTACTCTGAGGTAGACATCTAATGGAATTATTACTGCTTCAAAAGGGACTTTTCTGAATGAAAGTGCTCCTCACTGGTGAGTGCTTGGTGGTGGAAAATTTAATAACTGCCAGTGGAAAGGCTAACAACATTTTGGTATTAATGTGAAAATAATTTTCATGTTTTGGGTACCCTCAAATGATCCCTGTGAATCCTAGGTTCTGGAAACCATATTTTTGAGATCCTTCCATTATATTAATGGAACTTTGGGTGTTTTTTTTTCCTGGACAGCTTGTAAAAGTCAGGTGAATTACTGCTTCTACCTACTGGTTCTCCACTAGCTCTTAATTTGTTATGAACAGTCCAGTTATCTGAAACTGACTGCTAGGAAATTCAGGTTCCTGGAGCTTATTGAAGGATGAGAGAGTAAAGTTACTCAATTCTGCCCTTTTGTCCTATATTTGTAGGGACCCTGTTCTTAGAAGGAGACCCCCTCATCTGAGGATGTTGTATGCATCCCAGAAACATTTCAGTCCTTTTTTCCTTTTTGAATGTTTTGTTTCTTCATTTATGTCTTTAAACTTTTTTGATATTTTCCTTTAAAAGGCTGCTCTTGTCTGACTTTTTTGTTCTCAGTTCTGTTAATCCTATGTTTGAACCTATTCAAGATTTTATTTCTTATATATTGTGTTTAGCCTTTTATCTGAGTCCTATTTTTATGTTTCAATTTATTTTTACCTTCAAATTTTTACTTTCTATTGTACTTTAAGTGTTCATCCAATATTTTCTCTAACCATTCTTGAAATTTTAGTTTTAACCCTTGCTGACCACTTTAATTTAAGTGAATTTTCATTTTAATAGTTTTTCTAACTTTTTATGTTGATTTTGCATGTATACAGAAGTTGTAGAAACGGAGAGAACTGAAACCATAAGACTTACGCAAGACTGTTGTGTTCAGGCTTTGTAGTTGTCCTATGACTTTATCCTATAGACACTTTTTTCTCTTGACACTGATTCATGGGCTGTCATTTTTTGTGTAGATATCAATTGAATTCATATGTATTGTTTTCTGTTTGGCTGTAGTGCTCAGCATTATATTTGAGACTGATCTGTATTGTTGCAGGTAATAGTAATTCATTGATTGTCATTGCTGTAAATATTCCATTGTTTCTCCGTTCTAAAATTGATGATTAGTTAGGTTCAGTTTTGGTTCTTTAAAATACTGCTACTTTGGGGATCTAGTATATGTATATATTAAAAAAAATGTTTTCCATTGTATGGGTGCTCTTATTCAAATAATACCAGATTATTAGGTGTTTCATAAGTTCTTACTTTTTGCTTCAGTATTTCTGTAGTGAAAATAGGTTTATACATATTTGGGTGGAGTAAGTTATGTAACTAAGGAAGAATAAAATGGACCAAGAAACTCTCAGATTCCTATTTCTATGCTATGCCTTTTAGAGCATCTAAGAGAATTTTTAGGGAGTTTTTCCTTATTCCTTATTGGTTAATTGCTGAAAAATTGTACCTGAAGTCTTTACTATGCATTTTGAACTTAGGGTTTACAACCTTTTGGTGTCTAATTTGAGAAGAGAACTGTGAGACCTTGAAGTCATCTTACTTCTCTATGACTTCTCCACTTACGAAATGGTGATAAGTAATGTCTACTTCATGGTATTAGGAGTGTGAGACATATGATTAGTGCTCAATAGCTGATATCTGCTGCTGTTTTAATTCAAATTAGCTAAAAGAGCAAGGAAAGTAAACCTCAGTGCAATGATATGAGAAAATTAATGTGGAAAAATTTGACCTAGCATCTTTTTGATTCTTTATTGTTTCAGAAACATCTCTAATATATTTAATTGCTTTTCAGATAAGATAGACTGGGACTAATTTGGGGGACTTTTTCAGTTCTGTAAAGTTCTTTTTGATGAGATGTGGTTGAATCTCTTGTTTTCCCTCCCCCTTTTTAAAAGACTGTATTCTTAATTACTGGGGGGAGTTTTCTAAATGGTTTCTGATTATATTTGCTCAACAAATTCCCTAGATAATGATGCCATGAGACTCAGTGGCCTAGTTAGAGGAAACAAACAGCCAAAAAAAAATCCTTCAGGGAAATGACTGTTTTTCAGTCCGTAATTGAAGTTAAAGCCTATAAACAGTTTTGTTCTCCAAGTTGTATCTTATCAGATCATGCCCCTTAATGTTTCAGTCAGTGAAGTACTGTCAGCAGTGGTAGTAGTTACCTCTTGTGGTTTACCAAATTACCCCCAAATTTAGTAGCTTAAAACAAATATTATCTCACAGTTTCTCTGGGTCAAGAATCCAGATGTAGGTGATCTGGGTCCTCAGCTTGGGTTTTCTCCTCATAAATCTGCAGTTGTGTATGTTGGGACTACAGTCATCTTAAGGCTACACTTGGGGAGAGTTGGCTCCCAAGTCCCTCATGTGGGTAATAGGCTGGCTTCATGTCTTAGCTGCCTGTTGTCAGCAACATCAGTTCCTTGCCACAGGGACCTTTTCATAGCGCAGTTCACAACATGGCAGTTGAGGTCTCAGAGTGAGCAAGATGGAAGTCAGAATCTTTTAGTAATTAATCTTAGAAGTCACATTTTTTTCATTAGCAAGTCAGTGATCTAGCCCCCACTCAAGGAAAGGGGCTTGCCTAAAGGTTTGGGGATCATCAGGAGCCATTTTAGAGGCTAACTATATAGCAGTCTCGCAAGTATTGACAGTTTTTTTTTAAATTATTTTATTTTATTTTATTTTATTTTATTTTATTTTATTTTATTTTATTTTTTATTTTAATAAACATATAATGTATTTTTATCCCCAGGGGTATAGGTCTGTGAATCGCCAGGTTTACACATTTCACAGCACTCATCATAGTACATACCCTCCCCAATGTCCATTTTCCCACCACCCTCTCCCGTACCCCCTCCCCCCTGCAACCCTCAGTCTGTTTTTTGAAATTGAGTCTTTTATGGTTTGTCTCCCTCCCAATCCCATCTTTTCATTTTTTCTTTTCTGACCTCCCCCCAACCCCCCCACATTGCATCTCCACTTCCTCATATCAAAGAGATCATATGATAGTTGTCTTTCTCCGATTGACTTATTTCGCTAAGCATGATACCCTCTAGTTCCATCCACGTCGTCGCAAATGGCAAGATTTCATGTCTTTTGATGTCTGCATAGTATTCCATTGTGTATATATACCACATCTTCTTTATCCATTCATCTGTTGATGGACATCTAGGCTCTTTCCACAGTTTGGCTATTGTGGACATTGCTGCTATAAACATTCGGGTGCACGTGCCCCTTCGGAGTACCAAGTTTGTATCTTTAGGATATATACCCAGTAGTGCAATTGCTGGGTCGTAGGGTAGCTCTATTTTCAGTTTTTTGAGGAACCTCCACACTGTTTTCCAGAGTGGTTGCACCAGCTTGCATTCCCACCGGCAGTGTAGGAGGGTTCCCCTCTCTCCGCATCCTCGCCAGCATCTGTCATTTCTTGACTTGTTAATTTTAGCCATTCTGACTGGTGTGAGGTGGTATCTCATTGTGGTTTTGATTTGTATTTCCCTGATGCCGAGTGATGTGGAGCATTTTTTCATGTGTCTGTTGGCCATCTGGATGTCTTCCTTGCAGAAATGTCTGTTCAGGTCCTCTGCCCATTTCTTGACTGGATTATTTGTTCTTTGGGTATTGAGTTTGATAAGCTCTTTATAGATTTTGGATACTAGCCCTTTCTCTGATATGTCGTTTGCAAATATCTTCTCCCATTCTGTCAGTTGTCTTTTGGTTTTGTTAACTGTTTCCTTTGCTGTGCAAAAGCTTTTGATCTTGATGAAATCCCAATAGTTCATTTTTGCCCTTGCTTCTGTTGCCTTTGGCGATGTTCCTAGGAAGAAGTTGCTGCGGTTGAGGTTGAAGAGGTTGCTGCCTGCATTCTCCTCAAGGATTCTGATAGATTCCTTTCTCACATTGAGGTCCTTCATCCATTTTGAGTCTATTTTCGTGTGTGGTGTAAGGAAATAGTCCGATTTCATTTTTCTGCATGTGGCTGTCCAATTTTCCCAGCACCATTTGTTGAAGAGGCTGTCTTTTTTCCATTGGATATTCTTTCCTGCTTTGTCGAAGATTAGTTGACCATAGAGTTGAGGGTCTATTTCTGGACTCTCTATTCTGTTCCATTGATCTATATGTCTGTTTTTGTGCCAGTACCATCCTGTCTTGATGATGACAGCTTTGTAATAGAGCTTGAAGTCTGGAATTGTGATGCCACCGACGTTGGCTTTCTTTTTCAATATTCCTTTGGCTAATCGAGGTCTTTTCTGGTTCCATATGAATTTTAGGATTATTTGTTCTATTTGTTTAAAAAAAATGGATGGGATTTTGATAGGGATTGCATTAAATGTGTAGATTGCTTTAGGTAGCATAGACATTTTCACAATATTTGTTCTTCCAATCCATGAGCATGGAATATTTTTCCATTTCTTTGTGTCTTCCTCAATTTCTTTCATGAGGACTTTATAGTTTTCTGAGTATAGATTCTTTGCCTCTTTGGTTAGATTTATTCCTAGGTATCTTATGGTTTTGGGAGAGATTGTAAATGGGACTGACTCCTCAATTTCTCTTTCTTCTGTCTTGTTGTTAGTGTAAAGAAATGCGACTGATTTCTGTGCATTGACTTTATATCCTGACACTGTACTGAATTCCTGTATAAGTTCTAGCAGTTTTGGAGTGGAGCCTTTTGGGTTTTCCACATATAGTATCATATCATCTGCAAAGAGTGATAGTTTGACTTCTTCTTTGCCAATTTGGATGCCTTTAATTTCTTTTTGTTGTCTGATTGCTGAGGCTAGGACTTCTAGTACTATGTTGAACAGCAGTGGTGATAATGGACATCCCTGCCGTGTTCCTGACCTTAGCGGAAAAGCTTTCAGTTTTTCTCCATTGAGAATGATATTTGTGATGGGTTTTTCATAGATGGCTTTGATAATATTGAGGTATGTGCCTTTTATCCCTACACTTTGAAGAGTTTTAATCAGGAAGGGATGCTGCACTTTGTCAAATGCTTTTTCAGCATCTATTGAGAGTATCATATGGTTCTTATTCTTTCTTTTATTAATGTATTGTATCACATCGATTGATTTGCAGATTTTGAACCAACCTTGCAGTCCTGGAATAAATCCCACTTGGTCGTGGTGAATAATCCTTTTAATGTATTGTTGGATCCTATTGGCCAGTATTGTGGTGAGAATTTTCACATCTGTGTTCATCAAGGATATTGGTCTGTAATTCTCTTTTTTGGTGGGATCCTTGTCTGGTTTTGGGATCAAGGTGATGCTGGCCTCATAGAACGAGTTTGGAAGTTTTCCTTCCATTTCTATTTTTTGGAACAGTTTCAGGAGAATAGGAATTAATTCTTCTTTAAATGTTCGGTAGAATTCCCCTGGGAAGCCATCTGGTCCTGGACTTTTGTTTGTTTGGAGATTTTTGATGACTGTTTCAATCTCCTTACTGGTTATGGGTCTCTTCAGGCTTTCTATTTCTTCCTGGTTCAGTTGTGGTAGTTTATATGTCTCTAGAAATGTATCCATTTCTTCCAGATTGTCAAATTTGTTGGCGTAGAGTTGCTCGTAGTATGTTCTTGTAATTGTTTGTATTTCTTTGGTGTTGGTTGTGATCTCTCCTCTTTCATTCATGATTTTATTTATTTGCATCCTTTCTCTTTTCTTTTTGATAAATCTGGCCAGGGGTTTGTCTATCTTATTAATTCTTTCAAAGAACCAGCTCCTAGTTTTGTTGATTTGTTCTGTTGTTTTTTTAGTTTCTATTTCATTGATTTCTGCTGTGATCTTTATGATTTCTCTTCTCCTGCTGGGTTTAGGCTTTCTTTGTTGTTCTCTCTCCAGCTCCTTTAGGTGTAGGGTTAGGTTGTGTATTTGAGACCTTTCTTGTTTCTTGAGAAAGGCTTGCACCGCTGTATATTTTCCTCTCAGGACTGCCTTTGTTGTGTCCCACAGATTTTGAACCATTGTGTTTTCATTATCATTTGTTTCCATGAATTTTTTCAATTCTTCTTTAATTTCCTGGTTGACCCATTCATTTTTTAGAAGGATGCTGTTTAGTCTCCATGTATTTGCGTTCTTTCCAAATTTCCTCTTGTGATTGAGTTCTAGCTTCAGAGCATTGTGGTCTGAAAATATGCAGGGAATGATCTCAATCTTTTGGTACCGATTGAGACCTGATTTATGACCCAGGATGTGGTCTATTCTAGAGAATGTTCCATGTGCACTAGAGAAGAATGTATATTCTGTTGCTTTGGGATGGAATGTTCTGAAGATATCTGTGATGTCCATCTGGTCCAGTGTGTCATTGAAGGCCTCTATTTCCTTGTTGATCTTTTGCTTAGATGATCTGTCCATTTCAGTGAGGGGAGTGTTAAAGTCCCCTGCTATTATTGTATTACTGTCGATGTATTTCTTTGATTTTGTTATTAATTGGTTTATATAGTTGGCGGCTCCCATGTTAGGGGCATAGATATTTAAGATTGTTAGGTCTTCTTGTTGGACAGACCCTTTGAGTATGAGATAGTGTCCTTCCTCATCTCTTATTATAGTCTTTGACTTAAAATCTAATTGATCTGATATAAGGATTGCCACCCCAGCTTTCTTCTGATGTCCATTAGCATGGTGCATTGTTTTCCACCCCCTCACTTTAAATCTGGAGGTGTCTTCGGGTCTAAAATGAGTTTCTTGTAGGCAGCATATTGATGGGTTTTGTTTTTTTATCCATTCTGATACCCTGTGTCTTTTGATTGGGGCATTTAGCCCATTAACATTCAGGGTAACTATTGAGAGATATGACTTTAGTGCCATTGTATTGCCTGTAAGGTGACTGTTACTGTATATTGTCTCTGTTTCTTTCTGATCTATTCCTTTTAGGGTCTCTCTTTGCTTAGAGGACCCCTGTCAATATTTCCTGTAGAGCTGGTTTGGTGTTTGCCAATTCTTTCAGCTTTTGTTTGTCCTGGAAGCTCTTTATCTCTCCTTCTATTTTCAATGATAGCCTAGCCGGATATAGTGTTCTTGGCTGCATGTTTTTCTCGTTTAGTGCTCTGAATACATCATGCCAGTTCTTTCTGGCCTGCCAGGTCTCTGTGGATAGGTCCGCTGCCAATCTAATGTTTTTACCCTTGTATGTTACATACTTCTTTTCCCGGGCTGCTTTCAGGATTTTCTCTTTGTCGCTAAGACTTGTAAACTTTACTATCAGGTGACGAGGTATGGACCTATTTTTATTGATTTTGAGGGACGTTCTTAGCATCTCCTGGATTTTGATGTTTGTTCCCTTTGCCATATTAGGGAAATTCTCTCCAATAATTGTCTCCAATATACCTTCTGCTCCCCTCTCTCTTTCTTCTTCTTCTGGAATCCCAATTATTCTAATGTTGTGTCGTCTTATGGTGTCGCTTATCTCTCGAATTCTCTCCTCGTGGTCCAGTATTTGTTTGTCTCTCTTTTGCTGAGCTTCTTTATTCTCTGTCATTTGGTCTTCTATGTCACTAATTCTTTCTTCTGCCTCATCTATCCTAGCAGTGAGAGCTTCCATTTTTGATTGCACCTCATTAATAACTTTTTTGATTTCCACTTGGTTAGATTTTAGTTCTTTTATTTCTCCAGAAAGGGCTTCTTTTATCTCACCGGAGAGGGTTTCTCTAATAAGTATTGACAGTTTTGATGTTTGTTCAACATATAATGATTTTATACTTGCAATATATCTGTTAAGCATGTCTCTTGTGTGCCTTTCCCTGATGCCATCTCTTCTCCAATGCCCTTAGAAGTAACCACTCTTTTAATTTAGTCTCCATTAATCCCTTGCTTTGCCTTAGTTCTACCAGGCTGTATCTTTAGTTTTACATTTTTTTGAACTTTATATGAATCTACTTGCTTGTTTTCATTCAGCCATGTTTCTGAGATTCTTATATGTTCTTGCATAAAGTGTAGCTTATTTTTATTGTGTTTGAATATAACATGTTAATCAGTCTGGACATTTGGATTTTTTGCTGTTAAAAATTGCATTGAACATGTTTGTACACGTTTCCTGTTGCATATATGCAAAATATGTACATAGAGTTGATGGACAGAGTTATGTGCATCGTCAGTATTCTAAGTAATGAGAAATTATTTTTCTAAGTGGTTATACCACTTTAACTCCCATTGAAAGGGTATAAACCTTCCATTTGCTCTGTATCCTAAACTTAGTGTTTTTGTTTTTGTTTTTATTTTTGTTTCTGCTGTTGTGTTCTGGTAGAACTTTATTTACAAGAGCAAGTGGTGGGCCAGATTTGGCCTGCAGGCTGTAGTTTTCTGGCACCTGGACCAATCTATCATAGTTATATAGCAAATAAAAATAAACACACTCTGTATACAATCACTGACTATAAGAAAATGTCCCAAAGGTTAAATTGGGTGGCACTTAGGGAGTTGTATTATGTGTAATTTTTATTTTGTGTATATTTTTGTATTTTACAAAATTTCCCAAATGAGTGTATACCACCTCCAAATTGAAGGGGAGAAAAAGAACATTTGAAGGTGTTCATGTAGTATCTGAGCCCTTGGAAACGCTAACCTAATAAAATACTGGTGACAAGACTAATATTATTTGGATAACATGGGACATCAACACTCTCGTTGTAATTTTAGAAACCATAGTGTACTTTTTTTTGAGTATGGTGACATACAATGTTCCATTAATTTCAGGTGTTCTATATATATGCCAAATTTTGATATTGCTATGTATTTTTAGTTTTTGCCAGTCTGGCAAGTATGAAATGATAGTTCCTTAATCTGCATTTCTCTTATTTGAAAATAAAATTACATGTTTTTAAAAAATTTATTGGCTTTTTCAACTTTTTGCTTGAATTACCTTTTTTAGCTGGGTTGTTTGTGTTTTTCTTATTTAAGAGATTTTTTGTTTGTTTGTTTTGTTTTAAAATGTACTCTGAGTAGTTCACACAGTGATTCTAAATATTTTATTTTTTCCTCCACTGAATTCTTAAGAGAGTAGGGACTTTTGAGCTTTGATTTAGCCATATTCATGAACCCTAGGGTGATGCCTGGCACATACTAATTAGATATTTGTTGAATATACTTTATCAGGGGAGATAATCATGTGAATTTTTAATCTTTCAAGTAATATATGGACAGATTATTCTTCAGTCAACTTTGCATTCCTAGGATAAACCTTGGTTGGTCGTGATGATGGCTTTTTTGGTTTTTAAATCTCTTGCTGGATTTGATTTGCTCTTATCTTATTTGGGATTCTTTTAAAAATTGACTCAGAGGTGAGACTGGTATGTAATTTTCCTTTATCTTACTATTTTTGTCAGGTTTGTTTATGAAGACCCTGCTAGTTTCATAAAATGAACTGAGAAGTATTTTTTTATATTATTTTATTATTTTAGAGAATGCTGTGGACCAGTGAGCATTACATGTGTCTCTTTGTCCCATAGTTTGTACCCATGTCTGATAACTGAGGGATGGAACTGAGCATGGAGTTTATACAGTTAGTCCTAATGAACTAGCCACAAAACTTGTTTCTTGTAGCTGAGTTCTGCTGATTAGAATTTTCAATAGCCATATGAGAGTACTTCCAACAAAGATGAAACAATAGTTTTGTTGAATTAGAGGTATTATTTCCATCTGACCATTTGGTTGCCTTATTCTATTGAATGAACAGGCAATAATAGTTAACTATGTGGGCTGGAGTGATTGATGCTGGTTATTAAGGGAAATAGAGTTGCTGCTACACTGTGAAGGCAAAAACTCTATCTTGAACTCGGGAGATTCTGGGGCACCTCATGATGCTATCATGTTCAATGGCAAAAGTTAATTGAGATCTGTTACACTCATGGCTCACAAGAAGGACCACCAAGGGCTCAGGATAGTTCAGGAATGAAATGTTCGGGTTTCCCCATTTCGCATATCAGATTCTGTTTCAGGAATTAAACCTGGCGGCTAATGTTTACAGACCGGAAATACATGGCTTAAACAATATAGTGGTTTTTAAATCTCACTTAGAATAAGTCTAGAATTGGGCTATCCAGGGCTCGGATGACAGCATTATGGCATCATGAGGATCTTAAACTTGTGTTTTGTTTTCCTCTGTGCTCCATCCTTAGTACCTGATTTCCATCTTAAGGTCACCAGAGTCCAAATGGTGGCTAGAGTTTAAGCTATCATATATCCATTTCAGACAGGAAGCAGTAGAAAAGGGGAAGGACAAAAAGAGGAACGCCAGCTGAAATGAAAATGGGTATTTGGATATGCAGCTAGCAGTCTTGACCCCAAATATCTTCAGCTGGGTAAATGGTATAATTTTAGAAGGCTTTTAGAATTCCCAGAATATCTTTATACTTTGACCCTCTTAAAAAAAAAAGCTTTGTTATGATTAATTTTACTATCATAGTATTGACTAAGTTATTCTTTGTCTTGGTGTTTTCATCAATAGTTGGGAGGAATAAAGAATGTCTGAAAATCCCAGAGCCTAATTTATTGAAGTTAATTTTCATGTGTGTTATAATTTAATGATATGAAGTTTGTAAAAAGTAGATTGTTTTGTGGATATGAAAAGATCATAACAATTTTTATATATTCTTTGCCACTGTTTTTGTCTGTGGTCCTTTTAAGAGTTGATGACTGTTCACTTGTTTTTGCTAGTTCTTGCTAAGTTGTTTTTAAAAAAAGAACTTGTTTTATGAGTTTAATTTTTGCCAATTTTTGTGGACATGAGGTTTTAAAACTTGTTCTTAATATGTTTTCTTTGATGTTAGTGGGACTATTAAACCAAATAGTCTGTTTATCTTTCACTTGCTAGTAGCAATCTTTTAACAAAAACATTTACAAGTGAAAGCATACTTTATAAAGATGTCAGTATATGAAGAATGTCGTCACTGTTGGAGCTAAGAATAATTTTCCTTTGAAAATAGTTATCAGTTTGAAGTAGAGCTGTAAAAGAAGCAATTTCTCAGTTTCATGTTAGTGGCAGCAGCACCTTTTTTTTAATTTACAGGTATATAAACCCAACTGGACATTAGAACTGATCCAAAGCCAACAAAAATGTTACTTAATTGATGTTTCTTATAGATTAATATTTATGGGCTAAAGGAAGAAATCTTTATTCTTTTTTTTTTTTTTTAAGATGTTATCTATTTATTTGAAAGAGAAAGAAAGCACAGGCAGGGGGAGCATTAGGCTGACAGAGAGACTGGCAGAAGCAGGTTCCCTGCTGAGCAAGGAGCCTGATGCAGGACAAAGAAGAGATCTTTATGAAAAAAGAACGGTCAGATTACCAGAAGATAGTTTATTTAGAGTATGGTGTTTAGCAAAACAAAGATTTGGAGCAGTTGTTCTACACCTACTTTGAGTCACAGACTGCTGGTGGGGGGATATTATAGAGACTTTTCAGAATTGTGTTTTTCCCCATCTCCTTCCTCCAGGTGTTGATTGCTAGAAACTGCCATTTTCTGGTTATTCCTACCAGCAACGAAATGAGAGTTTTCGTTGCCATATATCTTCATGTCTTTTTACAGTCAGTAGCTGCCCCAACCACTTTTTGACTTGTGTTGTAACAAATTAGTTTTGCCAGATCTAGAACTTCCTTAAGTTCAGTCATAGGAAATGTACTCCTGTGAGTGGGCGTATTTTATTTAGTATAAGGTTTGTGCGATTAATCCTCATCTCATGTATCCATAGTTTGTTATTTTTTGTTGCTGTATACTAGTCATTTGTATAAATGTAATACCATTTAGTTTGCTTATCTTTTCACCTGTTGATGGATGTTTGAATCATTTTCAGTTTCTGACTATTGTGAATAATGTTGCTAAGAACATTTTTTTCATGAAAGAGTTAATGCAGGGGAGTGCCTGCATGGTTTAGTCGGTTAAGCATCCCACTCCTTTTTTAAAAGATTTTATTTACTTATTTGAGAGAAGAGAGAGAAAGAGAGCACAAGTGGGGGACGAGCAGAGTTAAAGGGAGAAGCAGACTCCCTGCTAAACAGCAAGCCTGATGCTCATGGCTAGGACCCTGAGATCATGACTTGAGCTGAGGCCGATGCTTAATGGACTGAGCCACCCACATGCCACATGCATCCGACTCTTGATCTCAGCTCAGGTCTTGATCTCAGGAGGGTTGTGAGTTCAAGTCCTTTGTTGGGCTTCACACTGGGCGTGGAGCCTACTTTAAAACAAACAAACAAACAAACAAACAAAAGGGTTAATGCGGGACACCTGAGCATGTTCACTTACCGTATACTTTCAGGTTGTGTGGTTGACCCTTGACTAACTCCTGTGAACCTAGCCCTGGGATGTGCCCTGTATTACTAATTGATAAGGTGGTTTTGTATAGCTGAGTATGGAACTGTGTATTATCAGCTTGTTTGATTGTTTCTGCAGAACATGATTTTTGGCTTTCCTGCTTTGGGCCTGTAGTTCTGGTATCATACATAGCTGGACACTGAGGCAAACGTGCATATTTTATAGGTCCACAGTAAAAGCCTTGGACTCTGTAACTCAGGCAGGCTTCTCTGGGCAGAAACCCTTTGCATATATTGTGGCTCTTCATTGTCAGAGGAGTAGAATTGTTGGATCATGTGGTAGTTTTATGTTTAACTTGATAAGAAACTACTAAACAGTTTTCTATAGTGGTGTGCCACTTTACACTGCCTCTAGCAAAGTATGCGAATATCAGTTGTTCTACATTCTTGGCCACACTTGGTATTGCCAGTTTAATTTTAGCCATTCTTTGGGGTATGTGTATCTCATTGTGGGTTTAGTTTACATCTTCATGGCTAATGATAATGAGCACCTTTTAAGATGTGGTTTTTAGCCATTTTGTATCTTTGGCCAGTATCTTCTATGGTGAAGTATCTGTCTTTTGTTCACTTTAAAAATGGGTTATTTGTATTTTTTGAGTTATAGGAATTAATTTTATACTTTGTTTTTCTAATTGACTGTGATAACTATGCACCTTACAAGATCTTTGATCATACAAGTTTCCGAATACCAGGAATGTTAATAGCCATAGGCTCTCTGCCCTGCTGAAGGCTTAGGCCATCAAGTAGTAGACATAAACAACATGCTGAGAGTGAAGCTAAACATTATTGTATCAAAATTTCTGGGATATGGTGATCAGCTCATTAAGCTCTGTTCTGCTAATTTGGGATTTTTCCTATTGTATACAAATTATTTGATCTTTTTAATCATAATATTAGAATGGTAATTAGAGTGATTTATAGTCCTGACCATTTTAATTTTAATTTTTTAAAACTTTTAGAATATTTATTTTGGTTACATTTTTTTTTTAAAGATTTCATTTATTTATTTGACAGGGAGTTAGAGAGCACAAGTAGGCTGAGTGGCAGGCAGAGACAGAAGGAAAAGCAGGCTCTCTGCTGAGCAGGGAGCCGGATGTGGGGCTTGATCCCGGACCCTAGGATCATGACCTGAACTGAAGGCAGAGGCTTAATGACTGAGTTACCTAGGCGCCCTGGTTACATTTTTGCATATATGTTTATTTCCATTGGCTGTTAGACTTATGATAGAAATATTAATACTAACTATTTCTGGCCCTTGAACAACACAAATTTGAACTGTGTTGGGCCCATTTAATGTGGATTTTTTTCTAATAAATTCAATATAATACTGTAAATATATTTTCTCTTCTTTATGATTTTCTTAATAACATTTTCTTTTCTCTTGGTGACTTTATTGTAAGAATATGGTATATGATACATGTAACCTACAAAATATGTGTTACTTGACTGTTTTTTTATGTTATCAGTAAGGCTTCCGGTCAACAGTAGGCTGTTTGTTAAGGTTTAGGGGAATCAAAAGTTGTATGTAGATTATTACATCTGCAGGGACTTGGTGCCTCAGCCAACTTAAGCAGTTAACTGTACTTTCTGTTTTGTAGTAGAAACACCGGTATTCATTACCTTTAAAGATTTACTGTCATTATTAGTTTCTTAAGATATTAAAAGACTGCATACATTTCACTAAATATGTGAAGTGCCAGAATGCAGTTTGCTGACAGTTATTTTATGATTGGTCAATAAAAATTAACCTTTTACCTTTCTGTTGGTTATTTAGGACTTTGTTTGCTGAGTTGTAGTAGCTATGCTGAATTTAATGGAGTCTATTTCATAAGTGGCCTCCAGATAAATGAGATAGTACTATCAAGTATTAAGATCGTGTTTAAAAATTCTGTAAGTTATACAATCATTCCTTCTAAGAGAATAATTTGTGCAAAACATGACTTCTAAAAAAAATTTCAATTTTTTTTTCAGTGATCCAAAATTCATTGTTTATGCAGCATATAAACCACATGCAATATGTGCCCTCCTTAATACCCACTACCGGGCTTACCCAACCCCCCACCCCTCTCCCCTCCAAAACCCTCAGTTTGTTTCTTAGAATCCACAGTCTCTCATGGTTTGTATCCCCTTCTGATTTCCCCCAACTCACTTCTCTTCTCCGTCTCCCAGTGTCCTCCGTGTTATTACTTATGCTCCACAAGTAAGTGAAACCATATGATAATTGACTCTCTCTGCTTGACTTATTTCACTCAGCAAAACATGAATTTTGGTCAATACTTGCTTCCTGCTTTGGGCCTGTAGTTCTGGTATCTTTATATTTAGTTATATAAATACATATTTATATTTAGTTATAGATATAAATATCTTTATATATGTTATATATTTACATATCTTATATATAGTTGTAGATTACTAACAAATATTTTTTACAAAGGAGTATAACTATTATCCTGTGATTTTTTAAATATAATTATATTGTCACTTTCCATGAACTTATGCACATGCAAATAAATGTAAATTCACAGATTTTATTTTATTATTATTATTAATTTATTTTTTAAAGATTTTATTTACTTAGAGAGAGAGAGCACAAGCACGGGGAGGAGCAGACAGAGAGGGGAAGCTGACTGCACGCTGAGCAGGGGGCCCCATGTGGGGCTTGATCCCAAGACCTTGAGGTAATGACCTGAGCTGAAGTCAGACACTTAACCGACTGAGCCACCCAGGTCCTCCCTTATTTTTTCATTATTTAAAAAAATATATTAATTTTTCTTTTGAGAGAGAGGGAGAGAGCATGTGCATTGGGTAGGGGATGAGAGGGGCAGAGAGAGAGGCAGAGAGACACTCTGAACCTGAGGTTATGACCTGAGTGGAAATCAAGAGTTGGTCGCTTAACTCACTGAGCCATCTAGGCACTCCTTCACAGAAGATTTTAAAAGCACTTTTTTTTAGGTTGTGAAGCCTTGAAAAGTTGTTTATGCTGTTCTTTTTTTAATTGTTAAATATACTTTCGTTGTTCAAATTTTAATTAGTACATTGAATTAAAAAATATTTTGACTACTGGGTCAAAGTATCTAATATTATTTTAAAGCATGTAAATAGTAATTCGTATCAGTTAACTTTGAATCTGATTTTGCTGTTTTACCATTCTTACCTTTTCTTTGTCTTTATTTATATATAGTCAGTTTTATAACACTACGTATTTTAAACTTAGATAGGGAAAATTATTTGTACCAAAAGGATAGTATCGATTGTAGCTGTTTCTTTAATTTGAGTGACTGGAAAATGTTGTGTCAACTTTATTTGATTTTAAGTTGGAAGGAATATAAAAGTTAATGCTCATTTATTATGTTTTTTAAAGGTTTTATTTATTTGTTTATTTTAGAGTGAGAGTCATAGTGAGCAAGATACCAGGAATTATGAGTAGGGGGAGGAGCAGAAGAACTGGGGGGACAGGCAGACTCCATACTGGGTGTGGAGTCCCTTGTGGATCTCAACCCCACAACCCCAAGATCATGACCTGAGCTGAAAGAAGTCCAGTTGGTCACTCAACTAACTGAGCCAGCCAGTTACCCCAAAAGTTAATGTTCATTTAAATGAATTGGTTACAGGAAGTTCTTGCGCTGTGGTGAGTACCTAGTAAGAGCTCAGGTATTAGCTGCTATACTATTTATAGGCATAAGTATTATCATTATTGCTGAAAATTGCCTCATAGTTAACTTGAATTATGATCTACCTAATAATGCTATTGATTTGTTGGGATAGAGATCAGAAAAGCTGATTGGGATATTACATATAAACATAGAGTTATGTGGGGTGCCTGGGTGGCTCTGTCAGTTAAGTGGCTGCCTTTGGCTTAGGTCATGATCCCAGGGTCCTGGGATCAAGTTCTGCATCAGGCTTCCTACTCAGTGAGGAGTCTGATTTTCCCTCTCCCTCTGCCTGCTACTCTGCCTACTTTTGCTCTCTGTCTCTCTGTCAAATAAATAAATAAAATCTTTTAAAAAAAGACACACAAAAGTTATGTGTATAGGGATCAGATGGGGGAGTGAATTTGGTATGTAAATGTGAATTTGGTAAGTTAATTTGTATGTTAATATGTACAATGTAAGTATATATATAACAATTACTAAGTTTTTATGTATTCAGTAGAACTCAGCTTATTATTTCTTTCCACAGCCTTATATTCTGTTATATTATTCTGTGTGTTTTTCTGGATCCCTTTTGTCTACTTCTACTATGAAGAAAAGGATGATGATGATACTAGTAAATGTACTGTAAGTATGTTTATTTTAGGGGGAGGAGGAAAGATGATTTCCTTTCTCCAGGAATGACATGACTGAATTTATTCTAGAGCAGCATTGTCTAATAGAAATACAATGTGAGCCAGATATGAAATTTTAAATTTTCTAGTAGTGACATTAAAATAAGTAAAAAGGAGCAGTTGAAATTATTTTTAACCATACATTGTATTTAATGTTATAGGTTCCAAGTAGTATCAGTTCAAATAGAGTCAAAACACATTATTAATGAGTTATTAAATTAATTTTTTCACACTAAGCCTTTGAAATTTAAAATGTATTTTACACTGTAGCACATCTCCGTTTGAACTAGCCATATTTCAAGAGCTCAGTAGCCACATGTGACTTGTGACTGTTGTTTAGACAGCAATTCTAGAGCAGGGATTGGCAGACATTGTCTCTAAAAGTCCAGGTGGTAAACATTTTAGACTTTGTGGGCATATAGTTTCTGTCTCAGCTACTCACCTCTGCTGTTGTACTGCGAAAGTAGCCAGAGCTAATACTTGATGAGCTTGATGTGATCCAGTAAAATAGGAGGTGAGCTACCTGTGGTCCATAGGACAGTCTACTGATCCCTGTTCTAGGGCATAAAGGAGGAATATTTGGAGACTGTTTTTACTAATCCAGGATAACAGTGATACAAGAATCTCATAAATATAACATACGTACATGTCCAAAATTTCAGACCAACATCACTTAAGTATTGGTATACAAATTTTAACTGAAATAGTAGCAAATTGAATTCACAGAATCCTTAAAAATATATAACTATAGTATAACTGAGTTGGGCCTGTCTCTAGACTGCATGGGTAGTTTAGAATCAGCACATCTGTTAATATATAGTCATTTAATAGGTCAAAAAGAAATTGTATATTGAAAGCTATTTGCTAAAATTGAGCATTTTTTCTGATTTAAGGGGGAAACGCAGCATAAAAGGAATGTTTTTATTGAGTTACAGGAATTTGCTTTATACTTTTTTATGTTTTGTATTTAAATACAAAAAAAATTATGTATAGCTTTCACTTAAAAGCCAGCATTATTCTTAATATTGTTTATTAAACCCTTAAAGTATTTGCATTAGATCAGGAGCAAGTACATAACATTATTTTAAGTGATTCCAAGTGGTAATCAGTACAGTTGTTAGAGAAAAACATACAGTGTTTAAGTATTTATAAAGAAAGTCAAAATTAATTATTTGCAGATACTTATGTAACTCTGGATTTGTAAACCCAGCATATGTAAGGTAAAGTGGGTGGTTAGGAATTTCATGTTAAAAATGGAATGAGATACATGCTTTCTCTTTTCACCTTTTCTAAAGTTCATCCTCCCCAACCCTTTTGTTTGATCTTAAGATCCTCCTCAACCTTTATTTTAGGTTTTTTTTCCCTAAAAATTGTCTTAACTACTTTGTGAAGAATTTGTCATATGAAGCTTGAATTTAAATTTTAAATGGTGACTTTTGGAGACTTCATTAATCTGAGAGACAATGTTTTGTTTTTTTGTTTTTGTTTTTTACTGATTTAACCTTTTTTCTTGAGGTTAACTTTTCTTTCCATATTTAAAATATCCAGCTCTGTGTTTTTCTTTGTCTTTGGACAAAGATAATGATAAATGTTTTATATATTTATATATATGTTCTATATATTTTTTAATTTTATACAAATATAATATATATTATATATAAAATAAGTACATATATATTCAAGAACATATATATATCCATACATATATATGTTCACATGTATGCATATTGAATATTATAATTATTATAACCAATTTAAATGAGTTGGGGGAGGGGTATTATAGATTCTGATTGTGTACTGTTTGGGGGAATATATTAGTAAGTATTCTGATAATTTTACTAATGATTATGCCCACTGAAGAATTGATTATGCTTTTGAGTACTGATTTCCACAAGGTCTAATCATTGAAAAGACTTTAAGGTCTAGTGTGGTTTGCAAACATAACTTATGATGTGGCATTACATTGTTTTTCCTTAAATTTTAAGATTATTTTTCAACAGGGAAATTTTACACAGTTGACTATAAATGTACGTTTGGTGTGAAAGTACTTTTACACCATAGTAAAATAGTTTATATTTTATTTTTTTAAGAATATTTTATATTTTGAAGGTCTTAGTAAATGGTATACTTTTTTCCCTTGACTTCTAGCAAATTAAAACTGCATTCAAGTATACTTTGGGATTTGCTGTAATTTGTGCACTTCTTCTTTTAGTTGGGTAAGTCTTGATTTTTTTCCCCCTGAAAATGGAAATAAAATAATAATAATAAAGGCTCATTCAGAAAAATCTAGAAAAAAATGTAAGAAAAAGAATAAACCACCTTTTATATTGCTACCAAGCAATAACCACAGTTAACCTTTTTTATATACGTTTTTCTACCTGGACATTTTTTATGTGCTCAGATACAGGCAGAGTGCCCTTCTCTCCCATACGCATACCCTTCATGTTATAATTTTACAGAAATATGATTTTATTTTATGAATTCTTGATAATCTACTTGTTGACATACTGTAGGCATCTCTTTAGAATAGTAAATGTAGATTCATCAATTTTGACTATACTGTATTTTCCTTTTAGGATACAACAATTTATTTAATCTTCTAATGATGATTACTTGGGCATTTATGATGTTGGAAATTTTTCTGTTTTTATAAACAGCTCTTTGATGAAACCTTTCTGTGCATCTTTTCAGATTTGGTGCATCAGTCTTTAAATTTTTGAATTAATCTTTGTCAGTGAGTTCCTTTCTTAAATCTTCTTCCTTAAGGTTTTCTACTAATATCAATGAAGTTTTGCACATTTTATTTATACATTTAAAATTTTCTCTTTGGAAAACATTTGTCCTTGTTAATGGAAGACATTTATCCTTGTTAAAATAGGTTTTGATTCTTTTGTTTTTTTATGTTAGGAAATATGTGAGGTGCTAATAAGCTTTTAGAAGGTCGTTTTTATAATTTGGTTTCAGAAATTTTAGTAAATAAAAAAATGTCATTTATTGAATACAGTTTGTGGTGGAATAAAATTGGTCAGTAACCTTTTGTAGTTCTAGGAGTTTTTAGAATACCAGTGCTTTATAGTCATGGTATATTTCCAGTACCCTTTGTCTGCTTTGATGTGTCATGAGAAAGAGTACTTACTGAAAGGACAATTTTTTTTAAGTAGTTTTTATCTTCAGCTGTTGAATATATTTTTTAATTCTCTTTTGGCCTTTAAGAAAGACAGTTAGGTGAATTTGCTTTTGTTAATTTGAAGGTCTCTCATTTAGAACCCTAAATTATCTAGAACAGAGATCAGCAAACTTTTCTTGAAGGGTAGTTAGTATTTTAAGTTAGAGGTCCATATAGTCTTTGTGGCAACTACTCAACTCTCTTGTACCCTTATAGTAGTCATAGACAAGATGCAAACAGAAGGACATGGCTGAGTTCTAATAAAACTTTATTTACAAACAGAGGCAGTCAGTATTTTGCCATCTCCTGATTTAGAATGTGACTGAGAACCATCAGTAAAACCACAAATCTTTATAACAGCCAGAGTATCTGTCCCAGACAAAAGGTATCGGGGGTAAATTTGCATATTTGTAAATTTACTTGTAAAATAACTTGTTCTTTGCATGACATATTATCATCAGTCCTCATTTAGAGTTACATTTTGTACAATTCTGATAAAGCTTTAACAGATTCTGTAGATGACATTTGTTTATTTAGAAAAGGTATACTAAAAATTAAGCAAATGTTTCCTTGCAAATATGCTATAACAAGAAGCAACAGTTTGACCAGCCATTTTGAACAATATAACATTCACTTATTTTCCAAATAGTATTATGTACTAGTTATGTTTCAGATACTGTACTAGGTACTGGTGAAACAGCAGTTAACAGAAAAGACAGCTTCTTTTCATGGAACATACATTCAAGAGGTTTAGAGGAGGGGCAGAGAAAGAAAATAAAAAATGGGTTGTGTTGAGGTTATGAAATGGTAGGGAAGACACTGATGAGAAGGTAGTATTTGAGAAGATATTTGAAGGAAGTGAGGGAGCCATGAATATATGTGGGGGGAAGAGTCCATGCTATTTCCAGTCCATGGAAATAGCAGGTGAAAAGCCCTGTGGCAAGAAATTATCTGGCATATTTAAGACAAAGTGAAAAAACTAGTATGGCTGGAGTAGAGTGAATGAAGGTGGGAGTAGCTGAAGATATGGCCGGAGGTAACTAAAGCTGCCAGATTTAGTAGGATATCATAGGCCATTGTTAGGACTTTGATATTTATTGTGAGAGAGATGGGAAGCTATCAGAGGGATTTTTGTCATTGAGTGACATAATCTGACATTTTAACAGAATTCTTGGATGGTGTTTTAAGACTTGACTTTGGCGGTAAGGGAAAAAATAAGAGAACTGTGAGGAAGGTGTTGTAACCGAGGCAAGGCATGATGGTAGCAGTAGTGATTTGATTCTGCCTATCTTTTGGAGAAGGAGCCAGCAGAATATTCTGATAGAATACATAGCTTGGGTGTGAGAGAAAGAGGAATTGAGAATGTACTTGCAGTTGGTCAAACTGCATAGTCTTTGGAACACTTCTATCACTTTTGACACCAAATGCAACTTCGGGAAGTTCCTAAAACCACTCTCAGGTTTGATTATTCTCTAGAAGGATTCATAGAAATCACTGAAAGCAATTATATTCATTGTTACCAGTTATTATAATTGAATACAGGTTAAAACCAACCAAAAGAAGAGATGTATAAGATAGAGTCTGGGAGGATTCCAAATATAAATCTTCCATTGTCCTCAAGATATGTTACTTTTCTGGCATTGATGTATGACTGTATGCATGGAATATTGCCAACCAGGGAAACTCACATGAGCTTTAACACAGTTTTTATTGAAACTTGGTTATTTAAGCAAGTCGGATTGATTGCCCACCGTTATTTCAGCTTCCAAGACAGTGGACTCCATGTGACTCAGAGTTCTCACCCAAAATCACATGGTTGGTCTTTCTGGCCCTCCACTTAAGATATTGCCCTCTTCTGCCCTAAACAAAGACGTTGAGTATCTGCCAGAACCATGAGCAAAATTCGCATCTCTTTTGGGCAAAGCCAAATTCTTTGCTACACAGAAAGGGTGAAGTTGTCATCAACTTAGATAGGCAAATCTGAAGGAGGAGCAGATCTGGTGCGGAGTATTGGAATCTCAGTTTATTTCATGTTAAGTTTTCTAGGCAGTCAGGAAGAGATGGTGAGTAAGCCACCAAATCAGGCTTTGGGAAAGTCAAAGTATAGTTTCTGCTCTTCCAGAAGCAATCTCTCGCTCCAATGAGAAAATGAGTTTTTTCTTTTGTGAAATGTAAAAGATAAGCTACAGGATTGCTAAATATTATTCCCTGTGCCACCTCCCACCTTTCTCAGTACTGCAGTCCTTCTGTAATTGAATTGATAATGTTGGCACTCAGGTGGGTAATAGGTTAGAAGGAAGGCCATAGAAAGCAACTATACAGGTAGAAGGTTTTGATTCAGGTTGAAAGAGATTTCCTCTGTTGTTATAAGAGTGATAAAAATGAAAAGAGGTACAAGTGGGTTCTTAGGGTTTGTATGCAAATGAAAATTCCTCTCTGATTGGCCTTTATTTTCTCATTGGTATTTGAGGTCTTAGCTGAGGGCACTGATGGTGGGGAGAGTATATGAACTCCTGTATTTCACAAGCCTGAAATTTGTGAATAAAAGACTAAGAATGTTTTGGTTACCCAAGGTAGTGTTCTTCTCATTACCATATTTAAATGGGGCATACTTTTAGGTTCAGTGATTGACTAAATTTCCTGAAATTTCCCGAAGGTAACCTATCCTAGTTTTTGTTAAGCGATGTATGTTTTTCTTTTAAAACAGTAGATAATTTTATGGTGAAAGTGTGGTTGAGGTTTAACTAATTCATGTAGCTAACATGTAGCACTTTGTTGTGTAGTGTGTGGTTACGTAGTGTGCATGGTCTTAGGGATAAAGATGTAGGGTCATTTTCTCTTTCCTCAAGGTTCACAGTAGGGAGAGACAAATACATAACTTGAGCTATAATATTTAAGTGTTCTAATAAGAGAAAAGTACTAGGTTTTGATGATGAAGTAGCAAGTTCCTAGTCTTGCCTTGAAGACATCAGGGAAAACCTACTAGGGAATAATATTTGAATTGAAATTTGAGGAGTGGAAATTGATCATCAGACTAAGAAAAGAAAAAAGATAAATAGTATGTATAGTGTATTAATCTTTTCAGAGTGCTATATATAACAGACATTTATTTTCTCACAGTTCTAGAGGTTAGATAAAGTCCATGGTCAGAATGTTGGCAAGTTTAGTTTCTGGTGAGAACTCTTGTCCTGGCTGCTGCCTTCTTACTGTGTCCTACATGATCTTTCCTGTGTGCTCTCACTTGGAGAAAGAGTGCTCTCTGGTGTCTCTTCCTCTTCCTAAAAGGACTTGATCCCCTCAGACTAGGGTACCACCATTATGACCTCATTTGACTTATTACCTTCCTGAAGGCCCCATATCCAGATGCCATTACACTGGGGGTTAGACCTTCAACATAGGAATTTTGTAGGGACAAATTCAGTCCATGGCATTCTGTTCTCTGGGCCCCCAAAATTCATGTCCTTACTATGTGCAGATGCACTCGTCCCATCCAGCAGCCCCAAAGTCTTAATTGAGCATTAGTTCCGAGTCCAAAGTCTAATCAAAATATCACCTGACTCAGGTTTGGGTGAGACCTGAAGTAGGATTCATTCTTTAACAGTGAACCTGTGAAACCAGACAAGTTATGTGCCTCAAAGATAGAATAGTAGGGCAGGCATAGGATAGACATTTCTGTTCTAAAAGGGAGAAATTGGAAAGGGGTTATGGGTTCTAAGCAAGTCCAAAACTTAACAAGGCAAATTATATTAGATCGTAAGACTCAAGAATAATCATCTCTGGTTGGATGCTCTGTGCTCCAGGCCCACTGAGGGGTAAGTGGACCATGACCCTAGGTAGTGACTCTGCCCTCTTGGTTCTGGGCATAGGTCCTGCTCCCTTGACTCTTTGTAGCAGTTGCCTGGTGGCCATAACTGAGGAAACTGAGGAGCAAGCAGCTTTACCCCCTGGGCCTGTGGTGGGAGTGGCAGCCCTGGGCCTGTGGTGGGAGTGGCAGCCCTGATGATAACTGAATTGCGTTGGATAATTTTTCTTGAAGGATGAAGCATGTTCTTAGCTGATTAATTCTGTCATCCTGTCTTGTAGAATCCCCAAAATCTCATAGGCTACCTTATTTTGTCCCGTCTCTCTTCCTTTATTTGAAATTGTCATTGTCCCTTCTAGTATCATCCTACCACAGTTCCTGGTTTCTGCCGAGATGGTTGATCAAACCCATGGTTTCCACCTGTACTCCTCTCCTTATTGGATGGTTGTTCAGCCACACTCTTAGCACAGGCTTTATCGTCCTTTTATAATACGGATGGACTAGTTCCTTCACCTCATTTCTCTCCTCTCACATATTACTGTAAACAGTAAGGAGAAACCAACCTACTCCTTCAACACTTTGCTTAGAATCCTCCTCAGCTAAATGCCCAATCCCCTCTTAAAAGTTCTGCCTTCCATAGAACCACAAAAATAGTTCAGCCAGAGTCCTTACCACTGTATTACAAGTTATCTTCTTTCTTTTAGTGTCCAATAACATGTTCTTCATTTCTAGCTGAGATTTCACCAGAATGACCTTTAGCATCCATATTTCTACCAACATTCTGTTCATGATGATATATGTCTTCTCTGAGACAACAGAGGCTTTCTCTATAACTCTTCTTTTTGAGTCCTCCCTCTTGCCTTTAACATCCATAGTTTTATCAGTAGTCTCTTTGTTAAAATACAAAATTCAAATGAGTCAATTTGAAGCTCTAGTTGGCTTTATTCAGCAGTTTGTGAATTGGGCAGCATCTGATCTAGTGGGTAGAAAGGAGCTAAAGAGTTATGCAAAATGGAAAATTGTTATAAGTCTAAGGAAATGAAATAACGAAGTTCAAAGAGGGAATTATTTCAAGCAAGGTCACCTTTCCTGAGGGCGTACAGGGGTTTTTATCAGGCAGATTACCTTACTAGGAAATTCCAGACTGATTTAGCACAAATGACTCCATTTGGGTCCTGCCTTCCTTCCCTTTTTCCTTTCTTCCTTGCTTTCTTTTCACTTTCAGGGCAGCCTAGGCTTTTTCTGGCTTGCATCTTAAAACTCTTTCAGCCTCTGATCATTACTGAGTTTCAAAGAGACAGCCACATTTCTAGGTGTTTATTACAGTAGCAATCCACTCTATGGTACCAAAATCTGTATCAATCTACTTGGGCTGCCATAACAAAATAGCACAGACTGGGTAGCTTAAACAGTGAACATTTATTTTCTCTCAGTTCTAGAGTTCTGGAGGCTTAAAAGTCCATGATCAGGGTATCAGCAAATTTGGTTTCTGCTGAAGATACTTGACTTGTAAGTGGCTGCTTTTTCACTGTCTCCTCACATGGGCTTTATTTTACTCTGTGCTAACAGGGAGAGAGTACTTGTCTAGCATCTCTTCCTTTTCTTATAAGCATACCAATCCTATTGGATTAGAGTCTTACCCTTAGGACCTCATTTGACCTTAATTACCTCCCTAAAGGCCCAGTATCCAAATATCATCACAGTGGTGGTTAGGGCTTCAACACTTGAATTTTAGAGGGACGAGTTGAGTCCATAACATTGTGGTAACTGAGAGGCTGCAGTTAACATGGAATATTTGAAGAAGGATATAAAATATATAACGTGAAAAATTTTTTTTAAAGAAAGCAAGAGAGAGAAACCAAGACACAGATTATTTATTAGAGAGAGAGAGAGAGCGCGCGTAAGTAGGCAGAGCGGCAGGCAGAGGGAGAGGGAGAAGCAGGCTCCCTTTTGAGCAGAGAGCCCATCATGGCATGGGACTCTGGGATCATGACCTGAGCCAAAGGCAGAGAGTTAACTGACTAAGCCACCCAGGCAACCATATTTTTTTAAATTTAATTAATTATTAATTTCTTTTTTTAGAGAGATTGCTCAAGAGGGACAGGGGGAGGGGTCAGAGGAGGGTGGGGAGAGAGAGAGAGAAAGAGAGAGAGAGAGAGAGAGAATCCCAAGCAATCTCTACACTCAGTGCTGAGCTGGACGCAGGGCTTAATCTGACAACCCTGAGATCAAGACCTGAGCCAAAATCAAGAGTCTGACACTCAACTGACTGAGCACCCAAGTGCCCTACAGGTAGTGTGAATTTAAACTCTCACCCACCTCAATACAAAAAAAAAAAAAAAAGTATGCGACATTTCAGGTATTGGTGTAGGTAAAGGATAGGCTATGACATTATCCAGGTAGACTCTGGGTCTTATAAACAATGTTTAAGAAATTTTGAGTTTTATCCTGCTGAACAATTGAAAGACAGTGAATATGTGTATACATTTGTGTGTGTGTGTGAATGCATGAAAGTAATTACATATAAATTTATTCTAAGAGTTAAAGCACCATGAAGGATGCATTTGAAAGGGGCATTTGGGAGTTGGGTTGGAGAATTGAAATATAAATGGTAGATAGGAATCATTGTAATAGTAATGTAATCGTTGTAATCATTGTAATAGTTCCAGTGACAGATGAGGGTCTGAACTAGAGTAGTTACAAAGAGAGCAGAGAGGAAGAAGCTAATAAGCTATTTGGAAGATAAATATGACTGGTGATTGGGTATAAGATGTGAAAATCATATTTTTTATTCTACTGAATTTATCATTTCCGTTTCATAGATACTGAAATTCGTTAGCCTTTCCTTTGTCTTTCCTTAAGAGATAATCTATATGAAACTAATACAGTGAGTCAGATTGGGTATAAAGTATTTTTAATAAGTGTTTTTTCAGTTTTACTGTTTTTAAGATTGTTAAAGAAATTTATAACCTTTGAGGCTCCAGGTCTTATCTTGATCTAGTGTGGTGTGTTTTTGGAAGCTAAGGTTCTCTTTCTGCATTTTTATTTTGAGAGAAACTGAGATTAAGAATATATCTGTACTTTTTACCACATAAATCTCATTATACACTTACTCCTGGTTACTTTACTATCATCATCATTTAGTAAATGGCTGATAACCTTATGAAATGCTACCTCCTCATCAAAATTGATGTATCTGTATTCAAGACACATCTGACTTTAGTTTTGGTTGCCTTTGTATCTGTTGGGAGGTATTCCTTTCTTTTCATAGATCTTTGTCTACAGGTTGACATTTCTCCCTTGAACATTAGTTTGCCCCTTTTGGTTGTTAAGAGGTTGAAATGCTTGCATGTCAGTCAGCTGTGGCTTTGCCTTCCTGAGTCTTCTCTACTCATCCTTAGGCCCATTTAAAGTGGGTAAAGCCTGGCTCAACAGGGTCCTCCAGAATTAAGGCCAGTGTCTCTGTTGACTAGTTTGTATTTTTGCCAAATTGGTTGTGAAATGTTTTGAATATTATTGTTCAGGATATATAGATGAATTCAGCCCATATATGTTTTTCTTAGTTTATGTGAAAATATTTCACGTCTGTTTCTTAGATTATATAGTCCTGGTGAAAAGATCCCCCTAGTTGAGGAGAACCTGCTTTAGTGTTTGTGCTTTTGTTACTCCCTCTAGTTCCTCCCTAAAAGTAAGTGCTAAAATGTTAACTCTGCTGGATCTCCTCAAAATAAGTATTTTCCTGAAGTCATTCTGACAGTAGTTTGGGCCATTTGACCTTTAAACCAAAACATTTTTTTTTTCTTTTGTCATAGAAAGTTCTTTGTTAAATTTTGAACTGCTAAAGAGTCCAGCTCAGGAGTTTGAACATGTAATTGTCATCAACAACTAAGAATTAATTTTCTTCTCCTATTGGGCAGAACCTTTGGTCACCTAAAACTGACATAGATAAAAAATTTTTCTAAGTATGAATACTATTTTTAGATATTTGTAATACATATTTCTATTTTAATAGTAAAATTGGTGGTATTTTATACAACATAGAATTTGTCATACTCACAGAATTGGTCATTCCCAATACTCACAGAATTGGTGAGTATTTCCATACTCACAGAATTGGTCATTCCCAATTAACAAATTCAAAATAAACTTTTCAGAAAATATATATATATATATCTGGGGGAAAAAAAACCCTGTCCAAATAAAATGGAGGGATATTATATAGGTAGTTTTTTCTTGCTTGGTTTATTCTTTTGTTCAAATGCAAATTAATAAGTTAATATCATTATAGAAGTATAATTTGCAAGTTTTTTAAAAAATTTTTTTATTCCGCTTTAATGCTTTTATCGTTTTTGATCTTATGGCCAGAGCAGTGGTGAACTTTTTACATTTATTGCTCTCTGTGTGAGTAATCACTTTTCTTTCTGAAAGTGGTGTGAAGTAAGTCTCCAAGATTAAGAGTGTAGTAAATGTACATCAGTGCAAATGGCTAGAAACTTAAATAACCTCCTGACATGCTCAGACCATTCATCTTTTTGTAAGAATAATAAGTATCAGTAGTACCAAGGAGTAAAGGTTTAAAAATAAAAAGTTGAATGATTACTTTGTTTTACTTGCACACATTATAAGGTACTTACTGTATTGTTGAACTCTTTTAGTATTTCCTCTTTACAAAAGAGGATAGATCTTTGTGCTTTGTTTACAATTAAAATTAGGTTAGAAAGGCCATAGTATTAGAGTTATTTCTTATATTTCTCTTTGATTCTGCACATACACATTTTAATGGATACCCAGCCCTGTAGTCTTGTTTCTGACTTGTTTTCTTCTTTCCCTTCTCTTTTCTTTCTTTCTATTTTCTTGATTTTTTTCTTTGTCCTTTCCTTGTTGTTTGTTTCTTTCATTTCTTTCTTCTATTTTCTCCCAGTTTAAGCATCTAGAGCAAGTCCTAGGAAGCTAACTGTCACTGTTATTTTATGATGCCCCTTCAGCTGTGGATTGAAAAATAAATAGAAACTATTTTCACTATGTGTATTGGTTAGAATCTTGAATGACATAAAAAAATGCTAGGAAGAAAGTAAAAATTACCCCTAGTTTTACAGTAAGATATTTACTATTTATTTTGGTATATTTCCTTTCTGTTCTTTTCCATGTATATAAACATATTGAAATCATTACATATATTTATATTCTGTTTTTCCAATTTAATATAGAAATTCTTGGGTTTTTTGGGCCATGGACCTTTTTGATCATCTTTAGCCCATGGCTCCTTCTCAAAATATTTTAAATGCAAAAAATAAAATACATAGGACCACAAAGGAAACTAATTATATTGAATGCAATAATAAAATTATTAAATGAAATTTATAATATGGTAAACACATAGGTAGGAAACTTATCAAACCCCTCTGTACGTGTGCAGATTTGGTTTGTTAATTTGTGTGTGTGTGGTGGGGGCAGTTGATCTATTAGATTTATTGATCTATTGATTTATTAGAAATTTATTATTTATAGATCTATTGATTTATTAGAAACTGAGTTTTAGGGGGGAGCCTGGGTGGCTCAGTTGGTTGAGCATCTGCCTTTGGCTAAGGTCATAATCCCAGGGTCTTGGGATCCAGCCCCTCATCAGCTTCATGCTCAGTGGGGACCCTGCTTCTTCCTTTCCCTCTGCTGCTCCCCCTGCTTTGCTCTCTTGTTCTCTCTCTCAAATAAATAAGTGAATAAAATCTTAGAAAAAAAAAGGAATTGCGTTTTAGACCATTTCCTTTTATTTAAATTTTTATCTTTAACAGCCATTAACCAGATTTATTTTCTTTTTTGTAGAGCTTTTGTTCCTCTGACTGTTCCTAATAACAAAAATTCTACAGAGTGGGAAAAAGTGAAGTTCCTGTTTGAAGAACTTGGAAGTAGTCGTAAGTATTCTTTTTAAAAAAAATATTCATAATAGTTCATATTTTGTGACTCTTGGGACTTTTCTGAGTAGTCTCTTTTTACAATGTTAAGAATTTAATCTTTTACCTTGTGGTTAAACGTGTGCTAGAAAAATTAGGAGCCTTGTGTTGTTAAGACTTAATTCCAGCTATTATGTAGTGAAATCTCTTCATATGCTTACCAAGTTGAAACAAAAATATAATCTTCAAAGTATTTTAGCATTGAAGGTTTTATGACTCCTACATGTTTGTTAATTCATTTGGGATTATACAGAATATGTTAAAGAAATGTACTTGATATATTGTTTTTTATTTGTAATCTTTAGCCAGTGAGAGAATATATTGCTCTTTGGTCATCATTAAGTCATTTTTATGTAGAATATAAATTACAGATGTTTCATACAAATGAAATAATATTTTATTATAAATTTACCTCACCAAAACATTTTGGAATTGCTCTTCCAGAAGTTTTCCTTAACTTTATTAGTGTGACTTAAGTTTTTAGAGGGAAAAAAATAGGCAGGTTCAGGAAGTTAGGTTATAGAAAGATGCACAATCATTGAAAAATGCAGTTGATATTAGAAACCGGTATCAGATAAGAATGTGTATCTTATTACTCAGAATTTCACGTGCATTTGAACTTGGTAATAATTTTATTCTCAAAGAAACCTAGAATATTTATTTTATAAACCTGAAAAATGTTTATTGCTTTTGTATTTATTCTTTTTAATAAGTACTATATACAGTCTTGATCAGCATTTCTTTTTCTTGATCTAGTTACAATATTAAATGATGATTAAATTAAGTCTTGGAGTCTTTGCTGTACAACTTCTTCATTTTCTTGCTTTCCACTTAAGATTTCATTGTGTAAATCATGGTCCATTAATATCTTGCTGATACTAGCAAGAACTAGGATAGCAGTCCTGGCATGTACTAATATTGAATTGTCAGGATTTATGCTCCTGATCCCATTACTGAGAAATACATTGCTTCTTTTCTCATAGTTAACTCCTTCAGGTCTCTTGAGTAACTACTCTTCTGCCTTAAACATTAAGTTATACACTAGTCTTTGAGTATTAGTATAACTTGGATTAGTAATTACATAGGTAGCATTTTTCTAATTTCTGTAATCTCGTGCTCTTTAGTCTTAGCATTATTTCTTTTATCTCAAATCTTAAACACCATACCCTAGAGCACATTTTGCTTATTGGTATTAGTAATACTAACTTTTTTGATTGGCCAAATATGTTAACATAATACTCCATAGCAGTTGCAGGGTGCATATTTTCTCACATTTTTCTATTTCTGATATTGTGATGTATTGCTGTCAGCTAACTACCAGATCTCTCCTAGTTTTTTTTTTTTTTTTTTTAAGAGATTTTATTAGAGTGCATGAGCAGGGGGGGAGGGGCAGAAGGGAGGGGAGGAGGGAGAAGCGGACTCCTGCTGAGCAGGAAGCCCAACGCCAGGTTCCATCCCAGAACCCTAAGAACATGACCTGAGCCAAAGGCAGTTGCTTAACCAACTGAGCCACCCAGGTGCACTTCTGCTAGTTTTATGAATACTTTCCGTTGATAATTCTGGTAAGATCAAGAAGGTAATAGCATCAGAATGTCTTTGACTTAATAACATCTAATATTTTAGTTTTATGAAATGAAGGCTTAAAAATTAGGCATACATAGTTCATGAATTTGTTTATTAATATACTTTTGTCAGGTGTTACATAAAACTGAGACATGAGTTTTAAGAAGATAACTAATTCTGATTTTATTCTTATTCATTAAAGATTAATATATATTAAATTAAAATTATATTTGGTTCCACAGGACCTGCATTTTAACTAGATCAAAACAGGTTCAGTAGGACCTGTATTGAAACTGAAAAAATTAGTATTACTCCCATTTATGAATATTCAAATTAGTATTACTCCCATTTATGAATATTCAAATATTCAAAGTGTTTCTTTGTATAATCTAATTATTTAAAAGTGTCACTCTTGCCTCTGACTTATTGGCCTTCCCTTAAGTAACTGACTGTGTCTAACTTGTTAACATAGTATTCCTGTGTTGGTACTTTGTTGCAGTTTATTTCCTGTTTGTGTTTGCTTTTTATTTGGTTTTGTTTTTTACCTGCCAGATGGCCAGTCTAACTCCTTCCAAATTAAAGAATGAAGTAAACTCTTTAAATTTTAGTTTAGACTGTATGTTGAAAACGTGTTTGAAAATTAAGAAAGAAACTGGGAGTATCAGGATTGAGGGCAGAGGGAAGAGAAGTAGTCAGTGTCAGTGGCTTTCCTATGTAATATTATTTCTCAAGGACTGCCATTCAGAAAGTCTAGGACTGTTTTTTTGCCACCTTTTGAGCATCTATTATTTCTCTGATTTCATTTTAGGCTCAATTATTAGATAATACTTTCTCTCTTTAAGAAGTGAAAGAAAGAAAATCTTAGTCCAAAAGATCTTTTGCAAATCAGTTTGTGAAGAGCCCTTTAAAAAACTCTTTTCTCAGGGCACCTGGGTGGCTCAGTGGGTTAAAGCCTCTGCCTTCGGCTCAGGTCATGATCCCAGGGTCCTGGGATCAAGCCCCGAGTGGGGCTCTCTGCTCAGTGGGGAGCCTGCTTCCCTTCCTCTCTCTCTGCCTGCCTTTCTGCCTACTTGTGATCTCTGTCTGTCAAATAAATAAATAAAATCTTAAAAAAAAGAAAACCCAAAACTCTTTTCTCGGGCCACCTCGCTAGCTCAATCAGTAAAGCATGTAACTTTTGATCTCAGGGTTGTGGGTTCAAGCCCCATGTTGGGTGCAGAGATTTTCTCCATTTGGAGCTGGCACTTCAAAGATGAGGAATACACATTAGGTTTTTTTCCTTCAGAATGTGTAAGAAACCCAGTTTTTATATCTTTATATTGATTTTTTGAATATAAACATTTAAATAGTATATGTGTACATTTTTAACAAAGTTCTGCTTCCTTTGCAGATGGTTTAGCTGCATTGTCATTTTCTATTAGTTCTCTGACCTTGATTGGAATGTTGGCAGCTATAACTTACACAGTAAGTGTAATGGTGATAATTGAGTTAAAATTAAGAAATTACTTTATGAAGCAATTTCATTTTACCTTAGTCATGTATTCAGTTAATTATATTTTCCTCTTTAATATTTTAGTGCTTTGCTTCTTCATTTTCTTAAGTTTTCTTTATTGAAGAGGAGGGTAAATTTTTAACTACTTAGTCACAATAATTTTATCTATATTTTTAAAATTTAATATTCAGAAACATTTTATAACTTGTGAACCTTGAAGATGGTTATATATTATGCAGTAATAGATTTAGTGATTTATAAGCTCTGAAATGTAGATCAGTATCTATTACTGATGTAGATTCATCCTACTTGGGTATATGGAGTTTTTAAAGTTAGATATTTTATATAATATATTATTTCCTTAACATATAGAATCTAATCTTATTCTCTGAGAAACTGCCTTTTCTTTTTTTTTTTTTTTTTTTTTTCAGTCTTTCTGGAGATAGTAAGGTATATATATATATATATATATAGCCTGCCAAACTTATGTTTGGCGTAAGTCTGCTTTTTGAATTTTTTGCTCAAATTACAGAGGAAAAACCAACATTAAGTGCTTCTTACCTGCCTCTTGAAAGAGAGTCGTGTAGGAACCTTTAAATTATCTAGAATCTTTTCAGATTAATTGAGTTTGTTTACAGAATTCTTAATTCTTGCAGAAATGGGAAATACTGGTTACAAAGAAAACATTTTTGGATATTGTTCTGATGTATCTGTCTTTAGACATGAAAGAAATGGGCTTTTAGTGTGATAGCAGAATCTAATTTTGTTACATAATTATTCAAGGGTCATCATTTAGAATAAAAGCAGTCTAAAATACATGCATTTTAATATCTGTCAGGTGTTTATTTGGATCATCTGTTTTCTTTATTGCTATTTTTTTCATGGATTACTGCCTAAGGAATTTGTCCTACTATTAGTGGATAATTATCCTTCCATCTTACAGAATATATGTGTGCTATCTTATTTATTTGTCTTTTCTTTTTTTTCCCCCCCTTTTTGGAGAGAGGGTTGAGCAGGGTGATGAGGGGGAGGGGGAGAAAGAGAGAAAGAATCCTGAGCAGGCTCCTTCCTCAGCATGAGTCCACACAGGGCTTGATCCCACCATCCTGAGATCATGACTTAACCAACTGAGCCACCCAGATACCCTCCTTGTCTTGTAAGAAACAGTCACAAATTAACAACAAATTAGGAGTTCAACCTGTTCTCTAATTGCTATTCTGTGACTGATATGGTAAGATAATTTTGCATGTTTTTTTAACCTTCCTGGGTCGGTGTCTTTCCCATTAAATGAGATTAAAAAAATGCCTCTTAGAGATTTTTGAAGGTCAAATGATACTGTGTAAAAGTGCTTTGAAAATTATAGGAAAATGAGTGTATAACAGTTGATAAAAGATTAGTCAGGAGAAACAAATGGAAAAAGAGGAAACCAATATGTAAAGTCAACATCAAGAACTTTGAAGGGTCTAAAATCTAAGATTTTAACCTGTTTGTAGCCTGCTATCGTTCTGTGGATGTTGGCTATAAATGCAAGACTTCTGAGTCAAAGACGAAGACTTTTATATTACAGCAATAACAATAGCCATAGCATTAGCGTTTTCTTGTGCTGGTTTCCTGAGTTTCATTTCCGATGAGGCAATGTGAGGCACACCAGATGATACTCTCATATAGAAGAGGAACTTTGAATTTAGGGAAGCTAAATCTTTTATAATGGACAGTAAGTCTACTTGCCCTTTGCTCCAGAGGAAGATGCAGTCTTTGTTTTCCGAGGCTATTTTTCTATATAAACATCCTTGAAAAGATAGTATAGAAAAAAATGAGCATTTGTGCCTGGTTTGCAAGGTGTGCAAAAATGAGAGACCCATGGAAGATTGTCTTCCAATAGTCAAATGGTATTGGCTATGAAAAAAATAAGGCAGCTGGTTCTATTGGAACTGGTTCTACTGGAAGCTGGTTCTGCTGGAAGCTGGTTCTACCATAAAGGTCAGGAGTGACTTCTCTAACACTTAACACTTGACAGAGACCTGAGTAAAGTGACTGAGCCAGCCATGAAGCAAGAATAAGCAGAAATCCTGAGGTAGGCACATGTATGCTGTGTTGAGGTAAGAGCAAAGAGGCAAAGCCGGTGTGGCTGGAGCTAAGTTAACCAGGGGAGGGATGGCTGAGATTTAGATGAGAAATAGCCAGAGGCCAAGTTATGTAGAGCCTTATGCACCATGGTTAGGATTTTGAATTTTATTTTTGTTGAGATTAGAAACCATTGGAAGGTTTTAAATGGAGAAGTAGTAAGATCTAACATTTTAACACTATTTACTCTGATGGCTCTGAATTACATAAGTTGTGGCAGTGATGAGTGGGAGTGGGAAAAATCTGTGAAATTATTAAAATTCTTTGAAAGAGAGCTTCCCTGTAGGAATGATATTACTGTAAAGTAAATATTTTGAACTAGTATTTTATATTACTCTAACTCAAACTGAAAGTTATCATTTAAATAATCAAACCAAATAAAATAGTCATACCAACTTAGTTAAGATATCCTTAGAAGAACTTTACTTCTTTAGAATGCAGAGGACTTTATGATGGGGCCTAGGTTGGGAAGCTAAAAGGCAAAGAAAGTATGCTGAGTAGGTAGGGAGGGGTTCCTTAAGATCTAAGCCCAGTGGGGGGAGAGGATCCAATTTAACAGCATAGTCAGGTCATACTATCTAAGAGTTACATTTTTTCTTTAAATAGCATAAGCAATAAAATGTGATCCTTGGTAGAGAGTCTTATATGTAGATTCTTTTTAAACCTGTGCATCTCTTGAACTTTACTATCTAAATTTACTCATTTCTAAACTGAGAATAATGTTTAATAAGATTGTGAGGATTTAATTTAGAAATTTACCAGGTCTTGGAATTTGTTGGTCACCCAGCAGTCAGTAGTAGCTCAAATTGTTGAATATTCACAGTTTAGTATGGTAAACTATAATTTATAGCTCTTTCCACATCTTGTGGAAAGTAAAACCAGTGAAAGTAAACCAGATGCTAATAGCAGTTGTATCATGGTCATTGAGAAGGTGGTTTATGAAAAGACGAGTAAGTCAAAGGAGGTATTCAAAGTTGGGTGGTAGTTACTTCGGGGAGGGGGATAGACAGACAAACATCATTTATGTCAGAACTCAGTGGAAGGATGTTTTGCTACCAAACCAGTCTGGTCAGTTTTATTATCTACTGTGTATAGAGGAGACCTTGTTTAAGGGGAGAGCATGGCATTTATACCTGAGCACTAGTTATGAGTGAAAGTCTTTATATAAAATCTAATATCTGAACTTAGCTTCCCCATTAATACTCAAACTTTATTTAAAAAGCTAGTTGAAAATCAGCTGTTTATAGATAGGTGGTTTTATTATAGAGAGGTGGTTAATAGTACTAATTATCATATTTGCTTGCAGATACAAAGTTTTGTCCTAACTTGTTATGGAAAAGCTTGAGAATTGAGTTTTTCATATGGTGGAACATGGAAAGAGGGTATAGTATATATTCTTGGAAAGTAGAAGAGATTTATTTATTTTACTTTATTTTATTTTACTTCACTTCACTTCACTTCACTTCATGAGAGAATATGCATGCAAGCAGGAGAAGGAGCAGAGGGAGATGGAGAAGAGGGTATCTTAAGCAGGCTCCACCCTTGGTGTTGAGCCTAAACAGGGCTCAGTCTCAAGACCCTGAGATCCTGACCTAAGCTGAAATCAAGAGTTGAATGCTTAACCAGCTGAGCCATGCAGGCTGTCCAAGAGATTAGTCTTAATTAAAGTTCCCAAAGTGGGAAGTTAATACTTAGAGTACTTTGACCCTGAGGTCAAAGAACTAATTATTAAAGGTAAAGTCTACTATACACTCTGTAACAGTTAGTATTGAGACCAGAAAAGTTTTTGTAGTGTGTCGGTAGAGTGTGATTTTCTTAGCTACCCATTATTGTTTGGTTTAGAAACTGGTTGATTATTTAAATTTTACCAGGATTGTATCGACTCTACCATGTCTTAAGGGATAACCTAATAATTAGGCGCTTAATATCAGAAGAATGTCAAACAACATACAGCTTGCCTGTTGTTCTCATCTTAAATTGAAAGGGAATGCTATTTTTTAAATTAAAAAAATGAAACCTCTAGACACAAATATTTATGTAGATATTTTAATTTTTTTGGTGCCACCAAGTGGGGAAATGTTGAATAATGATACTTTCATACAAAATGTAGCCTATGGACGAATGAAGTACCTGTAGAAACAGTGACTACTGAACTTTTTATTATATACACATATCAGTGAAAACTTGATCATGTCATATGGTCCATATAAATATACACATGTATATTTGTATGCACACACGTATTACACACATGACATTATGCTAATCTAGATACATTTAATATAAAATATGAAGTAATTAAAGAAAATTAAAGTGGTAAATCAAGGATTCAGAAATAGAAATAGAGCATTGGTTTTTAGTAGTCTTTGAAGAGAGAAATGCTCTTTTAAAGTCATTTTTCAGCCTTCAATGTGGTACTGTTTCATAGAATCTGCGCTACTGATTGTAAGAGGTACCTGCCTATTCTCTCTTATCATTTATAATTTTCGTTTTATACTTAGTGTGAGTTTTTTATACATATAAATAATTCTTTTTCTTAATTTTTTGACTTATATAAATACTTTAAAAAGACATATCATTCTTCATACATAATAAAGAAAATATAAGTGAAATAAATTGGAAAAGTGTACCTTTAAACTTCACATTTGCAATCTGAGTCTTCCGAATCACTTTTTAAAATTATTCATTTCCATGTTTTATTGTACAAGATTGTTTCTTTTATGCTTTCAAGAGAATTGATGATGCAGCATTTCTTAAGTCCTCCACTGGTCTCTGGAATTTTCTTTGAAGCTGCTAACATACCCACTGTTAACTGTAAGCTGTTTTTGTTGTTTCTTGTCTTGCTATGTGAGGGGCAAATGGGAATGGCTTTTAGTTTGGGTATGTTCCTTTAAGCTCATAAAGCACTTGGTTTGTAAGAAAATATGGAATTATGCTTTTTTTTTTTTTTTAAGATCTATGTATTTATTTTGAGAGAGAAAGAGAGCAAGAGCAGGCACATGTGGGAGGGGCAGAGAGGGAGAGAGAGAACCTCAAACAGACTCCATGCTCAGTGCGGATCCCCATGCGGACTCGTTCTAATGACCTCAGCTGAAACCAAGACCCCATGCAGGCTAGTTCTCATGACCTGAGCGGAAACCAAGAATCAAATGCTTAACCCACTGAGCCACCCAAGGTGTCCCTGCTCCTTGTTTCAATAAATATTTGCTTCACTGTTTGCTCCTTTATTTGCTTTCTCCTTGCACATTAACTTTTTGTTTCAATGTCAAATCAACAGTACTATCTTAAAGACATTTTAAGTGGCAGTTAAACTCAGTAGTGGTAGCAAGAATGCATGTAACTCAAATAGAGAAGTAGCTATAATGTAACCAGCTGTGACCAAATTTGTGACCATGCAGGTAATGACAGCGATGACAACTTCTTTGTAGCCGATGATTATAAGATGCACCCAGTGTTAAATGTGAGAAAATATATAGGTGTCTTGGAGTCAATGAATAATTGAAGGAGAAATTTTTTTTTTAAGATTTTATTTATTTATTTGACAGAGAGAGAGTGAGAGAGGGAATACGAGGAGGAGAGGGGGAGCGGGAAATGGGAGAGGGAGAAGCAGGCTTCCCGCCGAGCAGGAAGCCCCATGGGCTCAATCCCAGGACCCCGGGATCATGACCTGAGCCGAAGTCAGACGCCTAACAACTGAGCCACCGAGGCACCCCTAAAGGAGAAATCTTAATTGAGTATGTGTAATGAATTGTTTCATTAGTCATAAGCTCATACATATCCTTGAATAATAGGTATAACAAATATATGCCAGACATTTATGCAGTGTATAAGTAGTACTTGATGTTGAACCTTTACAGTAATCCAAGGATCACAGGTTGGAAACTATTATTCTAGATATTAGAGAGGTACTTAGGGAAAAGGTGCTGTTCTAAACTGGGCAGTGTAAGAAGGTATTAGACATGTTGGGACACCTGGGTGGGTCATTGGGGTAATAAGCATCTGGCTTCGGCTCAGGTCATGATCTGGGTCCTGGGATAGAGCCCCACATTGGACTCCTTACTCAGCGGAGAGCCTGCTTTTCCCTCTGCCTGCCATTCCCCATGTTTGTGCTCTCTGACAAATAAATAAAATATTTTTTAAAAATTATCTTAAAAAATGTTTGTAGTTTGTATGTATTCTTTCAAACATTTTAGGTTTTAATATATACAGTGATTTATTTTTAGAACTTGAACAAATAAAATTGGAGGCAAAATATGACCAACCTAGAAGCATTTTAAAGGATGTAATCTCTTTAGCCTTGTTGATTTTTTGATAATTCACTAGAGGGCAGTAGTAAGCAATAAAAGTTTTGTTTCTGAAAAGGATGGCTTTTTTATACTTTTTTTTTTTTTTCAAAGAAGTCTGAGGCTAAATTCAGAAGATTATTATTTAAAGATCTCAGGTTGTAATGATTAAATGTGTTATGTAATGTTTTATGTTAGTTTTATCATAATCTAAATATTACAGTTAAATTTTCTGTTAATCCTTAAAACTTAAACATGCAGTCCAAAAAAAAAAAGCTAAAAGGTACATAATCCAAAACAATGACAACTTTCTTTTACTGTTCTTTTTAGACTTAAAAGTTCACGAGAAGATATTGTATTCTGGTCCCATATTACCACAAGGTTTTACTAAGGATATATCTTTATTTCCTAAGATTTTTATAATAAGTTATTTCAGAATTTAGTTCAGCTCTTCTAATAAATATATAAATTTCATGTAAGGGAATAAGTTCATGTAAATTAAGATTTCTTTTTTAAAACAATTGGTTTATTATTATTAGGAGAAAAAGTAGGAAAAAAATAATTAAGACCTAGTTTTTACATTCCAAATAGTCTACTGCACTTGTTACTAGTCTGGCTGAGGAATCTGTGTTTTTAAGAATTTTCTGAGTGATTCTGATTAGCCAAGTTTGTCAGATCTAGTGATGAAGCAAATGTGCAGACCAATACGGCATTGGTACTATAATTGAGTTATAAGCAAGGCACATTTACAAGTCAAGACATATTTCTCAGACATGGTGTAATTAAGTTTAGACCTGAAAGACACTGAAATTTGCTGAAGAAATAGGGTTGAGAAGTTAGGCATTTTAGTTGAAGGCACTACATGTACTAAAGTGTGGAAACTGGACAAAGCCAGAAGTAGTATAAAACCAGAGTGTTTTAAGAACATTGAACAATTCAGAGGTGTGAGACATGAGATGAGGTTGGTAGGGATCAGGTTTTGAAGGTTTTGTATGCCAGGATTAGATAATTGCAGTCTGTTCACAAGACCCGTAATTCTACCTCTCATAGAAAAAATAACAAAACAACTTTTTTGAACAACCTTACCTGAAATTCTGATACACAAAAAAGTTAGATGTGCAACATACAACTGCGCTGGTTGAAGTAGTGGCAGATCCTTGTGTGGCTACCTGTCTTCTTATCTCCTGTAGTGGCCTTAAAGTCATCTACCCCAAATCCTAGGATTTCCTCCCAGGGCACTTTAAAAAACTATTCTAATTAGTCCTGGAGATCTTAATGGATGTTAATTACAGGAGTGACATAATCTGATGTGGGTTCTAAAGATTACTTTGGAAACAGTGTAGAAGATGGATTTATAGAAAGTGAGAACAGCAGACCAGGAAGGAGAATTTAAATGACCTTGTGTTTGACAGTAGACTCTAAATAAGGGCCACATTGTTGATATTGACTAGAGCAAAAGATTCCTTGGGAAATAATATTGAACATTGAGGTTCTCTGCTTAAGGACCAAATCCATCTAAATAAGCATTGGGGTAAAATAAGCTTGTTTGGAGGTGTTTGAGAGGACAGGGGATTTATTTGGGTATAAACCGTGGTTAGCAAAATATTTTTGCCTTGGAATTTGGTTTAACACAACATAGGTGTGTTAAAATCATATATGAGTATGGATAATTGGTAAATAATTATTATGTAATACTGCTTATTTATTAGAGTCTTCAAGTTATATGTTTTTCTTTTTCAATGATTTAGAAAGTTGTGGAACTACTAGAAGAAACAAATGGGTCGAATGATAATTGGGTTAGGAAAGCTCGGTAAGGAAAGGTTAGATGAGCTGTGGGATACTTTGGCTCCCATAGGCTTTTTTATTTACATTTTCAGTGTTTTAAGGCTATGATATTTTGTATTCTTTCCTTTTTATACTTTACTAAGGTCATTACAAGCATAAAGTTGATAAGAATTAATTAATTACAAGAAAATTACTGTGTCTAAATTAAATTTTCTTCTAATATGAAACAGAATCTTTTCTATTTTTTTCAGCAGGGGAGGTAGGAAGGAGGGGAGATGATGGGGAAATCATGAGAACGTTAACTTAGGTTTTAATAATATGTAAAATGCAAGATTTTAAGGTATTTCTTCATTAGAAAAGACAAGGATTTGAATATTGGGTAATAAGTTCATAATTAATTTTCTAGTTACATTGTGCCATAAATAGTTGATATTATGTGATAGAACTAGTTGATTTCTGGGATTTCTTTTTGGTCATGTTCTTTGCTTATATTCTCCCTTAATTAAAAAAACAAAACAAAACAAAAGCCATGGAGGGAGTTTCAAGATAGTGGCATAAGAAGACTCTGAACTCTCCTTCTCCCATGGATACAATAAACTTACAGCTATATCTGGAATAAATTTTCTCTGAGAATTTGAACAGCCCCTCCACAACAAAAGACAAAAGAGACACATCAAGTAGTGTAGGCAAGTCGAAGACATGGCGTCACCCCCAACCCCATCCCAGGTGACCCCACAATCAGGAGGTATCCCATAATAAGGAACTCTCTTTGAGGAGGAAGGAGATTGTGCCCCTCATCAGGCGTCTTGACTCTAGGGGCTAGCACTGGAAAGATGACCCCCCACAAACATGTGGTTTTGAAAATCAATGGGGAGTTAAGAGAGGGAGAATCATAGAAAGATAGGTAACAGAGATCCTGCTGTGGCTTGTATACAAACCTGCTCTCCCTGAGATCAGCACAAAAGCCACAAATTGAAAAGTGCCTACCCTGTAAATGAGGGAGAACCACTAACTAATTTTAAGGAGGCTGTGGGAAAGGCAGGGACCTATAGACGTTTTGTCTGGTGATAGACGCATTGGTGGAGTCCATTTTTGGAATGTCATTCTAACTTGCTGGTGACAGAGCAGATGAGTGCCATTTCTAGTGCTCTCCCTCTAACATGCAAGCACTAGAGGACATATTCTGCCCACTTAACTCTTAACCTGGCTGGCAAGCACCCCACGCCACACAGCACCCCAGCTACAAAGGGCCAGGCTTGTGTCCTGAGCCCTGTTCTCCTCACTCAGCGATTGGGCTGCAAATGGACCAGATGACCACCCTGATCCCTACTTCTCCTGTGTAGCAACCAAGCTGCAATGAGTCCAGGTGGCTGCCCTAAATCCTGCCCAACCTATGCAGAGAACCAAGTTGTAACTGGGCTGGGAGAGTGCACTGAACCCTACCCTCACTGTGCAGCACCCAAGCCCCAAACCAGTTGGTCCAGTGACCTGAGTCCCACCTTCCCTGTGCCACATATGGGATACAGCTCAGTTGGTAAGTGCCAGAGCTATGTCCTCCCCTAGCAGCAGGTAAGCTGTAGTTAGCTTCCAGGGACACCCTAAGCCCCACCTAATCAGCATAGAGACTGAGCCATAACTGTGATGGGCAAGCAGCTAGAACCCCACTCTACCTGCACAGTGTCTGAGCCACAGCTGGGCAGGGTGAGTGCCCTGAGCGCTGACCTCGCCGTACAATAGTGCTGGCTGTATCACAACTGGTGGGCACATGTAGCCCATAGAGTTGTTGCCCATATGAAGTGTCTGGCTCTGATGGCCAAGGGAGATTGCTCTAATGGCCCACATGAACCAGCTGTTAAATAAGACCACCCTTTCAAGACTGAGGGAGGTAGCAATTTCGCTTAATATATAGACAAACAGAGAGCCAGAATGAGGAGATCAAAGAATATGTTCCAAACCAAAAAATAAGGCAAATCTCCATTAAAAAACTTTAATGAAAGGGAGATAGCAACCTACCTGATAAAGAAATCAAGTAATAGTCATAAAGATACTTAGCAATGTTGGTGGGAGAGTGGATGAACACAAGAACCTTAGCAGAGCCAGAGAAAATACAAGAAAGTATCAAATAGAAATTATAACTGAACTGAAAAATACAGTAGAGGGGTTCAGTAGCAGAAATGGTAAAACAGGAGCATGAAGGCAAAGCTTGAAGACAAAGTAATGGAAGACATCTAGACAGAGCGGCAAAATGAAAAGAATTAAAAGTGAGGACAACTTAAGGGACTTCAGGAACTACATCAAGTGGAATAACAATAAAAGTTCTCAGAGGAGATAAGAGAGGGAAAGGGCCAGAAAAATTATTTGAAGAAATAATGGCTGAAAACTTCCATAATCTGGAGAAGAAAACACATCCAGGTTCTGGAAGCCCTGGGAGTTCCAAACAACATGAGCTCAATAAGAAACAATCTCAGACACATTGTAATTAAAATGGTAAAAGGTAAGCATAAAGAGAGGATCTTAAAAACAGCAAGAGAAAAGCAACATATTACATACAGGGGAAACTCTAATGCCATCAGCAGATTTTTCAGCAGAAACTTTATAGGCCAGACAAGGGAGTGACATAACTAACATTTATTTATGAAGCATAACATATTGAAAGTGCTGAAAGGGAAAAACTGCCACCCAAGAATTTTCTACCTGGCAAGATTATCATTTAGAATTGAAGGAGAGGTAATAGTTTCCCATATAAGCAAAAGCTGAGGGAATTCATTGCCCCTAAAGTATGAAGGGTTAAAGACAAGAATAGTAAAATTAAAAATATAATTAGGTGCCTGGGTGGCTCAGTTAGTTGTGTCTGACTCTTGATTTGAGCTTATGTCATGATCTCAGAGTCGTAAGGTTGAACCCTACGTTGGGCTCTGTGCTCAGTGGGCATATGCTTGAGATTCTCTGTCTCCTTCTCCCTCTGCCCCTCCCCCTAAACACGTGTACATGCATGCTGTCTTTCTAAAATATCTATATAATCAGCGAAGGGATACATAAAATAAGATGTAAAATGCGTTACCAAAAATACAAAATGTGGGTAGTGGAAGTAAATATATAAAGCTTTGGGATGTCAAATTAACTTACTTTCAACTTAAAAGAGATTTTATTTACATGAGATATTCTGTATGAACCATACAGTAACCACAAAGAAAAAACTTCTAGGAAATCTACAAAAGGAAAAGAGAAAGGAAAATAAACACTAAATAAAACAAGTCTAACCACAGGGAAGAGGGAAGAAAGGAACAAAGAGAAACCACAAAAATAGAAAACAATTAACAAAATAATACATACCTGTCAATAATTATTTTTTATTTTTTAAAGATTTACATATTTATTTGAGATAGAGTGAGAGAGAGCTAGAGTGGGGAGGAGGGGTAGAGGCAGAGGGAGAAGCAGGCTCTCTGTAGGGAGCTCGATGCAGGGCTCAGTCCCCCCTAAGACCATGACCTGAGCTGAAGGCAGATGCTTAACTAACTGAGCCACCCAGGTACCCCTCAATAATTGCTTTAAATGGACTAAGTTCTCCAATCAAAAGATGTAGGTGATTGAATGGATTAAAAAAAAAAAAAGCCAGGATCCTCCTACATGCTGCTTGTAAGAGATTTACTTCAAATGTAACGACCCACACAGATTGAAAATGAAGGGATAGAAAAAAGATATACCATGGAAACTGAAAGAAAGCTGGGGTAATAATACTTCTATCTGACAAAATAGACTTTAAAAAAACCAAGATGATAAGAAAAACAAAGAAGGGCATTACATATTAATAAAGGTCTCAATCTAACGAGGATATAACATTTTAAATGTTTATGTACCGAATTTGGGGTACCTAAATATAAATGGTAGATAGTAACAGAAATAAAAGGAGAAATAGCAATACAATAATAGTAGTGGATTTTAATACTCTCTTGGATCAATGAATTGGCCATCCAGACAAAATCAATAAGGAAACATTGGCCTTAAGTGTCATATTAAACTAGATGGACTTGGATTCGTGTAGAACATTCTATCCTAAAACAGCAGAATACACATTCTTTTCAAATATGCATGTCTAGGATAGTTCATATGTTATGCCATAAAACAAGTTTCAGTAAATTTAAGAAGATTGAAATCATATCAAGTATCTTTCCAACCTCAATGCTATGAAACTATAAATCAGTTACATCTTAGAAGAAAACTGGGGGAAAAAAAAAACCAGTAACACGTGGGGCACCTGGGTGGCTCAGTTGTTAAGCATCTGCCTTCGGCTCAGGTCATGATCCCAGAGTCCTGGGATCGAGCCTCGCATCAGGCCCCCTGCTTGGTGGGAAGCCTGCTTCTCCCACTCCCTGTGCTTCTGTTCTGTCTCTCTCTGTCAAATAAATAAGCAAGCAAACAAACAAACAGTAATATGTGGAAGTTAAATAACATGTTATTAAACAACCAGCGGGTCAGCAAGGAAATCAAAGAGGAAATCTGAAAGTACCTTGAGACAAATGAAAATGAAACACAACATTCCAGAATCTCTGGGATGCAGCAAAAGCAGGTCTAAGAGGCAGGCTCATAACAATGCAAGCCTTCCTCAAGAAACAAGAAAAATGTCACATTAACAATCTACATAAAGGAACTAGAGAAAGAAGAACAAACAACCCCAAAGTTAATAGAGGGAAAGAAAGAATAAAGATCAGAGTAGAAATAAATAGGAACTAAAAAAACAGAGAAGATAATGAAACAAAGAGCTGGTTCTTTGAAATGATAAACAAAATTGGCAGACCTTTAGCCAGACTCATAAAAAAATAAAATAAGTCATCTGAAATGAAAAAACCCAAACAAAATCAAATCTAAATGAAAAAGAATTTGCAACTGATAACAAATTAAAGGATCATAAAGCTTTTTGCAGCAAAAAAAAAAAAAAATTAAAAGTATAAGAAAATACTATAAACAATTACATGCCAACAAATTGGACAACCTAGAAGAGTCGGATAAATTTCTAGAAACAACAATCTTCTAAAATTGACCATGAAGAATATAAAATCTGAATTGACAAATTACTAGTAATGAAACTGAGTCATCTACCAAAAACTCCAAGAAATAAAAGGCGAGATGTAGATGGCTTCACACATATTTTACCACAATTTAAAGAAGAGTTAATATCTTATCTGCCTAAACTATTAGAAAAAATTGAAGAGGAGGGAACACTTCCAAACTCATTTTATGAGGCCAGCATTACCCTATTAACAAAACCAGACAAAGACACTGCAGAAAAAGAAAACTATAGGCAAATATCCCTGATGAACACAGATGCTAAAATTCTCAAGAAACCAAAGCAATACATGAAAAGGATTGTACACCATCATCAAGTGAGATTTATTTCAGGGATATAAGGATGGTTTAACATTTGCAAATCAATCAATGTGATACACTTCACTAACAAAATATATGATGAAAATCATATGATCATCTCAATAGATGCAGACAAGCCACTGACATAATTCAATATCTGTTTATGATAAAAACTCTCAACAAAATGGGTATGAACGGAACATTCCTTAACATAGTGAAGGCTGTATATGACATTAATGAAGGCCATACATGACGGACCCACAGCTGACATCATATTCAATGGTAAAAAGCTGAAAATTTTTTCTCTAAGATTAGGAACAAGACAAGAATGCACACTCGTGCCATCTTAATTTAACATAATATTGGAAGTCCTAGTGACTGCTGGTAGGCAAGGAAAAGAAAAGGCATCCAAACCGAAAAGAAGTAAAATTTTCACTATTTGTTGATGACATGATACTATATGGAGTAAATCCTAAAGACCATCAAAAAACTACTGGAACTACTAAATGAATTCAGTGAAGTTGCGGGGTACAAAATTAATATACAGAAATTGTTGCATTTCTATTCACTAATAACAAAGTAGCAGAGAGAATAAGGATCCCATCTACAGTTGTATCAAAAAGGACAAAATACCTAGGAATAAATTTAACCAAGGAGGTGAAAGATCTATACCCTGAAAACCATAAGACCTTGAGGAAAGAAATTGAAGGCAACCCTCAAAATTTAAAGATACAGCATGCTCATGGATTGGAAGACTTAATATTGTTAAAGTGTTCATACTACCCAAAGCAATCTACAGAATCTGTGTAATCCCTCTCAATATGTCAATGGCATTTTTCACAGAACTAGAATAAATAATCCTAAAATTTTTGTGAAGCCCCAAAGAGCCAAAGCAATCTTGAGAAAGAAGAACAAAGCTGGAGGAATCATGCTGCCTGATTTCAAATTATACTACAAAGCTGCAGTAATGAAAATAGGATGGTACCACAAAACAGACACCTGAATCAACAGAATAGAATAGAAATCCTGGAAATAAACCCACATTTATATGGTCAATTAATCTACATGAAAGGAGGCAAAAACAGGTGATGGGGAAAGGCAGCCTTTTAAAATAATGGTGGTGTGAAAACTGGACAACTGCATGAGAAAGAATGAAATTGAGCCACTTTGTTAAATCATATACAAAAATAAGCTCTAAATGGATTAAAGACTTGAATATAATACCTGAAGCCATAATAAATCTCCTTGAAGAAAATATAGGTAGTAAGCTTTTTGACGTTACTCTTAGCAGTATTTTTTGGGGGATCTATCTCTTCAGGCAAGGGCAACAATAGCATGAATAAATGGGACTATACACAGTGAAGGAACTCATCAACAAAAGGAAAAGGCAACTTACTGAATGGAAGAAGATACCTACAAATGATATATCCAGTACAGAGTTGGTACCCAAAATATAGGAAGAACTCATACAACTCAGTAGCAAAAAAAAAATCCCAACCTGATTTAAAAATGGGACTGAATAGATATTTTTCTAAGAAGACATATGAATGGCTAACAGGCACATGAAAAGATGCAGCATCACTAATTATCAGGGAAATGCAAATCAAAACCACAATGAGGTATTACTTTACCCTTGTTGGAATGGTTAACATCAAAAAGACAAGAAATAACACATTTGGTGAAGATAAAGAGAAAAGAGAACCCTCATGTACTGTTGGTGGGAATACAAATTGGTGCAGCCACTAAAGAAAATAGTATGGAGGTTCCTCAAAAAATTAAAAATAGAAATACCATATGATCCAGCATTTCTACTGCTGGCTATTTATCTTATGAAAACCAAAAACACTAATTTGAAAAGACATATGTACCACTCTGTTCATTGCAACATTATTTACAATAGGTAAGGCGTGGAAGCAACCTATGTGTCCAGCAGGTGAATGGATAAAGAAGATGTGATGTGCATGTGTGAACAACATGGGGGTTAGGGGTGCTGATCTTCCCACATGTGTGAAAATCTGCATATGATTTTTGACTCTCCCCAAACTTAACTATTAATAGGCTATTGTTGACCAGAAGCCTTACTGATAGCATAAATAGTCAATTAACACATATTTTGTATGTTATATGTGTAATATACTGTATTCCTAAAAGAAAATAGGAAAAACAATGTTGTTAAAGTCTAAGGGAAATACATTGTAGTACTATATTGTATTTATGAAGAATCCATGTATAAGTGGACCCTTGTAGTTCCACCCCAAGTTATTCAAGGGTCAACTGTAATTAAAATCTTCACTGAAGCTTTTTCGGAGTTGACATCTAAGTTGCAGAGACTTTGAGAGAAAATATTCAGGATCACCCAGGATATTTTGAAGTTTTGGGGTTAAGCCCAAGAAATTGCGTTTATCACTTCTGCCTACATTTGTTGTCTTGAACTCAATTTCATGAGCTTACTTAACTTCAGGGAGACTGGCTAAAGTAGTTTGGCTGTGTGTTCAGGAGGAAAATAAAAAAGATTTAAATATATAATGTGTCTGCTTTAGAGCCTGTTGCTGCAGCCGGGAAGTGATAGTTATTAGTTTTGTTTCTAAAGATTTAATGATTTAGAGTAACGGTTATGTGGCAACTGCCATTATTAAGTGTTTTTAACAGTTACCATTAAAAGTCGTCATTTGGGGCTGGCTAATATGGAAAAATATAAAATAATATGTTTATTCTTAATGCTAATCAACAGAAAATTACTTGCAGGAAAATACTTAAAATACTTAGCAAAATGATTAATTATACTTAAAACTTGTAATAAATTGTGTACAGATAATTGGTATGCTAATTAAATAACATGCATATATTAAAATATGTTTTAGTGAGGGTTTACTATATATAGTTGGATAAAATTGTTTTTTCCATAGAAAATAGTTTTATAAAATGTTTTTACTAATTCACACTCTTTTAACCCCTCATTAATCTGGAGTTGCAGTTTATTACTTTGGTATTCTATTTACAGTAATTTTGCAACTTATCCTTTGAAGAATACATATTATCTCTTCTGTGAATAGTTAGTATTACACATGTCAGTTTATATAACTGTAAATGTGAAATAAACAAGAGAATTACGAGATGGTATATCATGATTCACTCCCAGGTACTTTGTTCTTCAGTGACTATAATCCTTCACAACTGTACCCTTGCACTTCCTTTAAAGTTTAAAGGACATTTTTACCTCAAAATTGTGTATAATATGTATAAAATAGTAGTCATGAAACACATTTTTATTTTGTTCTTTTAGGCCTATGGCATGTCTGCATTACCTTTAAATCTAATAAAAGGCACTAGAAGTGCTGCTTATGAACGTTTAGAAAACACTGAAGACATTGAAGAAGTGGAGCAACACATTCAAACGATTAAATCAAAAGTGAGTTGTTATTTTATTATAATTGGAAAGCATATAAGCGCATTGTCTTTGCACTACTTTCGAATATGACTTAGACATTGCAACCCCATATTTTTGATGTCGTTTGAATTTTTTTGCAACATGTCCTTAGCAAACTATGTCCATGGTTTTAAAATTTGTCTTCTGTGAAATGCAAGACACTAAAAATTTGAGAATTTCTATCAGTGTTCTAATAAGTAAAAGCGGAAGTTTTGCTCAGGTATGATCAAGACCTTGCTCATTCCCAGATATATTGATTTCATGTGTAACATCAGATTTTACTGTATCACTTATGTTCAAGTTTTATGTCCTAGTGGAATAAGGTAAAAATTACATGTAATCACTTGCCAATTGAGTGTACTTCTAAAAACACAAAGAAGTTTCTTCTTTATCACCTTGAAGTAACAGACGAACATAATTTATAGAACGTATTTATAGAACAGATAAATAATACTTGTAGAACATATAAAACCTATTTGTAAAACATTTTTAAGTATGTATTAAACTAGCATAATCCTGATATAGAAACCAGATGATAATTGCATACAAAAAAGAAGACTACATATGTACTGGTCTCTCTTATGAACATAGTTTTAATATAAAGAAAAATATTAGCAATTCAAACCTGTGCTGTAATAAGAGAATATTTTATAATTATCAGATCAGTTTTATCCTAGAAATTCAAGGATGATACATTAAAAAATTTATTAAAGTAGTTTAATGTATTGAGAATAAATGAGAAGCATTTGAATAGATGCTAAAGAATATTTAATAAAAGTCAATTTATAGTTATGATTTTAAAAAAAGCCTTACCAAATTAGAAGAGAAGAGTGTACTTAGGAAAGGAAGCCTGTAATGAGCATCATACTTAAATGATGAATTAAACATTCCCATTGAAGTCAGACACGGGTCAGTGCAGTCAGTATCATTGTTGCTCATTAGCATATTCCTGGAGGTCCTTGTCAGATAAGAAAGAATGCGGGTATAAGCATTGGAGGGAGAGAGAGGAAAAGGGAAATATCTTTTATTATTCACAGATATCATATACTAGGAAAATATGAAAGAATGAACTGATAAATTAATAGAACTAATAAGAGTTCATCAAAGTCCCTGGATATAAACATATAGAAATCATTAGCTAGTTGGAAGATGTAATAGAAAATGGTCTCATTCACAATAGCTGCAAACTATAAAATAATAAGAAATGTCAGAATCATCCTGGTAGAAATTATAAAAGTTATTGAAATACATAATAGAAGACTGAAATATATGGAGAACTTCATCCGTTCCTGATTGGGAAGATTGAGTATTGTAGGGATGATAGTTTTTCTAAAGTTTAGGTGGAAATTTATAAAAGACAAAATACGAAATTTTCGTAGACTCCCCTACCATATTGTAAAACAATCCTGAATTCAAATCAAATACAAAATTTACAAGACATTAGGGGAAAGTGGAAGTAAAATTTTATCTTGTTGTATAGAAGATCTTTCTGAACAAGCCACAAAAAACCCCAAATGCTAATTGAGAGATTGGTGAGTTTTACATTTTTGAGTTCTAAAATTTATGTACCCAAAAGCACCACCAAAAGGAGTCTATAATATAGGAGGATATCGCAATATGGATATGTATAAAGAACATCTTCAAATCAGTAAGAAAAAAGGACAAGCAATACATAGAAATAATGAACAAAAGACCCAAATAGAGTTTACTGAAGGAAAAATTAAACTCTCCAGTGAAAATGTAAAATGATGCTTCAGCTCTTCAGCAGTAAGAAGTTTGCCAAGCATCCCAGTTTGCCTGGAACTTGAGGGGATTTTCCAGAATGTGGAATTTGGAGTACAGAGACCATGATGGTTGGTCCCCCTGTAATCAGAGATAATAATCAGAGATATGCTAATTAGAACAACTCAATATTACTTTTAACTTTTAGAAGTCTTTGCAATATTTATCTTTGTCAGATGTTAATGGGATTTTGGGGATAGATATATTGCTTGTGGGAATGTAAAATATACAGCTTTTTAAAGAAAATAATTACGATATGTGCCTATACAAAAAAACATCCCTTTTTAATAAAGTTAAAGTTTAATTAAAGTTTAAAGTTTTAGTAAAGTTTAATAAAGTTTAATTAATAAAGTTTACTCCCATTTAATAAAGTTAAAGTTTAAAAGCAGTTGATGTCTAGGAACATCTCCTACTCAAGTATGTATATATACTTATATCTGGGTGAAAAAGGATATTCATGCACGTTGTTTATGCTCCCAAAAAAGAAAACAATCTAAGTGTTCAAAAATAAGGTATTTATTAATATACCATGGTATAATGTGGTATGCAGTGATGAAAAAAAATGAGCTGGATTTATATAGACTAAAGAATATATCTTTATATAATTAAAACAGACTCAGTTAAAATTCTAACCCTCCTTATTATGCATGTAGTTATCTGTGGGGCTTTTTCTCCTCATTTAATAAATGGAAATAAGTTACTACCAACTTCAAAGTTTTATTCTGAAGATTTGGGGAGAATAAATGTTAAAGAACAGATCAGTTTTAGGTACAAGAAATGTGCTCAAGAAATGTTAGCTATTATGTACAACAAAAACTCATATTAGCATATATGCATGCGTGCAAATACGTAGAAAATGTGTAGAAGGATATTGTATTGCTTAATGGTGGTAACAGGAAAGGGCAGTGTGAAGGGAAGCTTTAACATTTTACTTTTTTTTAAACAAAGGGTGTGTATTCATCTGCTTTATAACTACCCCCCCCCCCCCCCGCCCCATGAAATAATTAGTTAACTGCTGGTTTTCTATCCTGGTGTTTGTTTCTCTGACCAAAATTCTTCTTCTGTTGTTTTGGTCAGTAGGCAAAGCAGAGTGGGCCTCTACCCCTCACTCCACTGAGATATTCACCAAATAGATAACTTGGGTTTATTTTTAGTGGACCCTTAATATACTGATTTTTTCCTGAAATAGTGAAAGCTAGTTGTTAAGTAAAGCTACCTCATTATTGTTATCCTTTGGATACTAGAATGGCATTTCTGAGAAAAATTATATGTTTAGGATACAAAGTACTGTTTTTTTCTCATGCCACACACTTGAAGTATTATTGCCTGGATATGTCTTCTAGAAGGGAATGTTTGTTTTATTCTTTGTCCTTCCCAAAATACCTCTCTCTGAGGTGCCTTTTGGGAAAAAGTTTGAATAGTACCCATTGTATTTGACTTAAAGGAGTGAAGATAATTAAATATAGTCTAGTGTATGCAAAGTATGGTCTCTGGAGCGGTAGCACCCGCATCTCCTAGGGCTTTGGTAGAAATGCACATATTAGGCCCCACCCAAGACCAACTAAATTTTATTTATAGGATCTAGAAATCTGTGTTTAACAAACTTTTCAGGTAATTGTTATGCATGATAAAGTTTGAGAGGCAATTATCTTAAGGTATGGAAGACAACAGTTCCAGAAGAGCATGGCAGTGCCATTATGTAAAGAGATCATTATAGCTGTATAGATCTCTTTATTAAATGATATTTTTGAATATTGTCTTCATTATATCTATGATTTCAGATGAGGCTGCACTGGCATATGCTAGAGAGCAATTTTGTTGTCTCTCTCTTAAGAACCTATTTAAACCTGAATAGGGATATTAACATTTTAATATCTGATGTCTTTACTTTTTTTTTTTTTTTTTTTTTAAAGATTTGAGAGAGAGCGAGCGAGCAAGTGCAAGCATGAGTTAGGGGAGGAGCAGAGGGAGAGGGAAAGGGAGAAGCAGATTCCCCGCTGAGCAGGGAGCCCAATGCAGGACTCCATCCCAGGACCCCAGGATCATGACCACTTGCTCAACCAGCTGAGCCACCGAGGTGCCCCTGATGTCTTTACATTTTAAAAATGTAGTTCTATAAATATTTTTCTTGTTGCTTCCAATAAAAGCAAACAAATTTATGTTTCACCTTTTTTTGTATTTAGAAATTGTCATATTATTGTAATTTATTATTGTATCTGATTGAAGACACTTGGGGACAGTGTAGTTACAGTGGGAAAGTGTTATCTTTTAACCACCATGGGATAGGTACTGCTTGTGGTTACAGTAAGCATCACATAAAAATAGATGGATGAAAGTTACCTATCAGTAGGTTGGCCAAAGAAAACATGACTTATTTGCAAAAGTACTTGGAGAATAAGAAAGTGACAGTTCTTAGCAATTGTTATAAATATCTCTGCATAGCACATACTAGTATTATATCTCTCTGCTGGTATCTGAATCGGGCTGACCAAAGGGAGATAAGGGGTAGAACCAAATATATTAAGATAAGGGATAGAAGAGGAGCTTGGAGGTGAGAAAGAGTAATGGTGAAAATTGAATAAAGTACCCTGTTAAAAAGGCATTTTTAAAGATATTTATCTTCTTTCCACATAACTTTACCATATAGTTGGAAAACAGGAATCAAGAAGTTCATTAGTAAATGTACACACATCTACATTTTGATGCTGATCTTGTTTCAGAGATGTGTATTGTCACATTTTTTTTTTTCAGTTCGTAAATTTGCCTAAGGCATATCCAACCTAAAAAAGGTTTTGTTGCATGATTTGCTAAATCTGATGGGTATTTTACTAAGACCTTAACTGTAAAAAACTGTTATATTTTGTTCTGTTATTTACAGAGCAAAGATGGTCGACCTTTGCCAGCAAGGGATAAACGCGCCTTAAAACAATTTGAAGAACGGTTACGAACACTTAGGAAAAGAGAGAGGCACTTAGAATTCATTGAAAACAGCTGGTGGACAAAATTTTGTGGTGCTCTGCGTCCCCTGAAGGTAAATGGAGTTTTAAAAAAATTATGTTGTCACTCTTTTCCCAAGTTTATATGGACCTTGTAGAGTAATTGAGTTCTCTTTGTGAGGCATTACAGTGTGGTACTTGTGAGCATGAATTTCGGAGGTAAAGTGATTTTGAATCATAGTTCTGTCATTTGGTAGTTCAGGCCAGTTACACACCTCTCTGAGCTTCATTCATTTACTCATGTGTACAGCAAGTGTTTTAACAGAGGTGCTGGGAAATTTGAATTAAAATAAAAGTAATGTAGTATGTTGCTAACACATTTTGCAGGTGGGACTTCTCCATAAAAACGAGAACTGGGATCCATATTAGAACTCAGGAACCCTAACTGAAAGTAAAAGAATTTGCTTCATTGTTAGATGGTATGTTTCTGAAAATATGTAGAAAGGTATTTTTTAGGACAAAAGACCATTAATTAATCCTTCCTTCCTCCCTTCCCTTCCTTTCTTTCCTTCTTTTACATCTTTTCATTTTTGAAACTATCATTTGCTAGCCTTGAATTCTTCAGACAGTGGTACATAAACTGAAGTACCTACATTGAACTAAGGGCATAATAATACAACCTCAAGTCTAAAAAGTAGCTAGAACTTCTGGCCACAGACTTCTGTATTGTCCATTCTGTATCTGGCATTTTAAACATCAAGCTTTGTGTATAATATACTATTATACAAGTTGTAATTTAGACAGTGCAGTGAATAGACTGGTTTAAGGAAAGTTAGGCAAGATGAAGCTATAAAGTGGGTTTTGGCTAAGTTTAAAAAAATGTTTGAGAGAGCCCAATGAAAGGGTTGGTCAGGTTGAGTTCTGCTTTGTCTTCCTCTTGAAATTAGAATGGAAGTAAGGAAATGCATTGACTGCTCACCTTAAAAAGCTGCTTTTTGAAAGAGTTTTTAAAAGATATATCGTAATCAGATCTATTGTGTATTACTTTTTAAACCTTCTGTTAGAATCAGTTTTATTAAAGACTCACTACTCCTTTTTTGTGGGGTGATTGTCTTTATAATACCAAAAGTATGATGAAACCCTCCTCAGCTGTTTTTTTTGTTTTGTTCTGTTTTAATCTCCTCAACCTTATCTTAATTCTATATTTTTTATATGGCTTTTTTTATAAATATTTATAACCTGGTCTAACATTAGCTGCCTTGATTTAAACATGCCCTGTCCTATTTCACGGAACCTATTTTTAGAGGGATTTTTAAATCAACTTATTACGTGTGCAGACTGATCTTGCCAAATACAGATGTGTAGATATGGAAGATCACATTACTCTAAAAAGCTACTTGATGTCTTCGTCTGTCCCACTGAACTCAAACCCCAGATAGCTGTTGATGTCCTTCCGTCATTGTGGTTTAGTTTCACGTGCTTTATAATTTCATGTAAATGAAATCATAGAGTGTAGTATAATCTTTTTTTCTGGCTTTTTTGGTGCAACAAAATATTTCTTGAGTTTTGTCTGTGTTGAGTGTTTTCTTTCAGTAATTGATTCTGTTTTACTGCTGGGTAGCATCCTGGTGTATATGTCTATGTCACAATTTGTTTATCCACTCACCTTTTAGTGGAGATTTGAGTTATTTCCAGTTAGAGATTATTAGGAATAATGCTTATGTGAACATCTGGTATAGATGTGTGTTTTCATTTCATTCATTTTTGTTGGGTAAATAGTAGAATTTCTGGGTCTAATGTTTAATGTACATATAACTTTATAAGAAACTGCCAAAGTATTTTCCAAAGTAGTTGTACCATTTTCCATTTCCCACAGCAATATGAGATTTCAAATTGCTTCACATCCTTGTCAACTCTTATATTGTAACTTTGTAATAGTCATTCTGATGGATGTATGATACTATTTCATTATGGTTTTGATTTGCATTTCCTCGGTGACTAATGATAGTGAGCATTTTTTTAGTATTCTTATTGTGTATTTTCTTTAAAATGCCTGTGTATATCTTTTGTCCTTTTTAAAAATTAATTGTTTTATGAGTGAGTTACAGGAATTCTTTATATATTCAGCATTAAGTACTTTGTGAAATATATGTATTGTGAATGTTGTCTCTTTATAGCTTGCCTTTATGTTTTCTTAAACTGTCATTCAAAGAGATGTTCCTTAAATTTTTATTGCAATCATTTTTTCATATGTTTTCTTCTAGAAATTTTATGGTTTTAGCTTTTAAATTTTAGGTTCATAGTCCATTTTAAGTTAATTTTGTGGGATGGTATAACCTCAGGGTTTATTTTCCATACGGATATTCACTTGTTTCGGCAGCATTTTTGTAAAGACTCTTCTTTGCTCATTGACTTTCCTTGATACTTTTGCCAAACCAATTGATCATGTATATGTGTGGGTCTATTTCAGGACTTTCTCTTTTGCTCCATTGATTCGTATGTCCTTATGATGAAACTTGATTACTGATTTGTTATACAGTCAGTCAGGAAATCAAGGACTATAAATTCTTCAGTTTTGTTTCTCTTTTTCAATATTGTTTTAGCTATGCTAGCTCTTCTGCATGTTCTTGTAAATTTTAGAATCAACTTAAAATTCTACAGAATATCCACTGGGATTTCTGTTAGGATTACTTTGAATCTGTAGGCAAATTTGGGGAGAATTGACATTGTAAACTTGAACCAAATGAAAGTTTGTAAGCCACTAAAACTGACACCAGCCTTTTGCAGTGAAGAAAAAAAGGCTATTTATTGCTGTGGCACCACCTAGGATAGCAGGGAGCTAATGCTCTGAAGACCTGAACTACCTGATGGCTTGCAAGTGAAGGTTTTTTGGTTTTTTTTTTTTTTAAAGATTTTATTTATTTATTTGACAGACAGAGATCACAAGTAGGCAGAGAGGCAGGCAGAGAGAGAGGAGGAAGCAAGCTCCCTACTGAACAGAGAGCCGGATGCCGGGTCAGGGTGGGGCTCAATCCCAGGACCCTAGGATCCTGACCTGAGCTGAAGGCAGAGGCTTTAACCCACTGAGCCACCCAGGCCCCCCTGCAAGTGAAGGTTTTTAAAGGCAGATTTTGGGGCAGGAGGCCTCCTGAGAAGGTCAACCCCACTGTTTGGAGGCCCATCTTAGCTGTTAGCTGTTTTGTCTGGTACCCCAGAGGTCTTTTCCATCTCAAAAGGCTCGGAATCTGAAAAATACCTTTTATTCTTTATGTTAAAAATTTCTAGTCCATGAACATGAGATCTTTCCATTTATTTATTGTATCTGAAAGTTCTCTTTGCAATATTTTGTATATTAAGCATAAAGGTCTCTCGAATATTTTGATAAATTTTTCTGTATTTTTGTTTATACAGTTACACATGATTTTGCTTAATTTCAGTTTTCAATTTTTGGCTTTTAGTATGTAGAAATTTGTTTTTGTACATTGATGTCATATCATGCAACCTGGCTAAATTATTACTTCTAGTAGTCTTTTTATAGATTCCTAAGGAATTTTTATGTACATGAACATGTTGGCTGCTAAAAGGCAATTTTATTTCTTCCTTTTCAATCTAAGAGTTCCATGTTTTTTTTTTTTTTTCTTATTATACTGGCTAAAACCTGCCACACAATCAATTTACCACTTATTCTTTTTGTTATATAAATGTATTATTCTTGAATATGGATTGAAATTCTTATCTACCTTTCATTTTCTGGGCCTCTTAGAATAATAGGAATAATTAGGAACAGGTAGGAGTAATAGGCATGCCTGGAGAAAAACTCTGGGCATATAAACTTATTGTTATATAATTGAGGGTTTAACATGAATGTGAAGGGATAAGCACTGCTTTGAAATATGAAAATTGTTTATTCATCATTCTACGCACAGTTGATATAATTCAGAAATAGAAAGCCACGTGCTCTTAGTGTCTCTTCAACATTAGGATCCAAGTAGTCCTAGTCAAAGAAAGTAGAGACAGGCCCACTCATTCCTCTGCATTTCTCAGTACATTTTAGAGGTGACAGACCTGTGAGAAGCTCCTGATAGAAAATTTCTTTGAAGTTATGCTCTATCTCAAAATTTTGTGCTAGTATTGCCTTTTACTCTGTATTTGAATCCATGTTTATTATAAAATGAATTAGATTTTTTTTTTTGCAAATGCAGAAGTTTAGAGTTTGATGATTATACGATTTTTTGGTAAAAATACTATAATTTCTTAAGATTAGATCCCCATGAGATAACTGTTGATCTTGTGATTTCACATTGCCATGTATTTTGTAGGGTATGCATACCTCATTTCTTCTTCTTCTTTTTTTTTTAAGATTTTTATTTATTTGAGAGAGGGAGCACAAGTCGGGTGGGGGGGCAAGGGGCAGAAGGAGAGGGAGAAGCAGGCTTCCCGCTAAGCAGGGAGCCAGATGCCGGGTCTCTATCCCAGGACTCTGGGATTATGACCCGAGCCAAAGGCAGACACTTAACTGCCAGAGCCACCCAGGTGTCCCTGCATACCTCATTTCAGAGGCATAGATTTTGCTGTCACATACATCTGGTTTTGAGTGCTTTTTCTGATCCTTACCAGCTATATAAACTTGTTACTTAACCTTTCTTTTTCTTTTTTTTTAAAGATTTATTTATTTATTTTTGAGAGAGGGCGTGCGCATGCACACACACGTGCAGGGAGGAGCAGAGGGAGAGAGAAATTTTAGTAGATTCCATGCTGAGTTTGGAGTCTGACATGGGGCTTAGTCTCACAACCCTGAGATCTTGGCCTGAACCAAAATCAGGAGTCAGATTATTAACCCACTGCACCACGCAGGTGCCCCATTACTTCACCTTTCTAAACCTTAACTTTTCTCATCCTTATAATGGAGTTATATACTTCCTTTATTTTTGTTATGGGAATTAAAAGAAATAAGGTATGTAGTGTTAGTTCCTTTTGACTGAAACAGCTCAGAAAGCTGCAAGCTGCTATTGTTATAGTTCCGTATATAGGATTTTTCAAGTTCTTAAATGGTGCCATAGAACTCAAGGGAAAAAAATCCATTTTATGTTGTAGACATTTATAAAACTAAGTATCTAATTAGAATAAGTTAATGGCTTCTTAAAACAACTTTTATATATAATACTGAAACACATTTCTAAACATACAGTCTAATGTTAATTAAATACTTCAATAAATTCTCCTCTGACAGGCATTCTTTGAGCTTTTACAGCTAATTGGCCTGGGTAACCTATAGATTTACTATGTTTTAAATATAATTTTTGATTTTATCATATCACTACATTTACTATATATATAGTAAATATATATAGTATATATATAGTAAATATATATATAGTATAAATATGGTAAATATATATAGTATATATATAGTAAATATATATATATTAGCTTTTACAGCTAATTGGCCTGGGTAACCTTTAGATTCACCAAGTTTTAAATATAATTTTTTATTTTATTATATCACTACATTTACTATATATATATATTTACTATATATATACACTATATATATAGTATAGATACTATATATATATTTACTATATACATATACCATATATATATATATATAGTATATCTACTATGTATATATTTTCTCTAGATATTTGCCTATTCGGGGTATCTTATGTAAGTGGAATTATTCTGTATTTGTTATTTTGTGTATGGCTTATTTCAGTTTGTATAATGTCTTCAGGATTCATCCATGTTGTAGATGTATCAAAATTTCATTCCTTTTTAAGACTCAATAATATTGGGTTATATGTATATTTCACATTTTGTTTATCTGTTGGTGCACATTTGGATCATTTCCAACTTTTGGCTATTGTGAATAGTGCTGCTGTGGTAACTGATGTACAAGTATGTTTGAGTCCCTGCTTTCAATTCTTCTGTGTATATACTTAGAAATGGAATTGCTGGATCATATTTCAGTTTTGTGTTTAGCTTTTTGAGTTATTTTTCACAGTGGTGTACCATTTTATATTCCCACCAGAAATGCACAAGGCTTTCAGTTTTTCCACATTCTTGCAAACACTTAATTTTCTGTTGTTTTGATAATAATCAACCTTATGGTTGTGAAGTGATATATCATTGTGGCTTTGATTTGCATCTCCCTAATAATTAGTGATGTTGAGCATCTTTTCATTTGATTATTGACCATTTGTATATTTTCTTTATAGAAATGTTCATTCAAGTCCTTTGCCCATTTTTAAATTATTTATATTTTATTGTCAAGTTGTAAGAGTTTTTTTTTAATAATCTGAATATTAACTCCTTATCATATATATGATTTGCAAAGATTTTCTCCCAGTCTTGGGTTGCCTTTTCACTGTGTTAATAGTGTCCTTGATGCACTAAAGTTTTTAATCTTGATGAAGTCCAATTTATCTAATGTTTTTGTTTTACCTATCTTTCAGTATGCTATCCAAAAAACAATTGCCAAGTCCAGTGCCATGAAGATGTTCCCCCTTTATATCCCTAAAAGTTTAATAGCTTCCACTCTTAGGTTTACGTCTTTTTATATATTGAATTAACTTTTGTATATGGTTAAGGGTAAGGGTCCAGTTTCATTCTTTTGCATTTGCATGACCCTTACCCAGCACCATTTGTTGAAAGGACTGGCCTTCTCCCATTGAATGGTCTTGGCACCATTATCAAATATCACTGGATCATATATGGGAGAGTTCATTTCTGGGGTCTCTTCCATTGGTTATATATCTGCCTTTATGCCAGTAAAGCTGTTTTGGTTACTGTAGCTTTGTAGTTTTTTTTTTTTTAATTAACATATAATGTATTATTTGTTTCAGGGGTACACATCTGTGATTTATCTGTTTTGATTACTGTAGCTTTACTGTAACTTTGTAGTTTTTTTTTAAATTAACATATAATGTAGTATTTGTTTCAGGGGTACACGTCTGTGATTTATCAGTCTTACACAATTCACAGCACTCACCACAGCACATACCTTCCCCAGTGTCCATCACCCAGCCACCCCATCCCTCCTACCCACCTCCAGTCCAGGAACCCTCAGTTTGTTTCCTGAGATTAAGAGTCTCTTATGGTTTGTCTCCCTCTCTGGATTTGTCTTGTTTCATTTTTCCCTCCCTTCCACTATGATCCTCTGTCTTGTTTCTCAAATTCCTCAAATCAGTGAGATACGATAGTTGTCTTTCTCTGATTGACCGATTTCACTTAGTATAATACCCTCTAGTTCCATCCGTGTTGTGGCAAATGGCAAGATTTTGGTGGTTTTTTTTTTTTAATGGCTGTGTGATATTCCATTGTACACACACACACACACACACACACACTACATCTTCTTTATCCATTCATCTGTTGATGGACATCTAGGCTCTTTCCATAGTTTGGCTATTGTAGACATTGCTGCTATACACATTCAGGTGCATGTGCCTCTATGAATCACTACATTTGTGTCTTTAGGGTAAATACTGAGTAGTGTGATTGCTTGGTGTAGGGTAGCTCTATTTTCAACTTTTTGAGGAACCTCCATACTGTTTCCAGAGTGACTGTACCAGCTTGCATTCCCACCAACAGTATAGAAGGATTCCCCCTTTCTCTGTATCCTCACCAACATCTGTCATTTCCCGACTTGTTAATTTTAGCCATTCTGACTGGTGTGAGGTGGTATCTCACTGTGATTTTGATTTGTATTTCCCTGATGCCAAGTGATGTTGAACATTTTTTCATGTGTCTGTTGGCCATTTGGATTTCTTCTTTGCAGAAATGTCAGTTCCTGTCTTCTGCCCAGTTCTTGATTGGATTATTTGTTCATTGGGTTTTGACTTTGATGAGTTCTTTACAGATTTTGGATACTAGCCCTTTATCTGATATGTCATTTGCAAATATCTTCTCCATTCTCTCGGTTGTCTTTTGGTTTTGTTGACTGTTTCCATTGCTGTGCAAAAGCTTTTGATCTTGATGAAGTTCCAGTAGTTCATTTTTGCCCTTGTTTCCCTTGCCTTCGGCGATATTTCTAAAGAAGTTGCTACAGGTGAGGTCGAAGAGGTTGTTGCCTGTGTTCTCCTCAAGGATTTTGTTGGATTCCTATCTCACAATTAGGTCTTTCATCCATTTTGAATCTTTTTGTGTGTGTGTGGTATAAGGAAATGGTCTGGTTTCATTCTTCTGAATGTGGTTGTCAAACTTTCTCAACACCATTTGTTTAAAAAAGTCTTTTTTTCCATTGGACATTCTTTCTTGTTTTGTCAAAGATTAGTTTACCATAGAGTCCATTTCTGGGCTCTCCATTCTGTTCCACAGATCTGTGTGTCTGTTTTTGTGCCAGTACCACACTGTCTCAATGATTACAGCTTTGTAATAGAGCTTGAAGTCTGGAATTGTGATGCCACCAGCTTTGGTTTTCTTTTTCTACATTCCTCTGGCAATTCAGGGTCTTTTCTGGCTCCATACACATTTTAGGATTATTTGCTCCATTTCTTTGAACAGAGTTGATGGTATTTTGATGGGGATTGCATTAAATATGTCAATTGCTCTGGGTAGCATACACATTTTGACAATATTTGTTCTTCCAATTTATGAACATGGAAGTTTTTCCATTTCTTTGTGTCTTCCTCCATGTCTTTCATGAGTATTCTATAGTTTTCTGAGTATAGATTCTTTGCCTCTTTGGTTAGATTTATTCCTAGGTATCTTATGGTTTTGGGTGCAGTTGGAAATGGGATCAGCTCCTTAATTTCTCTTTCTTCTATCTTGCTGTTGGTATATAGAAATGCAACTGATTTCTGTGCACTGATTTTATATCCTGATACTTTACTGAATTCCTGTATGAGTTCTAGCATTTTTGGGGTGGAGTCTTTTGGGTTTTCAATAAAAGTATCATATCATCTTCAGAGTGATAGTTTGACTTCTTCTTTGCCAATTCAGATGCCTTTAATTTCTTTTTGTTTTCTGATTGCTGAGGCTAGGACTTCTAGTACTATGTTGAGTAGCAGAGGTGATAGTAGACATTCCTGCTGTATTCCTGACCTTAAAGGAAAAGCTCTCAGTTTTTCCCCATTGAGAATGGTATTCACTGTGGGTTTTTCATAGATGGCTTTGATGATATTGAGGTATGTACCCTGTATCCTTACACTTTGAAGAGTTTTGATCAAGATAGGATGCTGTACTTTGTCAAATGCTTTTTCAGCATCTATTGAGAGTATCATATCAACAAGTTCTTGTTCTTTCTTTTATTAATGTATTATATCACATAGATTGATTTGTGAATGTTGAACCAACCTTGCAGCCCAGGAATAAATCCCACTTTGTCATGGTGAATAATCCTTTTAATGTACTGTTGGATCCTATTGGCTAATATTTTGGTGAGAATTTCTGCATTCATGTTCCTCAGCAATGTTGGTTTGTAATTCTCCTTTTTAATGGAGTCTTTGTCTGGTTTTGGGATGAAGGTAATGCTGGACTCATAAAATGAGTTTGGAAGTTTTCCTTCCATTTCTATTTTTTGGAACAGTTTCAGGAGAATAGGTAGTAATTCTTCTTTAAATGTTTGGTAGAATTCCTCAGGGAAGCCATCTAGCCCTGGGCTCTTGTTTGTTGGGAGATTTTTGATGACTGTTTCAATCTCCTTACTGGTTATGGGTCTGCTCAGGTTTTCTATTTCTTCCTGGTTTGGTTTTAGTAGTTTATATGTCTCTAGGAATGCATCCATTTTTTCTGGATTGTTTTAATTTCCTGGCATATAGTTGTTCATAATATGTTCTTATAATTGTTTGTGTTTCTTAAACGTTGGTTGTGATCTCTCCTCTTTCATTCATGATTTTATTTATTTGGGTCCTTTATCTTTTCTTTTTGATAAGTCTGGCCAGGGGTTTATCAGTCTCATTTGTTCTAAGGACCAACTCCTACTTTCTTGATCTGTTCTACTGTTCTTTTGGTTTCTATTTCATTGATTTCTGCTCTGATCTTTATGATTTCTTTTCGCTTGCTGGGTTTAGGCTTTGTTTGCTGTTCTTTCTCCATCTCCTTTAGGTGTGGGGGTAGGTTGTATATTTGAGACCTTTCTTGTTTCTTGAGAAAGGCTTGTATAGCCATATACTTTCATCTCAAGACCGCCTTTGCTGTGTCCCAAAGATTTTGAACAGTTGTATTTTGACTTTTATTTGTTCCCATGAATTTTTTTCAATTCTTCTTTAATGTTCTGATTGACTCGTTCATCTTTAGTAGGATGCTCTTTAGCCTCCATTTATTTGAGTTCTTTCCAACTTTCCTCTTGTGATTGAGTTCTAGCTTCAGAGCATTGTGATCTGAAAATATGCAGGGAATGATCCTAATCTTTTGGTCTGGGTGAGACCTGATTTGTGACCCAAGATGTGATCTATTCTGGAGAATGTTCCATGTGCAGTAGAGAAGAATGTGTATTCTGTTGCTTTGGGATGGAGTGTTCTGAATAGAACTGTGATGTCCATCTGGTCCAGTGTGTCATTTAAGACCTTTATTTCCTTGTTGATCTTTTGCTTGCATGATCTGTCCATTTCATGAGGAGGGTGTTAAAGTCTCCTACTATTATTTTATTATTGTCAATGTGTTTCTTTGGTTTTGTTGTTAATTGGTGTATATAGTTGTCTGCTCCCATGTTAGGGGCATAGATATTTAAAACGGTTAGATCTTCTTGTTGGACAGACCCTTTGAGTATGATATAGTGTCCTTCCTAATTTCTTATTATAATCTTTGGCTTAAAATCTGATTTATCTGATATAAGGATTGCCACCCCAGCTTTTCTTTTGATGTCCATAAGCATGATAAATTGTTTTCCACCCCCTCACTTTAAATCTGGAGGTTTCCTTGGGTCTAAAATGAGTTTCTTGTAGACAGTATATTGATGGATCTTGTTTTTTTGTTTGTTTGCTTGTTTGTTTTTTAATCCATGCTGATACCCTGCGTCTTTTGATTGGGACATTTAGCCCATTTATATTCAGGATAGCTATTAAAAGGTAGGAATTTAGTGCCATCGTATTGCCTGTAGGGTGACTTTTACTGTACCTTGTCTCTATTCCTTTCTGGTCTACTACTTTTAGGCTCTCTCTTTGCATAGAGGACTCCTTTCAGTATTTCCTGTAGGGCTGGTTTGGTGTTTGCAAATTCTTTTAATTTTTGTTTGTCCTGGAAGCTTTTTATCTCTCCTTTTATTTTCAATGGTATCCTAGCTGGATATAGTATTCGTTTGCTGGATATTTTTCTCATTTAGTGCTCTGAATACATCATGCCAGTTCTTTCTGGCATGCCAGTTCTCTGTGGATAAGTGTGCTGCCAGTCTAATATTTCGACCATTGTATGGTACAGACTTCTTGTCCTGAGCTGCTTTCAGGTTTATTCTCTTTGTCAGTAAGACTTGTAAGTTTTACTATTAGATGATGGGGTGTGGGCCTATTGTTATTGATTTTGAGAGGGATTCTCTGTGCCTCCTGGATTTTGTTGCTTGTTCCCTTTGCCATTTTAGGGAAATCTCTTGTATAATTTGCTCCATTATACCTTCTGCCCCTCTTTCTTTCTTTCTTCTTCTGGAATCCCAATTATTCTAATATTGTTTCTTCTTATGGTATACTTATCTCTTGAATTCTCCCTTTGATGTCCAGTTGTTGTTTGTCTTTTTCTCAGCTTCTTTGTTCTCCATCATTTGGTCTTCTATATCACTAATTCTCTCTTCTGCCTCATTTGTCCTAGCAGTTAGAGCCTCCATTTTTTAGTTCACCTCATTAATAGCCTTTTTGATTTCGATTTGGTTATATTTTCTTTTATTTCTCCTGAAATGGATTCTTTAGTATCTTCTCTGCTTTTTTTTCAAGGCCAGCTGATATCTTTATAATCGTCATTCTGAACTCTAGTTCTGATACCTTACTAATGTCCGTATTGATTAGGTTCCTGGGAGTCGATACTGCTTCTTTTCATTTGAGGTGAGTTTTTCCGTTTTGTCATTTTGTCCACAGAAGAAAAGATGAGTGAGAGAAAAAAATGCTAAAAGGGTAACAGTGACCCTTGGAAAATATACATTTCCAGAAAGTGGTCGCTTTACTGTTCATAGAATTGTTATTCTTTTCTTTGATCTCCAGTTGAGTTTGTGGGTGTTCAGAATGGTTTCATAACTGTCTAGCTGAATTCCTGGGACCAGATGAAATTTAGGTCTCTTACTCCTCCTCCATTGTGCTCCTCTGTAGTAAGTTTTGGAATAAGGAAATAAGAGGCTTATAGCTTCTTCTGTAAGATTGTTTTGGCTATTTGAGGTTTTTAGAAATTCCATATGAATTTTAGGATGGGTTTTTCTATTTCTGCAAACAAAACCACTTTTGCAAAAACACCTTTGTACTTTTCATAGGCATTGTGTTCATTCTCTAGATCACTTTCAGTGATATTGTTATTTTAACAATATTAAGGCTTTAAGTACATTAACGTGGCATGTCTTTACATTTACTTATGTCTACTTGAGTTTCTTTCAGCAGTGTTTTGTAGTTTTCAGTGTATCAAGTCTTTTGTCTCTTTGTTTATTAAATTTATTCCTAAGCATTTTATTATATTTGGTTCTGTTTATTTGAATCAGACCCATAATAAAGAAGTAGCAAAATTTTTATTTCTGCTTGTCCCACCAATATCCTAACCCCCCAACACATATACAAACATAAACATAACAAAATTTCATAAGGTAAGCAAACAGTGAAAATAATTTCATCATACACAGGCAGTGCATTGCTGTTTTGAAGTTGTGTGTGGGAATATTTTAATTTTTTTTACTGATGTTTTTGTTATGTCATTTTACTCTTTGAAATTTACTGTGAATTATGTTTAAAGATGTAGCAGATTTCCTTTCTCAGAATAATACTTAAAGCATGTCTGTTTTTGTTTTGGTGGTGGTGATTTGTTTTAGGCCATACCATTTGAGTATGTCTAAAGACAAAGACTGGCACTTTCTAACTTTAAAGAAGTCTTATTAAGTATTTTATTGGAAGTATAATTGTGCATTCCAGGTTTTTGCTTGATCGCTACTTATAGATACAGTTTAGTGTAGATGCTTCTTAAGATCTGTTTTGGGTGGTTTAGGTTGGTAGTAATTGTGCTAAAGTTCCTGTAACTTACAGTGTCTTGTAGATTACCAGTAAATTTATGGTATGGACATTGAAGTTCATATAAGAATAAACCCACTAGTAAGCAACCTAACCCATCTTTATATTAGTACAGTTATGAAACTCAAGTATATAGAAAACCTTGGATTGGGTCTTGGAAATAAGTGAGTGAACAATACATAACCTTGTTTTTTGTGTTTGTGTTGAAGAACAACCTGTTTAATATATATGGTTGATTCATTAACATTGAACTTAAGACTACCAGTAGTATAACTCATACCTGAACAAGGCTTACCTAACACATGTACTTTCTCAGTAATCATAGCCTTCTTAGTCTTAGGAACACTAGATAGCACTTCATCACTGTGTTTGGGGGCTGTTTGAAAGAGCAAAAGTACCAACACAAAAGCACAAAAATATAAAGAATGTAACACTAAATAGAGAAAGGATACTTGTTTACAGTATGTGAGCTGAAATAAAGTGTTGCCTTGTTGTGCAGGTTGGGAACTTGCGCATCAGGTGACTTAGATTTTTTATTACTTTGCACATATCCCAGAAGACCACAAGTGCCCCAAGTATTGATTTTAAGTTTATAAATAAATTTTAATGAGTAGATGGTTTTGCAGATGCAATCTGCAATTGAGAATCAACTGTACCTATTAGTAAAAACAAAACAAAAATCCCCAAATCCAGCAAGTGTTATCTCCAGTTCTTACTGTAAAACTTTGTGTTTAAACAAAGATAATTTGGGGAAAATTGCATGAGAGATAGAAGAGATTTGGAGGTTGGGCGTAAGAGTGATCTGAAATCCTGTAAAAGTTAAATAAACTAGTCACACACAAAAATAAATAATAAATATTGTATGATTCCAGTTATGTGAGGTATCTAGAGTGGTCAAATTCATAGAAACTGAAGGAATGATGGCTGCCAGGGGCTGGGGAGAGAGACATGGAGAGTTGTTGAATTGATGTAGGGTTGCACAAACATGTGAAAGTATTTAACACTACTAAACTGTACACTTAAAAAAAGTTAAGATGTAAATTTTATGTTATGTATCTTTTACCACTATTTAAAAAATAGAAACAAAAAACAAATGGCCAAAAACCAGGGAGAAATGAAGAATCGGACTGTCTGAAAAAAATGGGAGGAGAACACAGTTAATTTCAGAAATGAAGAAAAAATATAGGGTGTCCAAAGGAGAATAGAAGCAAATAAAATTTAGTAAGTGGCACTGAATAAAGGTATTAACAACCAAGAGAAAGAAAACAAGGTGAAATAAAAAGGATCAAAAGGTGTTGAAATAGAAGAGAAAGAGAAACTACATGTTTAATTGGTGTCCATGCAGTAGCAAAACAAAACAAGTTAGCGGAACTAATATTTTAAAGCCGTATTCCAAAAATCCACCTAAAAATAGACATACATAGATCTCCATATTGAAATAGCCACCTTGTACCTGGGAAAATTTTATGTGCATTTTTCTAGTAACACTGACTTCAAAATTAACGAAGAGCCCTCAAGATTTCCAAGTAAAATAATCAACTGACTTTACAAGGGCAACATAGTTAGAATCAGACTCCTCAAAAAGCATGATAAAGCAAGGCAAGAATGGGGGAAACTTAAAAAAAAGTTTCAGTGAAAAAGTATGAAGCCAGAAGTTTTTATATAGCCAAACTATCTTTTAGAAAAACAGTTTTTAAACATTTAAAACTCAGAGAATTCTGTACTCATGGGCTCTTGAGAAGGCCACTAATTGCCAAGTTCTAACCAACCAAGAGGTGAGAGGAAAAACATCAGCAAAAGAAATAAGGTGAATATTTAATATTGTAAGTCTGTGAAGAAAAGATGTGGGCAAGGATGAGACTATGTATAAACATTGTTCTAATTAAACAAATCGTGCAATTAAGAAAGGAAAAAGAGGAGTAGGATTTCTTATAGATTACTGTGTGGGGAGTTAGGTGGAAGTTGGATACATAAAAACTAAACAACTCTATACCAAAGGGCTAAATAAGAAAATTGAAGTACACCAAAACAAAAGTATAAACCTTCTTGACAAAAAGGAACTAAAAGAGTGAAGAACACACATTAAGTAAGAAACACAAGAAATATACACACAATTCTCAGACAGTAAGACTGTTGAGGTTAATGTTTCAGGTTAATATTTAATTCATTAAATATGAATGGAACTAACTCACTATTAAAAGAAAAATTTTAATTTTCTTTAGAAAGCAAGATATGCCGTTTAAAGGAGACACCTAAAACAGATTGACAAAAGCTAAAAATGTGTGTTGAAAGATATGTGAGGCTTGTGGAAATAATAAGAAAACATATAGTGATCTTGGTGTTAGATAAAGTAGAATTTCAAGCTTAAAGACGTTAAATCCAACAAAGGATATGTTTTGTGATAGTCAGAATCCCTTCTTCTCTCCCCAGTGATTTCCATTCCCTAATCCGTGGAACCCTTAGAATGTTACATGAAGTGGCAAAGGGGACTGTGCAGATGCAGTTATGGTTACAGACTTCACGGAGGTTATCCTGGATTACCTGAGTGGGCCCAGTCTAATAACATGAGCCTTTAAAATCATAGAACTTTTTTGGCTAGAGTTAGAGAGAGAGAGAGTTAAAAATGTGAAAAAGACTTGACTTGCCATTACTAATTTGAAAATGAAGGGGGCAGTGTGAAAAGGAATGCCAGCAGCTTAAGGAATTGAGAGGCTCCCTGTTGATAGCCAGCAAAGACTATTGGCCTTGTCACCTCAAGGAACTGAATTCTGTGAACAAACTCAAAGAGCATGAAGTGATTCTTCCCCAGAATCTCTGGAAGGGAATACAGCTCTGTTGACAACTTGGTATTATGCGACCTTAAGCAGAGAACCAGCAGAACTGCTGTGCGTATATTTCAGACCTACAGAATAAGTTGCTGTTTTAAGCCACTAAATTTGTAGTAGTTTGTCAGTGTAGCAATAGGAAACTAATATACCTGTTAATATGAAAATTCACAAGTTGCAAGGAAGATAAAATAGTTATGTACCAAAGAACACAGTAGCCAATCTTAGGAAGCAAGAAGTATGAGAGATCAAGGAGACAAAGATTGAAATACGTTAACGGTATGAGAATAACATAACACCATACTCAGGGGAAGACATTTGGTGCACAAAATTGAGTAAGATTATAGAAGACCTAAATTTAATCAATAAGGTGTATCATAACTTTTGAACTGTACATCCCAATATTAGCAACTGTACCTTCTCTCCAAGTGCACATGGAATATTCACTAAATTGATCATATATTGTGTCATGAAGAAGCTGTCAGTGAATTCTGCAGAGTAGATGTATTACAAACAACTCTTTCCTGATTGCAGTGCAGCATTAAAACTAGAAATTACAACAAAATCAATAAGCTAAGGCACTTTTCACTTGGAAATTAACCTTATATTCAGCAACTCTTGGGTGAAAGGAAAGGAGAAAAACAAATTGCAAAATTTCTAAAAATTAATGATGGAAACATCATATTAGAATCTACGGGATACATTTAAAACAGTGTTCAGGAAATAGTGATCAGGAAATTCAAAGCCATAAACACACTTATTCATAAAAATAAAAGGATAAAAACATACACACTAAATTCCAAGCACAAAAGGTGAGCAAAGTAAACCCAAAAAAAAACACAGGGAAAAAAACAAACATAAAAGCAGAAAATAATCAGAGAGGAAAAACAGATCAGTTAATATAATTTCTATGTGTATGCTTTAATTAATAATAAAACATTATTAATTTAATAAATAGGTAAGACACTAACTGCATTGAAAGAAGACAGGGCTGATTGGAGAAATGGTACTGAGACAGGTGCTGGGAAAATATATAAGCCCACACCTGCTTATGTCAGAAGGAGAGGATGTTCTGAGGAGTAGCTGGGGTATGATAAAAGGAACTAGCTTAAAGGGGCTCCCACTTCCTAAATCTGGGACCATTTAAGTATCAAAATATATGAATATATTGATATTTATTAAATGAGTAAATGGAGAAAGGAAAGCTCTTCCCTGCTATGGAATCCTAATAAATGTAGAATGAGTATCAGAAAATCAGTATTTGGTAAACACCACATACTGCTTCTTGCAAGAGACATAAATGAATGCTAAAATTAGAAGGTGAGAGTTTGGAGAGAATAGGATATTCCCATAATCTCAAACTATATCCCTACAAGACTTACTAATTTTACAAAGAGTACAGTAGTCATTTTACAGTGGAGAAATATGACCAGAACTACCTTAACCATGTGATCCAAGTTAAGCTCATCAGTAATGAGGCAATAGGTATGATTGTTCCTCTGTCATTTTTGCTAAAAATACATGAGCTGAATTAAGTGTGAGGAAATAGGCAACCCACATTGAAGGACAACACAGATAGCTGCCCTCTACTCCTCAAAATCTAAAGGTCATGAAAATAAAAGCGATTTAGGAACTGTTCCAAATTAAAGGATGCTAAACAGAAACACTAAACAAAAGCAATGTATAACGCTGAATTTATTTTGAACCAGGAAAAAAAAAACCAGCTTTTTTTTGGTGGAACAATTGGAGTTTGAATAAGGTCTATAGATTACATAATAGCATTCTATCAGTATTAATTTCTTGATTTTGACAATTGAAATATGGTAATATGAAAGAATTTGCATTTAGAGAATAAGTATTAAAGTATATTTCTGCAACTCATTCTCAAAAATAATAGTTCAGCCAGATAGATGGAGAATGATAAAGCAAAGTAAATGTTATGATTTGTTGAATCTGGTTGGAAGGAAATTCTTTGTGCAATTTTTGCAGTTTTCTCCATATATCTGAAATTATACTAAAATAAAGCATTAAAGTCTTAACTTTTACTAGATTTCCCCTACTTCCCCACCCCCAGTTTTTGGCATTATCCTTACCACTTCCGTTTGAAAGTCTCTTCATCAGAACAGGATTGAACTGAAGAAATTGCTTCTAATATAAGGAAAATTGTAACCATGACCAGGTATCATAAGCTGGTACTACATTGACAAATCACTGTGAGGATCTTTGCAATAGTAATAATTTTCTTTTTTAAAATTAATTAATTAATTATTTTTTATTATGTTAGTCACCATACAGTACATCATTAGTTTTTGATGTGTTCCAGGATTCATTGTTTACATATAACACCCAGTGTTCCATGCAATATGTTGCAAATATTTTATTTGTAATATAATAATTTATAGCCAGAGCTGGATATTACTGATTTTCTAACGTTTAAAAAAATTTTTTGTAGAACATTTGCGACCTATAAAACTTCTTAGAACTATAACTTACAAACTATATCAAATTTGATAGTGGAAATCGTATGTTCTTACCTTCTACCCATGAAGAAAGTCTTGAAGACTAATTGATTTGGTCTCTAGAGTTAGGGGACTGAGACCCATGGCCACTGGCTATGTAATACTTAACATATAATGTCAGATGGTGCTATGTAATACTTGACATCTGATGTCCGATAGCCTCTGGAGAGAAGAAAGTTCAGTTTGGGTTAAAATTTCAATCCAGTTCTCCATTCCAAAATTCTCTTTTCAAACTTTTTTTTTTAATTTTTATTAATTTATTGGACAGAGAGAGAGAGAGAGAGAGATATCACAAGTAGGCAGAGCAGCAGGCAGAGAGAGAGGGGGAAGCAGGCTCCCCGCTGAGCAGAGAGCCTGATATGGGGCTGGATCCCAGGACCCTGAGATCATGATCTGAGCTGAAGGCAGAGGCTCAACCCACTGAGCCACCCAGGTGCCCCCTCTTTTCAAACTTTTAACCTGGGTTTACTTGGTATCTTTTTAATGAGTCATCTAACATTCTAAATGACTTTTTTAAGGCAGAGCTTCTCAATTTTAATGTAAGTATTCCTCAGGAATCTTGTTAAAATACAGATTCTGATCTAGTCCACCTGCATGAGGCCCCAAAAGTATGTATTTCCAACAAGCTCCCAGGTGATACTGATTCTACTGGTCCATGACCATTCTTTGGTTAACAAGATTCTAAGCAATTTTAAAGAAGGAATGCTTCTGTTTCCTAACCTCATTCTTATTAAAGAGTTAGAAAACTACAATTTTCTTTAAAACATTCTTGATACCAGCTATTGCTTTTGGCAAAAAAGGAAAAAGTACATGGTATTTTACTTAAGGTAACATTAATAATAAAATACAATAGAAATTACTTTAATTTTATCCTTTAACTTTTGTTTGAATCTCTAGATGTGTGGCACCTTTCTACTGTTTTTGGTCATATTCCTGGATATACAAAAGTTATTTATGGATATGGGAAATTAACCTATGAAATCTGATAAGAGGTGTGTCTTAAAAAAAAAAAAAACAACCCAACTCACCTATATTATTTCTTTTATATTGCTTGGAAGTTTTGTTTCACATTATCAGATGATATTAAATTCTAGGATAAGAGATTTATTTTAAGCTAATAAGCATCTTAAAATAATTTGAAGAGAATGGTAAGTTTATTTTTGCTAAAATGATAGCTTATTCAAGCTCCTTTCTAATACCATGCAGGGTTCAATTTAAATCAGACTTTCCCCATCTCAGCATCTTTGACATTTGTGGCCCAAGAGTGCTTTGTTGGAGAGGCTGAGTACTGTTCTCTGCATTGTAGGATGTTTAACAGCATTCCTTTAGCCTCATTCTTATCTGCTTGATGTAACCTTCCCTTTCCCCTAAATCATGACAGGCTTTCTGTAAACATTGTCAAATGTCCTTTGAAAGGGGATTTGTCCAGTTTAGAACTACTGATTTAAATGAAAAGAACACAGGGTTTTTAGAACTTAATGTTAAAGGGGAAGGGAAGAGATTTGGGGGAGTGGTATGCTTTCATGACATAAAGGAACTTAAATTTTCTTTGCAGGTAATGGAGAATTTTCTAGCCAGTTGATCCATCATTGGTTTAGATAACATCGCATATAAAGTTAGTAGCATTAACAGTATTTTTACTCTGACAAAAGTAATGTCTTACTTGGTATTCTTCATAGATTATAACATTTCACCTTTTTACTGTGCTTTAATGAAAGTAACATGGTTTTTATCTGATTAATACACAGGAAAAAATTGGTTTCTGTTCTGTATATTTATATTTCTAAAACAACATAATTTTTAAGAGGTCAGTTTTTCCCAACTTGATCTGTAAATTTAGTACAATTCCAGTGAAAACCCCAGCAAAGTATTTTGTGGATTTTGACAAATTGATTCTAAAACAGATGTGGAGGAAAAAAGACCCAGAATAGCCTGCACAATACTTAAAGACAAAGTCAGAGGACTGATACCACCCAACTTCAAGACTTCCTATAAAGCTACAGTAATCAAGACAGCATAGTATTGGTGGAAGAAGAGACGTATAGACCAGTGCAACAGAATAGAGAGCCCAGAAATAGACCCATACTGTAGTCAACTGATCTTTGATAAAGAAGCAAAGACAATTCATTAGAGAAAGGATAGTCTTTTCAACAAGTGGTGCTGAAAAAACTTGGCATTTATTAAAAAAAAAAAAAAAGTGAATCAAGACATAGACCTATACCTTTCACAAAACTTAACTCAAAGTGAATTATGAACCCAGTATATTAAAAAAACTATAAAACTTATAGAAAGTAACGTAGAAGAAAATCTAGCTTACCTTAGTTTTTGAATATGTCACCAAAGCCTGATCCATGAAGGAAAAACTTGATAACTTTACTTTACTAAAATTAAAAACTTGTGGTCTGTGAAGGACACTGTTAGAGAGTAAAAAGGTCACAGACTGAGAAAAAGTATTTGCAGAATGCATATCTGCATCTGCAAATATCAATTCAAAATATACAAAATACTCCTAAAACTCAATGATAAGAAATTACCCAATTTTTTAAGAAAGGGTGAGCCTGGTGGTGGGTATTAAGGAGGGCACGTATTTTATGTTATGTTATGTTATATTATGTTATGTTATGTTAATTAAGGAGGAGCACTGGGTGGGCTGCATAAACAGTGAATCTTGGAACACTGAAAAAAATATATAATTTTTAAAAATGGGCCAAAGTTGACACACCCATCCCGAAAGAAGATATGCAAATGGAAAATAAGCATATAAAAAGATACTTAACATCATATTTCTTTAAGGAATTGCAGATTAAACCAGTGAAAAATTTCACACTAAAAAATTATCTGACAAAACCAAATGCTGGCAAAGATGTAGAAAAACAGGAACTCATTCGTTGCTGATGGGAATGCAAAGTTGTACTGCCATCTTGGAACACAGTTTGGCAGTTTTTTTTTTTTAAGACATTTATTTGAGAGGGAGCATGCAAGCAGGAAGGGCAGAGGGAGAGGAAGAATCCCAGGTGGACTTGGGGATGATCACAAAATGTGATGCATGGCTCTGTCCCACAGCCCTAAGATCACAACCCAATCTGAAACCAAGAGTTAGTCACTTAACCGACTGCACCACCAGGCACCCCTGGCAGTTTCTTATAAAACTAAATAAACTTGTTCTTTTCATACAATCCAGCAGATATGCTCCTAGGTGTTTATCCAGCTGTGTTGAAAAGTTATGTCTGCACAAAAATCTGCGCATGAATGTTTGTAGTTGCTTTATTCATAATTGCCAAAACTTTGAAGCAACCAAGATATCCTTCATGGTAAATGGACAAATTATGGTACTTCCAAACAATGGAATTTTACTCAGTAAAGAAGAAGAAATGACCCATCAAACCCCACAAAGGAATGAAGGAACATGCGTGTGTGTGTGTGTGTGTGTGTGTGTGTGTGTAGTAAGGGAAAGGAGGCAGTATATGAACACTACATAATTTATGATTCTAGCTCTATTCTGGAAAAGGCAAAACTGTAAAGACAGAGAAAAGATCACTGGTTGTCAGGGGTTAGAGTGAGGTAAAATAAGATGGATAGGTGAAACAGGAGATTTTAAGCCAGTGAAGCTATTTGGTGTGATACTGTAATGGTGGATACAGGAGGTTATGCATTTGGCAAACCCCATAGAACTTTATAACATAAAAATTGAAGTTTTTTTTTCAAAAATTGAATTTTAATGTAAACTATGAACTTTAGGTAATGTGTCCGTATTATCAGTTGTAACAAATGTATCACACTAATGCAGAATGTTAATAGGAGAAACTATATGGGAGAGGTTTCTAAGAACTTCAGTACTGTTACCTCAATTTTTCTGTAAACTCAAAAATGTTATAAAAGTCTATTAAGTGTTTAAGAATCACTTTTTGGGGGCACCTGGATGGCTCAGTGGGTTAAAGCCTCTGCCTTCAGCTCAGGTCGTGATCTCAGGGTCCTGGGATCGAGCCCCATATCGGACTCTCTGCTCAGCGGGGAGCCTGCTTCCTCCTCTCTCTCTCTCTCTGCCTACTTGTGATCTCTATCTGTCAAATAAATAAATAATTTTAAAAAATCTTAAAAAAAAAAAGAATCACTTTTTGTTTGTTGCACCTTTGGTTCTAATAAACCAATGTAAAAATAACTACTGTCCATCAATAGGAGATTGGCTTAATGAATTATTTACCTCCATACTTGGAAGTATTATACTCTATAGCCATTAAAATGAAGTTATATGTGTTATATATAAAATGAAATCATTTCTTAAATGGTTAAAGTAGTCTACAGGATGTGTGTTGTATTTTAATTGAAACTAATGTTCAGGTTGCAGATATTGTGTGTGGTAGATACTCTTTTGAAACACACACACCCCTCAGCATACACCTTTTGGGCAGGATTTGTAAGAATTAATGGTAGTTACCACTGAGGAGTGGAATGAAGACTTAGGGGTTAATAATGAGGCTTATTCAATTTTTAAAATTCTAGCCAACCTTTGTACCTAATTTTAAATGCCAGTTTTTTTTAAGGGTGTCTTTCTTTTCTGTCCCCGTTTGGTAATAGACCTTTTCCCAACTTCTCATGTTTCTTGTCTCCCTTGAATCTCCTTTGTTTTATTCAAGCTAGCCTTATTGTTCCATATGTGTGGGAGGGGTTTTGTATATTTTCATTTCAGACAGTACACTGCTAGCATACAGAATACAGCTAATTTTTGTATGTTGATCTTGTATCCTGAGGTCTTGTTGAATTCATTTATTTGTTCCGATTGTTTTATTGTAATATTCTTAGGATTTTCTGTCTATAAGCTGTCATCTGCAGATATATATATATATAGGGAGAGAGAGATAGGTCTCTCTCCCTCTCTCTCTCTCTCTCTCTATATATATATATATATATATGGCAAGAAGTGGCAAGAGTTATCATCCTTGGGGCACCTGGGTTGCGAAGTCAGTTAAGCTGTCAAGTCATGTTCCCAGGGTCCTAGGATCAAGCTCCGAGTTGGGCTCCCTGTTCAGTGTGGAGCCTGCTTCTCCCTCTCCTCCCCGCTTGTGCTTTCTGTCTCTATTTCTGTCTGTCTCTTTCTCTCTCAAATAAGTAAATAAAATCTTAAAAAAAAAAAAAAAGAGTGAACATCCTTGCTTTTTCCTTGCTTTTAATGGGAACGCTTTTAGTGTGTCACCATTAAATATAATATTAGCTGTATAAGTTTTGTAGATACACTTAACAGATTGAGGACTATCCCATGTATTTCTAACTTATTGTGCTTTTTTTTTTTTTAAATGAAAGTGTGTTGCATTTGGTTGAGTGCTTTTTCTGTTCCTGTTGAGATCATGTGGTTTCTGACCTTTTTTTCTGTTAAAACATTATATTATATTGATTGATTTCTTTATGTTGAATCAACCTACATTCCTTGGATATATTGCACATGATTATGTACATAATTCTTTTTACATGTTGCCCAATTTGGTTTGCTAATATTTTGTTCAGGACTCTAGCAGGCATTTTTATAAGGAACATTAGTCTACAGTTTTCATTTTTTTGTGATTGTATTTGACTGGTTTTAGTATCAGAGTAATACTGGTATCATAGATTGAGCCAGGAAGTCATCCTTCCTTTTCTTCCTTTCTTTTTTGGAAAAGTTTGTAAAAGATTAGTATTCTTAACTTTTAGTAAAATTCACTAGTGAAGTCATCTTGTTCTGGGCTGTTATTTTGGGAAGTTTTTGATAACTTATTCAATCCCTTTACTTGCTATAGATCTCTTCAGATTTTCTTTTTTTAAAGTCAGTTTTTGTAATTCGTGTTTTTCTGGGAATTTGTTCATTTATTCTAGGTTTATCCATACTGTTTTACCACTGTTTTCTGGCCTGCATGGTTTCTGATAGGGTGAGCTATTAATCTTGCTGAGAATCTGTTTTACATGATGAGTCTCTTCCTTCTTGCTACTTTCAAGATCTCTGATTTGCCCTTCCTATCATTTATGCATGTCTAGGTGTAGATGACTGAATTTATTCTTCTAGGAGTTTGTTGAGTTTCTTGGATACACGAGTTATTTTTCATCTAATTTAGAATGTTTTTGCCCATTATTTCTTATTCTTTCTGCCCTTTTACCTCCTTTTTTTCTGGGAATCCCATTGAACTTTTTTTTTTTTTTTAAGATTTTATTTAATTTGACAGACAGAGATCACAGGTAGGCAGAGAGGCAGGCAGAGAAAGAGGAAGGAAGCAGGCTCCCTGCTGAGCAGAGAGCCCAATGTGAGGCTCGACCCCAGGACCCTGGGATCATGACCTGAGCTGAAGGCAGAGGCTTTAACCCACTGAGCCACCCAGGTGCCCCCCATTGAACTTTTATTACTATGCTTCATGGTGTCACATGTGCCTGAGGCTCTGTTCATTTTATTTCATTGTTTTTTCTCTTTCTCTTCCTCAGACTTAATCATCTCAGTTGATTTCTCTTCAATTTCGATGATTTTTTTCTTCTGTCCTGCTCAAATCTGCTGTTTAGCCCTTCCAGTGAAATGTTCATGGGTATTTAAACTCCAGAATTTCAGTTCACTTCTTTTTTATAATTTCTCTTTATTTAGTGAGACATTGTTTTCTTAATTTGTTTTAGTTCTTAGGTCATGGTTTTCTTTAGTTCTTTGAACACATTTAAAACACGGATTTAAAGTTTTTATTGGGTAAATCCAATGTTTGGGCTTCTAGAGTTCCTCAAAGACATTGCATGTTGATTTTTACTCCTCTGTGTTGACCATTTTTACTTGTTTCTTTGCATGTCTCTTAATTTTTTTTCTTAAAACCTGGGACATTTTAAACTATATGATGTGGTAACTCCAGAGATTAGATTCTCGCCCTCCCCCCCGCCCAGGGTTTGCAATTATTATTCTTTGCTGTTTGTATCCGAAGTCTGTGAACTAATTCCGTTAAGTCTTTATTCTTTGTTGTATGTGGTCACTGAAGTCTCTGCTTGGTTAGCTTAGTTAATGAGTGAACTAGTCATTGAACCTCAAACCAATAAGTCTCCTAATCTTTGCTAAAGGGCACTGTGTGTGTTTTGAGATACTACTACAACACTCAGGCAGGCATTTTGCAACTATGCCTTAGCCTTCACTTCCTCCTTCTGCAGAGCCTCAAGTTAATCAGAAGTGGGAGTTTAAACCTTCTCAAATCTTTGCTAAGTTTGCACACAGCCCTGGGCATGTATAGGGCCTTCTACATTCCCAGGAGTGTGTGGAAACTTTTCAGAGCCTCTGTGGACATCTCATTTCCTAGGTTTCCATTTTAATCTTTTTGGTTAGTTTATTTTTTGCCTGTTACTTACCAGTTCTTATGGCCATAATGTTATTGGTTGCCTGTAGTTTTTTGACAGACACTCCTGAGAAGGGATTTTTGTATTGTGTGAGCTTCAGTTCTTGTCAAACAGATGGTCTTGCAAGTGGGATCGTCCATGGAATTAACCAGCAGGTCAAATAATAACAATACTCTGGGAATGAGACTTTGAAAGAGCTCCATCCCCTTTCTGTTTCCTCAGGTGGCTGCTAGGCTTCTGCCTTTTACAGACTATCTTTCAAGGCTACCATACACTAGAGAGAAGTGTTTGGGACTACAACAAGTTAAAATGCCATAATGCTCTGTGTTCTTACTGAGATTCAGTCATTTTTCTTGGTAAATGTCCTTGGGTTGTTGCATGGCTTTGTTAAATTTCCCTAGTGTTGAAAAAGTTGATTCTGAGAATTTATGCCAGTTTCTCCATTGCTTTTAGGGAGGAGAGGATTTTCAGACGTTCTTACCCTCTCTCTCTTTATTGATGTCACCTCTATAGCTTAATCTTTATTTCAAAATTGACATTATAGCTAAGAGTGAAATATTTAGATCAGTTCAAGGGGGTCATCACTGACATGATTCTGAAAGTGCTAATTTAGGGTCTCATTTAAATGTATGTTGTTTTCTTGGTTTTTGTAAAAGTTATATTTTTTACATTTATTCTGTTTTCTATTGGGTAGCTATGATTAAACAATGTAACTGTTGGTCATTCATCCCAACAGATTGGGAAAATAGTCCAGGATTTTTTTTTCCTTTTTTTTTTTTCTTCCCCCAAAATGAACATCAAGGAAAGGGAATTTTAACTGCTGCTATTTCTGTGTTATGTCTTTGTACTACTAATTGGGATCTGGCAGTTATATGCCCTCATGCTACAAACTATTTCTTATTAGCAATCTATTAGGAAATAATATGTTTCAGTTGTAGATCCTCAGTGTAATTATATTGTCTTTTGGTTTACCTAGGTATCAAATAAAGGTGCTCAAATCTAGTAGAAAAGATTGTGTGGGCTCTTTTATACCTTCTACTAATGAACTTTTGTTACTATAAAGGGGTCATTTCAAACTTCTTTAGCAATGAGACCTTTTTTTAAGATTTAGTTATTTCTTTTAGAGAGAGGGAGAGCATGTGACCACAAGTAGGGGGAGGGGCCGAGGAGGGAAGGAGAGCGATAAGCAGATTCCATGCTGAGCAGGGAGGCTGTTGTGGGGCTCAAGCCCATTACCCAGAGGTCATGACTTAGCCAAAATGAAGAACCAGCTGTTCAACAGCCAGCTACCCAGAAACACCAGCAGTGATACCTTTTTTAAATAAATGAATTCTCACGTGAAATTCCAGTATGTAAAATGCATATAAGTGGTGTTTTCTATTTCAGGTAATGACTATATCCTTTTTGGTTCTCTCTTACCAGTTTTCTTTCCCAGTGGTTCCAGAGGCACTCTTGCAGAACTGAAGAATATTCTAGAACACAGCCTAAAATTTATTCCAAAATTCATTTTTATATGTGGGGAGGCTGATGCGTTACTATTTTGTTTCATTTATCCTGGCAGAATTCTAAAGTATACTTTAGCAGTTATGTGGAATAAGATGAAAATCACCCTCACATTCATGATATTATCCATCTATTCCTATCAGTTCCTACCAATTCCAATTCTTTCTCCAAAAGAGAAGCCAAAAACACTTAATTGTGCTTAATCAGAATCTTCTTTTTTTTGTTCTGATTTTGTGGATTCTTCAGCCTTCTTGTTGCTAGAACTCAGAGAAGATGTCAGGTAAAAAAAAGAGCCAAGGTTATTACTAACATAGATTGCAGCCCCTTTTTATTCCTTAGAGACCCAGTTTCAAATATTTTTTGCTTGTTTTTTACTATCTCTTATGCAAAGTTCATATGGTAGAAGGAAATGTATTCTACCAATTACAATGCTTAATACATTTCTTCCCAGCAATATTATTAAGGTGACAGTTTCTTCAGTGCTGTTAATACTTTCTATTTCAGGAATAGTAGCAGTTATACAGACTTTTCTGGGCCATGGTATAAGATATAGATAGATAGATAGATAGAGATATACACATACATACACACACACACAAAACGTGTAGACAAAACTGTAAATTATAGGCTTGTGTGTGCATGTGTATATATGTGTGTGTATATACCTCTGTGTGTGTGTGTGTGTGTGTGTGTGTTTATATAAAAATTCCATGGGAAATGTTCCAAGTTCCCTTTTTTAATAACAGGTTTATATAACTTGATGAGTTTCATGGGTTTGGTTTTTTATGTATGTATGTAAGTCTTAATTTAGTTTTCAGTTATCTTTGAAGTTTATATTTCATTGTAACTGAATATAAACCTTTTATATGGCCTAGCAGAGTCTCATTTGTTTACTTACTAATTAAGACTTTTAAATACTTTGTCTCTTTTGTGTATGTGTTTTCAAATAGTCTCATAATGAAAATTTAGATGACAAATGTCTAAGATTATATACTATATTGAAATAGACATTGGATCATTGTGTTTAGATCATTGTCATACTCCTGCAACTCATATTGAGCATAATGGTTTTGTGCTTTTAATATCAACTTCTAGAACTTTATTTTAATGAATTTTTTTTTTTTTACTTTTAGATCATTTGGGGAATATTTTTCATCTTAGTTGCATTGCTGTTTATAATTTCTCTCTTCCTGTCAAAGTAAGTATGTTTTCCAAAGTAAGTATATTTTCCAAAGCACACATTTGTACATTTTCCAGACTTGATTCCATTAGTAGCCTATTCATCTTTAGCTGTTTTACTTGAAGTTTTCTAAGCATTAACTCAAAGAATGACTAAAAAGGTGCTATAATAGACAGTGTTTCTTTGTTCTATTTCAGTTGAGCAGTATCTGTAAGATATTTAAGTAAGGTTTAATTTGTTACCTATGGTTTTCTTTGACTGTTGAATCTGCATGCTTAACTTACGATATTTTTTCTAAGTTAATTGAAAATATGCCAGTATATGTAAATTCACTTTATCATTTTTGTTGTTTTAGTTTGGATAAAGCCCTTCATTCAGCTGGAATAGATTCTGGTTTTATAATTTTTGGAGCTAACTTGAGTAATCCACTGAATATGCTTTTGCCTGTACTACAAACAGTGAGTAAACAACAACAACAACAAAAAACATTTTATTCTTCAGCCAACATTGTCATTCTGTCAAATTACTGTATTAACAAACTAGTAATACTTGGCAATATAGGCTGTGCCCTCTGCTGATTTGGCTCTTCATTCATGTGTAACTTCCACATTGATATATTACTTTAAAGATTATATTGATACATTGCTGAACTCTTACACATAATTTGATTTGGGATATATTATAATACCTAATGAACTTTTCCAATCCCTATTTTTAATTTTTAATGAAGTCTTTTATTCCATATATAAGTATAATTTTAGTTTAATTCATTATAGGATTTTCCTTCGGATAATGAGTACTAAGCAATTTAGTAACAGTTTAGTAATTGTTTTTTGGAGGATTCTTTTCTTTTGTATTATCATAGTAGCCTGATCAAAATCAGGGTTGATATTTTAAACATTTGTCAAATATGAATAATGAAGTTTCAGTTAATTTTATATGACTTCTAGACCCCTGTGTATTTTGTGTATTAAATTTGTGTATTTATTTGTTTATGTATTAAATTAAATTTTATTTTTTCAGGTGTTTCCTCTTGATTATATTCTTATAACAATTATTATTATGTACTTTATTTTTACTTCAATGGCGGGAATTCGAAATATTGGCATATGGTTCTTTTGGGTTAGAGTAAGTATAACAATATTGTTTTCATAATTTTGTACATAATCTCCATTACTACGTTAACTTAGATTTATAATATACATTTGTAAATATCTTGATATTGAAGGGAAATACTAGCTTTTTCACTTCACATTAGCATAAAGGTGCTTTTTGTCCAAGTGGTAGTTTTTAAATGGGCAGGTTTACTCTCTGCATACATTTGGCTATGCTGGAGATATTTACAGTTGTTGAAACTAGTGGGTGCTTGATTTATTTCACTTAGCATAATCTCCTCCAGTTCCATCCATGTCAGTGCAAATGGTGGGTATTCATCCTTTCTGATGGCTGAGTAATAGTCCATTGTATATATGGACCATGTCTTCTTTATCCATTCATCTGTTGAAGGGCATCTTGGCTCCTTCCACAGTAAAAAACAACAATAACAACAACAACAAACAACCAAAAAACTAGTGGGTGCTACTGGTGTCTAATGGATAGAAACCCTAAACATTCTGGATTGTACAGGGCAGCCATCCATAACAAAGACTTATCCAGCCCAAAATGTCAATAATGTCAAGGTTGAGAAAACCTGGTCTGGAAGTTAACATTATTTTCCTTAGTGTTTGGCTTCATGAAAACACATTGAAGTATAAATGAATACACTGTAGCTCTCAAGATGACCCTTCCTACTAGAAGTTAAAATTGCTATATGATTGGAGAAGGGTTATTTTCTTCTTACACTCATTTTGAGATAAATTAAGAATTTCAAGGGGCACCTGGGTGGCTCAGTCAGTTAAGCATCTACCTTCCTCAGGTCATGATCTCCAGGTCCTAGGATTGAGCCCCACATCAGGCTTCTGCTCAGGGGGGTCTGCTTCTCCCTCTCCCTCTGCTCCTTCTCCCTGCTCATGTTCTCTCTCTCTCTTTTAAATAAATACATAAATAAATCTTAAAAAAATTTTTTTTTTCAAAATAAAGATGATTTGACTAGAGATTACTTCCACCTGGGAGTAAAAGAAAAACCAGTTAAATAATGGTTTGAACTAATAAAAGATTTCCTGTGAAATTTTTAAAAAAATCTAGCATTGCTTTTTAGTTCAAAAATGTCAAGTCCATCATCTCTGTATTGCTCTTGGCTTCTTCCTCATGACTGTAATATGGCTGCTGCAGCTCCATTTATCTTGTTCATGCTCCATTAAAAAAACACTTTCCCAGAAGTCCCCAGCAGACTTCCTTCCCTTCAGTGTTTAATATTTTATCACTGTTAGTTATGACTAGATGTAAGGGAAACTGGGAAGTGTCAATTTTTAGGTGTTCTTATTGTCATCCCATCCAGAACTGAAGTTCTTCTACTCTCTGTTGTACTAACATTTGTTAATAAAATAGGGTGGTGATTTCTTAGTTGCTAAAATAAAAATGTGCTCTTGCCATTGAAATGAAGCAAGTCCCCTGGCTTATTGTATTTGTTATCATGTTTTAGTTTTCCTTTATTGTAAATATATATGAAAATATTTGTAGTCAGATTGATATAAATTGTGATAAACTAGAACTTTATTATACTCTGTATAATAGGAGGATGTCATGAGTATTTCATAGAAATGAGTATTTATAAATGTATGACATGTCTCTTCTTGTGCAGTAATATGTAATACCTCAAATATATTACTAATACATAGAGTTTAAACTCCTTCCTCTAACCTTCAGATAGCATTAGTGGTAGTTCATAATTCTTAGCTCTATAAACTTCTAATAGATGCTATTACATAATAAGTTTAGAAGATTTGCCTGGAAACAAACCAGGTGAATACTCTATATATTCTCTAGGTCTTGAGTTTTTCATGGATCATTTATAGAATCCTTTGAATATAGATGCTTTGCTGTGATTTTTAAATAAACATGAATGTAAAAGTAAAAGCTTTGCAGAGAAAAAGTTGTCAATCTCATAATCATTTGAAATGATTAAGAATTTTTAATATTTATTTTAGAAAAATAAATGGTTGGTTGAGCTGTATTCATTACCTCTAACACAAAAGCAGAACTTAGTGCCTTACAAATAAAGCATATTGCTGAAATACTGTTACTGTCTTTTTTTCTTTCCAGCTATATAAAATTAGAAGAGGTAGAACCAGGCCCCAGGCCCTCTTATTTCTTTGCATGATACTTCTGCTTATTGTCCTTCACACTAGCTACATGATTTATAGTCTTGCTCCCCAATATGTCATGTATGGAAGCCAAAATTATTTAATAGAGGTAAGTACAAAATGTTTAACTTCATTATTTTGATATTTTAAAGAGAGTGGTATTTAAAACCAAATTTTAATGTGTGAAGGTTGGCATAAGATAATAGCTCATCAGATCAGGTTGAATATCACTAAAATGGGTTTTTCACTCCCATTTTTGAGCATATTTATATTTATTTTATTTTTTTATTTTTGAGCATATTTATATTTGCACTGAATTTTATTATTATAGTTCCTTAAATGGATCCCATGATGCTAAGCTACTGAACTTTATCTTAGCACTTTATTAAAACTCATAGTATTTTCTCTAAAATAATATTTTAAGTAATTTTATTAATATGGCTCCCCAAAAGTTTTGATGAGCAAAGTATGTCTGTCACCAGTACTGTGAATCCCATAGGAGATTCTTTAAAAATATTTTATTTGTAGTGTTACAAAGGAAAGCAGTGACATACAAGAGAAACCCCTTACAGCAGTCAGTGGGTTTTTCAGCAGAAACTTATTGGCCAGAAGGGAGCAACATGATAAATTCCAAGTGCTAAAAGGAAAAAATCTACAGCCAAGAATACTCTATCCAGGAAGGCTTTCATTTAGAATAGAAGGAGAGAGAGAGAATTTCCCAGAAAAACAAATGTTAGAAGCAAAACCAGCTACGTCTTTGTCATACACAATGCCATCAGCCTGTGGTTCCCAAATTCACAGTCCAGCCGCCCTCCTGCCCGAGTCAGCATGCACGGCCTGCCACCTGATCAATACCAAGTCAGCATACCTTCACCTCACATTGCCAAGACTCAAACTGGCACTCTTCTCCTCAAATTTCAGCCCCTGTGCTCAAGTTTGTGCACAAAAGGCTGCATAATTATAACAGCAGAATGAAGGAACCCAAAACAGTGGCACTACTTATGTGGAATATATAATGGATAAAAGGAGTGTGCTAGGCTGAGAACATCTGCAACAAGCACATCAAAGAACAATACACATGGTATGATTCTGGTTAATAAAAGAAACAAACCCGGAAAAATAAAACAAGATGAAATCAGAGAGGGAGACAAACCATAAGAGACTCTCAAGCATAGGAAACAAACAGGATTGCTGGAGGGGAGTTGGGGGTCGGGGGTTGGGATATCTGAGTGATGGGCATTAAGGAGGGCACATGATGGGATGCCTGGGTGGCTCAGTTGGTTAAGCCGCTGCCTTCGGCTCAGGTCATGATCCCAGGGTCCTGGGATCAAGTCCTGCATCGGGCTCCTTGCTCAGCAGGGAGCCTGCTTCTCTCGCTGCCTCTGCCTGCCTCTCTGCCTGCTTGTGTGTACTCTCTCTCTCTCTCTGGCAAATAAATAAAATCTTTAAAAAAAAAAAATCTTAAAAAAAGGAGGGCACATGATATAATGAGCACTGGGTATTGTACGTAAGTGATGAACCACTGAATTCTACCTCTGAAATTAATAATATACTATATGTTAATTAATTGAATTTAAATTGAAAAGAACCCCCCCAAATTTTTATTTGTGGGTATCTGAGCTTTCTTTCAACATGATAGGTATTATCTGTTATACTCTATGTTAATCTTTCAGAAACCAGCTGTGGCTCCTGGTTGTAACTGGACAGCTAATTTGGTTTTTTTGACAGTTTAAAATATTTTGACCATATCTGACTCAATCTTTATGTCGTTTTTTTCTTTTTCCTAGAATACCTCTCCCTCTACTTAAGAATGTCCAGATCACCCCTTTTTTTATACTGTATTCCTCTGTTCTTTCTTTAGTTTAACATGTAATTAATAACAAAAATTTAACAAGCACATCAAACTTTCCATCAGTACTATACATAATATTACCAATGGTTGAAAAATTAGTTCATTGACAAATACTAAGTAATAATATAGGTGGAACAAATATAAGGCACAAATTGTAATAGACGTACATGAGTAACCTGAGTTTGAGAAACACAGTACTAGAAAATCACCTGAATCCTATTTTACCACTTCTTAAATCTTTTTATTCTCTTCTTGCCTTATTGTGTCCACCTAGTTCACTAGGTCATGCTTATTAAACTTTTTCTTATGAATAAGTGAAGTAAGATCATAGATTTGCATGGACAAAAGATACCCTTTTCTCGTTTCACAGTGGAAAAATAAGTAGGCCGTTTCTCTGGGAAAAAGCTCTGTTGTTCAGTCCAGGACCTAAAGATTGTTGCAAAAAAGCCCTAATGTTAAAATTTACCATAAATCTTTTTCTCCTAATTGTAATTTTATGTAAAATTTACCTTTTAGAATATTAGCTAGATGTAGTTTAATAGAAAACAGAGTATAAAATTCATAATGTGATTACTTTTTGGTCCAAATATTTAGTAATATGTTTACATTTTAACCATATTTTTGTCTTTAGAGCAATATAACTTATGATGACCATAAAAACAATTCAGCCTTCCCTGTGCCAAAGAGATGTGATGCTGATGCCCCTGAAGGTAAGGCAGCTCTTATCAACTATCTTAGAATTTATAACTCTATGAGGAAAGAGTTGGCTTGCATTTTTCTGTGTTAATCATTTGATGCATCTGTTCTAATATGTGGTGATAAAGGAACTTTTAGCAGGAAGAAATTGGTAAGTCTTTTCAATAGAATTTCTTGGTGATCTATTGATTTCCAATAGGGAAAAGACCATTATAAATTAGTTACTTATCAAGTAACAAAAGGTAGTTCTTATTTATTACATTTAATAATATAATAAGAAATCACTCTTAAATGACTGTCTTTTTCCTTGAAAAACTCAAGATAGTTTTGGTGGAACCTTTAATTCTTAGGACCAAGACCAAAAGTACCTATGACTTGGAACTTTTCATTCATACACGTCTAGTTATTTTACTTAATAATAATAATGTTAATTATAATAGCAGTTCACTTTTAAGAACATATAATTGTGTTCTGGGCACTATGCTAAGATTTCATGTGTATTCTGAGAAAAACTCTGTGATCCTATGCTTTTAATCTGTTTTTTTTAGAGAATTTTTTTTCTTCTTTCTGTTCATTAAGGTGATGTTTTTCTTTTGAGTATTATTCTTTCCTGATTAAGGGTTCCAGGCTCATTCTATCAGAATTTGTGGTTCTTTTCTTTTTGTTTTTTTTTTGTTGTTGTTGTTGTTTTGTTTTGTTTTTTTAAGATTTTATTTATTTGATAGAGAGCACAAGCAGAGGGAGCATCAGAGGAAGTTGCAGAGGGAGAGGTAGAAGCAGGCTCTCTACTGAGCAGGGAGACCACTCAGTCCCAGGACTTTGGGATCATAACCTGAGCAGAAGGCAGACTTATAACCAACCGAGCCACCCAGGCACCACTGCAATTTTTTTCCTACTCTTATCTTCAAAATGCTTTTATATCAGGATAAAGTAATATATCATTTCTTCATAAATCACTCATGGGTACCATTATATAAAGATAAATTCTGAGTTTTTTAGTAGGGTCAACTACAGACTGTGATGGAGTAGTAGGAAGAATAAGCATGGAATACAAAGATAGCCCAGAGGAGAAAGTAATTACCTCTACCTGGAGGAGATCACTGTGCAGTGGTAGTCAAAAGAAAGGTTTTTGGAAAAGTGACATCAGAGCTGCATTTAAAGGTTAAAGAAGAATTTATCTGCTGTGTGCATCAAGGGAAGTTGTTCTGAGCAGAGGAACAAAATGCACAAATAAAATTGTCTTAAACTATATTATGGGTATGTGTTTAAAGAATTTAAAACATTGTTACTGTTTTGTATTTTAAATTACAGGCATAGGAGGTTGGAGGGAGGGAGGAAATGAGATTGAAGAGTTAGAAGTCAGATTGCAAAATGTTTTAGAAAGTAACTAAAGAGTCAATGAAGGGATTTTTTGTTCTGTTTTTTCAGTGAAGGGTTTTAAACAAGAAAGTAGAAGTTATGATCTGGCTTATTGTCAATAACATAATGATAACAGTTATATGTTATATAGAGCCTGGATTTGGGACCAAAACATAGAAATCAGATGGGAGACATAGCCAGAAGGAGCTATTACAGTAATCCAGAAGAGATGGTAGAAGCCTGAATTAAGCAGTGGTCATGAGCACATGAAATGAAGAAAGAAAGTCAGGGGTGAATTGAGAGAATTTCTGATTGTTTGGGTCCAGAGCAGTTTTGAGAAAGACAGTAGATTCTAGAATGACCCTGTAGTTACTGAGTAGTTTGGTAAATTTTGGTATCACCACACTGAGATAAAAATATTAAGATGAGAGAAAATTGCAAGAAATGATTAGTTGACCTGAGATATCTCCAGAACATTCAGGTGGAGGTTTCATAGGCAGTTGAATGTATATGTAAGGAACTAAGAGGGACGAGAGTGAGTGAAAGGAGCACAGAGACTGGACCTCAGAAAAAGTGTTATCTGAGGGGAAGCGGATAAAGAAGGTACAGAGGAGAGGACTAACAAAAAGTGAGAAAAATGTTGATGAAGAGAAATCTAATTGCATTGAATAAAAATGCATTTAAGTCATTGACTGAGTTTATATTAGTTTTCACGGAAATTCTTCATAGAGATTGAGAGAGATTAGGCAGAAACTAAAGAAGGCATGCAGGGTCAAGGAAATTTTTGTTTCTCTTTTTTTTTCTTTTTCTTTTTTTTTTTTAATAGATTAGGAGAGACTTGAGGAATGATGGGATAAAACTAATGGAACAGGAGAAGCTGAAAAATATCAGAAGGGATGAATGATGGGACAATATCCAGTTCTAGAAGAGAGAGTATTAAGAACATCCAAGGGGCGCCTGGGTGGCTCAGTGGGTTAAAGCCTCTGCCTTCAGCTCAGGTCATGATTCCAGGGTCCTGCGATCGAGCCCCACATCGGGCTCTCTGCTCCGTGGGGAGCCTGCTTCTACCTCTCTCTCTGCCTGCTTGTGATCTCTGTCAAATAAATTAATACAATCTTTAAAAAAATAAATAAATAAATAAAATAAATAAAGATTGTATTAAAAAAAAAAAAAAAGAACATCCAAGACAGGGTGCTTTAGATAAAAGGAAGGGTACCTCCTTCTCTAGGTTGTAAGGAAAGAACCAAGAATATGGACTCAGATAGTAATTTCTTAGTGAGAGTGGACAGGAAGTTGTCATTTGTACGTGATTGTCTTAGTTTGCTGTGAAGTTTAAGTTCACGTCACATGCTGAGAATTGAGTAGGCCATTGGGGCACATAATTGAGGAAAGTGGCAGAAGTTTTTGATAGGTCATGGAAGTAAATAAAGAGGGTTCTCACTGAAAATAAATCAGTGATAGATAAATATGTCAGGGGACAGAGATGAAATTATCAATTTGTGTTTTTGTTGAACAGATCTGTACAACCAGTGTGATTATTCTCCATCAACGCTTAGTTGTCTGGGGAGGGTAGTTTGAAGGATTAAAGTAAATGCAAAGCAAAGGACAGGCTAAGAGTGACAGAATAAAGTGACCAACCACAGAGCCTGGGATGCATAAGGAAATAAGGGAAGAGACTAAAACTGGGATAAAAGAACAAAATAGAGAAGAGATGGGAAAACAAATCCAGTGAGACACCTTTCGTCGCCTAAAGAAATAATAGTAAAATATTTCTAGTTTAAATAAATATGACTGTCCAGTTCTACTTTTGTAATGACTTTAGTCCCAGATTTTTTTTCTTTGAAATGTACACACACATCACATCACAAACAGGGTGGATAGTTGATATGCTTTGGATTGTCACTTTTAGCTAAGTGAAAATAGAATGAAAAATTACTGCTGAGTTGATTTGTAATTTTTTTTTTTTGAGCTAAGAAGGCATTGACCCTAAAGATCTAAAATAGATTCTTCTTTTAAAGTTCTTATGGCACTATTGAAATCTTAGCAGGAAAAATAAATAAAAACAAAATAAGATTTCAAAATTATGTTGCACTGGTAAAAGGAATTCAAATGCTCCTGTACTGCTGAACTGAGTAAATTTGTGTATTATAGCTCAATAAGCTTCAGTCAGATGATATACTTGACCATAATTTTTTATGAATCCTATTTAGCATTTTTCTTTTTCAGTCTAACTTCATTTACAGTAGTTAAAATGACTGTCTCTGAACTGTTGAATATTTTTCTTAAGTATTTCAGTTGACATCCTTTGAAATGTTACTTTGCAATACAAAACATACCCTTTAGGTTTATGAATTTGATTAATTTTTCTCAACCTTTTCTTTTGTTCTCTAGCTCATCCTTATGTTCTTGGCAGAAATATCATTGATCTGGGATAGTAGGGTAGATTCTTTTAAATAAAAATAGTGATAGAGAAAGATGAGCAGATTAGGATATGAGATTTGATACATAAGGGTGGGGATTGTGTGGAATATATAATGACAGGCTGGTATGACTGCATCCATTTGAACACAAACTTGGAAATCTCAGCATACAGAGGAAAAAAAACACTTATTTTGACATTTTGGTGGGCACATTTGACTAGAGTAGATGGTGCTATCATATAAATATGCCATAAGACATTTGATGGCACTTTTGTTTTATGTCTGTTGCAAATAACAAAATCTTAAAGCGTGAGCTTTAGATTTAGAAGCAAAAATTAAAATGTTATACTTAAAATTATTTCTGAGAAAAGATAATCTCCCTGGAAAGATATTAAAGCAGCAGTTTCTAAAAATACATATATGAATCTCTTATCAGTCAGTGTATTTTAGAGACTTTTTCTTAATACTGTGTTCATATATGGGATAGTCTTGCACTTATTAAGCATATAGAAAATATTACTGACACCCTAGTTTTAAGTGTTTATAGTATCTAAGATTCAAAAGAGAATCATTCATCTAAAAATAGTTAGGTTTTTCTGTTTAAAATAATCTCTTCAGAATAGAATAGTTTAGCAGATTTATGAGGAATACCTATCATACTATGTTTATAAAGTTCTCCTAAAGTGACAGTATTACATAATTTATCTTGACAGGTGGTGCATTGTTTACATGTTTAAAGTGAGTCAACTCGGCAAATCGGAAATCAAGTTTTAAATTTTGTATGCCATTGTGGCAAAAAGGATCTTTGCATTCCAGTTTTATATTCTTTAATTGCTATTTAATCTAATAAGCATTAATACACAATTTATGTGTTAATGTGAATAAAATAGTTAAACACAGAATTATTACAAGTAACATAAATGTACATAAATACTTGAATCAAAATAGGAAGATGAGAGATCATTGTCCCTTAATGGACAAACACAATAGGCATTTTGAGTACTACTAGGATAGATTTTGGAAAAGTGTCAGAGAAACACATATACCTATTATATGTATCTCTGCCATTGAATAGCATACAGCCTAATGGACTTGGATATGAAAATAAATAATTGTAATAGAAGGAAAAGTAAGTGTCAGGCTATAAAGAAATGATAGACAAAGTGCTGTGGGAAAGCAAGAGGGGATAATGATTTATTCTGCCCAGGAACCAGTATAACATTTCAGCTGGGCCCAAAAGCGTAAGTTAAATAAATCTAAATGAGCAACAACAACAAAAAATTGGAGGATATTTCAAGCAGAGAAGGCACCTGCATTAACAAGGCCTAAAGACATAAATATATTTGGCATGTTACAATAACAATAAATTATGGCAGGAACATTGAATATGCTCCAGTGAGGGATGAAGGAAGATAATATGTTTCCAAATGACTGTTTTTAAAAATCCATGAACCCCAAGTCTTACTTGCGCTGTTCTATTTAATTCTCTTTTCTTGACATAAATTTGTGTTGTCTTACTTGGAACTGGAAATGAGGTGATCTGTATAAGTCAAACTTGATTTTTGTTATTAGGTTATTCTGATTAAGTATATTTGTTAATATATATAGCCGGTCTTAAATAATCAAATGATCTATATAGTTTTGATTTTAGCTTTAGGATATAATTTTACTAGGACAAATGGTTAAGATGACTCAAGTTAGCAGGTGATGCTAAAATAGAAGTTGATGTGTTAAACTAAACCACACAAATTACAAAAAACTGAGCACACTTAAAAAGCTAAAGCGAGATTATAATTACATACACTAAGTACAAAGGGAAAGTGAGAATTACTATGAATCACTAAAGATAATGTTGGAAAAAAGTTAATAAAGTAAAATGTGTATGATACTTAAGAAAGTTGTTAAACACTATATTCTGCAGTAAACAAGCCCATTATAAAGAAATGATTCAAAATACGTTCTCTATAAGTAAAACTTGTTTAGGTCTCTGTGTTGCCAGCAAATAAACAGGTTGACCTGTTTTCTTAGAACCTTAAGTACCTGTCCTTCTAAAAACATTTATCTAACATAGTATGTCTGGGATAGAGAATTTTTTTTCTCCCCATTTTCTGTGTGAGAATTACAGAAATGGAAATACAGGCCACAAAGAGATATATAAATTGTAAACTGTTTTAAAATATAAATTACAATGTTAAAGCAAAAACAAAAAATAAAAAATAACCTTTAGAGAGGCCATCTAACTCAGGTAATCCTCTTTATTGCAGATACAGAAACTAAAGCCCTAGGAAATGACAATTAAAAGGTGTACAGATAATATGAGACTTGGGGCGATAATACAAGTGTCTGGATTCCCAGTATCTTTTTTCTTTAATTTAGTTAATTAAGGTATTATGTATTATTGGTTTTAGGGGTACAGGTCTGTGATTCATCAGTCTTATATAATACCCATTGCTCATTATAACACGTATCCTCCCCAGTGTCCATCACCCAGTTACCCCATCTCTTTACCCCTGTCCCCTCCAGCAGCTCTCAGTTTGTTTCCTATGATTAAGAGTCTCTTATGGTTTGTCTCCCTCTCTGGTTTCATCTTTTTTCATTTTTTCCTCTCTTCCCCTATGGTCCTCTGCCTTGTTTCTTAAATTCCCACATATCAGTGAGATCATATGAAAATTGTCTTTCTCTAACTGACTGACTTTGTTTAGCATTATACCCTCTAGTTTCATCCATGTCATTGCAAATGGCAGGATTTCTTTTTTTTTCTTTTTCTGATGGCTGCATCATACTCCATTGTGTATGTATGTGTGTGTGTGTGTGCGCGCACACACACACCACATCATCTTTATCCATTCATCTCCCAATATCTTTTTATAGGTATGTTCTATGTTTTGTGTTTTATTTGCATTGTCTGTCCTTTAAATTTTAAAAATAAGACTGTTACTGCTTTTTTAATGGAGATAGTCATTTGAAGCCATGAGAGAATGAAAGTCACAGACAATACAAAGGAAAATCAGAGGTTGCGGAACTGAACCTAGGTTATAGGAGAAGGAAACATAAGAGTCTGGAAAATAAGAAATGAAAGCCAGAATACTATAGCATTATGGTATCCAAGAGTGTTGTGCCCACGAGTCAGTAGTGCTGATGCTTCAGAGAGAGATTTAACAAGCAAATCTTAAAGCTTTGAGAATGCAGTTTTAGCAGTTTTAGTATGGGGCTAAAGTAGTAGAGAATTAAGTGAAAAGATTTAACAATGAAGATAGTTATCTTACCTTGATGCGGTTTTGGTTTGCTATTTTTGTCTTGCTTATCTACATGGCCTTTAAAAATCCCATATATTTAATGGCACATGAGCTAAAAGCATGGATGTATTACCAAAGTTGTGTATCAGTTTAATTTTTAGTATGAAATCATATTAAAATGCATTCAGGAGCTTGCTCTTTGGCCAGGTCCTTGAGTCTTTTTGCAAATTTAATGTATTCTTAATTTCAGATGTCTATTTCCTTAATTCATGCATTGAAGAAGAATATAAAGTTCAGTTTTGAATCATTTTTATTTGAGAATTCCTCAAAATCCAAGTGGTGGTCTTGAGTTAGAAGTTGAGTTGAATCTAAAGTTCTGGAGAAGTTTATGCTGGATTAGTCAGGGTTTGATGGAAAGTAAAGCTGTGAGACTGGATGAGAGATCATCAATAGACTGAGTATAAATGGAGAAGAGATACAAGGACTGAGCTCTGTGACTATCCAATGGTAAGAGGTTAGAGAGAAGAGCAACCAGCGAAGAACTAAGAACAGACAAGCAGTGAGGTAGGTGGAAAATTAGGCAAGGGAAGAGTGAACCATTTCAAGTGCTAGCATTTGCCATATTAAAAGAGAGAGAGAGAGAGAAACTGTATTTAAACAGATGATGACAGTAGGAAGAGGGGGACTGTTAGAATAAGGAAAACTCTCTGACTGTGAGATCTGTAATTGTTTCAAGATCAGGCAGAAAAGGGGTTTTTTTGGTTTGTTTGTTTATTTTCTAGGTAGGGAGGAGTAAATAAGGCTAGAAAGATGCAGGTGTTAGGGAGTAGGATGATCGGAGAATGTTTTTCCGAGGTTAGCGGAAGAGGTATGTTCAGGAGTGGGTGTGGGCTAGGGTAAGCCAAATTTCAGGGGTCTAGGGAAGGAGAGGAATTTAAATTTTGGGCAAGTCAATTAACAAGCCTTTTCCTTTGATTGATCAGTGTGGACAAACAGCTGAGGTAATCTTTTTTGAAGCAGAGACTGGGAATCTAGAGAGCCTGTGTCTGGTTTGTCAAAGGTAAACATCCATGGGGCCATCCATGAGTCTTAACTAAGTCATATGGGAAGGGGAGTTCTTTGCAGTAAATGCACAAAGAGTAGAGAGATTTCTTTAATCATGTTTCCAGAATCACAGGGCTCTCGTCAAGTTCAGCATTGTCAGGATAAATCAGGTAAGACAAGGACTAGGAAATTACTCTTGGTGGGGTTAATTGGGTGACTGACAAGAACAGTTCTGATGGGATTGTGGGGCAGAAACCTGATCGGAGCAGGTTAAAGACGGAATGGGGACTGGAGTAGCTTAGAGTTTGAAATAATTATCAAGAAAAATAACTGCTGTGTAAAGTATCAAATTTCTTGAAAGTGCTGATAAGATCTTAAGACAAAAATCTCAGTTCTCAGTCATCATCATGTGACCAGCAGCATCTGGGAACTTGGGAACTTGTTAGAAATGTAAATTATTAGACCCCACCTTAAGCGTGGGGTCTAGGGATGTAACTAGCAGTCCCTAGGATGTAACTCTAGGGATGTAACCTAGCAGTCCGTTTAAATAAGTGCTCCAGGAGGGGTGCATGGGTGACTCGATTAAGTTTCCAACTCTTGGTTTCAGCGTAGGTCATGATCTCAGGGGTCGTGGGATGGACCCCTGGGTCGGGCTCTGTGCTCAGAGGGGAATCTGCTTGAGATTCTTTCCCTCAATCTCCCCTCCCCCCTTCCCACCCCACATGCACAGTCCTTCTCTCTCTCTAAAATAAATAAATAAATCTTAAAAAAAAAAAAAATCTCTCCAAGTGATTCTGGTGCTGCATTGGTCTGAGTGAAGGAAAGAAACCCAGAACAAAGTAATAAGTAGAGTGCTGAGCTGCTTTGTTCTGAGGGTACTTACCAAATCCAGTGATTTAAGCTCCAATTTTCACAGCCTTTTGAGGCAAAAGGAACAGAAAATAATAGAGCAGTCCTGTCCAATGAAAATATAATGTGAATCACATACATGATTTAAACTTTTTTAGCAGTCACATTAAAAGAGAAACTGATGACTTTGATTTTATTAAATGGCATTATATTTAACCTACTATATCCAAAATATTGTTTCAACATGTAACTAACATAATGTTTTACTGAGATACTTTATATCCTTTTCATACTAATCTTCAAAATCTGGTGTATATTTTGCACTTAAATAACACCATAATTCAATTTGAATTATTTAATAGACATGTTATTATCATATTGGACACACAGATGTAGAGCACACATGAGTGGTGGCATCTTGTAGAAGATGCATGTGTCCTCTTGTAAAGCTGAGCCCTTCCATCCCCCAAGTATTACATTACCATCTGAGGTGAATAAGTAGCAAAGTTACATTACTTGTAGAAAACTGAAGGCAAAGTTGGCCTTAATGTCAAGAACAGGAAGGTAAGAATCACATCCCCGAGAAATTGTAACTACAGGACTACCAGCTCTTTGCAGATTTGCAGTCTACATGCCCATCACCAGAGTGAATTTGTTTCATTGTCATCTCAGACTGGCAGACTAGGCACAGGGCACAAGTAAATATAAAATGCTCAGTGAGAGATGTACCTTAATTCTCAGCCTCAAGGAATTCCTGCAAAGGAACACAAATGAACACATGGGAGCCAAATATTTAAGCACACAAGGCAACAAAGCACCATGAAAGAAAGCTAAAAGAAATAATAGGCAGCAAAAAGAGACTCGCTAAGACCAGATATTGGAATTATCAACACAGATTATAGAACGGCAAGTTATGATAAAATGAATAAGACCAGATCAGAATATTGGCAGGGAACAACAAACAGAATAAATAAAAGAAAACATGACAGATTTATAACAGACTCAAATACAATATTTAGAAATGAACATACAGTAATGGCAATTAAACACACTTCAGGGAACTATAGTTTAAAACCACAGTAAGTTCTTCATACATTGCATATTAGTTGTAAGAGGAAATCTAGTAGCTGTCATATCTATACATCAGAGAAACTGGGCAGTATCTATACCAGGTCAACAAAATTACCACCACCGAGGGGCAGTGCATGACATACCTGAGGATATGACACCCTGAGAAGAACAGAGAGCATGATTCAAATCATGAGGAAATATGAGACAAAACCAAATTGACAGTTGACAAGCATGGTATAAAGCGACTAGCTTGTATGGTTTAAAAATGTCAAGATCATAAAAAGACAGGTTGAGGAACACTTACTGATTAGGCATGTTAACATGTTAACATGATTCTGGATTGGATCCAATACTAGAGAATAAAACTTCTAGAAAGAATACACTGGGATAAATGGCAGAGTTCGAATATTAACTGTAAAGTTATAGTATCAATGTTAAAATTCTTTAGTAGCTATACTGACCGGTTATGTAAGAGAATATCCTTCTGCTTAAAAAATGATGAAATATTAAGTCACAATATATGGTTCAGAAAACATAAGTGTGTGTATATTGAGAGAATGATAAAAGGGGGGAAAAAACCACATGAGACCTGCTGTACACCACCAAATGACAACTTTTTTAAAAACATAGTCCCAAGTATAGACCAAGATATGAAACTACTAAAGATAACCATTTCTAGCTTCCGTTTAGGGGGTAGTAAACATTATACTATTTATATAATTTCATGTTATTTTTATACTGTTGAAAATTTACACTTAAATGTTATTTTTCTTAAATTCCATAAATTTAAGTTTATATCCAGGTTCAACATGATGTATTTGCCCTACAAAATGACAGAACACATTTTGAACATAAAAGTTAGTGAATTCCCTAAGCAGTTTAGAATAGAAGGTATAACTTTTTATGAAAGTGAGTTAATCTTTCTTGTTTATTTTTAATTTTGAATCTGCTACAAAATAATTCATCTCTCATATTTTCCTGTCACTTCTGGTATAAATTCCTAGCATCAGATAAACCTTGATTTAATTATAGACCTATTCAATCATGTAAAATAAATTATTCTTTGGCTAGGTTTACAGAACGTATTCCTATTGAGGCTCTATGCAGAAGGACAGTTTATATTCACAAAGAACATATTAAAAACTCTTCAGAAATTAAACCTCTTTTCTAAAGGCACATAGTACTTTAAAACTTACTGAAGAATTTTTTCATATTTTTAATAATCCAGTAAGTGCAAAGATGATATTCTATATTTGGTGATATAATCCAACTTCTTTAAACAATTTAAGATTTTTCTATAAATTTATCACCTAGTTTTAATGATAGAACAATTTTTACATTTTCTTATGTGAAGCTTTTGCTTTGAAACCTATGAGCCAAAACAGGTGGATTTTCTAACTAAAGTGGTTTCTTATGATCAAGTCAGCAACCTAGCCTTCTTTCTGAGAACTTTGCAAATTTATTCTTTTAACTCTCGCATATTGTCCATTACAGAGTATCATAACTTAACAATACATGATAGACTATCTAAAGTCCAAACCATTCCCAAATGCTCATCAATAAATTTTAAACCCTTTTTAATCCCATAAAAGGTAGGAAACTGACACCAATATAATGTGCTAATGTTCAATAATTCTGGGCACAGAAATATTTCCCTCTCCCTGTATTAAATAATACTGAGAACAAAAATAGTTAATCTGCTTCCTTCAGGAAATGCTCCTGACCATTAAACTACTAAAATAGCTTTGTTGCTCAGTAGGACTTACTTCAAGACTTCTCATTTCATTATATCCACTAATCCAAAACTTACATCATACATTTAGCCCAGTTCTACCCTGTTCCTCACCTTTCAAGACCTTGATTAAAGTGTCCAGCCCATTCCAATCCATTAAATTTTTATAAATATCCTATTTTTCTCTTTCTTGTTTTCCCTTACTACACTTAGTCTAATAAACTTAGCTTTGCTAGTTGACAGTAATCCTAATCACGCTGAATTATTTAAAGAGGATTAATAATTTAGTCAGTAGATTCAGAATCTTTAATCTCTGTTCTTGTTTTCTGCCTGCTGGTTTACCTGTATGGAAATGCATGTCCTGCCAAACCCTCAAACCTCAAGTCTAAGACTGAACTCCCTTTCTTCCCTCTTCCACTTTTCCCACCTGTCACCAGCATGTCATGGGGTGGGAGAAGTTGTCCTATTCCTTTCTGTGCCCACAACTACTTTCTCAGGTGGAAGTCTTGAAATCATATTCACATTTTTTTGCTCTTTGAATAGCTAACCAGTTTCCAAGTCCCACTGATAGAAATAGCAAACAAAAAGAAACAACTGGATGATTATCCATCAGTGAGAATACTTGAAATAACATTACATACAATGTAATGATATAGCTTTATTTTTCAATATAGAAAAATATATACTGTATGATGGTATGATGGTAGGTAGAATAGTGTGTCTCTTACCTCATTTTTTATGCTGTTGCACATAAACACATCTAGAAGTCTGGCTGCATTCTCAAGGAAATGAAATTTGGAGTAAAGACAAGAAGTGAATATTTACTCTTTTTTAATAAATAGATTTTATTCTATAATTTAAAAACCTTGTTAAGCCTTTTTAAGGATAAAAATAATGACAGATAAAATAGTGGCATACATCTACCAAGTACATACTGGTTTTAGAGAAGACTTTTTTGTCCCATTTTATTGAAATGTGGGAGTAGGTTGGGTAGTTACTGAGACTTTGAAAAATTTAATTCTGGAATTCTTAGTACCGTCCTTTTCCCCAGGTTATTGAATTTTTTTTTTTTTTCTACTTGAGCTTCTAAGGTTCCAGGAAATTTTATTTAGAGGTCTAGGTTACTAAGCAATAATGCTCAGAGCTCTTTACATGATCACTAACAGTGGATTCAGGTGATTTTTTTACCCACTCACCCATTCTTAGGCCTGTAAGGAAAAAAAAAAAAAAGAAAGAAAGAAAAAGACAGAAAAGAAGAAAAATTGAAAAATATCTTTTTCAGGAGATGTTTATTTCTGTTTAAAAACCTGTTTTATTAAAGGAGTTACTACACTAGTTGGCATTTGATGTTTGATTTATATAATTATAAATAAAATGCACATTTTAAGGAAAGCCAGTCTTAACAGTCTGAAAATGAAGTTGCTCAAGAGATTTCATTAGAAAGTAAGCCTTAAGGGCTGAGGTCAAAAAAAGGACACTGCTGTTTTGTGATGACAGTATTTGTTAATGTCTCCTGTGGTGCTGTGTGCCCACTTGGGTGATCCATAAATATAATTTGAAATAAAATGGTACCAGACTCTTACTGTGGTGATTTAAAAGGCCGATTTGAATATGGACTATTTGAATATGGACTATCAATTTAACACCTTCTACCGCATATTGGGTGAAACTAATTAACTTTAGCTTTCTGGAATTTTGTAACTAAATAAGAAGATCCAATTCAGGATTCAGGCAGTGGCCTTTAAAATACACACACACAACTGTATAAAGTCTTTTTGTTTTATAGTCTGAAAATTTGGGGGTGGGGATGGGAAAGTTAAGTGTAGTTAGATTTATTCTATAAGACAAAGATTTAGTCTATAAGATGAAGATAAATCAAATCTTAGAATAGTGATAATTTTGATAGCCTTTTAAAAGAAAGTTACATGATTTCTTTGAGGAATACAACATTAATAGCTATTACAGTTTGCACACTTTTAGAAGATATTGACATATATTTTACTGAGAATCATAGTCCTATTTGTCTTAAAATTCTAAGGTAAATTTATAGATGTCTTAATTTCTGGGATTCCATATGGTCATTTAGTTGTACTACCTATTATTCCTGTGTTTTTTCATTTAACAAGTGTTTATTAATGTCTACTGTGTGTCAGGCACTATTCTGGATGCTAGCGATTTAACAGTGACCAAACAGTCCTATATTCCTGTCCCCATGAAGGTTACTTAGTAGAAGGAGATAAGTATGTCAAGTGGTAAGTATTATGGAGAAAAATAAAGTGCTAAAGGAGAGTAAGTGGTGCCCAGAAGTAGAGATGATTTAAAATTTTGAGTAGAAAGGAAGTTCTTACTAAGAAGCTGTGATTTGAGCAAATAGACCTTCAGCAAGTAAGGAGCAAAGGCAGCTATCTGGGGAAGACTGCCTTAGAACGGAAGTAACAGCAAGTGCAGAGTGGATGTATGCTAGAGGAAGTAGAGGAACAATGAACAGTCAAGTTTAAGGACTTTAGCTTTTACTTTCAGATGCAAAATTGTGAGCAGAAGAATGACATGATATACTCTTGGGATCATTTAATTTGTGTATTGCATATGGACCAGGGTTTGGCATACTTTTTCTATAAAGGGATAAGATAGCAAAGGGGTGCCTGGGTGGCTCAGTGGGTTAAGCCTCTGCCTTTGGCTTGGGTCATGATCTCAGAGTCCTGGGATCCAGCCCCGCATTGGGTTCTCTGCTCAGCAGGGAGCCTGCTTCCCCTCTCCGCCGGTTGCCTCTCGCCCACTTGTGATCTCTGTCTGTCAAATAAATAAAAAATTTTTAAAAATCTTAAAAAAAAAAGGATAAGATAGCAAATATTTTAGGTGTTGTGAGACACACTGTTCAACTCTGCCCTTGCAGTATAAAAGCTGCCATAGACAGTACATTATGGATGGCTGTGGCCATGTTCCAGTAAAAACTTACAAAAAACAGCTGATGGGCTAAATGTAACCCTTAGGTTATAATTTGCCAACCCCTGAGATATAGACCATAATAAACCCAAGGACAAAAATGGGTTGACAGGAAGCTTTTGCAGTAATCAGCAGAGGGCTTGTGGTGGTGATGCAGGTGGCAAGAAGTGGTCAGATGCTGATGTATTTTGAAGGTAGAGCCAATAGGATTTGCTGAGGAATCTGCTATAGGATAGGAGAGAAAAAAGAGTCGGGGTGATGACTATGTTTTTTAGCATTTTAATTAGAAAATGTTACTTAATATTTTATATTCTACTTATTAGGTTATATCTAGAATAATTGTCTTTAAAATCTATTTGTAGCTATTAAGATCATCTTTTTTTTTTCTTTGAGCCTGTTTGACTTTGTTTTGTTCCTGGTATGCCTTTGTAAATTGAGGACTATTAAGATAACCTATTAACTTCTTAGTCTCACTGTTGGTCATTGCACATTTTCTCATTAGATTTCCCTCACAGCTGAAAGCAACTGTGGTCATGTGGTATGTGGGGTTAGGGCATTACCTGTGGTCAAGAAAGCAAGCAAAATAAAGATGTTAGCCTGTTAGCTATTTAAGGGTAGCTCTGTAAGACTTACCAATCCTATGAAAATAACATAAAGAGCCTGCCTTATTTTAATAATGTGTTTTTTTAAGTGTTTAAAATGAATAGTTCTTGATGAAGTGTGTATAAACTGGTAGATAAAGCCTTTGAACTATACTTACTGACTTCACTATTTCTCACGCTACCACCAGTCTTCGAAGCACACCTACCTTCATTCGCTCTTTCTCCACGCCCTGTCAGTTGCTAAGGGATGCAGCTTGTTGCCAGAATGACCTTCGTGTCTCACATGAATTGCTGTACCTTTTAACTAGTGCTCCTCTCTGACCCACACTACACAGCGCTGTTAGCTTAATTGTTCTGAAGCTGTGATTATTAAACTTACACATGATCTGAGTTTTGAAGGCTTGTTAAACACAGATGGCAAATTGTTGATTTAGTAAATCTGATGTGGGACTCCAAGATTTTCTGTGAGTTCTGGTCTGGGAGCCACACTGTGGAAACCACTGTTCTAAAGTACTCTCATAATGCCATTCCTCCAATAGAAACCTTAAGTACCTCTGACAAATTCAGTCTAGGATTGAAGGACTACCTCTGTTTTTTCATACATCTTCTGAACATGGTCATCTTTTCTACCTTTGCTTTTCAGCTGTTTGTTCTTGAAATATCACATCTAGTTTCTGTGCCGCCCAGCCCATATTCATCACTCGGAGTCCTGTCTGATGTTTATATCAAACTTGACCCTCTTTTTTGAACCTTTACACATGTTCAGTCTCTTTTTACCCTTTGAATTCTCATGACATTTAATTTTTATGACATTACCTTACTCTCTCTTAATTTATAGTCATTTATATATATTATCTCACTTATACTTTTTTTTCCTCTTCTACTTTTTAAAAACATTTTCTTAAGTAATCTCTATGCCCAACATGAGGCTCCAACTCACAACCCCTAGATCAGAAGTTGCATGCTGTCCTGACTGAGCCACACAGGTGCCCCTGTTCTTCTCTTTTATAGGAACTTAAGCTCCTTGAGGTTAAGAAAATATATATTTTTCTTTCTCCCTCAGAGCAACAGTTTCTAGAATTAAGCCAGTTTTTAATTTTTTTTATATTTTAAAAAGTGTTATTAAAGTATCACAAAAATTAGTATACCTGTCATCTTGTAGCTTCTTGCTTACTTTATGTGTTGAAAGAAATCCATTGTACCTTCTAAGTACCTTCTGATTTCCTTATGTACCTTGTGTTTCCTGATTCTGCTGCTCATCTATAGTGTTATAATTCCTGTTCTTTGGACTTTTGATGCACTATAAGCCATATCTTTTTTCTTAATTTCCTCCCCAAGCCTCTAGTTTTGATTGAGTTTAAAAAAAAAAAAAAAAGACATGCTTTATGAGTTTAAAAAAAAAAAAAAAGACATGAAATACGCAGAACACCTTGTATGCCTGAAAAGTATTTTGCCCTGAACTGATATAATTGATGGGTAATTTGGCCGTGCTTAGAATTCTACATAAGAAATTATTTATGTATGTATTTATTTATTTATTATTAAATTATTTTATTATTATGTTATTATTTATTCAGGAACTTTAAAGGCATGCATCATCATCTGTCTTTCATTTTTAACTAGTGAGAAATCTAATGCCAGTCTATTTCTTCTTTTGAAGCTAACTTTATAAGTTCTCTTTTCTCTACCCTCTCTTGAGGAGCTCGTCCTCATTAGTTGCTGAGTATCTTCAGCTGATCATCTGTTTTATCTGTGTTTTATATTTTATGCCTACCATTTTACTTTGGATTCTTGAGTGTGTGTTTAGCTTTATCTTCAAACTATATCCTAAATTTTTTGTTTCATATAACAAAGTCTTAACTTTCCTCAAGTACTTTTTCTGATCTTTTAAGCATCCTTGTTTTATGGATGTAATATTTTCTTCAATTTCTTCAAAACCTTTATCTTAATGGTTTCCTTTAAATAAAATTACAATGCTGTTTATCTTGGAACAGTTCTGTTGATCTTGTTCTTTCTTCTTCATGCTGATATTTTCTATATATATCTGATGATGTATTCATATTTATGTTAATTTGTATTTAAGTGTCAGAAACTTCTAGGAAGCCTCATCATGGGAACTCTGTGACTTGGGGTTTCTAGTGATCCTTAAATTATATTTTAAAATAAATGGAAGGGAAACCAGTTGTTTTATTAGAGACCTTTTAGCGTGGCTTTTCATATTCCAGATTATTATTGACATCTCTCATCACCTGATGGCTTTCTTCCCATTCTGTTTGCTGTTAAGAGGTTGCTGCTGGCTTTATTCCTATACTATAACTTTAATGAGGTCCTGGGAAAGACAAGAAACAAATGACTGTGTCCAGTCTGTCATCTTGAACCAAAAAGCTTTGTTCTCAACAGATTGAAATAGTTCTTCATGGTTAAGTACTATAAATTTATAATCTTTTACTTGACAAATAATAAGTTTGTGAATTGATAACTTTATTTGATTTCAATCTGCCCATCAAATGCTACCATACCTTGGTCTTCATTGTCTGTATTTGGCTTCAGATAACTGAGTGAACAGAGAGGAGACTAATATATTAGCCGGATGTAAGTGTATTAATTTGCCATGGGAAGTATAACCATTAAAGAAACTAGAGGCTCAGGGTTAGTGAATTCTCACCAGAGAGAAGGAATCTGTATGGGAAACCAAATTTATAGTCACATACTTTCTAGGTAGGCATGTAGTCAAGAAAAAAGGTCTCATTGATCTTATTGATTGGTACCATCCAGCTGAGATAGCTTGATGTAGTGTCCATTGTCAAGTGAGGTTGCCATGCAGACCAGAAAATTAGGTATTGACCAGAGCATCATTTTTCTTGGATTTTGCCTGAGATCCAGAAAGTCTCTTGATGTTAAGGTTCATTGTCTAGGTGACATTTTGATTGTGTTGATAAAAGCTCAACTAAGACAGAATAGGAAAGTTAATTAGGTATAAGCTTTCTAAGTTCTCTGGAGTCTATGCCAAAGCCAACCTAGGTAGTTTTGTGAAACTTCTCAGCCATTTACATAGAGATTCTTGCTCAAGGCTGCTAACTCCTAGAACAGTCTTTCCTTTTAAAAAAAAAAAAAAAATCACATGTAGATTTCTCTTTAAATTTAATTCTTGAAAGATCAGTTTATCCTGTCACTATATACCAGAAGCAGATGTTATCTCATTGTCACTTACAAAGACACTGATACTTAGAAGTTAAATGACTCACCCCAGAATCTCATGGTATATGGGGCAGACTCAAGAACTAAATCTCACTTTTCTATCTCGACCTTTAATATTTTCTACTATACCCATTAAACTATTACTGTTTTATGAAAGAAATAAAGAAGTGCAAAACAATTGTTTTCCGTTTATTTTATATTTGACTATCCTTGGTCAATTAAGACTAATAGCAAATATTTTTAATTTAGAGTTTAATAATAAGTTTGTGATTATTTCTATAGGTTATATGCTAATGCTTACCTTTGTAGCTCCTTTTTATAAATCTTATGTGGACAGTGAGTAATACAAATGAAATTAGGAACATTCTTTCTTGGATCACTATGTATTTTAGCACCTTTGAAATACATTAAAGTTACATAAATGTAATCAGAGCTCAACACAAATTATATTTGTTCTTAAAAATAATCACTGTAAAACTCAATCTTTAAGGTAAGGTATCTGACAAGTCTTATCTTTATTAACCTGATATAATTTGTATATTCATAAAATATAATAAAACTATTTCCTTTAGAATTTCTGTGATTCTGTATGTTTACCAATTCTTTCCCTTTTACCCATCCCCCCATTAAAATTTACAAAATATTGATTTAACAATATCCTCCTTGTTAAATTTTAAGATTAAATATAGAACTTTGGTTTTTATTACGTGTTTTACTTTTTCTGCCCTTTTTTTAAAATTTGGATGTGTGTTGTGAGTATCTCAAAGCTTCTTATGTGTATATATTTTCTATGCTATAAGTCCGTTTGACAGTGGTGATTAACTGGGGTTTTACTTTCAAAATCTTCAATCCGACCCTTTTTTTCTATCCTGACAGCTCACGTTTTCTCTTGGATTGTCTCCTGACTTAGTGAACCTCTGTCTACTCTCAATCCCTTTTGCTAGTTTATACGCCACTCATGTTATTCTCTTTCTTAAAATTTTTTGATAAGTAATTCCTAATCATATCACAATAAAGTCAAGCCTCCTTAGTTTGTATACAGTTAAGATTTACATGTCTATTTTAAATATTCAGTAGTATCAAGACCCTAATCAGAAATCAAAATTAGTATAATCATGGACAACCATGAGAAATGAGGTGGTATTCTAAACAGTCCAATCTTCTGCCAGTTTTTTGTCACTGGTCAAACAAAATATTCGCTTTAAAGTTCATACTCCAAGATACATGATTTTGCTCCAAGGCCTTCTTTATATATGCATATGTAATATAAGGATTTGTTTTATAAATAAAGTATAAATATAGAGTGTAATTAATTCTAAGTTGATTTCAGGTAAAAGTATAACATGATGATGGCTTAATTGTGACTTACATCAACACTAAATTTTTAGAAATGTATTTGAAGTAGAAGGTGTGATTTATCATAGTTAATAACCAAAGTTATCTTAGCGGCAATCAACATATATCAACAATAACATAACAAATAATCTAAAAGGAAACAAGTATATAATAAAAGAATATCTGGTATATTTACAAAGGTTGCTGCTACACTGAAAAACAGATTTAATTGCACTTTATGTTATTTACCTATTTGATGGTAAGTGAGAAGAGATGAAGGAAGGGTAGTAGTGTCGGTATTCAGAAGACTTTTGATTTTATTCATGTGCTCCAGATGCCCTTTCTTGGCTCCTTTAATTTTGACCTTTTTTGTACAGCCACCTTGTCATCAGGAAAAAAAAATTTTTTTTAGAAAAAAATTTCTTATCTGAACCCCTATTTTAATTTTTCTTTTTTTTTTCTTTTTCTTTTCTTTTTTTTTTTTTTAAGATTTTATTTATTCATTTGCCAGACAGAGGTCACAGGTAGGCAGAGAGGCAGGCAGAGAGAGTTGCGGGGCAGGGAACAGTTTCCCCACTGAGCAGAGAGCCTGATGCAGGGCTCGATCCCAGGAGCCTGGGATCATGACCTGAGCCGAAGGCAGAGGCTTTAACCCACTGAGCCACCAGGTGCCCCCCTATTTTAGTTTTTCATTGTTAACTGTACTCTTTAGTTTAATTAGAACTATATGTCCTTTTGAGGAACAACAGTCAGAAGTTTCCTGAACATTTTTGATTTTAGAACACAGTCCTTAAATGAAACACCCAGTGATTTAAATTAACTTTGAAGGTCAAACCAAATTCAAAATACCTAATTATGGGGCGCCTGGGTGGCTCAGTGGGTTAAAGCCTTTGCCTTCGGCTCAGGTCATGATCCCAGGGTCTTGGGATTGAGCCCCACATCGGGCTCTCTGCTCAGCAGGGAGCCTGCTTCCTCCTCTCTCTCTGTCTGCCTCTACTTGTGATCTCTGTCAAATAAATAAATAAAAATATTTTTAAAAATACCTAATTATTATTTTTTAGATAACTGCAGAAAGACATCTATAGTTCTCCTAGGTATCTGTGATTCAGGTAAACAGCTAGAAGATGACAGATGGTGAGGAGAGAAGCCCCTTCTGTTTATTCAGTGTGGAATCATCACTTGAATACAAAATATATGCATGCACTTATTATCCAGAATTCTTCTATGGTCATATACCACTTTATATAAATATAAACATAATGACATATACCTAACAATGACTACCTTTTAATCTTGTGTTAGAAGGTTTGCATCAAATCTACAACCTCTGAAAATGGTAAACATGTAAAATAATATGATAGGAAAAATACTTAAGGTATATTTATTGTGGAGGGCAAAAGAATCAGTGAATATAATAAGCCAATTTAAAATGTCACTGAATGGATTATTAGACCTCTGTGGAAAAATGATTTGATTTTACTTGCTTCTGCTAGCTCAGCCTCTGTCTTAAAATCCTTGTTCTGGCCCTGAGATTTCTAATTCAGTGAATTTTTTACCTCAAAGTATCTTTAAGTATGGCAATGGCTAATAGAACTTTTATTTTTTAAGTTTAGAACATTGTAACAATGCTGAGAAGGTTGAATGACTTTTTTCAAATATGTTTATACTTGTAAGATGAAGCTCATGTAATATTTAAGCCATGGAACATACTGTTCTTGTTTTTAAAGTAATTGTGAATAGGCATTCTTTGCATAAATCCCAGCCTGTCCCTCTCTTCATTTTTGAAACATTCAAATTGGTTATGTTTATTTAAAGGCTTATTACTACTTAGGAGATAGCATGTTACTGAATTATACATATTCAAATTTCACCAAATCCATTTGTATCTGTATTTGTAATTGAACCAACGCAAGTTTGCTTCTTGGTGAGTCAGGAACTGCACCAGATTGAGTCATTGCACAAAGACGACTTTTATTTGTGGCGAATAAGGAGATCATGAAGAATGGCTCCCAAAGCTGTGACTCCCCAAGAAGGGGTGAATGAGTACCTTTTGTTTGGGTTTGTTTGTTTAGAGTTAGGATGAATGAATATTTAGATAGGGAAGCCTTGTTTTTGTGTGGAAGTAAGCATAAGGTTACACATGTACCTTAAGAAAACATGTCTATACATATGTTAGATGTTATGTGAATGGAGCTGCGGCTCCTCTTTGGGCAGAGATTTTAGTATTATAGTGAGGTAAAAGTGATTGCTGGTCATTCCAAGTGTCACTGCTTGGTCCATCTGCACAGGCACAAGTTAAGGTTTTAGCTCAAATGGTCTGAGTGGTGTGGGACAGTGGGAGGTCTTTTCAGGGTAGTTGTTGTCACCTGAGGGGTTTCCAGTTTCATTTGCCTGAGTTAAGAAGTAAGCCAGAAAGAAGAGCTTAGGGAAAAATGTAAAATAGAGATTAGTGAATATAAGGGGATGGGCAGTAAAGGTCAGGTGTTGAGGTCTACCTGGTGACACTATGACTATAGATACAGAAAAATAATGGACATAGACACTGTAGTCATGATACTGATGCCTAAGCATTACTACTGTTTACTGTTTACAACTGTTACTTTACTACTTTTACTTTTTTACCTTTTTTTTTTACTTTTACTTTTTTTACTTTTTTTACAACCTTTATATTAGTTGTTTTCCTTGAGACCACTTGAGCAGCTCTTGAGAACTGTGTTCTTTTATCATGGGTTCAGTTATACCTTGAAGTGGGAAAAAAAAAATAAATATTAACTGCATGTAGATTTTGGTATATCTCTTTTCATCTTTTGAATGACCCTATAAGGAAATATGGTGGTATCTCCATTTTACATGCACAAAGTCTGAAGAGTTCAGATTTTCCCATTCACATGGCAAAGAAGGAGCCAAATGATATTTGACACTAAGTTTCTCGGAGACCACAGTCTGGGCTCTTCCTTCACCATACTGGACATTTTAGTTATACTTTCGTTTTCAAGACATATGGAGGTATCTTGTTTTGACATCCTTGGAATCTTGTCAGATTTTAGTTAAATTGGAAAATGTATTATTTAGCAATATAATTTTTAAATAAAATACCCTTTTAAAAAAGTTTAGCTTGGTTTAGCAGTTATGTTGAATATGAATGCCAGGTACACTGATGCATACTTTGGAATACTCAGGCTTATCTAAAAGTGACAAATTGAATAGAGGCATACCTCGTTTCTTTGCACTTGGTTTATTGTACTTTGCAGATACTATATTGTTTACAGATTGAAGGTTTGCAGCAACCCTGCGTGAACAAATCTGTTGGTGCCATTTTATAACAGCATTTGTTCAGTTCATATCTCTGTCATATTTGGTAATTTCTGTAAAATTTTCATCTTTTTCATTACTATTATATTTGTTATGGTGATCTGCAATCAGTGATTATGCATTGCTGGAAGTGCAGGTGATGGTTAGATTTTAGCAATAAAGTATTTTTTTTAATTAAGGTATATACATTGTTTATTTAGACATAATGTTATTGCACATTTAATAGACCACAGTTTGGTGTAAACATAACTTTTGTATGTACTGGGAAACCAAGAAGTTCATTTGATTCACTTTAGTGCAATATTCACTTTATTGAGGTGGCCTGGAACCTAACCTGCTGTACCTCTGAGCTATGGCTGTAGTTATATTACTTTGAAGCAAGTTCTGTAATAGAGATGAGAGTAAAATATTGTGGGAGCAGAGTAAATGACTAACAGCTTTCCTGTCTAGGTTTCTCCTCTGCTAGACTGAGCTCCCAGCACAGCACCCAGCTATAATGTTGGGTGCTAGTAACCACAGGAGAGGAGAGAAACATTTATTCAGCCACTATTGCTTAAAACCTTTTTGGGTTTTGTTAGGAAGCTTTGAATATTCCTTCCAGACTTTTCTGTTGAGAAAGAGAGCAAAAATTTGAAGGAGGCCCTTGTGGGGATGGAGATCAATAGATCATCATTAGATTGGTGGTCCCACCTTGTGAAAGGAAGATATTGCCTCTTTATTAAACTGCATGTTTCTCTGCCAGGGGGAAAAAAAAAAAAAAAAAAGATTGCTTTGTCCAGTTGGTAGTGAATAATTTAGAAGTAAATGTTGAAGTATAGTGGAAGGGATTAAACCAGGTAAGATTTAGATTATCTATATGTTTATATAACATATCTAAAACTTTACATAACAAGTCTTGTATTTGCATAAACTATAACCTAAAGGCTACTTTTCAGAAAACAGTGTGATACCCCCAAAATAAAGTGTATTAGAACCCTTGTGTAATAAACTGGGCTGCAGAATTCCCAGCTCAATTTTATGTTTTAAGAGAAAATAGCACTTACGTATTGACACTGAAAAGAGAGTTCGTAAGATGAGAGACCAATAATACATTTTCTTAATTACCAATAGGATGTGGCATTAGTCTCTTAATTGCTTGTGGAATTTCTTGCCATTGTCAATATTGGTTAAAATATGAAGAAATCATAATCATTTTTGTAATTGATAGACTAAAAAAGAAGTTGCCTTGTAAGATAAGGATTTTCTTCTGTAATGAGTAAAGGCCCTCTGAAATTTGGAAGGTTAGAATCCTCTGTTAGCTGCAGAATATATAATTTTTCAGTCAAATACATTATATTACATTATGTCCCAGACCTTTCTGAATGGTTTAAGTAAATATTTCCTTAGATATTATTTCTCAGACCTATGTCTATATAGAGGACTTTGTAAGCTAATGGAAATAATGTATTTGGATAGAATTAGTATGAAGTCTGACACAAATGTTAAATAACCAGTCTGCCACTGTCTCTTTAGGGTTGCATTTTTTTTTTTTTGAAAGAGAAAGGTATATGATTGATTGATTTTTGGTATATGATCTATTTTTAATTCAAGCTTAAATACTAATCTGAAATTCAAATAATATCAGTAAATAACAATTTTGTATTTCTGTAGGACCAGCTGCCTTTTCAATAGCATTCCTAAAATGAAAAAAAAAAAAAAATCTCAAAACACCTCTCAAATTTGAGCTGTCCTAAGAATTGGATTCTTAGAAAAGTACAACTTAATTATAATCACATCTGATCACTTTGTTCATTTTTTTTTTCTTATCTTCATCAGGAAAATTTTATCTATTTTAGTTTAAGACATGTCTGGAACTCCAGGTTAAAATGCTTCTTCTATTTCAAATAAAGTGAACTATCCACTATTATAATTGTTCTTATACCAAAGAGCCAGGATTACATTGGTGGCATTCATCTTTTTAAATGTCATATTATTTGGTAATTTAATACTGTACTAACACTGGAGGAGTGGGCTTTGGAGAAAAACCTAGATATCAATCTTATCTTTAAAACTTATTGACTGTATGACCTTGGTCTTCAGTTTTGGTTAATAATCTTTTAGATATATTTTTAATAGTACATTTCAGGAAAGAAACTATCTCACTGTTGTCCTTATTTACCTTATAGATCAATGTACTGTTACCCGGACATACCTGTTCCTTCACAAGTTCTGGTTCTTCAGTGCTGCATACTATTTTGGTAACTGGGCCTTTCTTGTGGTAAGTAGTACAGGTATCCTGGGGATAATTTGATTCTTACTTGCCCATTTGTATAACAGTAGTGCCATTGGATTTTTTTTTTTTTTTTTTTTTTATTTGTCAGAGAGAGAGTGGGAGAGAGAGTGAGCGGGCAGAGGCAGAGGGAGAAGCAGGCTCCCTGCCACGCAAGGAGCCCCATGTGGGACTCGATCCCAGGACACTGGGATCATGACCTGAGCCGAAGGCAGCTGCTTAACCAACTGAGCCACCCAGGCGTCCCTGGATTTTAAATTCATTGCTTTCTGAATGATTTTAGATATAAGAAATAACATGGAACTTATTTAAATTTACAGGTATTCTTGATTGGATTAATCGTATCCTGTTGTAAAGGGAAGAAATCAGTCATTGAAGGAGTAGATGAAGATGATTCAGACATAAGTGATGATGAGCCCTCTGTCTATTCTGTTTGACAGCCTCTGTTTTAGGGGTTTTATAAGGCTGACTGAATGTCTATTATGCATTTTTTAAAGTGTTAAACTAACATTAGGATGAACTGACTAGCTTCGTCAAAAAATGGGAGCATGGCTATTAAAAAAACTATATTTTTTATGTTATCTGAAGTAACATTATTGTATCATAGATTAACATTTAAAATTGCTATAATTCTATGTAAATATAAAACTATGGACTTTGTGAGGGAATGTTTGTGGAAATTTTTTTTCTCTAGTGTATAATAGTGTTGAATTGATTAAAAATCTTCCAGAATTAATATTCCCTTTTGTCACTTCTTAAAAACATAATAAATCACTTGTACCTGTGCCTTTGGGTCTCTAGAGTAATGTGGAATTCTAAAGTGTCTATAACTGATTGTCTAAATATAATACGATATAGCTGATAAATAAATGTTACTCCTCTATGCAATTAGTTTCCTATTTTCTACATTAAATCATTAATGCCATTCAAATATATTTGTCTAAATATAATACGATATAACTGATAAATAAATGTTACTCCTCTATGCAGTTAGTTTCCTATTTTCTACATTAAATCATTAATGCCATTCAAATATATTTCATGAGCAGATTTCAAGCTACTTTGTGCTGTAAGATCACAGCATTCATTCCAAGATGTGTTGTATAGTTCAGATATTAATCCATTAGGTATCTTACCATCTCTGTGGTATTTAAGGCATATACATTATTGTAGATAGCTAACCTCAAAATTTGCCTTCCAACATAAATGGGAATGTTGTCAAGAATAATTGATCTTCAGGGAAAAAAAAATTAGTTGACTGATTAAGGTATGTGTCATTGGGGTGCCTGGGTGGCTCAGTCAGTTAAGCATCCAGCTCTTGATCTCAGCTCAGGTCTTGATCTTGGGGTCGTTAGTTTAAGCCTCATATTGGGCTCCTCGCCAGGCATAGAACCAACTTATATATGACATCGTATTTTGGCTTTAAAATTTTTTTAAATTAAAAATTTTTTTTCATTCTAAAGATTTATTCTTTTCAAAAGTTATAAGGAATGCTATGTAATATTGATAGGGTATTTTGAACACACTTTGGGTAGTGAGAAATCATTACGAATGGTATTATAGTTTACTCACATAAGCAAATCAGAACTCATAAAAAGCACAGATTAGAACTCATAAAAAACACATCTTTGAAATAAAATATCATTAACTTTCTGAAAAAGTCTTAGGAATTAGCAACCATCTCCCACTAAATTCTTCTTGCCCTTAATTTTTGTGCCACTTTGCTCTGTTGTGATTGTTTGTCTAGATATACTTTCATAGCCTTCATGTTTGGCTTCTTCATGCAGCCTTTAATGTTATTTACCAAATTCCCTTCCCTTCTGTTTTTATTTTGTATTTTCTTTCTGGACAATCTCCTATACCCTTGGTTTCCATGTATATGTCTTATTACTAATATATGTACATTATTTTTTCCTAAACTCCAAAGCTTAACTTACCTATTAACTAGAAATTATGACTTCAATTACAAGTTGAACTCCTCATTTTACTGGGCATACCAAACCTCCTCCTCCTTCTATATCATTTTTGGTTTTGTTTTGTTTTTGTTTTTACAAATGGTACCAGCGTATACCTCATTGCCTAAATCAGAAATCAGGCAGACCTGCTTATCTCTTGTGTACCCCAACTCCTCAACCAACCAAGTATTTGATTTCTACTTCTTAAGTATCTTTCCATTTGTCCTTTCTTCTCCATTCTCATTGCCAGTCACTGTGTTTTAGATTGAGTTGTGTTCTTGCAAAATTCTTAGATTGAAGTCCTAACTTCAAGTAACTATGACTATGTTTGAAGATGGGTCTTTAAAGAGGTAATTAAGGTAAAAGGAGACCGTTAGGTAGGGCCCTAATCCAGTATGACTGATGCCCTCCTGGAAGAGGAAGAGACATCAGAGATGTATACACAGAGAGAAAAAGACCACATGAGGACACAGAAGGAGGCCATCTGTAAGCCAAGAAGAGAAGCTTCTGGAGAGTCGATCCCTGCCAGCATCTTAATCTTGGACTACTAGCTTCCAGAACTTTGAAAAAATAAATTTCTCTTGTTTAACCACCCAGTCTGTGGTATTTTGTTATGGCAGCCCTAACAGACTAATACACACTACTTCTTGAACTTTCTCAGTGGATTTTGTGTCAAGTCCTGACTTCTTTCAGTCTTTCCTTGATAATCAAAATATAAATCAGATTATTTCATTTCTTTCTGTGAAAAGTTTTCAGTTATTTTATAATGAAATCCTTTTTTTTTTTTTCCCTCATGTAATGGATAAAGCCTTTCTGGTGTATTTCTTACCTGACTATCCTGCTTCTCTGCCATCGTCACACTGGTTATATGAGTAAAATATCTCTGCATTATCCAAATGGCTCGGATTTCCCCTAACCTGTATCATGTATGTTGAACTGTTCCTTCTTCCTATATCTTTCCCTTCCTTTTGTCTAAGAAAATCCTTATTCTTGAAATCTCAGCTTCAACATTATTTCCTCAGCTACCTCTCCCTTAAGTCTCCAGGTAGTTACGTGGTCTTTTCTATACTCACATGGCACCCTGTATAGTGTGTTGTGATTTATGGCTTTCATGTCTCCTGCCTCTGGACAGTAAGTCCTTAAACACCCCTCTGGGTCTGTCATCCTTGGTATCTAGAATAGTTCATTGCACACGGAAGGCACACAGTTGATAGCTGAATTTGCTAGTTAGAAGCTCGAAGTCTGAATATATGGATTAAGCCTATATAATAAAGCATTAGATTAAGGGGAATGTATATTTAGCCTGTTTTTAAGATTTATTTTGCTGTATTTTGACAATACTGCCATTTGTCTTGGATACTACATATACATTTTACTACTGCTAGGAATATTTTCTCTTTTTATTTGTGTTAGACCAACCTCTTAGCTTTTTATTTAGCTAGTTGTATTTTTTAAATACGTTTTCTTTTCTTACATTCTATACATTTGCCTCTTGCCTACTTAGAATTTTACTTTTACTCTAACAAAGTTTTTTTTTTCCTCCCTCTCAGTCATGGAATGGCTTTAACTTTATATTTTATGAAGCTCATTTAAGTGTTGTGACTTCACTAATGAAGGACGTATTTTCTTTGAAGTCCTCTGAAAATGCCTAATTTAGAGATCATCCAATAGTGATGACTTTCTAAAAGGTCAAAGCCCTCTTATTCCGTGTAAACTTCAAACAAGTAATTAATTTGTTCAGCCATGCAGCAAGAAACTGGCAAAATAAAGAGCCGATTGCAACTGACTGGAACTGACTTCTGTCTCAGTGCCACTATACCAAAGAAAATGAAAATGCATATTGTATTTTTTTTTAAAGGAAAAGGGGAAAAAGGAGCTCCAGGAAAAACAAGCAATACAAGAAAAGAATATTTCGAAGTATACTACTGAGCTCTTCAGTGAATGATAGCTACAGTAATATACCGTTTCAGAATTAATCCATAGAATACAGTGGGCATTGATTATAGCACTGAATGTAAATAGCAACCTTGACAATGTAAAAACACAGCCGTTAAAAGTTGGAAGATTGAAAGAGCTGATGGAAGAAGACCTAAGGGGAGAAGGTATTAATATCCTTACTTCACAGGAGAGTGGTAAAGGGGAGACATGAAGAAAGAAATTGAGAGACACTCTCTCTGGCAGAGGGACCAAAGAAGACAGGTCTGGACATATTAAAGTTATAGAGATAAAAAAGTTATAAAGTACACCAACAAGGCATTATAAAATACTAATAATTTGGGGGCTGGGGGGAGAAAAGGAAGCAAGGGGAAACTGTCTCAAGCAGGCAAAAATTCTCTTTCCATGGGAAGTTAGTAGATATTTAAGATGGATAAACTTAGAAATAGTATATTAAAATGTAACAAAAGATTAATACAAGTATTTAAAAGAGAAATGTTATCAGAAGATAAAATAATCATTGTAATAGTATGTAAATATATCTTTGAATTTCCTGGCAGCAAGGACAAAAAGACTATGATGGATGATGAAGTTTTTACATTTGATAAAAGGAAGCGTGTAGTTTTTCCTGGAGACAATTTTTCTGGCACCAAACCTTAGAAGGAAGTTCCATTGTGAGTTCTTATGTAAAGAATGTTAACAATGAACAAATGTCTTCGCTAAAATTTAAATAGGCATATGCAAAGAGACAGAGTTGGGAACAACGGGTAGAAATATGGTTGGCTACCAAGAAGCCTCAAAATGAATTAGCTTCATGTGTACATCATTTATTCATTCCACTCAGCAAATACGCAGTCTCCTACATATTCCAGGCATTGGATGACAGCTACTGATTTTCTAGGATTAAAGAAGATATTCCCCAACCTTTCAGAACTTGTTCTAGGACTTTGTAGCTGAGTGGTTCTTAGCAATAACTGGACCTTATCAATAACTACTAAGATTGTATGTGTCTGTTACGAATACATTTTAAAAATCACTTTTGTCAACTTTGAGTTAAAATGGAAAACATTCCAGTAACTGGAATCCTCTCATTTCTAAGCCACAACACCTTCTCTCTTCATGTCATAATCAGAATACTATTTGAGCATGGAGTTCAAGTGATGTGAGATAAGTAATTTTAAGGGGCATTTCAGGTATTTGGTAATGCTTGATTAAGTACCCACCTCTTTTTCAGTGGAGACCACCTCCAGAATGACCAGATTGTCCAGTTTCCCAGATTGAGTTGTGCTGCCCTGGACACAGTCCTGGACACATATCAATGTGTTTAACTGAATTTCAGCTGACCCCCTTCTAAAACCACCCATTGTCTTCTACTGTGATTTCACAGGGAGTGTGTTAAACTTGCTTCTCAAAACAAAGCCAATAAGCAAATATGAAGTCATAATTTAGGGATAATGTTTCTGTAGAGAATTAAGCTAGTACAGTGAGGTATGTAGCTTTCCACATGGTTCCTTCATCAGCTCATATCTGCTTCAGCTCTACATTGAGGCTACTGGATGGAACTCTGATCAAGGTTGAGCTACTTGACAGGTATGTAAAGCAACGTCTTCTATTGTTTAGTGGATGAGCAAGCAACAAAGTTAATACCTGGAAAAATTAGGAGGCACTTAGAGCTATTCTATTTTCATATCAAGAGCTAGGGTATTTGTAGGCCAAGACAAAATGTGTACTAAAATAAATAATTGTTATATTTGTACTAAGTTCATTCAGCATCTATCCAGCTGGTGGTTACCATGTGCTGTCTGGACCTAATTTTAATATTTAATGAAAAGCTCTATCAAATTTGGTAATATCTAATGTTCTCACCAGCTCTAGTTCCACTTTTTACTACATTTATCTGCAACTTTTTTTTTATTGTGTTATGGTAGTCACTATAAAACACATTATTAGTTTTTGATGCAGTGTTCCATTAAAGACCTCAGGAGTGTGTGTATGTGTGTAAATATTTACATACGTTCACAAAAATCTCATTTGATGTAAAGGAAGACCAGTCTGTCCAGTAGAAGAATAAGGGAAATGTAATGTTTATCCTGATGTATACAGTAACTCAAATGCTGACCAAACTATGATGAAGTCTGAAAAGTCCTCTATAATGGAGAAACTTTAGTGACTCATTAATATGAACCAGTAATTGAGGCCTAATATGTATCAGACACTGCTATGAACAAGAGACACATGAATGAAAAAAAAATGGTGCCTATTCTCAAAAGGTATTTAGAAGCCATGGAGCAAACAAATTAAAAAATAGGTAATTATAATGTAAACAAATGCTATAAGAGAGATTATTACTGAATATTACTGAATATAGTGAAGCTAAGAGTGGTATCTTCTAAAGCTTAGGAAAGGCCTAAGACTTGAGACAAGCAAGTGTTAACAATTACAGGCAATAAATTCTCCAACCAGAAAGAGACTGGTTATAATGGCCTTAGACAGTAAGGAGGTAACTGTGGGGAAGTCTTGAAAAGGCCATGTGAGCGGGAAGGCAGGCTGCATAGAGGTAAGACAGACCAGTAATCAAGGAGCAGAAAAGGGAAGGCCTGTCTCAGCAGCAGCCGCACATGGTACTTTGTAACCAAATGTCCTCTCAAAATTACTCTCAACACCGGGAAAAAGAAGGAAATCCCAAATTGGCATTAACTTTCAACTCCCTGGGTAGAATGAGAAATAGAAATTAAGTTGTTACAGAAATAAGTTCTATTTCTTATACTCCGGAGTTTTCAGAATGGTGTTTTTCGGGGCACCTGAGTGGCTCAGTCGGTTGAGTGTCCCACTCTTGATTTCGGCTCAGGTCATGATCTTATGGTTGTGGGATCGAGCCCTGCTTTGGACTCCGCACTTGGCGGGGACTCTACTTGAGGATTTTCTCTCTTTCCTCTCCCTCTGCCCCTCACCCCACTTGCATTCTGTCTCTCTCAAATAAATAAATCTTAAAAAAAAATTTAAAAACGTTTTTGCCTGTCAAAGCTAAGTACACTTAGTAAACATTTTGGTTTGAATGCCACTTAATTCTGTAAATTAGTTATTCCAGTAGTGGAATAGAGAAAACAACCTCATATTTACATCATATAAGAAAAGCCTCCTTAGACTGTACCTCCCCTTTCCGTGTTTCATTATTCGAAGGGTTGGCAAACTTTTTCTCCAAAGGAGCAGATACTATATATTTTAAGCTTTGCAGGGTCACATAAGGACTCTATCATATATTCTCCTTCCTTTTTTCTTTTTATAACCTGTACAAAAACTTAAAAACTTTTTCTCTTGGATTTGGATTCGTAGTTGTAGTGTGCCAACCTTGAATTAATTATTTTGCTTAAGGTAGTTTTATTAAACAAAGTGAAGTTGGCTAATGACATACAAAACATAAAATTATAGAAGGAGAATTGTTAATATATACAAAAAAACTTTTTCAAATGCTTTTAGCATGTTTCATGGTTTTTTTTTTAAAATGAATAAACTTAACTTTTATTCTGAGGTGATGGGAACTTGTAAAAGAAGTTAAACAATCTGAAGTTGTGACTGACCAAGAGAGGAAAAGGCAGTGATCTCCAAATCTATTTGACAGGTATCTGTTTGACCCATATCTTCTTACGTGGAACCCTGTGGGAGAAATGATGGACGACATGATCTATAAGGTACCTTCCACTTCTGATGTTTGTATACTATTCCTCTCTTGGTCATAGAGAGTTATAAATGTGACTCCAGGGTTGAAAATTGCACTAGTAATTTTTGTGTGTATCACAGTTCCCTCATTTGTAAAATTGGGATGATAATACTATCCCCTTCATGGGGTTCTTAGAGGCACTAAATTAGTATGAAATGTTTAGTATAGTACTTTTTTAGGTGGTTAACCTTCAGTATTTCTTAGCTACTGTTATTTCTAAGATGGTTTCCTTTATTTCGTAATGCTCTTTAATTATCAAGTCTCCACACACTTTATGTTTGAGAAATGATCCTCTACCTCGGCCTATAGGCTAAGTTCCTACTAGATTCAAAAACAAGCATTTGATTATATTATGAAAGCTCAGAGTGTAAGAAACCCTAGAGAGTAAATATTTTTGAGGCATTAAAGAACTTTTATAATATAATTCATCACTATTACGGTCTCTTTTTTTTAGAGATCTTATTTTCTTCAAATTGTATTTCAAAACTCTGAATAATGAAATTCAAGAATGCAACGTCCCAGTTATTTCCAGCATAGCAGTGGTGTGTTGTAGTTAGAGCACTAATGAGGAAGCCCAAGCCATTGTGCTCTGTCTTCTTCACTTGCTCCCTTACTGGGTTGCTTTGAAAAGATTACATTATAGTCTTTGTCTTGTAGCGTTTTTTGGTGTTTTTTTTTTTTTTCTGTTAAATGCAGAAAGGGAAGAATTTCTCTTCAGTTTATCATGGGAACATTGTGAATTAAAAAAAATAACACTTGTAAAGCATTTTTTTTCCTTTTACAGTGAATAACATACTATACATGTACCATCATTGCAGAGTGCAAAAACAGTGAAATGAAATGTTAGCTGTCACTTTAGAGGCTGGACTTCGCAATTTATTACATAAGATTTTTCCTCATACTCACACCGCCAACAAGCTTCCTTCCATCAACAATGTGGTTAAAGTAGAAAAGATAGACATGGATCAAAATCCAACCTGAGTTACTTAGTAGCTAGGTGAACTTGAGCAAGTTATTTTACTTCTATAGGCCTATTCCTTCATTTGTAAAATGGGTTCCCATTACCCGCCCTTCTGAGTTATCAAAAGAATTCAAAGCACCCAGCACATAGTAGGCACTCAGTGTCACCAAAGACTGTTGTGCATACCTGCACAACATATATACACACACACACACACACACACACACACACTATAATATAGGGCAAGTTAGTGTGGCAATATTTGAAGGAATGTAAATACCAAAACATAGTGAATTAATTTTCTATCTCACCTTTTTGTCTTCTTAGTCTTAATCCTTTCCTAAAGCTTTAAAAATTGAACCTCTAGGGTGCCTGGGTGGCTTAGTCACTTAAGTGACTGCCTTCTGCTCAGGTCATGATCCCGGAGTCCCGGGGTCTAGTCCTGCATTAGGCTCCCCACTCAGCAGGGAGTCTGCTTCTCCCACTGACCTGCCCTCCCCTTGTACTCTCTCACTCTCTTGCTCTCTTTCTCTCTCTCTCAAATAAGTAAATAAAATCTTTTTAAAAATTAAAAAATAAAGACTGAACTCTAATTTTTCACCTATGTTACCTCAAGTGTCAATTTTTGGTGTAAAAATACAGCTTCACACTATCAAAGATGAACGACCCCTAGGAGCCTTTCTCAACATGGTAGCTGTCTGTTATATCAGCCTCTCCCTATTTAGTTGAAGTAATCTCCAAGGACTTTGTGTTTCTCCCTTTCAAAACTATCTTTCTCTTCTCTTTAATTTGACAGAAAAGGAAGAAATTTCAACTGTGGAGGCTCCACATTTCCCAGCATGACACTATTTTTCTACTCAGGAATATAGAGTAAAATTTCTCACTTTTTCTGTCACAGTCAACTCTTTCTCCTGAATTTCTTTATAGCTTTTGCAAATTTTTTGCCTTGATCCAGGTTGTCCTTATGTAAAAGCGTCATACATTCCCCTGTATATATTGAAACTTTGAAAAATGCACCTAAACAACCCAACACATTTTAAAGCTAGATATGAATTTGTTCCCTTGCTATAAATTTTTAAGTGAAGTAATCAAAAACAAAACAAAAATCAGTTTGCTCTCACCACATAAAAATCACAGCAACACCAAAGTTACATACTCTGTTCTGACTGTCCTTTTGAAATAGAGATATAAATAGCATGTATTTGTTAGATAAAACACTTTTAGAATCATTAAAGAAAAGTAAAATAATTGGAATCTACAAATTTCCAAATGACCCCACAAAAGAGAAAGTGGGGTCAAGGGAAAGGCCCTGGCTATAGCCTTAGGAACCCCCCCTGAGGGCTTTCCAGTTCTGTGTCATCATTTACATAACTATCCCTGAAGCTTGACTGATATTTAATGAGAACTGAATAACCCTGCCTTGCATTCTCCTCAGACCTGGTTTCCTCTGAGCCCTCCATCTCAGTCTCCATCTTTCCGATTTCCCACCCAGTCTCAGCTTGTTACCCCACCTTTTGTTTGCTGCTGCTCAGCAATTTTGCTTGCTCCCCCCCTGCACCTTGCCTTTCCTGGAACAGCCCCTAGAGAAGCCCACCGACCTGAACATACGGACTTGGGATTCTGGCAGATCCTGGGCTTGCATTTGGCCCAGTTGCTTGTTAACTCTGGGATCTGGGGCATCTTGCTGCGACAACATTAGTGACAGCATATGTAAAGTGCCTAGTGTGATACCTGACTTGTAGTAGACATTCAACAAAAGGTAGTTGCCATTATTTTACACACACTGGTATTCCTGCAAACAGAGCTAGACCTTCCCAACAGCCTCTCTGTCTTCATAGCTGGAATAATGACTTGCTAATTGATTCCATCCATCCACGTTCCCCCACCCTCCCTGGATAAAAGTCATCCCTGTTGGGAATGTTTAGGCATGTAGGCACAGCAGATGTTTTCTGTGAAAAGGAACTTGCGCAATTATTTCAAGAATTACATAATTTTTGAAAGTGTAGAGACCTTAGTCTTTTATTCAACCTTCAATTAACAGATATTGAGAAGGTAATCTAGCTGTAGCTTTGTTGACATTTCAAGATGTATCTTTCTTTACATTTACAGCAGCATTCCTATGACATTATTTGCCAGAGAGCAGCAATTATTTTAAAGAGTCATGGTGACTTCCAAATGCAAAGCTCTTTCAGTCAGAAACATGTTGTGAACTTTTACTGTGTGCCAGACTCCTGGCGATGCTGAGATTACAAAGACAAATGTAACCTGCAAGACAGAATCCTTCCACACCTTTGAGGAAGTCACATTTCACAAATGGGCTTACACAGAAGCTCTCAGAAAACCAGATTGTATGACTCTAGATGACAGTGTGTGAGGCAGTCTGCATCACCAAGACTTCTGTCCACCTTTGGCTGGACATTGCTGGTTATAGACGTTATTTCCAAAGTCCTCCAGCATCTTCTCCACAAATAATTGGTGGACTTTGCTAAAAGGTTTTTTTTATTTGATTGTAAGCCACTTGATCTGTAATGGTATTTTCCATCAAACACCAGAACACACCTTATACAGGGCATGTGTGTACCTCCGTTTTAACTCTTAACTGTACCCAGCAAGCTAGTAATTGACATAGTCCTCATCATTTTTTTCTGGCCAGAATACCAACTGTGGCTGCTTATTGTACCTTACTGGTAATTGAGCATGAAAGAAGTCAGAGTTTTTATGAATAAATTGAAGGTATGGATCCTTTTAAATACAAAAATCTTTAGGTAAACAACCTGACAAAAGTAAAGGATTAGGAAATATTAATGTTGGGGTTTGATTTATGATGTTGAGATTTTAAAAATAAATATTTACAGACATGTGAATGGATTCTTTCATACCAGAGAGAAGCAGGGGCTCCATTCCTATACTTGGAGAGATTAGAAACAGTTCTGTGACTTCTGTGTTGTCTCCCTCTCATGTTCCTTGAGCCCAAAGGCTTGATTTGGGTTCACTGTAGTTTGTACTTTCTAATAAACTATACTAAAAATATTAATCAAGTTGACTTTTCAAAAAAATACTTTTCACCTACATGTTCAATCTTATACTTTCATTCTTATTAAGACTTGGAATATCCATTTATTTTTGAAAGGGAAACATTCCTGTTTAAAAGTAAAAAGGTCAGTGAAGAAAGCTTAGTTTTCAGAAATTCACTATGAATATAACTTTTTGGAGGTTCATTTTAAGCTGTGCAAGGAGATGAATCTGGTGTATGCATTAACATTAGGTTTATGATTTTGACTTAAAAAGTTATAGAATCTTGCCAACTTGGATAATAATTTTTCATGTCAAATTCCTTGTATTGTATCCTCACTTTGGACAAAATGTAATAATTGGTTAGTATGGTGAAATTCATTATTTCTATGATTTTCTCACTTTAAATATATTTAAATTTTTACTTTTTATACATTTTTTTGATGAAGTTTCAATTTTTTTCTGAAGTTTCAATTGTTAAAAACTAAGTTATATTTACAAGGCAGAAAAGGCAGCCTTTGTGATAACTTGTTTGGTGTTCTGGTTTCTCCAGTTTCATTTTTCTCGAAGTGTGACTCCCATACCAGGAGCATCAGCGTCACAAGAAAAGTGATGGGAGAAGGAGACTCAAATGGAGATGATTTATCCAGATGGTACCCTGAAAAGACCCCCATACTTCCCAGCTTTCCAGAGCAGTCTTTCCCTTGTCCCTTCTGTCCTCTTCAGCACCATGTTTTTCTCTGTATTTTAGACTTTTTTTAATGTTACAGACTAGTAAACCTGCTCTCAGCTGTGACTGTCTTCCTTTTTAGTTTGTCTATTGAAATTTCTAACTACTAATTATACATATAATTATATGTTATAATTATATAATTTTAATTAAATTTTAGTTAAATTATATATTAAAGTTTGAGTGATCACATGCTAAATAAAATCATTTAATTAAGTAACATATACGTTTTTTTCCTAGCAAGTCTATTTTTGTGCTGTAATGTCATTTATGAGATTTATCTTTAATTCTTTTGTTTCTTCACTTCTTCCTCAAAAAGAATACTTTGTTTTTTTTTATTAAAGTATAATTAACTTACAAGTTATATTAGTTTCATATATACAATGTACTGATTTGACAATTCTATACAGTACTCAGTGCTCACAATGATAAGTGTGGTCACCATACAATGTTATTAAAATATTATTGGCTATATTCCCAATACTGTACTTTCATCTCTATGACTTACTTATTTCATAACTGGAAGTCTGTACCTCCTAATCACCTTTATTAATTTCACCCATTCCCTCCTCTACCTCCCCCCCTGCAATCACCAGTTTGTTCTCTGTATTTGAAGAATGCCGTGTTCTCTATGATCAGTTCGGTTTTCCTTTTCTGGGGTTACACAGTCTCCTGAAGTATACTCTGATTTTGCTTTGCTTGCTCATGGTATGCTACTTCAACATTCAGATTACTTGGCACCCTCCATCACTGTCCCCAGTGAGTATCTGTTCCGGTGGATCATGGTGAATCAACTGACCAGTGATTGCCAGTTCTAGGAGAGAGGGAGCCTCTGTCAACAGGGGCAGGAAAGGGGGCAGTTAAGTCCACAAGGTGGTTCCTGCCCTGAGCTTCCCCTCAGCCAAGACTGTTAAGATGTGGCAAGCCCTCCTAAGACCAAAGACAGCAACTAAGCAAATCCATTTCCATGCTGGGTCCTGTGCCACCTAAGGGAACCGCAGAAACACCAACATTCTTGAGTCCTGGAGAAAAGACAGATGCATCCATTTCATTCAACACTATCTAGTATAGAATGGCAGGGTCATACAGTAATGTCTATTTAGCTTTTGAAGAAGCAATCTATTTTCTAATGTGACTGTACCATTGTCATTCCCACCAGTAGCTCATGACAGTTCACTTGCTTGTTCATTCTCACCAACACTTCATGTTGGCCCATCCTTTTAGTTTTAGCTATTTTTAGTCCTTCCATGGTAAGTTAATTCATTTGTCCAGTAGCTTGTATGCAAATGTTTATAGCAACCTTATTGGTGATAGCTGAAAACCAGACTTCAAGGTGCCACTCAGGAGCTTTCCAAGATGATGGAAGGTGTTGATTGGGGTTTTGGTTACAAGGATGTGTATATTGTGTCAAAAGTCATTAAATTAGGGACGCCTGGGTGGCCCATTCAGCTAAGCGTCTGCCTTCAGCTTAAGTAGTCATGATCTCGGGATCCTGGGATCAATCCCCACGTCTTACTCCCTGCTCTCTGTCCCTGCTCCCACTTGTGCATGCTCTCTCTCCTGCTCACTCTCTCTCAAATAAATAAATAAAATATTTTTAAAAGATTAAGCATTTAAGATCTGTGTATTTCACAGATGCAAGTTTTATTTGAAAAATAATTTTAAAATGTAAAATAAACAAAAAAAAAGGTTTTTAAAAAGAAAATAGAGATATGCCAGATGATTTGTTGAGATTCATACAACCAGTAAGGTAATAAGGAAATAAAGAAATAAATGTATAATATCTCCTATAAAATAAAGGTTAAAATGAAAGATTCTGTAGAGGGCACCTGGGTGGCTCAGTTGATTAAGCATTTGCCTTTAGCTCAGGTCATGATCTCAGGGTGGTATTGAACCCTGCATCAGGCTTTCTGCTCAGCAGGGAGTCTGCTTCCCACCCCACCATTGCCCCCATCCCTTTCCCTCTCTCTCCTCCTCTGTGCTCTCTCTCTTAAATAAATTTAAAAATCTTAAAAAAAAGAGGATTCTGTAGATTACCTATAATTGCTTAAATATAGTATAAACATGGTTATTTAAACCTCTTTAAGTTTAAAGAGGTTTAAACTTAAACCTTATATTAGTTTTTTATAATATAAGACTATATATATGACTAATATATATAATTTATAATATAAGACTAATATATATATTTTATAATATATATTATACTAATATATATAATTTATAATATAAGACTAATATATATATTTTATAATATAAGACTATAATATAAGACTAATATAAGAGGTTTCTTACATGGTAGGTCATTACATGGTTTATGGTTTGCAGAGGTAGGAAACAGTATAAAAGAAAGAGATGAAGGGGAGATAGAGTTCAGCTGAGTGAGAGCGGTACCCAGAGAGAGTTCGCTAAGTTTTGATCAGTGTACATGCATGATCATATGTGTACATTTACATAAAGTTATATGTGCACCAGGGGTGCTACAGGACACAACCCCAGGAGGAATATTTCACATGAGAGGTTATGTAGTGCAGTTGTACTTCATAAAGTTGTATATATGAAAAAACAAACAAACAAACAAACAAACAAAAAATGAAACAACATTTTAAAAAGAGCTATAAAAAATGAAATAAAATAAGGGGCTATTACTTCCATCATAAACCAATCCAATCAATTCTTAGTAGGGAAAGACTTCTCCTAGTGACAGGTATTTACTCCTTTTCTAGTGTGATATTTAAAATTTTATTTATGGCTTCTGAACTGGATCTAAAGCTCCTGAAATATATCTTAAATTTTTCTTACACTTAGGCCTAAATCTGATCCCTGAAAGGAAATACAATGCAATGTCTCCATTTCCTTCATAGTGTAATAATGTGGTTAATCTGTGCCAAAGCTTGAGTTGAAGCTAAATTATATAGAACTAATAGTCACAGTTGTTTGGAAAAGTAATAAAATGAATGACTCAGCCCTTTTTCATAAAAAAGAAAAAAAATGTTATTACATATGGCTTATACTTTTGTGTACATGGAAAATAGAAAAGTATTTGCTAAGGAAACTATTAGAATTAGTAAAGTCATCTAATAAATACAGTTCTTCAAGTAGTTTGTTTGTATCTCCCTTCCGTTTCTTTTCTGGTGGACTCAAACAAGAAGGCAGACAAACTGGTAGAGGGTAGCCTATACATCTGGGGTGGCATGATCCCCAGTGGAGAAGGTAGGTATAGAAATTATTTTCCTTGATGACTGAAACAGCTGATGTGCCAAAGGTGGCTCAGAGGCCCTGTCTTTCCTCCAGGACTCACGAATGTTGGTGTTTCTTTGGTTCCCTGAGATGGCACAGGACCCAGCATGGGAATGGATCTGCTTGCTTGCTGTCTTTGGTCTTAGGAGGGCTTGCCACATCTTAACAGTCTTGGTTGAGGGGAAGCTCAGGGCAGGAACCACCTTGTGGACTTAACTGCCCCCTTTCCTGCCCCTGTTGACAGAGGCTCCCTCTCTCCTAGAACTGGTCAGTTGATTCACTATTGATCCACCAAAACAGACACTCACTGGGGACAGTGATGGAGGGTGCCAAGTAATCTGAATGTTGAAGCAACATACCATGAGCAAGCAAAGCAAAACCAGAGTATACTTCAGGAGACTGTGTAACCCCAGAAAAGGAAAGCCAAACGGATCATAAAGAACACAGCATTCCCTTTGAGGAAGTGAAGACACAAAAGAACTAAAAATAAATCTTAAAGAGATGACGTTAGAACACAAAAACAGAATTTCTAGGAAAAATATGTGCACATAATTTAAACGATTTAACATATTTAGCATATGATCATTTAAACTTTAATATGTAACCACTTAACTAAAATTTAATTAAAATGGCATAATTATTATAGAAATTAAATTTTTCAATAAACAATTTCTTGTTACTGACTTTGGAGTCTTCCCTAAACAAGTTCAATTTAGATATCATCCAGTGATTTGAAAGTTGTTGTTTGTTTGTTTGTTTCTTTTCACAGATTTTGGGCTACTTCCAATGAATGGTTGCTCCTTTTGAGAATTTTTTTCCTTTCAATTTTCAGCCACTCTGGTAGCCCCAAATTCTATCCTTGACATCTCAGGCAAATAAAGTGTTTTCTGCTTGAATTCTAGTAGCTCTGTTCCTTTTGGGTTAAAGTGGGCCCTCAGGGAAAAAAGGCTGCCTAAACGTAGGTCTTAACCATGTATTTCCATTCTTTCAAGGCTTGAATCCCTTCCAGTTTTTGCCTGTTTCTGGTCACTCTCCATTGCTTTTAAATACTTTTTTAATATTACATTTTTTTCAGAATTTATAATTATATGCAAGAAGGTGTCAGAGGTGGTTCTCCATGATGCTCCTACATATTATATGATAGATTGCCAAGAAAATGGTGATTTTGTCCTTGTTGAAAATATATTGTTTGTCTATTAACTGTGTTTATGATCTTTTTTGTCATATAAAGCATTCAAGGATTATGTAGTCAACTCTATCTGTACCAGTTATTAAATTTTTCTTTTTAACTCCAAAGTTATTCCAAATGTTGGAGCTGAGACTCTGCAAACCACTTTTTTCCTTGGAACTGGCTTCCTGTTGGGTATGAGACAGCGTCTGAAGCCAGGTTTGTAGGACCCCTGGGGTCCAGGTTTTGATAACACCAATCCCTTCCCTCTTTCTCCCAGCCCTGGAGTGAGTGAGTGAGTGAGTGAGTGCACATGCACGCACTTCTTCGTGCAATTACTGTCTCTGGGTTATTCAGTGTCTTCTTGCTTACTGAGCCCTCCAACACCTGTGTACCCAGTTTGGTATGTTAAATTCCCTTCATTGAAATAAACAATGCATTTCTTGTTTTCCTTATTGGATCCTGACTAATACACAATTTTGTAAAAACTTGTAGGCTTTTATTTTTTAATATATTTCCTAAACATTAGTTTGTGCATATCTTAGATTTTCTTATAATTCTTAATTTTCTATACAGTGAAATATTTAATATAACTGAAATTTGGTTTTGGATTGTTGTATAAGAGAAAGATAACATTTTAATTTTTTTCCTGATGAATACTCAGTTGGAATAGCAGCCGTTTATTAACTAATTCATCCTCCCACTGAGTTATAATATAAAATGATCATGTTAATTGTCATATACACTAAAATATTTCTGGAAGCTGATTAGTGTTTAAAATACAACTGCTCACTCCATATTGCATTATTATAGTAGCTTCATATTTTGATATTTAAAATTTCTATTTCTGAATGCTTAGGGAAGGAAATTTTAGAAAGTTACTGATAGTATACAGTTTTTTCACTAAATTCTTATTCTAGAATATTTTTCTAGAATCTCTTTAAATATATAGCTTAAATTTGAATGAAAATGACATATTAACATTAAGACAGTGTTTTTTGTTTTAAAACTTGTTTCGTCTGATATTACTTTGGATTTATGAATTTTCTTTTGACTGGCAATCTTTTGGTATATCTTTGCTATCCATTTACATCAGATTTTCTCTGTCCCTTGTAATCTCAGTATAGCTGGATTTTTAGTTGATTTCTTAGTACTGTCTAACCATGATTATTCATATATATAACAATGATTATTCATGGATTTTTTTCTTATGTATTGAGATTTTTATTTATCCTGATTTTTTTTTTTTTAGTTTCAATTTTTCCTTTCTTCTTTCCTTCTCTCCTTTCTTTTCTTCTTTTGAATTGATCAAGCTGTATTGCACTGGGAATTATCTCTATTCCTATTATTTCAGTTCATACTCTGGGAATTTAAAGTCTAGATATAGTCAGTATCTTTATAGTCAGTATCAGTATCTTTAGTACCAGAGTATTGGTAAACTTTTTCTGTAAAGAGGCAGATAGTAAGTATTTTAGGCTTTTCAGGTCATAGAGTCATTCACCATCTACAACTCTGCCATCATAGTATGAAAGCAGCCGTGGACATTAAATAAACAAATAAATGTGGTGGTGTGCCAGTGAAACTTTATGAAATTAGATGCTGAGCTGCCACCAGTTGCCTAGAGGGTGGAGCCTCCTCCAATGCCAACAGCCCAGAAGGTAGAATATCAAGACACAAGACTATTGTGAGTTGAATTGTGCCCCTACAAAAGTATATGTGGAAGTTCTTACTCCCAGTATCTGTGAATATGTCTTTATTAGGAAATAGTCTTTTTACAGATACCATCAAGCTAAGGTAAAGCTATACTGGATTGGGATGGACCACAAATCTAATGACTGGTGTTCCTATTAGATGGCCATGAAGAGATACAAGAGAAGATGGCCAGGTGAAGGCAGAGCAGAAATTAGAGTGATGCAGCTACACCCGAGGAACACCAAGAATTGCTGGCAACCAGCAGGATCTAAGAAGTGGCCAGGAAGAATTCTTCCCTAGAAACTTCAGAGGGATCAGGGCACTGCCAACTCCAACATTTTGGATTTCTAGACTCCCAAACTGTGAGAGAAGAAATTTCTATTGTCTTAAAAGAAAATAGGAGAAAAGCGAGATTTAGTCCAAGCACTGTAGTTTGGCAACGTCTATCAGGAGGATCAAATAGTTTAGAATGTTTCAAAACTAGCCATCCCACTCATTTACAGTCTACATTCAAACATTGCCATGATGGGGCGCCTTAGTGGGACAGTTGGTTGAGCGTCTGTCTCTTGGTTTAGGCTTAGGTCGTGACCATAGGGTTATGAGACTGAGCCTGGCTTCGGGCTCTATGCTCTGCCCAGAGTCTACTTGAGATTCTCTTTCCCTCTCCCTCTTCTTCTCCACCCCCAAGTCTCTCTCTCTCAAATAAATAAATAAATAAATCTTTTAAAAAAATGTTGCCATGATGGGGTGCCTGGGTGGCTCAGTGGGTTAAAGCCTCTGCCTTCAGCTCAGGTCATGATCCCGGGGTCCTGAGATTGAGCCCCACACTGGGCTCTCTGCTCAGCATGAAGCCTGCTTCCTCCTCTCTCTCTGCCTGCCTCTCTGCCTACTTGTGATCTCTGTCTGTCAAATAAATAAATAAAATCTTTTAAAAAATGTTGCCACGCAATCTAGCAATTTCTTTTTCAAAAATTCTACAAATTGGATACTATTTTATTGCTTTTTAAAAATTTTTACTTAGTCTTGTTTTACATTAATATGTATTTAGTTTTTTCCATGTATTTACCATTTTCTTCACTATTTCTTCCTATTTCCAAGATCTTACTTTTGGAATTGTTTTCTCTATCTTGAATTGTATTTTTAGATTTTTCTTTTAGTGAATATCTTTTGGTGAAAACTCATTTTATCTGAAAATGTTTTTTATTTTACTCTCATTCCTGGAGAGTAGTTTTTCTATGCATAATTATCTAATAGTTAAAACTTACTCCACTGCCTTCTGGCTTCTGTTGTTTGCTGCTGAGACTGCAGCTGTCCATTGGTTCCCTTTCTCTCTAGCTGCCTAAAATGTCTTTGGCAGCTTCATCCTAATGTGTCTTGTTCTGGATTTCATTTGTTTAGCAGATATATTGGCTATCTACTCTATGTTGAGCACACTTTTAGGAATTTGGAATACATCAGTGAAGAATGAAGACAAAAACCTTCAAGGAAGTTTATAGTCTGTGGGGGTAGGAAGAGACATAAAAAAATAAACATCATGAACAATATGTTAGATATGTTCTATGGGGGAAATGTAGATCATGGTAAATAAAGGTAATCAGGATTTCTGAGAGGATGGATCTAACTGCAGCAGAAAACAAGGTGGTCAGAGTATGCTTCATTAAGAAGGTGATAGTTCATGAGGGAAGACATGAATGAGAACATGGGCTAAATGGACACGTGGGGGAAGGCATTCTAGGCAGAAGAAACAACCACACTTAGGTCAGAATGTTCTTATTGTGTTGAAGTAATGACATTGTGATCAGTGTAGCTAGAATGAGGTAGAATAGAGCAAGTATGAGATAGAGCAATAGGAAGAAACAACAGAGAAGTACAGAGGGCACATGATGCAGGGTCTGTAGGGACTGGATATTTATTCAACATTTTGAGCAAAGGAGTGACAAGAAGTCACCTGCTTTAAAGGGATCACTGACCAGCTGCTAAGTTGAGAATGGGTTTTAGGAAGCAAAGGTAGAAGCAGAAAGAAGTACAGAAATTTATTACAGTAACTCAGGTAAGAGATGATGGTGACTTAGATTGAATTTGCAGCAGTGATGGTGATAAGATGTGTTCAGATTCTGGGTACATTTGGAAGGTAGGACCAACAGGATTTCTACTAGATTAGATGTGGAGTGTGAGAAACCATGGAGAGTTAAGGATGGGAGTAATCAATCAGAGGATGCAGTATCATCATTCTCCCTTGGAATTCACTGGCCTTCTTCCAAATGAGGATTATAATTGTAAAAAAAAAAAAAAATCTGGGAGATTCTTAGGCTTTACCTTCTTTCTAGAATTCCAGTAAAATGTATTTTAGACTATTCTCTGTGGTTTTAAATCTCTGTTCATAGTATTAATCTCTTTGTTTCTCTGGGCTTCATTCTGAATAACTTCTCCAGAATCACTATATACCTTAATCCAGATCTCTAATCTGATGTTTAACATATATGAGGAGTTTTAATTTCATTTAAAAAATTTGGTGCCACTACCGAACTCTCTCCCAAGGTAGTGAGATGGCTCGATTCTAGAGCTATCCTCATTTGTTTCCTGGCTCTCAAGGATCACTGCCCTTCATTGCCTGGTACTCAATATCTTAAAAACTGTTAATACTTTATCTATTTTTATTTTTTAGTTGTCTTAGTTGGAAGGTAAATCTGACCCCTGTTATTACAACTTGGTTAGAACCAGGTATGACTTGGATTATAACCTTTAACCTGCCTGTAATAGTAACCACATTCAAGACAGAAGGTACTTGATATATTCTAATATTCTAATAAAAGATATATTCTAATATTCTAATAAATATATATTCTAATAAAGGTGCTTGATATATTCTAATAGCTAAGAAAAGATGTGTTCTAATAACTAAATGAACAGGGAAAGCGAGAATTGTTTTTGGATGAGGGTGGAAAGAAATGCAGAGCCCTGATCATGAAAGGACTTTGGTCACTTTGTTCTCTTTGTATTTTTAATATATAAACTGCATGTGTAAGTTTGTGACTATTGTAACATCTTTATGAATGGTGCCTTTTACTTTTATATACTGTTCTTTAATTCTTCTTGGTCCTTTCAAGTTTAGTTGTACCTAGTCTGAAATTAATATTATAACATCTTTATTTTTGTTGCATTTGACTAGAATCTCTTTACTTCTCTCTTTATTTGTAATATATCTTTATCATTTTATTTTTGTTGTGTTTGAGAGACAGAGAGTGAGTCAGAGAGACAGAGAGCATGAGGGGGAGGAGGGGCAGAGAGAGAGGGAGAAGCAGCCCTCCTGCTGAGTAGGGAGCCAGATGCATGGCTGGATCCCAGGACCCCAGGATCCTGACCTGAGCTGAAGGCAGATGCTTAACCAATTGAGCCATCTAGGCACCCCAGGGTTGAAACATTTTTATTTGATGATTTGTCTTATTTTGTTTTGTTTGAATGATTTGCTTTACATTGCTTTTTTCTCTTCTTTATTTTTGTAGTTTCCATCAACTTGCTGTTTTTTTCCTTTGTTAATTTGGAGCTCAACTACACTTTTCCATTTCTCATGAATCTTTACTTTGCTTTTCTTGGCACTCATAATCTGTCATCTATTTCACTGCTATTATTTAAAATATATTGCCAATTATTTTGTCTATTCAGATGTTCTATTTTCCTACCTAGTTGTTTTTTTTTCCCCTGCTCCCAACTTTTATTAGGTGAGACCCATGTAATATCTTGACTTCTTCTCTGTGTCACTCCCAGATACATGAAATATCTGGAAAAATTTTGCTTTCCTTATATCCTTTCCACTATATGAAATCTTAGGTTTTGGTATATTAATTGTGTATTTTAGTTCTAGATCACGATTAGAATTTCCATTGAATTTTCTTTGCAAGAAAACTACTTTGTTTTAGGGTGCTTGTTTTGTGTTTAAATAATATTAACATTAATAATAATATGATTTAATGTCACCTATAAAATATATAATATATTAGAATTACATATATTTAACATTTCCAGAAGGTCTAAGAGATAAATCTATTCACACTAATCTGTGTTCTCCATTATTTCTTTCTTACACCTCCATCTTGAGGTCTCTGTTTTGCTTCATTTTTTTACAGTTTGAATAGCCAAGTTGTTTTCTAGGTATTGTTCTCAACTGGAGTATGTGATATGCTCTCTAACTTCTTACATGTATATAAAAATCTTTTAGGTCGTATTTTTGGCTGGGTATAGAATTATTAGATTGTAATACTTTTTTTCCCATTAGTTGTCTCTTACAGTTTATTTGGAGAAAAAGAGTCTCTTTATCATTGGATTTCATAAGCAATGCTGGTGACAGGAAAGGCATGAACTCTCAGAGTCTAGATTTTTTCACTGCCTTCTCCAACTACCAGTGTTATATATGAGAAGTTCAATGCTAACGTGAGTCTTCTTTCATCTAAATAACTTGCTATTTTGGGTGCCAGGGTGACTCAGTTAAGCATCTGTCTTCAGCTCAGGGCATGATCCCAAGGTCCTGGAATGGACCCCTGCATCGAGCTCCCTGCTCAGCAGGGAGCCTACTTCTCACTCTCTCCCCACTTGTGCTCTCTCTCTCAAATAAATAAATACAATCTTAAAAAAAAAAAAAAAACAACAAACAAAAAACACCTTGCTGTTCTGTTCCAAGGCTAGATTTTTCCTTTATCATAAGAGCTTGCAAATATGCCATAATATACCAGAATATGCCTAGATGTCTCCTTTCCTACTGGATCCTGCCTGAACTCATCAAGTCATTTGAATCTGCAAATTAAAGATTTCTTCAGTCTAGGCATTTTATTATTATTATCAAATATTTAAATAGTTTTTCATCTTCCTTGTGGGTTTTGTAATGTTTTTTTGTCTTCAATGGAAACTACTGTGATTTTCATATTATATCTCCCAACTCTTTCATTCAACTCTTACCTTCTCCATCATTCTCTCTGGGGCAGGCGAAACAATGCCTCCTTTTGAAGTTGTCTACATCCTAATCCCTGGAAACTGTAATATGTTACATTGCAGATGTAATTAAGTTAAGGATCTTGACTTAAGGACATTATCCTGGATTATTTTGTTGAGCCAAGGTAATGACAAGAGTCCTTTTATATGGATCTTCCTTTTTTTAAGGAAAGCAGACTGTTATAAAAGAGAGATGTTATATAGCTGGCTTTGAAGGTGGAGGAGGGAGCTATGAATTAAGGATATAGGTGATTCTAGAAGTTGGAAAACACAGTAAACACATTCTTTCCAAGAGCCTTCAGAAAGAAATAGCCCTAATAGCCTAGTTTAAGCTTCTAAATACCTCCAGAACTATAAGATAATAAATTTGTATTGTTTTAAGCCATTGGGTCTATTGTAATTTGTTACAACAGCAATAAGAAATTAATATACTGATTTTTAATATTTTAAACCATGATTTGAGATATTTCTTGTGCCGATTCTTTATGCCTTTAATTCAAGTATCAAAAACAGTTATCTCTTACTTTTCCTACTGAAATATTTGTCTGTCTATTCATCCATCCATCTATCCAAGTATAACTATATACAGTGTTACATCAGAAAGCATGTGTGAGCAGGGGTAGGGGCAGAGGGAGAGAGAGAGAGAGACAGAGCCAGAGAATCTTTTTTTTTAAATTAACGTATAATGTGTTCTTTGCCCCAGAGGTACAGGTCTGTGAATCGTCAGGCTTACACACTTCACAGAACTCACCATAGCACATACCCTCAAAAATGTCCATAACCCAACCACCCTTTCCATAGCCCCCTCCCTCCAGCAACCCTCAATTTGTTTTGTGAGATTAAGAGTCTCTTATGGTTTGTCTCCCTCCCAATCCCATCTTGTTTCATTTTTTCCTTCCCTACCTCCCAAACCCTCCACTTTGCCTCTCAAATTCCTCATATCAGGGTGATCATATGATAATTGTCTTTCTCTGATTGACTTATTTCGCTCTGCATAATACCCTCTAGTTCTATCCATGTCATGCAAAAGGCAAGATTTCATTTCTTTTGATGGCTGCATTATATATATATATATATATACATATATACATATATATGTGTGTATACACACACACACACACACACATATATATATATATACCACTCCTTCTTTATCCATCCATCTGTTGATGGACATCTAGGTTATTTTCATAGTTTAGCTATTGTGGACATTGCTGCTACAAACATTGGGGTGCACGTGCCCCTTCAGATCACTACATTTGTATATTTAGGGTAAATACCGAGTAGTTTGATTGCTGGGTCGTAGAATAGCTCTATTTTCAACTTTTTGAGGAAACTTTTTTTTTTCCAGAGTTTTCCAGAGTGGCTGCACCAGCTTGCATTCCCACCAACACTGTAGGAGGTCTCCCCTTTCTCTGCATCCTCACCAGCATCTGTCGTTTCCTGACTTATTAATTATAGCCATTCTGTCTGGTGTGAGATGGTATCTCATTGTGGTTTTGATTTGTATTTCCCTGATGCCGAGTGATGTGGAGCACTTTTTCATGTATCTGTTGGCCATCTGGATGTCTTCTTTGCAGAAATATCTGTTCATGTCCTCTGCCCATTTCTTGATTGGATTATTTGTTCTTTGGGTGTTGAGTTTGATAAGTTCTTTGTAGATTTTGAATACTAGCCCTTTATCTGATATATAGTTTGTGAATATCTTCTCCCATTCTGTCAGTTGTCTTTTGGTTTTGCTGACTGTTTCCTTTGCTGTGCAAAGGCTTTTGATCTTGATGAAGTCCCAATAGTTCATTTTTGCCCTTGCTTCCCTTGCCTTTGGTGATGTTTCTAGGAAGAAGTTGCTGCAGCTGAGGTCGAAGAGGTTGCTGCCTAAGTTTCCCTCAAGAATTTTGATGGATTCCTGTCTCACATGGTGGTCTTTCATCCATTTGGAGTCTATTTTTGTGTGTGGCGTCAGGAAATGGTCCAGTTTCATTCTTCTGCATGTGGCTGTCCAATTATCCCCAACACCATTTGTTGAAGAGACTGTCTTTTTTCCATTGGACATTCTTTCCTGCTTTGTCAAAGATTACTTGACCATAGAGTTGAGGGTCTATTTCTGGACTTTCTATTGAAAGTGTGTCTGTTGATCTGTGTGTCTGTTTTTGTGCCAGTACCATACTGTCTTGATGATGACACCTTTGTAATAGAGCTTGAAGTCTGAAATTGTGATACCACCAACTTTGTCTTTCTTTTTCAACATTCTTCTGGCTATCTGGAGTCTTTTCTGGTTCCATATAAATTTTGGGATTATTTGTTCCATTTTTTTTAATTGATAATATTTTGATAGGGATTGCATTAAATGTGTAGATTGCTTTAGGTAGCATAGACATTTTCACAATATTTGTTCTTCCAATCCATGAGCATGGAATGTTTTTCCATTTCTTTGTGTCTTCCTCAATTTCTTTCCTGTGTACTTTATAGTTTTCTGAGTACAAATTCTTTGCCTCTTTGGTTAGGTTTATTCCTAGGTATCTTACGGTTTGGAGTGCAATTGTAAATGGGATTGCCTCCTTAATTTCTCTTTCTTCTGTCTTGCTGTTGGTGTATAGAAATGCAACTGATTTCCGTGCATTGATTATATATCCTGACACTTTACTGAATTCCTGTACAAGTTCTAGCAGTTTTGGAGTGGAGTCTTTTGGGTTTTCCACATAAAGTATCATATCATCTGCAAAGAGTGAGTTTTAATTCTTCATTGCTGATTCAGATGCTTTTTATTTCTTTTTGTTGTCTGATTGCTGAGGCTAGGACTTCTAGTACTATGCTGAATAGCAGTGGTGATAGTGGACATCCCTGCCGTGTTCCTGACCTTAGGGGAAAAGCTCTCATTTTTTCCCCATTGAGAATAATATGGGTGTTTCATAGATGGCTTTGATGGTATTGAGGTATGTACCCTGTATCCCTACACGTTGAAGAGTTTTGATCAAGAAATGATGCTGTTCTTTGTCAAATGTTTTTTTGCATCTACTGAGAATATCAATGGTTCTTGTTCTTTCTTTTATTAATGTACTTATCACATTGATTGATTTGCGTATGTTGAACCAACCTTGCAGCCCAGGAATAAATCCCACTTGGTTGTGGTGAATAATCCTTTTAATGTACTGTTGGATCATATTTGCTAGTATTTTGGTGAGAATTTTCCCATTTGTGTTCATCAAGGATATTGGTCTAAAATTCTCTTTTTTGATGGGGTCTTTGTCTGGTTTGGGGATCAAGGTCATGCTGGCCTCATAAAATGAGTTTGGAAGTTTTCCTTCCATTTCTATTTTTTGGAACAGTTTCAGGAGAATAGGTAGTAATTCTTTTTTAATTAGCAATAATCGCACCTTGGATAAACCTCATTGGCTATGATACTTCCACTGCGCAAAGCTAGTAATTCTTTTTTAAATGTTTGGTACAATTCCCCTGGGAAGCTATCTGGCCCTGGGCTCTTGTTTGTTGGGAGATTTTTGATGACTGCTTCAATCTCCTTACTGGTTATGGGTCTGTTCAGGTTTTCTATGTCTTTCTGGTTCAGTTTTGGTAGTTTATATGTCTCTAGGAATGCATCCATTTCTTCTGGATTGTCTTAATTTGCTGGCATATAGTTGTTCATAATATGTTCTTATAATTGTTTGTGTTTCTTTAACGTTGGTTGTGATCTCTCCTCTTTCATTCATGATTTTATTTATTTGGGTCATTTCTCTTCTCTTTTTGATAAGTCTGGCCAGGGGTTTATCTGTCTTATTAATTCTTTCTAAGAACAAACTCCTAGTTTCGTTGATCTGTTCTACTGTCCTTTTGGTTTCTATTTCATTGATTTCTGCTCTAATCTTTATGATTTCTCTTGTCCTGCTGGGTTTAGGCTTTGTTTTATGTTCTTTCTCCAGCCCCTTTTAGGTGTACAGTTAGGTTGTGTATTTGAGACCTTTCTTGTTTCTTCAGAAAGGCTTGTATCACTGTATATTTTCCTCTCAGGACTGCCTTTTCTGTGTCCCACAGATTTTGAACTGTTGTGTTTTTATTATCATTTGTTTCCATGAATTTTTCCAATTCTTCTTCAATTTTCTGGTTGATCCATTCATTCTTTAGTAGGATGCTCTTTAGACTCCATGTATGTGAGTTCTTTCCAACTTTCCTCTTGTGATTGAGTTCTAGCTTCAGAGCATTGTGGTCTGAAAATATGCAGGGAATGATCCTAATCTTTTGGTACTGGGTGAGACCTGATATGTGACCCAGGATCTGATCTATTCTGGAGAATGTTCCATGTGCAGTACATTAGAATGTGTTTTCTGTTGCTTTTGGATGGAGTGTTCTGAATAGAACTATGATGTCCATCTGGTCCAGTGTGTCATTTAAGGCCTTTATTTCCTTGTTAATATTTTGCTTGTATGATCTGTCCACTTCATTGAGGGGGGTGTTAAATTCCCCTACTATTATTGTATTATTGTCAATGTGTTTCTTTGATTTTGTTATTAATTGGTTTATATAGTTGACTGCTCCCATGTTAGGGGCATAGATATTTAAAATGGTTAGATCTTCTTGTTGGACAGACCCTTTGAGTATGATATAGTGTCCTTCCTCATCTCTTATTATAGTCTTTGGGTTAAAATCTAATTTATCTGATATAAGGTTTGCCATCCCAGCTTTCTTTTGATGTCCATAAGCATGGTAAATTATTTTCCACCACCTCACTTTAAATCTGGAGTTGTCATTGGGTCTAAGATGAGTTTCTTGTAGACAGCATATTGATGGGTTTTGCTTTTTTATCCATTCTGATACCCTGTGTCTTTTGATTGGGGCATTTAGCCCATTTACATTCAGGGTAACTATTGAAAGATAGGAGAAGGGAGTTGAGGGAAATTGGAAGGGGAGGTGAACCATGAGAGACTACAGACTCTGAAAAACAATCTGAGGGTTTTGAAGGGGTGGGGGGTGGGAGGTTGGGGGAACCAGGTGGTGGGTATTAGGGAGGGCACGGATTGCATGGAGCACTGGGTGTGGTGAAAAAACAATGAATACTGTTATGCTGAAAATAAAAAAAAAAAAAGAAAGAAAGATAGGAAATTAGTGCCATCGTATTGCCTTAAGGTGACTGTTACTGTATATTGTCTCTGTTCCTTTCTGGTCTACTACTTTTAGGTTCTCTCATTGCTTAGAGGCCCCTTTCAATATTTCCTGTAAGGCTGGTTTGGTGTTTGTAAATTCTTTTAGTTTTTGTTTGTCCTGGAAGCTTTTTATCTCTCCTTCTATTTTCAATGATAGCCTAGGTGGATATAGTATTCTTGACTGCATATTTTTCTCATTTAGTGCTCTGAATATATCATGCCAATTCTTATATCATGCCAATTCTTTCTGGCCTGCCAGGTCTCTGATATGTCTGCTGCCAATCTAATATTTTTACCGTTATATGTTACAGACTTCTTTTCCTGGGCTGCTTTCAGGATTTTCTCTTTGTCACTAAGACTTGTAAGTTTTACTATTAGATGATGGGGTATGGACCTATTGTTATTGATTTTGAAAGGGATTCTCTGTGCCTCCTGGATTTTGATGCTTGTTTCCTTTGCCATATTAGGGAAATTCTCTACAACAATTCACTCCAAAATGCTTTCTGCCCCCCGCCCCCTTTCCTCTTCTGGAATCCCAATTATTCTAATGTTGTTTCGTCTTATGGTATCACTTATCTCTCAAATTCTCCCCTCATGGTCCAGTAGTAGTTTGTCTCTCTTTTGTTCAGCTTCTTTATTCTCCATCATTTGTTCTTCTGTATCACTAATTCTTTCTTCTCCCTCACTTATCCTAGCAGTAAGAGCCTCCATTTTTTATTGCTCCTCATTAATAGCTTTTTTGATTTCAGCTTGGTTAGATTTTAGTTTTTATTTCTCCAGAAAGGGTTTCTCTAATATCGTCCATGCTTTCTTGAGCCCAACTAGCACCTTGAGAATTGTCATTCTGAACTCTAGATCTGACCTATTACCAATGTCCATATTGATTAAGTCCCTAGCCTTCAGTACTGCCTCTTGTTCTTTTTTTTGTGGTGAGATTTTCTGCCTTGTCATTTTATCCAGATAAGAATATATGAAGGAGAGAATAAAATACTAAAAGGGTGTCAAAGACCCCAGAAAAATGTATGCTAACCAAATCAGAAGAGACCCCAAATCAGGGGGAGAATAAAGAGGGTAAAAAGAAATTTAAAAATTTTTTTTAATTAAAAAATTATATATATATATGTGTGTGTGTGTATATATATATAAATTAGACTGGTGAATAGAACAGAGCCACCCACTTGATTTTGCATGTATTTTGGTGTCTTAGAAGAAACCACCTCCCAAAATTTAAAGAAAGAAAAACTTATATATATACAAAAAAGAGGGTAAACATGATGAAGGGATGGAATATGACTGTAAAGATGAAAATTTAAAAAAAATTCTAAAAAAGGAGTTAATAAGATAAGTTGGTTGGAAAAGGAATGAAAAAGAAAGTGGAGAGAATTTTCTCGGGCTAGAGACTAGAACAAAGCCCTGTGCTAGATTTAGGATATATTTTGATCTATTAGAAGAAATTGTATCCCAAAATTTTTTTAGAAGAAAAAACCCTATATGTAAACAAAAAATAAAGTTAGATACAATGAAGGATAAAATATGACTGTAATAATGAAGATTTAAAAAGTTTTTTTTTAGAAAGGTATTGTTAAGATAAACTAGTTAACGCTAAAATAGGAAAGAGGAAAAGTTAAAAAAAATTAGAATAAGAAAAAAGTAAAATCAAAAAATTTTAATTAACTTTTCAAGACTAAAGAATCATTGGAAGAACGTCATGAATTCCATGCTTTGCTTTCCCCTCCTCTGGAATTCTGCTGTTCTCCTTGATCAGTGAGCTTGGTCTTGGCTGGATGTTCTTGCTGATCTTCTGGGGGAGGGGCCTGTTACAGTGATTCTCAAATGTGTCCCTGAGGTGGAATTGTGCCGCCCTTGGGCTGGGCTAAGTAATCTGCTCAAGTTCACTCTCAGGAGCTTTTGTTTGCTGAATGCTTTCTGTAGAGCTCTGGAGGACGGGAAAGAAAATGGTAGCCTCCCAATCTCCTGCCTGGAGGAACAAAGAGCTCAGAGCTGCATCCCTCAGTGTGCCCTTGGAGGAAAGCGGTCAATCACTCCCATCTCCCTGGTCTCCGGCCACACTCTGAGCTCACCCGGCCTGTGACAAAGCATTTCTTTCTCTGGCACACAGCCGTGTTTGGAGTCTCCAAACCCAGCAGATTCCTGCTGTATTGCTTTTTGGTGGAGGAGGGTGGATCTCCCCAGATCTGCCACTTGTGGGGTCCCTGCTCAAAGAGCAGTTACCCAACTGTGCTGCAGGTCACAGTTTAAGATAACTCCAAGCTGGGAGCTCACTCCTTGGCTCCTTCTCTGTAGTTGGCTTCCCTGCTCTGATACCTGCGAACTCTGCTATACTCAGACACCCATGATCCTTCTCTGACCCCACGGGACCTAAGACCACACTGTCCCCGTGAGAGCTCCACCCCCACTTAGCCTCTGGAGCGATGTCCCTCAGTTGAGCAGACTTCTAAAAGTCAGATTTTGTGCTCTGTTGCTCCTCCACTTGCCAGGAGCGGGCCCCTCCCCCATGGTCTATCTTCCTGTGGCTTTTGGATTCACTTCTCCACACATCTTACCTTTCAGAAAGTGGTCGATTTTCTGTTTCTAGAATTGCTGCTCTTCTCTTCCATCTCCTGTTGGGTTTGCAGGTGTTTGGAATGGTTTGATAACTATCTAGCTGAACTCCTGTGACCTGATGTCATCTCAGTTTGCCACTCCTCTGCCATCTTGACTCCTCCCGAGAGGGAGAGAATCTTAAGCAGGTTCTGTGTCCAGTGTGAAGCCTGACGTGGGGGCTTGATCTCACAACCCTGACATCATGACCTAAGATGAAACCAAGAGTCAGATGCTTAACTGACTGAGCCACCCAGGTGCCCCTATTTTTGGAATAATTTAAGAATAATAGCAATTACCTCTTCTTTAAATGTTTGATAACATTGACTTGTAAAGCCATCTGTCTTCTGGACTTTTGTTTGTGGGGAGTTTTTGATTACTGATTCAATTTCATTGTTAATAATCATTCTGTTCAAATTTTCTATTTCTTCTTGATTTAGGTTTGGAAGGTTATATGTTTCTAGGAATTTATCTATTTTTATTAGTTTGTCCAATTTGTTGGCATGTAATTTTTTGGTATATTTTCTTATGATATTTTGGTATTCTGTGGTTTCAGTTATTTCTCCCTTTTCAGTTCTCATTTTATTTATTTGAATCCCTTCCTTCCTTTTCTTTTTTCCATGAGTCTGGCTAAAGGTTTATCAATTTTTTAAAAATCTTTTAAAAGAACCAACTCTTTGTTTCATGGACCTATTCTATCTTATTTTTAGTTTCTATTTTTTTTTTTTTTTCAGCTGTAATCTTAATTATTTCCTTCTTTCTACCGGCTTTGGGCTTTGTTTGTTCTTTAGGTTAAAATTGGGTTGTTTATTTGAGATTTTTCTTACTTCTTGAGATAAGCCTGTATTGTTTAATCTTCCTTCATAAACAGCTTATGCTGCATCCCAAAGATTTGGCACCACTGTGTTTTCATTTTTATTTGTCTCCATGTAGTTTTTAATTTCTTCTTTGAGATCTTGGTTGACCCATTCATTTTTTTAATGCTACTTAACCCTTGCATATTAGTGTTCTTTTTTAGATTTTTTTTCTTGTGATTGACTGCTAGATTCAAACCGTTGTGGTCAGATAAGAAGCACAATATAATTCAATCCTTTTGAATTTATTGAGGCTTGTTTTGTGGCCTAACGTGATCTCTTCTGAAGAATGTTCCATGTGCACTTGAAAAGAATGTATATTCCACTGTTTTTGAATGGGATGTTCTGAATATAATTGTCAGATTCATGGGATACCATGTGTCATTCAAAACCACTGTTTTCTTGTTCATTTTTCAGCTGGATGATCTATCCATTGATGTAAGTGGGGTGTTATCCCTTGGCTGATTTTTAACCTGGAGTTAAGTCCCGCTAATTGCAAAAATTCTCAAAGTTAAGACTTGCTGTTTTTCAGAACCAAATGTTATGGGACTTGGCTTCACAGTGTAGATCCCTAGTATGTGGGGTGCCTAGTGTAGGGTCCATTCCTCTCTATTCTCTGTGCTTGTGGTATCCCTCTCTTTGTGGTTAGTCTTTCTGGGAATTTGGTTCCTGACTGAGTCTCTGTCCTTCTCCTATTTTTTATATGACAGCCTCTCTATGATAATAGATGGCGAGTATATTTTTCCCATTTCCAGGTCATTTTGGGGGTTAGTTGCACTGATGTGGATGTTATCTAGGTATACCCGTGGGAAGAAGTGAGCTTAGAAACCTCCTACTCCACTATCTTAAAAATTCTTTTTTTGTGTGTGCACTCTTAAGTATCCTTAAGTGTGCTTATTATTACTATATTCATGTTTTCCCTTGCCTCTTTTACTGTTGAACATTCTGTCCTGACTGATACACTTCTTTTTCTGGTTGCTGGGTCCTACATGATATGTAATTATTTTTCCTTGCCAGCTCACTGGGAAATCCACAACTGGTATAATGTACAGCTATTTCTATCTATAATCCAGCCATGGAAAAGCAGATGGGCTCTAAGTCTCCTAATCAAGATACCTGGAGAAGACTGCCTATCTTCTGCTGTCTTTATACTCTGCATGCTCCAGGACAGAGATCACTCATTCCATCACTTTCACTCCTCCTTGGTCTTTTCAGGGCCAGGGAGTCTTCACACACTTCCCCAGTGTTGTTGTTGACCTTTCCATCTGGGATTCATAAGAACCTGGTTGTGATCCTCCACCTAGGGCTTCCTGGTGCTGGTTTCCAGGTTTTAACCCTACTGCAACAGTTAGCCTCACACCATTTCTTTCATCTAGGCAGCCCACTGGATCCAAAGCTTCACTTCATTTGGTTGTCTGTTAGTTGCCATTTGACTCAAATGGGACCAAATGATTGAAATTGGTGCTGGAAAAGAAGAATGCTACATTCAGGTCATTATCTTCCTGGAATTCCAGGGTTGTGAATTATTTTTCTTTATACTTTCAAATAATTATTCTTCATATGTCTTATTTTTTTTCATTAAATTCAATGTATATCAAATGTTGATTATGTTTTTTTAATGGTATCATCTCCATTCAAAAGTTATTCCCAGTATTCTGGAGCATGTCTTCACTTGGCTCCTTTAAAAAGTTTAATACATTGTCAGATAATCTGCATACCAGAGAATGTCATATTGGTGACTTCCCCTACAAATAATACCTTGATTCATTTTTTGGATTATTTATGAGATTTCTTCAGATAGAACTCTTTTGTTCTGGCCTAGATTGATCCAAAGGAGAAAAATGTCTTTCTGACTTTTTATTTTTGACTACTTTAATATAATACCCCTTTCAAATTATATGTTTGAAAATCATTTTTACTTGTAGCCAATTATTTTTTAAAACCTGAAACATGATGATGCCTATTTCTAAGTTACAATTTTCTTATGTATGGAAATTTTTTTAAGTTACATATTTTATTAGTGATGCCAACATCCATTTATCCTGTGTTCTTAGGATAATGCTATCATTTTTAGGATAGAGTGCTTGCTTTATTCTTCCTGAAGGTCATTTTTCTGCAAGTTTATAATATATATAGTTATTTCTTCAGTGACAAGGTTATGGTTGTCACTTTCACGTTCTATCTTACTGATTCAACATTTAGTCATGAGCTTGGTTTTGTTTGGTTTCAGGCAAAATTAACATGTTCAAAATGCCTACTGTGTACTAGGAATAGGTTCAATATTAATAGTATTTTCCACTGGAGAACTTTAGCATGTTACGTTATACAACTGCAGGACACCATTTACTTTATAGTCCTCAGGATTATACAGTGGGGTGTTTCTGAATAGCCTAGAACATACCATTAACCTTGTTTTACATATGGAGAAACAGAAAGAGGTTGAGTGATTTTTCTCATGATCATATGGAGAATAAATAGCAAAGCCAGTTTTAATATCAGATGTTTGGACTCCAATTTTCACACTCTCTTTGTTCTATCATACAACAGCTCCCCATAATAACCAGCTTTTGGCTGCTTCCAACAGTGCTTTTATTTGGTCTATTACAGATTTCATTTTGTTTTTTACTTTATCCTGGACTGTTCTTGTTTAATAGATGTCCTGTCCCTTTTTATCTCTTTGAGAATAGATTTTATCCCTTTTCTAAAATCTTCTTGCTGCAAATCTATTTTGGGGTTATGTTTATCTCTGAGCTCCCACAGTTTTGCTCTACTTTAGTGTTACAAAAGTTTTTCAATGATACAGACTATTTTTTTCTTATACTAACACAGTCTTGTGGAACTTTGTGTTTCTGCTAAAAATGATCTTTGTGAGTGTGTGTTTAAACATATATATGTGTATGTGTGTATACATACATGGAGATGTACCTATCATTTTTGCTTATTTGCTTGCTTATATACTTTTGAGAAATACATACCTGCATAACATTTCTCTTTTGAGAAATACATACCTTGCTTATATACTTTTGAGGAATACATACCTGCTTATATACTTTTGAGAAATACATACCTGCATAACATACATACCTGCAATACATAAATATTCCAACATTTTTGTAAAGGATGATTGCCCCTTGAAGAAACAATATTATTTTTGTTGACTATCCCTTAAATTGCCCAATTCTATGTAAGGTAGGACTTCTTCCCCACATCACAATTAGTATCTTGTGATTTTTACAAGTTCTTTCAATCCTTATTATAATTCTACATTCTAAAAGTCCCCTTCAAATAACAACAGTTAACTAATTTTGGAAACTAGATTATCCTCAGTAGATGCTCTCAAGTTGTCATGAATAAAAAAATTGATCAGTACCTGCAAAATATCCACTTACATGACATCTCTTCAAAATGGATATGGGTTTATTTTATTTCCTGCTTGTCTGATAATACTGAGGAATATTCTAGTTGTCCATTTGAACTACTTTGTTTTGAAGTGTTTGGCTTGGAGCAAAAAAGAAACTAAATTAATCAGGGTTGCTTATTACTGTCCAGTGACTTACATGTAATGAAATTGATAGCCTGGTCTTACATTATACAGATGGTTCTTGCTACGCAAGTAAATTCTACATGTAGAGATTCACTTTAACTGAATATATAAGGAGAGGAAAACATTTATCTATCATTCTCAAACATGTTTGGTTTGAAAGCTGGCTTTGGCCCCACCTTACTTCTGTTGTCAAATTATTCAGACTAAAAATAGTTCAGGATGATAAAAAATGACATCTTTGTTGTTCCCACTTATAACCTGTTAGGTTTACTTCAGAAATTAAATTAATAGAGGGTTAAATCTTAGGGATGCATAAATTTTCAAGAAAGTCATCCAAAGGTTATCAAACCTTTTCTAATTATGTTTGTATCTCCAAACAACATTCCAATAATTCATTTAAATAATTTTTTAACCAAGATCAAATTTTGGTACTTAGATTTCTCTGTTCTTCCTTCCAGAGATTGTATAAGCAATGAAATACAGGCTTAGTGAGCCTACTAAGTTACATTACCTGCTAAATACATGAAGCAGATCACCCAGAAATGTCAACTAGTTGGGCAGGCATGACAGGGATCTTAAGTAGATCTATTAAAAGATGTGGTAAAAAGTAAAGGAAAGGGAGCAAAAGAGGTATGAAGAGCTGGGAGATAAAGGGTGACAAACCTCAGAATGAAGACAAAGTGATTGATAATGTGTTCATTAATGACAGTGTCTATGAAAGACTGATCCTTTCTCAACCTTGTGTGAACTTGTCTTGTGAGCTACTGCATTACGCCAAAGCAAATAAATCCTATAGAAATTGATGTACATGGTATCAAAGAGACCGAGTATCAAAAAGTTATTAAGAAACTTCTGGTATTTAAGTATACTGACGAGGGTAGCTTAAAAGGGATGGGAAGACTATGTAAAATTGAGGAATTCCTATACATGGAAATAATGATGAAGATCTTTTATAGGATGTTTGACCTTATAATTTGTAAGGAGCCAAAAATCACCTGTACAGCAGTGAGTTTGCCTATACAAAATTTCAGTATGTGCAATTTCACTAAATTATGACCTTTTTTGGCTAGTGTTCATTACATTTTTGAGATAAATTGAAAAAGACAAATGAAAACTTGTGAGTAGAAAATGGAAGCAAAGCAAATGGCAGGGGGGTGGGGAAATATTCCTAACATAGTCCTGGCAAGATGAGGGAAACTGAAGGTCCTAGAACTGATTTCAGATTTAGCAGCATTGGTAGGATGTTATCATGGAGAGAGCTAAGCTATTATATATCTATGTGGTTTTGAGAGGACTCTTGAGAAATAACTTTTAAAATATCCCAAATATCTAAAATGTCACCCTATCATTCACTATTTGTCTATTGCTCTGAGATACCATACATTTGACAATTGGGACTAGCCCTCTCCCCTACTGATGATATCAGTAAATGAATAAAAATCAGTTCAAGTAGTAGAATATCCACAGGCCCTTTCAGCCTTTGACCACTTTTGCTTTCCTTTTAAATTGCCTTTTCTAGTTTCTGAGCTCAGTAGGATGTGGCCAACCATTTCCAATTTCAGCAACACCCTTATTCCTTTGTACCAGAGTATTAATCTGAAATCCTCCTTCTTTCTGGCTAATAAGCAGGTTACTCTGCATTTCTATAACTTAGACAATAAGTTGGAGTATAAGAGAAGCAAGTTCATAACTGAGAGATCAAATCAGAAAAGTACTGCAAATTTGGATGTAGGAACAGATACAGAAAAAAAACCTCTTTGAATGCATTTTTATCTCAAATTTGAATTTCTACCTATCTTAGATCCAATCCAAAATAAAAGAAAAGAGATGCATAAAAACATAAGTCGTAGCGTTTTCTCTGTCTCTCAGGACCATGGGATGATATTCTTGGAATAAACCATTGTTCTTGTTCCTCCCAAATTCCCATCTTCAGTCCTGGTCTATGACAAGCTAGAAAGAAGAGCTCCACTGCTTTGGAAAAAAGCATTAATTCTTTCTGCCTGGTGTCCTCAGGATTTCTCTTGGATCACTCCCCTTATCTGGATTCTCTCCACTGGGATTTCCTCCATACATTTACTGTCTAAAATTAATGATAGGGGACCTTAACTTTTTCTTATAGCCAAAGACTTAATAGTTACTATAGAATTAGAAAGTCCTAGATAATTTTGTCCCTCTATCTCTTTTGCTTTATCTCTAACCATGATAAGCCGTATTTGCCTTCTTTCCTTTCCTCAAAAATGTCCTTCCATCATGGTCATTGTACTAGCTGTCCCTTTTTGCTTGGAATGCTCTATCTCCAGTTCTTCACTTATCTATGTCCTTCGCATCATGTCAGATTCAGAGGCCCTCCCTGACCACCTTCTTGAAAGTAGCATCCCCTCACCCAGAAGTTGCTTTCTATACCACTATATTGATTTATTTTCTTTAGATCATTTATGAAAATTAAAGAAACATTGATTATATATATTTTTAAATATATTTTTAAAAATCTCTGCCTACTAAATTATAAGCTTCATGAAAGCTGGGCCCTCATCTATCCTGTTTATGACTGCATCTCTGGCACATGGTGCAGTGCCTAGCACACAGAAGTACTCAGAAAATATTTTTTAATAAATACATGAATAAGTGAACAAATACACGTACATATAGGTGTGTGTATGTATATATGTGTGTGTGTGTGTGTGTATACATATTAGAATATAAAAAAATTTAAAAAAAACTTTTTTCTGGCAAAAGCTAGAAAAGCAAAGTATACTGATTAAAAATGGGCACTGGAGGGGCACTCGGGTGGCTCAGTGGGTTAAAGCCTCTGCCTTTGGCTCAGGTCATGGTCTCAGGGTCCTGGGATCGAGCCCTGCATTGGGCTCTCTGCTCGGCAGGGAGCCTGCTTCCTCCTCTCTCTCTGCCTGCTTCTTTGCCTGCTTGTGATCTCTGTCTGTCAAATAAATAAATAAAACCTTTAAAAATTTTTTTAAAAAATGGGCACTGGAGCAGGGCAACTGGAGTTGAATGCCAGTTTCTTTACAATTATCTTACAGGTAAAATGGGATCAGAGAGATTTGTTGTGAGGATTAAATAACCTAAATAAGTTAATATGTGTAAAATGCTTAGAAGAATGCCTGGCATTTAATAAGTATTAGCCCTTATTACAGGCTTCTTCTTGATGTCAGTGTCTTGATATGATATAGTTTCTAAGCTCTCAGAAGTAACACAAAATTATATAAAATATTATTTGACTGGTCAATAGTTACAGCTATAGGAACTTAAACTGAACCTATCCTGAGTCTTTATTTTGGATTTCTGGTTTGAGGTTTCCTCTTTCTTATATTAATGTCTTCCAGTGAGACACTGGACCCAGGACTACTTTTAATTACCTATAATTAATGCATTGCCTCTATCTTTTCTGAGTTGAAGCTCATTTCTTGTTGCAGCTTTCTAATGCGTTATAGATTTTGCTTGAGGCTTAGCAAAATGGACATTTGTCACAGGACAAATCCAAGGAAGTCCACTGCCACAAGGAGAGGATTTTCAGGCTCTTCCTAGGTCCCAGTGATGCTGATGCTGTCATCTAAATTAAATAGTACTCCCAGAAAACTCATGGCCATGGTCTTGATTTCCATCAATAGCTGGAAGGAGCAGGGTGGTCTAAGATTCCTTGGAGCATTTTTTCATATTCCACACAGGGAGATGAAATCTTTTTTCTTGGCTCCTCTACTTAGGCATTTGCAAATGCCCACTTGTGAAGTATGTCCAATAACATTCTAGAAATCTAAGAGACATTGTAGAATGTTAACCCAGAGATCAATGATGTACATATATCTGGATTTTAGCTAATTTTTTCCTCAGTTGTAAAATAAAAGTCTTTGTACATATCAATTTTTAAAAGAACCAACAGATTCTGAAATGTGCGTGTGTGTCTATAAGTCTACACTGTAGCAGCTGGCTAAAAATGCCTTTGTTTCTTAACATCTCATTGAAAGAATATAAAGATTAAGATCCAACAATAGATGGTAGATTGGATAGCAATTGTATCAATTGCCAGTTTGTGTAAAGGGTCTGTTTTGCCTTTTCAGTCATAAATATTTATAGGACTTTGTTGAATTCACTTACCTCAGTCTTTTGAACTCTAATTAAACTCCTTTTTCTTCTAATTTAGAAGTTTTTAGGAAGTTCTTCAGGGACTAGGATTATACTTCTCCTGGACAAACACAGGACACCACCATGAGGATAATGACCACAAAGGCCAAGAATTATGTGTGCTCATCAAGATGTGGGGCCGCATGAGGTAAGAGTGGGAGGTAGGTGGGGGAAAGAGGATTGAACAAGTCAGAGAATGAATAGAGAAACAAAGATGATTAATGATCTACAAGTGGAATTAGTTATCAATATTTAAAACTCTTGAATTTCAAAAAGTGGGATCGAATGTTGATCTAGTCAAGGTGTTAAACATATTATAATTAGACTGGGAAATTTTAGGAAACCAAATATGTGAATTATATGTGAAACTCTCGCATAAATGTGTACAGAATTTATTATATCTAAAGAACTGACTACATGCATAGTATTGTTTCTTAGTGACACACAAATATATTTCCTGCCCTGAATACAAAAGACTATAAATACAAAAGTATGTGTTATTCTACTTGCAATTTTTATATACTACATATTTTAAAATGTCAGCCTCCAATTTGACTCAATTTTCTTTCTAAAATTCACAATTATGCAAACAGTAAGTGCATTTAATTCTATATAATTATAGCACAAAAAATACTTCCAGAAAAATATAAAATTTATTTTTATTATATAGGACACACTTATTACTTTGGATTTAAAATATAAGATCACAATTCCTTAATAAAAATATCAGGTTCCAATTTTAAAAGTTATTCTGTGCTATGGAAGTAAAGGTTCCCCATTTAATGAGCTGTGTGACATCCAAGTTTTAATATCCTTCTTAAAACTTCAAGAAGCTACTCTTCTATAATATAAAACAAAGTATTATTTTGATATATTCTGAACAAAAGAGAGGATAGAGATTAAAAGCTGAATGTTACATTGTTTTCTCTATTCCTAGGTTTTACTGTTTGCCAGGCAGCTGATATTGACAGCAATTTTGAGAAAACTACATTTTCTTATATCTTTTTTCATCATAAGGATCTTATATGCTTTTCTGAGTTGTTAACATTTCCTTTTTTGATCAAGGGTTTATTTTCTGTTAGGTATTTAGCATATATACATACATCCACCGTTTCCTCTAAAATAATTAGAATCATTTGCTAGCTGACAGCCTTAGCTGGGGTTTGGACTGGTGACTTAGGACACATGTTATTGTTTTCTAATTATTCAACTGCAAATTAAACTGTGGATTTGGGTAGTCTTGCTTGGACTTCCTATACTTGGCCTATAAAGAGAGAATTCATTAATTTTCTTCTTTAAATATAGGGTCTGTTTTTTTCCCCTGAGGGACAATTCTTTTTATGTGTGCAGTTGGCTAGAAAAAAGTTAAATGTGGGCCCACTTAATGTAGTTTTTATTCTCGTTGCTAAACTGGGTGCATCCAAAGTGGTGAGCCTCTGTAAAATAATCAGAAATAGTCTAAACCTATAACCTATAAACCTAGAATGTCTTATTGGAGAAGTGGAAATTCATGTTGAATTCACCCTTTGAGGATTTGGGAATGTAAGAGCTGAGTTGGTAGTTAATGCCTTCTTGTATTATGACCTCAGTGCTTTCTCAGTGCTAGCTCCCTTTGCCCCCCTACATCCCTAGCCCTGCAAAAAAATTAACACTGCCTTGTATTTGGAGTGGGGAGTCAGTACAGAGAAGTAGGAATGACTAGGTTTGGGAGTAGAAAACCAATCCGCTCTGGGCAACATTTCTCAAGTTAATTGATGTTCAGAGGAAAAACATGATTTTACATCTATTCAGTAACCTTAAGACCTGGGCAATTTGCTTGACGTCTCTAAGCCTCAATTTCCTGATCTGCAAAATAGAGATAATCATGTCATCTGTGGCATTGGATTGTTCTTAAGGGTCAGGTAAGATAATTTAAGGAGCTTAGCATGGGCTTCACAGAGTGTAAGTTTGATAAAAGGTAGATTTGCAGGACACTTTGTATTCCAGTGTATACTGTGAACTTTATAAGTAGAGTGATATATAATTTTCGATAGGTCTTGACTGCTGTTAACAACAGCATATCTTATTTTTCATTATGCATCTGGGATTATCATTTGGTGGAAATGTCTTTAGAAGGTATTTCTCAAGGCATAGTGTTTTATATACCCATTATAAATATGTGTTATAATAAAAAATAATTTCACAAACAAAATAAAAACTAATTAAAAAAGTAATAAAATTTTTGATAATAATGTCAACTTTACCTTTAAAGTCAATTCCCAGTTATTTTAAATTTAAATACAACCACTTAAATATATTACTACTGCTTTCCCAACTCCTCAGACAACACTCTTTCTTGCTGCTTACAGCCACAGTATCTATCACATGCAGGCTTTCATTCTTGGCCATTTCTAGAACTGACTAAAGGCTTCCTCTTCCACTGCAAAATTAGGCATTGTGATATTATCTCCAAGATCATACAGACAGTCATTGCTATTTTATGATGTTTACTAAAGGCATTAATTGCTCATAGAAAATTTTTTTTTACATATACTCTATTTTGGTATTTTCCCATTGGGTAATATACTAGAAGAAAGGGAAGTGGGAATGGAAGTGCTCAGGTCTCCCTACCTCTGAGCATCTCTGTCTATGCTTTCCACTGTGTATGTACCTCAAGTACGCTACCCCTCAACCTGAACTCATCATGTTCCTTTAAACATAACCCGTCTCCTAGGGCCAATAGGGACTCCATTATCCTATTGAGCACTGGGGGCTCAAACAGTGGTAATTTTTCTCCCCTCCCCCACTTTTTATTCACTTTGCCATAGGGAACAAATCAGTTGTTGTTGAACACTGTAGAATCTATCCTCATATCTGCTGACTCATCCCCATTGCTACAGTCATCAGGCTAAGTTAAGATCTTTTTTATTCCTCACCTGGAAATAACTTCCTACCTGCTTTCCTTGTCTCTAATCTCTTCCTATTCTTACCCTTTATAATGCTGCCAGATTATGGTCTGAAAACATATGCCTGACCTTATTCCTCACCCTGCTTAAAAAGCATCTGTTGCTCCATACCCACTAAAAAATAAAACCCTTTTAAAGTCAATATGAGTTCAAATTAATTCATCATAAATATTATTTCTCCTATGTCTCCACAGATTGAATTCAACCCTCATTATCCTTCTAAATGCCATTTCCTCCCTAAAAACTACTCAAATTCTCTTGTCTTTCTCCCTCACTTATCCAGCTATAAAAAATACTTTTCTTCTGCCACAGCACTGTATCTTTGCCTAGCAATTATATCTATCTCTGTACATACATACATATATACACACAGATACACTCATACATAAAATACTCAATAAGCACAAAAATATATAATGTATTTACCAAGTAAAAGATATATTTACATATATAAATGGATAATATGTATGCATATACATGGATATATACAAATCTCAGCTACAAATATTTTAAAGGTGAGCCTTTGTCTAAATCATTTTTGGTCTCTTCCACAGTACATATTAGAGAATCTAGTCACATAATTACATAAGGGAGGAAGGGAAAATGGACAGGTAAGGGAGAAAGCAAATTAGAATGCAATTAGAATGCTATATGACTTAACATATGTTACATGTTAGCATTATGTTAACAGCAAAAAAAATTAACATGACTTTTCCAATGCTGTAAGTTTAGGCACTCACAATGCAGAGAGAATACATATGTTCTGCCTCTTCCATTGTATAATTTTTCACAAATCTCTCTTTCATGACACCGTGGAGGCTATGAATGTTTGTGGGAACCTTGAGCAAGCAAATAAAATGCTTCATATGTTAGTGGTTGGAGCAGTATTTTTGTTTTAGGAAAAAGTTCTAAAAGTCCAAGTTGGGTTGAGTCAACACTCTTCACTAGAAGGCCCTTTAATCCTAGCAAAACTCCTCATTTTACAAATGAGGAATTGAGGTGCAGAGAGCTAACTAACCCAGGGTCACACCACTATTCAGTTATTATTAATTTAGCAGTAGTATCACAGTGGTTCATATTTCACTATTCATATTTCAGGGGTCCTTTTGATGGGTGTAGAATGCAACAGCAGTCTGCCTTGGTTTTGCCTAGACCTGCCATTGGTCTGCAATACTAATGTGGGTATTATCGCATCTGCTGTGGAATAATATTGAACATGTACTAGAATATTGTGCTATTTCTTTGAAAGTCAGTCTCCTCTGCCTCTTGACTGAGCAAAGCTGTATTCCTTCTTCATTCTTTCAGATTGAAATCAGTTTATATTCCAAGGGGTTGAGGCCAGGTAAGAAACTGTAACAAGGCAGAAGAATAGAAGAAATAATAATAGGTTTCAGTCAAAGCACCAAAGACAAATTAGAGAAACTAGACCAAAAGAATTTTATTTTAGCTACACAAGGAAAGGAAGATTATTCAGTCTACATGGTAACTGGCCAGATCTGCTTTAATTATGAATTTTGAATCACCTTCTATGCCAGTCCAACCTCTGATTGATGAACTAAATGGTGCTAAAATAAATTTGCCCATATTGAACATGGCCTAATGAGATTTCTTTATATAAAAAGATATCATTGACATCACTCTTTCAAGAATTTAAAGAATGTCTTGTAGTCATATGAGTGGTAGCCATCTCCCATTTTTTTATTTAAAAAATTGCCTGGTTTCTTTTTAAGAGTCTCTCATTTGTAATTTATTGAGCACCTACAGTGTATCAGCTACTCTTCAAAAAAGTACACATCACCTTTCTCCTCAAAACTGTTACTGAAAAACTGCATTCAACCTGATATTTGTGATGTACAGATAAACAACTAAAAATAGTTGTCATTTCAAAGCTGGTTTCTCAACCGTGTGTCTCCACCGGTGACGTAAGTCTGTGTCTTTCTTTTTTTTTGTATCCCAACTCCTTTTCATGGTCCACTGTGTTTTCTCTATATCCCTTGCTTCTTTTTGTTCCAGACCCTTCTTTCTTATGGGAGACTTTCCGAATCACTCCTTATCAGCAGGCAGTCAGGCTGCATGCAGAATAGTCCGAAGCAGACTATTGGAAGCTTGTGGCTTTTTAATTTAAAGGTTGACTGGGTTACTCTGTAGGAGAGAGGTGTGTTGTTTGTTTGTTTGTTTTGTGTTTTTCTTTTCATAAGTTCACAAAAAGGAGGTAGGCAAGATGGTTCCCAGAAAAAAAAGGACAAGGAAATTGCAGCAATCATAAGCCCTGGGCACAGACAATAACAAAACCTTGTCTTAAGAAGAAGACCTGACCTGAGCTACAGGAGTTAGGTTTTTCCTTGCTTGGATGATTTGGCAGACCTCCCCCTACAGCATTTGTACTGCAATCTCAAATGTCTGCAGATTGGCCTCCAGCCCTCAGTGAGCATATGGGAACCTGGGTCACCACCCTTCCCATTTCTGCTCTACTTTCTGTTCTCAGGAGCTCAAGCTAGGCTTAAATTCTCCTTTGGCAGGAATGATCCTATTCTAATGGTGCCTCATGTACAGTGTCGCAAAAGGAGAGCTCTGTGTAGGGACTGAAAGGGTATTGCCCTCAAGCCTGTTGTAGGCCTAGGAGCTGGAGACAGTGTTGTGAAATGTATGTGGGAATAAAAGGAAGAAAGAGGGAACTGAGGAGGGAAAATCATGAAAAGAGTGGTAAATGGATGGGGAATGGGAGTTCAGGAGACAGGTGTGGAAGATAAAACCTACTGCATTAGTTAGTATAGCACTAGCTGCTATAATAGATAAACCTACAAATTTCAGTTGTTTAGTCCAAGAGAAATGTATTTCTTGCTCACAGGAAGTCCAAAACAAGTGTTTCTGATTATCAAGTAACTGTTTTCCCAAGCTATGATTCAGGGATCCAGATTCCTTCCATTTTATGGCCCTGCCATCTTTAATGTGTGGCTTCTAAGCTACTTTAAATCAAACCTAGAGAGCGTACAAGAACCTAGGAGATTAAGTGTGAAGTCGTCCAGGCCTGGAAGTCAATCAGCTCTTTATTCACGGTACACTGGCTGGAACTCAGTGTGTGGCATGGATGAAGGCAAGGGAGTCTGGAAAATGTAGTCTAGCTGACTGCCCAGGAAGATAAATGCATTGGGTAAACAACTAACCAATTTAGCAACACCCATTTAGTTTTGCATAAGGAAAACCCTGACTATAACTCAGAAGTAAAGGTCTATAGGTTGGAGTTGTCATATTTCTGCAATTAGAGCACTTAAAGTTTGAATAAAATTTGGAGAATATTTAAGTTGTATGGATTGCCATCTCTGTCTTTTGATCATCTTAATGGTTTCTTCTGATATTTTGGTTCCAACTTCTGGTCATTAAAATGTTGCAGAATCAAAGGCCTAAACCTGTTATATCAATGGAAACTTGACTCTATTCTTTGCTAAGAAGGTCAAGCATTCTATTTAATTATGAACAACAGTGCTTTCCAAATATTTCCCCTCTATAACAAACCACCACCATGTATCTCTATAAGATTTCAAACTATACAATGTCACTCTACCTCTATCAAGAGTATGTGTGTGTATATACACACACACACACACACACACACAATATATAAATGAAAGTCTATATGTATAAATAAAAGTATATATACATATATAAATATGTATATATTTATAAATGAAAGCATATACATATATGTAAACATTTATATATATCTATAAATGAAAGTATACCCTAGTGAAATCATTTTAAAGAAAAAATTATAAAAAGTTCATATAATTGTCTTTCTCTGATTAACTTATTTTGCTTAGCATAATATCCTCTAGTTCCATTCACGTTGTTGCAAATGGCAAGATTTGGGGAATTTGAAGGGCAGGGTGGGGGTTTGTGGGGAAAAGGGAGGAAAAAATGAAAGAAGATGGGACTGGGGAGGGAAACAAACCATAAGAGGCTCAATCTCAGGAAACAAACTGAGGGCTGTTGGGCAGAGGGACGGATAGGGTGGCTGGGTAATGGACATTGGGGAGGATATGTGCTATGGTGAGTGCTATGAATAGTATACGATTGTTGAGTCACAGACTGTACCGCTGAAACAAATAATACATTATATGTTAAAAAAAATCTATCTATCTATAGATAGATAGATAGATTTAAAAGGAATGAAAAAAAAAGAAAAGAAAAAATTTATAAAAAGTTATAATGACCTAAGAAAGCTAATTCAGCATCAGATTTACAGATATGCCCTGTTATATGACAAGGACTGTGTTAACAGAGATATATTTCTCTATCATTTAGTAAGTTTGTTCAGGCCAGGGCAGAACTTAAGAGTCAATTTTTAGCTGGTAACATTTCACTGATACAGAATTCTGAGTTGAAACTTCTTTTTTTTTTTTTTCCCAACACTTGAAATATAGTGTCTTATTGGTCTTCATGGTTCATAGTGAGAAAATTTTTGCTATTTATTTGAATTATTTCCCCTGTATATAAAGTATTGTTTTTCTGTTTTTAAGATTTTTTCTTTGTCTTTATGTTCAGAAGTTTAGTTTTGATGTCTTGGTATGGATTTCTTTGGATTTATCCTATTCATGATTTGATCAGCTTATTGAATCTGCAGGTTTATGTCTTTTCCAGCTTTAAAAAGGTTTTCAGTCATTATTTCTTTGAGTATGTTTCAGCCCCACCTTGTTTCTCTACTATTTCCAGAAATCTGATGACATGAATGTTAGATCTTTCATTACAGTCCCACAGTCCCCTGAGGATCTTTTTTCTTTTTTTTCCCCAATCTTTCCTCTCTCTTTCGTTTAGATTGTGTAATTTCTATTGCTCTATCTTCCAATTCACTGATTCTTCCTATTATCTTTGTTTTTAAAATATCTTATTTATTTATTTGTTTGTCAGAGAGAGAGAGAGAGAGAGAGAGAGAGAGAGCGCACGCAAGCACAAGCAGGAGGATTGGCAGAGGCAGAGGGAGAAGCAGGCTTCTGCTGAGCAAGGAGCCCAACATGGTACTCGATTCCAGGACCCTGGGGTCATGACCAAAGGCAGATGCCTAACTGACTGAGCCACCTAGGCATCTCCTATTATCTTTTTCTTTCTGCTGTTGAGCTCAGATTCTGAATTTTAATTTTGGTCCTTGTGTTTTTCAGTTCTAAAATTTCCATTTCCCTGTATGTCTTCTATTTCTTTGTTAATTTTTTTTTCCATTCATTTCAAGTGTGTTTGTAATTGTTTGCTCGGGCATTTTTATCATAGCTGTTTAAAACTTTTATCAGACAATTCTATCATCTCAGTCATCTTGGTATTGGCATCTATTACCTTTTCTTCATTCAATTTGAGATCTCCCTGGTTTTCTTTCTTTTTATTAATTGAAAACTGGACATTTTCGTATAAAGTTATAAATCAATTTTATTTTAGCTGACTTTCTCTGAAACTGGTCTGGCAGGGGAAGTGGCACAGGAGGTGGTCACCAAATGGAATTATAAGTCCAGGTATCTCACTCAGACTCTGTTGATACCTCATTACTGTTGGACGAGAGTAAGGGTGTCTGCTTCCCACATGGTTCCCACTGACACCATGTTTAGGATGACTGTGTTATACTGAGCAACATTGAAAGTCCTGACTCTTTCCTATGCTTCCTCTGAGAATAATCCAGGAGGGAGGGAGAGGGGCACCTCATTTCTGCTGGGTGGGAGTAAAACTCCAGGCTGCTGTGTAATCTCCACTGACAATGTAATTGGTGGGCATTACTAGATGGTGGGTATGAGCATTTTGGCTCCCTACTTGCCTTTGTGACAAAACACCAGTGGGAGTGTAGGGATGCCGTGTTACTACCTAGACTTCCACTTCATTATTTTTGGGTATATGGAGATGGGATAATATCTATGGTGTTTGTCTGGAATAGAGCAGTTATTGTCTAAAAGTTTTCTACCTTCCTGCATTCTACCTTTCCTCTGGAAATAGAGCAGTTATTGTCTAAAAGTTTTCTACCTTCCTGCATTCTACCTTTCCTCTGGAAATAGAGCAGTTATTGTCTAAAAGTTTTCTACCTTCCTGCATTCTACCTTTCCTCGTCCTTTGACTAGAGAGAGCAGACTTTTGTTGGAGGTTTTTGGTTTTTGGTTTTAGTTTTAGTTTTAGTTTTCTGTTTTGTTTTGTTTTCTGTTGGCATTTCTTTGTTACTGGCTTCTTCAGGACCTGGTCTGGCATATATTTGGTAAAAGAAAATTGAAGGAACTTACCACTGTGTCATTTCTCAAGCCAAATTTCCTAATTAGACTGCTTTCTTCCCTCTACATTTCATAGTTTTCTTATGTTTGTTTTATATATAACATACAGGGGGTTTAGTTGTACTTAGAGGGGCAATAGGGAAGAGCTTGTTTACTCCATCTTCCCAGAAGTAGAAGTCCAGTGTTCATGAAATTTTTTAACATGGTTAGATTTATGTTAGGGAGTGAACTTCTTGTAATAGGCACTGGGTGTTGTATGGAAGTGCTGAATTGTTAAACAGCACACCCAATACTAGTATTACACTGTGTGTCAACTAACTGGAATTTAAATAAAAATTAAATAAAAAAGAAGGACCAGTCTAAGCTTGGAACATAGTGAAGACCTGATACAGATCTAACAAGACTCAGACTTAGGTTATGAGAATAAGGAAGATAACACAGGGACAGAAAAGATGGGAATAAGAAAACGTGAGGGATAGGCCAGTGATACACACCCATCTGAGGTTTGCTCTGGGTAAGTGCTTGAACTTGAGCATCCCCTCTGACCCTCAAACCTGCTATAACAGTGGGAAGCTAAGGTAGATATATATTCTTCATTATTCTTCATAATGATGTTATAAAAACAAAACAGACATTAGTCAGTGGAAACTAAGAGGTTTTTGTTAAAAAAAGCAAACTTGCATATTGGACATTCCCTGAATTGACTTTCAGTAAATTTCAGTTGTAAATTGATTTACAACTGTTTCATGTAAGCCAGACAATGAGGTGTAATAGGTACAGTTTTTAGGAAAATTCAGTAACTGATTTCATGAAACTCTATGTCAATTATCAGTAAAAACTGATAACTCTAAAATCTAACTCAGTGAAAGTAATTTTTAAAAATTATGCTAATAACAATATACTAACATTCAGCAATCATCTAATATGTCCAGTTATTGATGTGTATTGCTTTCTATCATCTGATACAATTTGTTGATAGCTGTAGTTTAGGACAGTTTTTGAATCACTAACTCCTTTGAAAGCCTGATGAAAGATTTCAAAATTGTAGACAAACATGTAAACAGTGTTGATACTCACCTGGGACACAGCACAGTTAATAGTGGCTGGCAGTTCTTTGGACTGGTCAAACATACATTCTTACTGGATGGTGCTTAAGACATACTGGTGGTTAAATATTTTAAATATCAGCCCTGCAGTATTTGTTTTTCTTATGTTATGTTAGTCACCATACAGCACTTCATTAGTTTTTGATGTAGTGTTCCATGATTCATTGTTTGCATATAACACCCAGTGCTCCATGCAATATGTGCCCTCATTAATACCCATCACCAGGCTCACTTATCCCCCCACCATCCTCCCTTCTAAAACTCTCCATTTGTTTTCCGGATTAACACCCAAATTTGTGTAAAATGTCAGGAAGTTCCTAAGCTTCTCCAAAATATGTTTCTGGACCATTTAGGTCCTATGTATCTCAAGGTAAGTGCTCCCGATCTAGATGTGTATGGACTACTTACCTTTTAAAACATTTTCCATAAATATTAGTTTTCTGATCCAGGTTTCTATTACTTATTTCTGTTACTTTATCTTAGGCAAGGGTTATATACAATGAGAGATGTCTTCAGCACGTTCTCAGTCATTATTTAAGCAAATTTTGGCTATACTCCCAGCTTTAAACATAATTCACTTACCTTGATTCTCAAGGCCTTCCTGCGACTTAAGTCCTTGACATTTCACAGCTTCTCTTGGTCTCAAAATTTCCACAGCCTCTCTTATACAGATTGCTTTACTCAAGTCCCTCATTTCTCAAATTATGATATATGGGTAAGCAGCATCGAGATCTTGTTAGAGAGGCAGGATTCCTTCCTGTTGACCTAGAATGAAGATTTTAACAATGTCCCCAACTGGTTTGCACACTCTTCAAGTTTGAGAAGCAATTCCCTAGTAAAGAATTGATTTCTTCAGCAAGATGGTGTTTCCCCCCAAGTTACAGAGAAAAGTTAAAATATACTTTGCTTTGAATGCCAGGTTACCCAACCGTGAATTTTAACTCTTTTTCCAAGTGAATCTACCTTTGGAACTTACTAACCTACTCTAATGATTTTGTTTCTCAGATGAAAATTTGCTGTTGAGATGGAGTTTGACAGAGTATGTGCAGTTGGCTGTCCCTCAACAATGATCCCCGAAGACATCACACCAGACTATTGCAGTTTTCCATTCAGTCAGAATAGAACTACCTGAAATGATGTAAAAAGGCTCATCTTCTTTATAGATTTTGGAAGCTAGTCTCTAATGATGGGGAGGGAGAGAGTTGCCAGATAAAATAGAGAACACAAAGATAAATTTGAATATCAGATGAACAAGAAATGCTTTTTCAGTATGAGTGTATCCCAAATATTGCATGAAACATCCTTAAATCGTAAATATTCATGGAACATAGTTATACTAAAAACATTCATTGTTGATCTGAAGTTCAAACTTAACTGAGTGTCCTATATATTTTTTAAAGATCTTATTTATTTATTTGACACAGAGAGAGCACAAGTAGGGGGAGTGGCAGGTGGAGAGAGAGGGAGAAGCAGGCTTCCCAGCAGAGAGCTAGACATGGGGCTCAAACCCAGGACCCTGGGATCATGTACTGAGCTGAAGGCAAACAGTTAGCCACCTAAACAACTGAGCCACGCAGGCACCCCCACCTTCTATTTTTATTTGTTGTATGGCAGCCATGAGAGGGCAAAACTTAAATGAGGCAAATTAATGGGAAATCAGAAGATAATATTTGAATATCAGTGTTTATATTTTGACATAAAACATAAAGGCACCCTGTGAACCTCCTGAGATCACTTTCTAGTGTCAGGACAGCCAAATTTATTCCAACTAAATTGGCAGGGAAAGAAAATGGAAGGACTTTGATTTTTTTTTTTTTAAAATACAGGTCTTGCTTTTAAGAATGCATATAATTTTGATGTAACACATCAAGTCTCAGTCCAAATCTCAAATCAATCACCATGATATGAGAAAACCAGGTATGCTTCCAAGCAATTAGTTGTTGACAGCTTCTAAATTCAGTGGAGATTTCTGCAGTTATGTCTTTTGAGATGTTAAACTCTAGTAGCCTTAACTGCACAGCTATAGAGAGTGGGGTTACTCTAATTAATTACCATCAACTGTCCTTGTAGAAGACACACCTATGGCTCTTTAGGCACAAGAAATAGGAAAATGCTTGTTAATTCTGCCTAACTCAACCTAAATTAAATTTGACAGGCATTCTAAAAATACATAATTTTCCAGGTAACCAGTTTTTTCAGGAGCTTAGATGATATGAAGAAGTAATAAATTAGATGGTAATTAATTCCTTGGGTATCTTATTCCTATGAATTTAGACTAGGTTGGACTATGAATTGCTTCTGGGTAATTGTAAAGTGAATTATGCCAGAGCAGTGTTTCCCATCAGTGGTTTAAATGCTGCAAGCAAATTGTTAAAGAGACTAGTTCATTTCAGCGTACCATCATCTAAAGATGGGGAGATTTTTTCTGTAGTCAATGGCAGAGTTGAAAAATCAATTGAGAATCCATACTTCAGGATGTATTTCCCCTTAAGAATTCTTTTCTCTTGGTTATTTCACCATCATAATGATGGTGAAAAATTTACTCTGTTTTTAAAAGCTCTTTAGTATAGAAAATATCAAACAACCACAAAAATAGAGAATATTATAATAAATTTCCAGGGATCCACAGCTCATCATCACAATGTTTGCTCTATTTCCTCTCTCCCTGTGGAATTATTTAAAAATAAACCTCAGATATCATCTTTCACCTGTTTATAATATCAGACTGTATTTGAAAGGCTAGGACTTACTTTCCTTTACAAATATAGCCAGTATGTTATCATCACACTTTTCCCCAAGTAAATAATAATTTTTAACCTCAAATATCTAGTGCTCCTATTTCCCTATCATTATGTAAATATTAATTTTGTTTTTGTAGTTTGTTTGAATTGGCGTCAAAACAAGGTGTTATTTTATCTGGAGATGTTTCATCCTTTTTTTTTTTTTTCCTTGTTTCTGTTAACAAATTGAATATTTAACCTTTAAAATTTGTGAATTGCATTCCTGTATTATCATTTACGTTGTTCTCCTGCCCTTATTTCCTGTAAATTGATAGCTAGAGCTAGAGGCTTCATCATAGTTAGGTCTAATTATTTTGGCAAAATTACTTCATAGGTGGTCCTGAGGACTTCCATCAGGAGGTACTTAGAGTTTAGTTATTTATTTTTTATATCATGATCACTGTAAAATGGTAATATGAAAATCCATGTAATAGTTGGATTATTTATATGAAGAGAAACTTCCCCTCATTAACTGTTTGCTAATGCTGAGGTATAGTACATGTAGGGGAAGCAGAAATATACTGAATTATTTCACTTTCAGTTTTCAAAATTTGGTTTGTTTTGGTTTCTGAGAATACTTCAAAGGTGATCAATGAGATTTTCCAAAAAATGTATTGGTATGTACCCATGGACTTAAACATATTTTGTTTTGTTGTCATGTATTGTAAGTTCTATCCTTTCTGATGCTCACAGTGTTCCAGTGGGAGTTTATTCATGTTGATTCCTGAGTTCTTTTGACATGATCCTAATGGTTTTCAGTAGGTTTGTTGGGTTTTCCTTGCAGAGATACTAAGATTTTCCAGGATCATTCTAATACATTTTTTTGCCCCAGAGCTGGACTAAGTCATTTCTCTAAGGAACCCTGGTTTCTTACAGTGGGAAAAGGTATTTAGAGAAAATCTGGGTAACAGACAGAATTAGTTATTCTATTCCTTTGAGGCAAGATCCAGTTTCTAGGCATTTTTAAAAGATTGATTGATTGATTTTTATTAAAAAAATTTTTTTTAAAGATCTTCATTTATTTATTTGACAGAGAGAGAGGGAACATAAGCTGGGGAAGTGGGAGAGAGAGAAGCAGGCTTCCTGCTGAGCAGGGAGCCTGATGTGAGGCTCAATCCCAGGACCCAGGGATCACGACATGAGCTGAGGACAGATGCTTAAGGTCTGAGCTTAAGGACTGAGCCACCCAGGTGCCCCAATTTATTTATTTATTTTGAGAGATGGAGAGAGAGAGGGAGAGCGCATGGGAGCACTAGCAGGGGAGGGGCAGAGGGAAAGATTCTCAAGCAGACTCCCTGCTGAGGCACAGAGCCCAGTGCAAGGCTGGATTCCAGGACACTGAGATCATGACCTGAGCCAAAATCAAGGGTCAGATGTTTAACTGACTGAGACACCCAGGCGCTCCTCTAGGTACTTTTAAGAACTATGAAGGGTTTGAGATTTTATCCACTTGTGAGCTAATAAATTCCCCTAACGTAGTTTCATTGATATTGGAAGAAGACCAGAGACTCCTAGGACAAAGATTAAAAAGTTTATTATTTAACTCAGTGAAAGTAGCCAGAGTATAGGCATTTTTGCATCAATATTTCAAACCCCATTTCCCACAAGGAGGGCCAGATGATACTTGCATATGAGGTGGGAGTACTATAGAAGAACACTGAGCTTAGAGAACTTGGATATTTTCTAATAGACTATAAGCATGTCTGACCTTTGCTATGGAGGAAGATACTGCTCTATACAGATATACTTAAGATAATAGTTGGGAGCAAAGTACAGTCAAAGCCTAGTCAAAGCCTCTGCTCACAAGTTGTGCAGAACTGTGAGACACCCATAGACTATTGTATCCCAGTCAGAGTTTACAGTGGACATTTAAAATCTAACAATAAATTAATTGATTTAGACATTTCTAATTCAAATTCAGGACAACAAAGTTTTTACTTTGTGGATGTTACATTTTTTCCTTTATTTCACTGTGCCCCATATCCCAGTTCATTGACACCAACATAATTGTCCATTTCTTTCTCTAACAAAAGAAAATAATACTCAGAATAAAAATAACAATATTACCACTGAAAATGTCATTAATATGATTATTATAACAGTTAAACTTTTGTTTGCATTTATTTCTTAAGGGTATACATACAAGGATATACAGTCATGTGCCTATGCTTTAATGTCATCAGGATCAGTGCCACTTTGTATGATTATTACATCAGCTGGATGGATACACAGTATATTTTTTATGTTAATTTCAGTTTTTAGGGATTGCTCTTTTAAAATTTAGTTTCAGATGCCTGGATGGCTCTGTTGGTTAAGTGTCTGACTCTGGGTTTTGGCTTAGGTCATGATCTCAGGGTCGTAGAACTGAACACTCTGTAGGGCTCCACACTTGGTAGGGAGTCAGTTCCAGATTCTCTCTCTCTCTCTCTCTCTCTCTCTGCTTCTCCCGCCCCCTACCCCTCCCATGCTTTCTCTCTGTCTCTTTAGAATAAATAATCTTGAAAAAGATAAAATTTAACTTTAACTTTTAGCTTCAAATAAAATATACAAAACAAGGTAAAATTTTAAATACCTAGCTTCTATTCCTATTTTCTCCACAATAAACAATGCTGAAATACAAAACTCCTTGGATTTATCTTTTCATATTTTTTCAGTCTAACTTTGGAATAGAGAGAGGTGGGATTGCTGGACCAAAGGGTACATGCATATACAATGTCAGAAATATAAATGTGAAACACCTATAAAAACATATCATTTGACAATTTAATTGTTTAAAATTTTTTTTAAAGATTTATCTACTTATTTGATAGAGAGAGAGAGAAATCACAAGTAGGCAGAGAGGCAGGCAGAGAGGGGGAAGTAGGCTCCCCACTGAGCAGAGAGCCCAATGCAGGGCTCGATCCCAGGAGCCCGAGATCACGAGCTGAGCCGAAGGCAGAGGCCCAACCCACTGAGCCACCCAGGTGCCCCTAATTGTTTAAATTTTATTTATATACTTTGTGAGTTTGGAAAAATAGTTTCTTTTTAAAAAATAGTATTTTATTCTTAATTTTTAGTTAATATTTACCTTATTCTATTAGTGTGAAAAGTAAACAATAACTTCTACTTAAAATTCACAACAGTAAATAGGTATATAAGAAATATAAATATTCAAATTATTTCTTTTTTTTTTAAAGATTTTGTTTATTTATTTGAGAGAGAGAGAGAGATCACAAGTAGGCAGAGAGGCAGGCAGAGAGAGAGGGGGAACAGGTTCCCCGCTGAGCAGAGAGCCCCATGTGGGGCTTGATCCCAGGACCCCGAGATCATGACCTGAGCTGAAGGCAGAGGCTTAACCCAGTGAGCCACCCAGGTGCCCCCAAATTATTTCTTTTTAAATTTGAATATAGTAGACACACAATGTTACATTAGTTGTAGGTGGACAACATTGAGAATCAACATCTCTATACATTATGCCATACTCACTACAAGTGTAACTACCATCTGTCATCATAAAACACTATTACAATACCATTGACTATATTTCTTACACTGTACCCTTTATTCCCATGACTTACTCATTCCATAACTGGAAGCCTGTATCTCTCACTCCCCTTCACCAACTGTGTTCATCCTCCCGCCCTTTTCCCCTCTGGAAACCATCAGTTCTCTGTATTTATAGGTCTCATGCTGCCTTTTATTTGTTTGTTTTGTTTTTTAGATTTCATATATAAGGTCTTTCTCTCGTTTATTTCACTTATCATTATACCATCTAGGACCATCTATGTTGTCACAAATGCCAAGATCTCATCCTTTTTTATAGCTGAGTAATATTTTAATATATACATAATGAAATATATATATAATATGATATATATGTATCATATCTTCTTTATACATTCATCTGTTGATGGACACTTGGGTAGCTTCCATATGTTGGCTATTGTAAATAATGCTACCATGAATATAAGAGTACATATATCCTTTTGAATTAGTGTTTTCGTTTTCTTTGGATAAATACCCAGTAGTGAAATTATTAGATTGTATGGTGTTTTTATTTTTAACTTAAGAATGAAACTGCACCACCTTCTTATGCCATACACAAAAATAAACTCAAAATGGATTAAAGAACTAAATGTGAGACCTAAAATCATAAAACTCCTAGAAGAGAATATAGGCAGTAATTTCCTTAACTTTGGATATAGCAACATTTTTCTAGATACATTTTTCCCTAAGGCAAGGGAAACAAAAGGAAAATAATCTATTGAGACTACACAAACCAAAATCCTTTGCCCAAGAAAGGAAATCATCAGCAAAATGAAAGGGCAACCTACTGAGTTGGAGAAGATATTTGCAAATAATATATCTGATAAAAGATTAATATCCAAACTACATAATGAACTTATATAACTGAGCACATACAAAAATAATCCAATAAAAAATGGGCAGAAGACCTGAATAGACATTTTTCCAAAGAAGACATCCAGATGGCCAACAGACATATGACAGATGCTCAACATCACTCATCATCAGGGAAATGAAAATCAAAACTACAATGTGATGCCACCTTACACCTGTTAGAATGGGTAGAATAAAAAAGACAAGAAACAACAAGTGTTGGTGAGGATGTGGAAACAAAAGAACCCTTGTGCACTGTTGGTTGGGATTTAAATTGACACAGCTACTGTAGAAAATGGCATGGATGTTCCTCAAAAAATTAAAGATACCATGTGATCAAATTTTTCTGAAAGCTTATAGTATTTAAGTTTTGAAGTTAATAAAACTTAAAACTGCTCTAAGACTTAGCCTTATAAATTATTAGTGTATTAGTTGGCCAGGGCTGCCATGAAAAAAGTACCACAGATTGGGTGGTTTCAACAATAGAAATTTATTTTCTCACAGTTCTGGAGGCCAGAAGTCAACATCAAGGTGTCAGTGGTTTGGCGTCTTGTGAGACATTTCTCCTTGGCTTGCAAATGGCCATCTTCTTGCTGTGTCCTGACTGCGTATCTCCTTTGTGCACCCATATATTTGTTTCTCCTTTGGATTTGGGCCCATCCTAATGGTCTCATTTTAACTTAATCACCTATTTGAAGGCCTTATCTCCTTATACAAATATAGTCACATTCTGAGGTATTGGGGGTTACAGCTTCAGCATATAAATTTTGAGAGGACACAATGCAGCCAAAAACAGTGTCAAATTCTCCATAGGGGTTATGATATGTAGCATTCCCACAAACACTGCTTGGAAGGCCCCTTTCTTCACAACCTCATCATCATAGTACATTGTCAAACTTTTGAATTTTTGACAAACTGTTGGCAAAAAATGATAGTGTACTTGCTTATTTTTTTGAAGTATGACGTGCATACAGTAAAGTACAGAAATCTAATATATAGGATATCATTAATTTTTCTGAAGTGAATATACATGTGCAGTCACTATCCAAACCAAGGGACAATATTGCCATTATCTCAGAAGTTCTCTTATGTTCCTCTTAAGTCATTTATCTCCTCCTTTAGATGACACCTTTCTGATTTCTATTATCCCAGACTCTTTTTGCCTTTTTTTTTAACTTTATGAGGTGGTATCATATAGTAGATACTCTTCTGTACCTGGCTCATTTTGTTGATTTCTATGACATTCATCCATATTGCTTATTTAGCAATAAAATGTCCCCTTTCATTATAAAATATCCTATTATATGGATACACCAGCATTTATTTATCCATTCTATTTGTTTATGGGATTTGGTTTGTGTCTAGTTTGAGGATATTGTGAATAATGCTCAGCCTAGGATATAAGTACATTCAGCCTTAATAGATAACAATTAATTTTCCACAATTTTTGTACCAATTTACCTTCCTAACAGCAGTAATTATGACCTCCAGTTGATACCTATCCCACCAACACCCAGTACTGTAAGTTTTTTTTTAAATTATAACCACTCAGGTGGGGGAGAAATGGTTTCTTAGAGTTTTAATTTACTTTATCTTGGTGACTAATGATATGGAGCACATTGCTTATTTACCATTTGTATCATCTTATTTTGTAAAATGCCTAGTAAATTCACTTGACTCTTTTTCTGATGAGATTGTCTTCTTTTTATACATTCTGGACAAATCTGTTCTTTTTGTTTTCTGTATATGAGTTGTGTCTTGGATATAGGTATTACAAATATTTGCCCCTATTCTGGGTTGCAAATTATTTTAAAGATAAACTTTCAGAACAGTTTTAAGCATATAGAAAAGTCACAAAGATTGTACACAGAATTCCCATATACCCTATACCCAGTTTTCTCTACTATTAACATCAGATATTAGTATGATATATTTGTTATAATTAATGAATCAATACTGATACATTAATATCAACTAAAGTTCATATTTTCTTAGTCTTGGATAATGTTCTTTTACTGTTTTAGGATCCTATCTAGGTTGTCACATTACATTTAGGTATCATGTCTTCTTAACCACATCTTGATTGTGACACTTTATTAGATTTTTTCATTGTTTTTGATGACCATGAGAGTTTTGAAGGGTACTAGTCAGGTATATTGTAAAATGTCCTTCTATCGGAATTTGATGTTTTTCTCATGATTAAACTGGTATCATGGGCTTTTAGGAGGAATGCCATACAGGTAAAGTGTCATTTTCATCACATGATATCAAGAATACATACTGTCAACATGATTTGTTGCTGCAGATGTTAACCCTTCCCACCTGGTTGAGGTAGTGTTGGTCAGGTTTCTCTTCCAAAAACTTTTTTCTCCATTTATATACTGGACCCTTTAGAAGGAAGTCTCTATCTTCAGCCTGCACTTCAGGAGTGAAGAGTTATGCTATTCTGCTCCCCATCCTTGAAGACAGAGTATCTGTATAAATTATTTGGAAATATTCTCCATGGAGGATTTGTCTCTTCTCCCCAATTTATTAATTTACTCAACTTATATCAATATGAACTCAAAGATATTTATTTTATATTTTGAATTATAATCCAATGCTATTTTATTTTGTTGTTCAAATTGTTCCAGTTTTGCCTGTTAGGAGGTCTTTTAGTAGCTCCTGTGTATTTTGATGGACCTCAAATATTGTGTGTTTTTTTTTTTTAACACTTTCTGGCACTAGAAAGATGCTCTAGTCTCATAGAATTCTTGTTGAAGTCCTTGAATCAGCTGTTTCTTCAAGGAGCTCTGATTCCTTTTATTGGAGAATGATAAACCAAGATCTGGGCACTAGGTGGGCTCATCACTACTGGAATATTGCTTCTAGGCCTTCTCAGCTGATAGAGCAAGGTAATGTATGTGTATGTGCTAACCTGCATGCACATGTATCTATACGTATTTCTACATGTAAACATTTATTTCTATGTTAGTTAAATGAGTTCACACTGATGAATTTATATTTGGCTAAATGAATTCATATGCAGACTCTAATCCATACTTCATGGACCTAGCTTCTTTTGCTTGCTTATCAATAACCTTCCAGTCGAACTGAAAAAAATCCGGCTCCCACCATATACCACCCATTCACTTAATTGTTCAGTTCCAGTATACATGTATAGTGGTTCCAGAATTTTTAACACAGTACACCTGAGGGATACAACTTTATCAAATAGAATACAGTTTCTTTTGCCTTTTGTGTTAAAGACTTCGCTCATTCCAGAGCTACTTAGTTGAACACCCATATCCATCAGGGAAGTTGTTTCATAAATTAATACACTTAGATCGCTTTGTCATACTCTACATTAATTTTTCCAAATCACCATTTAAGTACTTCTACAAATTTGTGGCTTTGGTGACTTCTGCTCTAAGTAAGCTGACCTCAGTTGCTATAACTCTGCATGTGCCTGTTTCACCAGATTTTGGAGTGGTGGTTTGCCCTGCAATCCCATTTCTCTAATGGATTAGGCAAATTTGTTTATATTCAGTTTGTTTACATTTGTTTCTTTAAGGATGAAATTGATGGCTTCCACATTCTTTACATGTTGGAGCTTTGGCTTGATTTTTTTATATTCTTTTTTTTGTTAATTATTTTTATAACATCTAATGTATTATTTGGCCCAGGGGTACAGGTTTGTGAATCGTCAGGCTTACACACTTCACAGCACTCACCATATCACATACCATCCCCAATGTCCATAACCCAACCACCCTCTCCATACCCACCCCCACCCAGCAACCCTCAGTTTGTTTTGTAAGATTAAGAGTATTTTTATAGTTTGTCTCCCTCCCGATCCTATCTTGTTTCATTTTTTCCTTCCCTACCTCCCAAACTCTCCACTCTGCCTCTCAAATACTTCATATCAGGGAGATAATATGATAATTGTCTTTCTCTGATTGACTTATTTCACTCAGCATAATACCCACTACTTATATCCATGTCATTGCAAATGGCAAGATTTCATTTCTTTTGATGGCTGCACAGTATTCCATTGCATATATGTACCACATCTTCTTTATCCATCCATTTGTTTATGGACATCTAGGTTCTTCCATAGTTTGGCTATTATGGACATTGCTGCTATAAATATTCAGGTGCTATAAATATTCAGGCTATTATGGACATTGCTGCTATAAATATTCAGGTGCAGGTGCACATGCTCCTTTGGATCACTACATTTGTATCTTTAGGATAAATACCCAGTAGTGCAATTACTGGGTAATAGGGAAGCTCTATTTTCAACTTTTTGAGAAACCTTTTTTTTTTTTTTCCAGTATTTTCCAGAGTGGCTGTACCAGCTTGCATTCCCACCAACACTGTAGGAGGGTTCCCCTTTCTCTGCATCCTTGCCAGCATCTGTCGTTTCCTGATTTGTTAATTTTAGCTATTCTCTACTCTTTCATTCATGATTTTATTTATTTGGGTCCTTTCTCTTTTCTTTTTGATAAGGCTGGCTAGGGGTTTATCTATCTTATTAGTTCTTTCTAAGAAAAAACTCCTAGTTTTGTTGATCTGTCCTACTGTTCTTTTGGTTTCTATTTCATTGATTTCTGCTCTAATCTTTATGATTTCTCTTCTCCTGCTGGGTTTAGGCTTTGTTTGATGTTCTTTCTCCAGCTCCTTAGGTGTAGGGTTAGGTTGTGTATTTGAGACCTTTCTTGTTTCTTCAGAAAGGCTTGTATCACTGTATATTTTCCTCTCAGGACTGCCTTTGCTGTGTCCCACATATTTTGAACAGTTGTGTTTTCATTATCATTTGTTTCCATGAATTTTTTCAATTCTTCTTTAATTTTCTGGTTGATCCATTCATTCTTTAGTAGGATGCTCTTTAGCCTCCATGTATGTGAGTTCTTTCCAACTTTCCTCTTGTGATTGAGTTCTAGCTTCAGAGCATTTTGGTCTGAAAATATGCAGGGAATTATCCTAATCTTTTGGTACTGATTTGTGACCCAGGATGTGATCTATTCTGGAGAATGTTCCATGTGCACTAGAGAAGAATGTGTATTCTGTTGCTTTGGGATGGAGTGTTCTGAATAGAACTGTGATGTCCATCTGGTCCAGCATGTAATTTAAAGCCTTTATTTCCTTGTTGATCTTTTGTTTGGATGATCTGTCCATTTCAGTGAGGAGAGTGTTAAAGTCTCCTACAATTATTTTATAATTGTCAATGTGTTTCTTTGGTTTTGTTATTAATTGGTTTATATAGTTGGCTGCTCCCATGTTAGGGGCATAGATATTTAAAATTGTTAGATCTTGTTGGACAGACCCTTTGAGTATGAAATAGTGTCCTCCCTCATCTCTTATTATAGTCTTTGGCTTAAAATCTTATTTATCTAATATAAGGTTTGCCACCCCAGCTTTCTTTTGATGTCCATTAACATGCTAAATTGTTTTCCACCCCCTCACTTTAAATCTGGAGGTGTCTTTGATCTAAAATGAGTTTCTTGTAGACAGCATATTGATTTTTTTTTTTAATCCATTCTGACTTTTGATTGGGGCATTTACATTCAGGGTAGCTATTGAAAGATACGAATTTAGTGCCATTGTATTGCCTGTAAGGTGACTGTTACTGTATATGGTCTCTGTTCCTTTCTGATCTACTACTTTTAGGCTCTCTCTTTGCTTAGAGGACCCCTTTCAATATTTCCTGTAGGGCTGGTTTAGTGTTCACAAAGTCTTTTAGTTTTTTTTTGTCCTGGATGCTTTTTATCTCTCCTTCTATTTTCAATGGTAGCCTAGCTGGATATAGTATTCGTTGGCTGGATATTTTTCTAATTTAATGCTCTGAATATATCATGGCAGTTCTTTCTGGTCTGCCAGGTCTCTGTGGATAAGTCTGCTGCCAATCTAATATTTCCACCATTTTATGGTACAGACTTCTTGTCCTGAGCTGCTTTCAGGATTTTCTCTTTGTCAGTAAGACTTGTAAGTTTTACTATTAGATGAGGTGGGGTGGACTAATTTTTATTCATTTTGAGGGGGCTCTCTGTGCCTCCTAGATTTTGATGCTTGTTCCCTTTGCCATATTAGGCAAATTCTCTACTATAATTCACTCCAATATACTTTCTGCCCCCCTCTCTCTCTTTCTTCTTCCTCTGGAATCCCAATTACTCTAATATTGTTTTGTCTTATGGTATCTCTTATCTCTCAAATTTTCCCTTCATGGCCTAGTAGTTGTTTGTCTCTCTTTTGCTCAGCTTCTTTATTCTCCATCATTTGGTTTTCTATATCACTAATTCTCTCTTCTGCATCTTTTATCCTAGCAGTAAGAGGCTCCATTTGTTATTGCACTTCATTTATAGCTTTTTTATTTCAACTTGGTTAGATATTTGTTCTTTTATTTCTCCAGAAAGGGATTTTTTTTTTTTCTCCAGAAAGGGTTTCTCTGATATCTTCCAAGCCTTTTCAAGCCCACCTAGCACCTTGAGAATCGTCATTCTGAACTCTAGTTCTGACATATTACCAATGTCTGTATTGGTTAGGTCCCTAGCCATCGGTACTGACTCTTGTTCTTTTTTTTTTTTTTTTTTTTGTGGTGAGTTTTTCTGCCTTGTCATTTTATGCAGATAAGAATATATGAGGAAGAGAATAAAATACTAAAAAGGTGGCAAAGACCCCAGGAAAATGTACACTAACCAAATCAGAAGAGACCCAAAACCAGGGGGAGAAGAAAGGGGAAAAAAGAAATAAAAATAAAAAAATTTATATATATATATACATATGTGTGTGTGTGTGTGTGTGTGTGTGTGTGTATTAGACTGGTGAATAGAACAGAGCCACCCATTTGATTTTGGGTGTATTTTGGTTTCTTAGAAGAAACTACTTCCCAATGTTTTAGAGAAAGAAAAACTTATATATACACAAAAATAAGGATAACTACAATGAAGGGATAGAATATGACTGTAAAGATGATCATTTAAAAAAATTCTAAAAAAGGAAATGATAAGTTGGTTGAAAAAGAGAAAAAAAAAAAGAGGAGGGAATGTGCTCAGACTAGAGACTAGAACGAAGCCATGTGCTAGATTAGGGTATATTTTGATCTTTTATAAGAAATTGTATCCCAAAAATTTAAAAAAAATACTATATTTATACAAAAAATAAGGTTAAATACAATGAAGAAATAAAATATGACTATAACAATGAAAGTTTAATAAGTTATTGTTAAGAAAAACTAGTTAACAAGCATTAAAAGAGGAAAAGTTAAAAAAAATAGAATAAGAAAAAAATAAAATAAAAAATATTTAACTTTGCAAGACTAAAGGATCCTGGGGAAAAAGCCATAAATAGTATGTGTTGCTTTCCCCTAGCTCTGGAGTTCTGCTATTCTCCTTGAATAGTGAGCTTGGTCTTGGCTGTGTGTTCTTGCTGATCTTCTAGGGGAGGGGCCTGTTGCAGTGATTCTCAAATGTCTTTGCCTGAGGCGGAATTGCACTGCCCTTGCTAGGGACCGGGCTAAATAATCTGCTTGGGTTCGCTCTTGGAGCTTTTGTTCCCTGAACGCTTTCCATACCACTATGGAGGACAGGAATGAAAATGGTGGCCTCCCAATCTCCAGCCTAGAGAAGCCAAGAGTTCAGGGCCCCACTCTTAGTGTGCCCTCAGAGATAAACAGTCAATCATTCCTGTCTCCTTGGTCTCTGGCCGCACTCCGAGTTTACTCGGCCTGTGAACAAGTGTTTCTATCTCTGATGCACAGCCCCATTTGGAGTCTCCAAACCCAGCAAATTCCTGTCATGCTGCTCCTCTGGAGCAGGAAGGTGAGTCTCTCTGCCACTTGTGGTTTTCTTGCTCAAAGAGCAGTGGTCTGACTGTGCCTTGGATCATGGTTTAAAGTAACCCCGATCTGAAAGCTCACTCTTTGGCCCTGTCTTTGCAGTCAGCTTCCCTGCTCTGATACCTGGCAGCTCTGCCACACTCAAACATCCCCAATCTTTCTGTGAACCCGTGGGACCTGAGACCACGCTGTCCCTGCCAGGGCTCCACCCCTGCTTAGCTTCTGGAGTGATGTCCCTCAGTGGAGCAGACTTCTAAAAGTTCTGATTTTGTGCCCCGCTGCTCCACTGCTTTCCAGGAGCTGGACCCTCCCCCCGCAGTCTATCTTCCTGTAGCTTTGGATTCACTTCTCCATAAATCCTATCTTTCAGAAAGTGGTCGATTTTCTGTTCCTAGAATTGCTGCTCTTCTTCTCTCCTATCTCCTGTTGAGTTTGTACATGTTCCAAATGGTTCCATAGGTATCTAGCTGAACTCCTGGGATCTGATGTCATTTCAGTCTGCTATTCCTCTGCCATCTTTCCTCTCTCTTATTTTTTTTTATATTGTTAATGATGTCTTTTGAGGAATTGATGTGCTTTTTAATGAAGTCTGAATTATTTTTTACCTTTTTTTGGTTATTGCATTTTTCTTCTTGTTTAAGCAATCCTTGCCTCCTAAGATTGCAAAGTCTTTTTCTATATATTTTACTTAACAGCTTTATTGTTTTATTTTTCATGTTTTCATCTATGATCTATCTGAGATGTGTGTGGTGTAGGAGGAGTTAGGATTTATTTATTTTTCCTATGTGGATTTTCATTTGTTTCAGTACCATTTATTGAACATTTATTGAACATTCCTTTTTCAACTCTGTAGCTGTTCACCTTCATTGCAAATTAGGTAATGACTGTTTAGACTATTTCTAAACTCTGTATTTTGTTTCAACAATCTGTTTGTTTATCATTATATCACACTGTTTAATTACTATAGCTTTATAATCTCTTAATATTTTGTAGTGTAATGTCTTAATGTTTAGTAGAAGTCCTTTAATTTTATTTTTCCTCAAGATTGTCTTCTCTATCCTTACCCCTTTTGAATTTCCATAAAAATTTTAGAATCAATTTGTCACTTTCTACCAAAATTCCTGCTGAAATTTGAATGGGATTGCAGTGAATCTATAGAGCAATTTGAAGAAAATTAGTATCTTAAAAATATTGAAGTTTCAATCCTTGAGAGGTATATCACTCCATTTATTTTGGTTTTGTAAAATCCGTGTTTATTTTTTTCTGTACTGATTTACATATATCTCAAATTAAGTTCTAGGTGGCTGGTATTTTTGGTGCCAAGTGGTATTGTTTTAACTATCATGATCTTAAGAGAAAAGATTAAGGCAGTGTTAATGTGTAATTTATGCATTCATGCCAGGTGAGAGCCAAATGTTGTGGTTTGGTAATCTCTGTACAACTAAGAAATGTGGTGGTAATTTGAATAAAGAACATCAGAAATATCAAATACCATTGTAAATATATAATTCTATTTCATTCCTCTTAATTTCTTTAAAATACATATAATTGTTTATTTTTACATTTCATTTTATTTTGTAAAGATTTTATTTACTTATTTGCCAGAGAGAGAGATCACAAGTAGGCAGAGAGGCAGGCAGAAAGAGAGGAGGGAAGCAGGCTCCCCACTGAACAGAGAGCCCAATGTGGGGCTTGAACCCAGGACCTCAAGATCATGACCTGAGCCAAAGGCAGAGGCTTAACCCACTGAGCCACCTAGGTGCCACTTCCTTGTAATATTCTTACCAATTATTAATATCAAAGTTATGCTGGCATCATAGAAATTGCACTTTCTTTTTAAAACCCTGGAAGAGTTTGCATAAGATTGATGTTATGTATCTGAAAGAATTCACTAATGAGGTCAGCTAGTCCTGGAATTTTCTCTGTGAAAATGTTTTAAATTATAGACTACAGTTCTTTAATAGATATAGGAGCATTTGATTTTCTGTTTTTTATTATATCAGTTTTGGTTAATTGGATTCTTAAAGCAATTCACTTATTTAATCTATCTTTTTAATATCTGTAAGATATCAAGTGAAGTCCTTTTAATTCTGAAAATTGGCAATTTATGTCTTCTCTCTCTCTCTCTCTCTCTTTTTTTTTTTTGTCTTGATCACTTTTGCCAGGGATTTATTGACTTGATTTGCTTTTCAAAAAATCAGTTTTGGGTTTTTAAAATTCCCCTTCTTAGTTTTTTCTTAAGACTTATTTATTTATTTGAGAGAAAGAGAGGAAGAAGGGGAGAATGGGGAGTAGGAGCAAGGGGAGAGAGAATCCCAAGCAGACTCCACACAGAGTGTGGTGCCATGTAGGTCTCAGTCTTAGGACCTCAAGATCACAACCTGAACTAAAAACCAAGAGTCAGAACTCAACCAACTGCACCATTTAGGCAGCACTTCTCTTTTCTGTTTTATATTTTATTTATTTCTGCTTTTTCCTTTTTCAAGTTCTTCCTTTCTACCTCCTTAGATCTTCCTTCCTTCCTTTTCTCCCCCTCCCCCTCTCCTTTCTCCCTTCCTTCCTGCTGCTTCTTTCTCTTCTTCTACAAACCATTTTTTGTATGTTGTCAGGAACCTGGTTAGTAATAGCTTAATGAATCAATTCTTACATCAAACATTAAAAGCTATTTTCATCTGGACCCTTCACACACACACACACACACACACACACACACACCCTGGGGCTGGTTTTGAGCGCTCAGTACTTAGGACAAATTAAGATTATAGTGATGGTTTCCTATAAAATACTGTCATAAAAATGAGTTCTGATATATTAGGGTGAGAGACAAATTCTAAAGCGTTCATTCTTTTTTTCACTTAATAGCATATTGTAAATATTTTTTCACAATATGCTAATTTTTGTAACATAATTTTAATGGCTTATAGTGTTCTAGTGTATGAACAAAATAAAATTTACTGTTCTATTTAATAAATAATTTTCTGTTGTTGGAAATGTAAGTTGCTTCTAATTTATAATGTTATACATGAGTCCTGATTTCACTATACAAACTTCTTTGCACAATTTTCTTGTAAGAATGATGTATTTATCACCAAATTCAGACATTCTTTACAAATGAATTTAGAACATGACAAACGATTTTGAAGGGGAAGCTTGATTCCCTACCTTGGCCAACATAATACACCTTTATGTCCTGATGTGGGACTATTTACTGGACTTAACATTTCAACGGGAAAATGTGTTCAAGTCTTATCCAATTTAAATAATAAATGCTTTAGTATACATGAAGTTCCTCAAACAATGTTTTAGTGATAATATTAGTTCTTAAAAAAATTAGTTCTTAGTTAAAATGCCTATAATTTCTTAGAAATACTGTGTACACATTTAACTATGATATAAGGCAGAATATCACAGAGGTTTAATGGATGTATGTACTTAACACATAGCAAATATTTGACTGATATATTGAGATAAATTCTATTAAATATGATTCTCAAGGGAATGCTATCTCAGGGGAATGAGTGAGTATTCTTTATTGGGAAGAATACTAGAGAAAGCTTCATGCAGCAGCTTGTCTTTAAACTCTTCTGCCACAAGAGGACCACTCTGGGCAAAGCTTGACTGAAAGCTTGGGAGTGGAGGTTCTCAAGGAAGAGTGTCTGCTGTAGCTGTGGATGATGCCAAAACATAAGCCCTAGAAATACCATGAACAAATGAAGGATTCTGTTCAGGTAGGCAAACTCTTAAAATCTATATACACATGTGTTCTAATTTAGTTAGTAAATATGCTCCTGAAAAATTATGTGGAATCTGATATTTTTATGAATTAGTGGCTATTGTAGAGAGAACAGGCATTGTTTCTTGTAATAAAAGGAAGAATTGGTGTTTTAAAATGTCTGATTTTCATCTAGATGTTTACATAATGGTTTGGTTTCAAGTTGGTTGTGTCTGTGATATTATGCTCTCCTGAGTTTAACAAAGTTATTTTGGTCTGTTTGTCTCTTTCTATCTAACACAACCATACATAGTAACTTATACTTTTCAATTTAGGACTAAATAAACTTTAGACTAGAGAGAACTTGAATTATTTTCTAGAATTTATAAAAATAAGCACAGAGACATAGGAATATAATGTCATCTACAGTAAGAAAGAAAAAGGAGAAACAAAACAAAGTCTTTACCTTCACTTCAGCCCCTCTGTGGTGACTCGCAGATCATTGCATTTGGAATTTGCTGGTTTCTTGCTTCCCTGTGCTCTGAAAAGCATCCAACTTCACTCCTTCATAGAAAGTCTCTCCAGTGTTATCCTAAGGGGTATGGTATCATCCCCCTATTACTTGATACAACAAGGCCAGGGCTACTGGAAGGTTAACTAGTGCTTAATTATAAAGCACTTCAGAAATTAAAAATGTTCTACAAAAGCCAAGGTTATTAAGACATTGGCAGCGTATATCAGGAAGTAGAAATTCTTCTGCTGGCTTAGTTTTTTCTTAATCTTTAAAAATGAACATGTCAAACACTCAGATTTCAATTTAATTCAACAAATATTTATTGAGCACTGTGACTTTCAAAGTTTGTGGATGAAGAGGAATGAAACTTCTTCCTTCCCCTTAAGAGGTTCACTGTTTAGCAGCTGGATAGACAGATACACAGCTCATTAGTTTTTAAAAATATTTAATTAATTTATTTATTTGACAGAGAGAGCATGAGCAGGGGGTAGTAGGAGAAGCAGGATCCCCACCAAGAAGAGAGCCCAATGTGGGGTTCCATCCCAGGACCTGGAATCATGACCTGAGCCAAAGGCAGCCAATTAAGTGACTGAGCCACCCAGATGTCCCCACAGCTCTAATACAGGGTAAATTCCAAACTTCTCTCAAAGTGGTAGAAACAAGGAACTGTAGGAATCAAAGTGAGAGGGTACTTTCAACTGGAGTTAATTAGAGATGAGTCATGTAGAAGGGGACATTTTGTCTGAGCCCTGAAGGATGGTCAAATTTTAAGAGAGCAGGTACTAAGGAAAAGGCATTTTAAGTAGAGGTAACTGAGGTTAGAGGTGGGAAAGCATTTCAGGGAAAATGGACTGAGAAGTTAGAATAGGGTAAGATTATAGAAGACCTTTTACACCAGCTTAAGGAGACAGTAGAGAGGTGCTGAAGACTTCTGAGAAGAGGAAGTGAGGAGAGTTAATACCCAGGGCATGACTGGACACAAAAAGTAGGCGCTCAACAGTTTTTCATGATATCATCCCATGGATCACATTTTATTTTTAGGTACATTCTAATACTGACATCGATTTCCTCGGATTAGTCCTATTTTCATTCAAGGTCGTGGGTTAAGTTTCTACTAAAATCTAAGTTGTGTTTTAACTATATCTGTCCTCTGCATTACAAAAATGCCTCTTTTTACTTTGTCTTCAATCACCCTCCAATCTTGATCTCCTGTTGGCTTGGCTCAGCCTATTTCCCCCCAACCTCCTTGAAAACAAGGCCAATTTCCTGTTCACCCTAGCACTGGCATCTCTAGTCAGGTTACCTTTCTCTTCCTATTGACTCTAGGTCAATAAGAAGTATTAACCCTCCAGTATTTAGTATTTCCCTCCAGATGATGGAGAGCTAGATGTACTTAAGGACTTCTGTGATTCTTTTTCTAAGTTTTCAATGCTTTGTGGGACTCACTGTAGAGAAGAGTGAGAAGTATGAATGGAACAAAAACAGAACCCTGAGGGAGCATGGAGTGGGAGAGAGATATGAAAGCATTTTTAAAACTAGCTATAAAGCAAGATAATACTCTGCCTCAGACTTCTTTGTGTGTCAAAAGGAAAACAATAGTATCTGCTGCATGGATTTGTTGAAAAGTTAAATTAGTTAATATTTTGAGAAAATGTTTAGTGAAGTGACTTGTCCATGGTTGCAATAAAGGCATGTCCTATGAAGGCAACCATCTAATAGATATCTTAAAATAATTTGAACATGGAAATAATAAGTTATTTTTACTACTACCCTTATTCTCATTATACTTTCCCTCATTCTCTTTACCCTCTATCCTGTTCCAGTTTCTTCTAGTATTTGTAACCTTGAGATAACATATCATAACCTGCTTTATATAGCATCTTCTCTCTCCCAGAAATCAGCTAGTAGAAGGAAAGACAAGTGACAATTGGAGAGACATTATCTAAATTAAATACTTGAGTCATACTGAAATCTTTCTTCCTTAACTCTGAGTATCTTGGATTACTTCATGTAGATGAAACATGGGACATTTCTGCATATGTTTTATCTGATGGTGATACTATCACATATTTTACTCAGCCAAGTTCAGTTATAATAGCTTAGATTAGTGGTTCTTGATCAAGAGTAGTTTTGTGACCAACCCTACCCCCCCCCCCCAAGAGGATTTGGCAATGCCTGGAGACTTTTTTTTTTTAATCGCAAATGGGATGTGCTAACTGGCATCTCATGGGTAGTGACCAGGGAGGCTGTTAAACATCCTATGATGTGCAAGATGGCTTTTACAACAAAGAACTATCCAGCCTCAAATGTTAATAGTGCCAGAGTTGAGAAACTGTGGCATACCTTGAATCAGTCTACTCAGTGCCAGCTGAGAGTAAGGTTCTGAGGAGATGAATGACTTACCAGGCATTCTTGAGTGGGGAAGCCTGCCCTAGGGCAGGTAGAAGGAGGATTCTGCGATCCAGGAAAAATTTCTGACAACCACAGTGTGAGATAAACTTTGCTTATTTATCAATTTTGTCAATGTGACAGAAATAGGATATTCAGAGTATCATATGGCTGCCGGGTAGGGCTTACATAAATGACCTTCTGTGTTTCTTCTGATGGAGCCCCTCCCAATACGTATGAATGGTGACCTGGGACAAGTTGAGAGCATGTTCGGCTAAGTGGTTAGCTCCATTGCAATGGAGTCAAGATAACAGAAGGAAAACATGTCACAGAGCCAGAATTATTTAAATTATGTACAATGAGATAGATGTAAGTGGTGGGCTTAAAATATGTCCAAATTCTTTGATTCACTTCAAAGGATGAAACCTAATTCTCTTCCCTTCGAATTTGGGTTGGACTTAGTGACTCACCCTGTAATGATGGGCTAAAACAGAAGTATGGTATGTGACATCTAAGGTTAGGTTATAGAAGACACATGGTGTCTGCCTTGCTCTCCTTTTTGGATCACTTGTTCTGGGGGAAGCCAACTATCATGTCATGGAAACACTCAAGTAGCCTTATGAAGAGGTTTGTGTGACAAAAAAACTGAAACCAGCAGCCATGTGAGTGAAGCATCTTAAAGATTTTATTTATTTATTTGACAGAGAGAGAGATCACAAGTAGGCAGAGAGGCAAGCAGAGAGAGAGGGGAAAGCAAGCTCCCCGCTGAGCAGAGAGCCCAATGCGGGGCTCAACCCCAGGACCCTGAGATTATGACCTGATCCAAAGGCAGAGGCATTAACCCACTGAGCCACCCAGGCTCCCTGTGAGTAAAGCATCTTGAAGCAGGTCCTTGGCCTCAATCAAACCCCCAGATGAGTATTTGAGAGCAACATGAGAGTCCATGAGCCAAAGCCCTCATCTTGAATTCCTGACCCCCAGTAACTGTGTGATAATGTGTGCTTATTGTTTTAAGCTGACAAATTTTGAGATAATTCATTAAGCAGCAATATATAACAAACATATAAATATTCAGGGGTGAGTTTTTTTAAAGATGTATTTATTTATTTATTTTAGAGAGAGAGAGGAAAAAAAAAAAGAGAGCATGAGCAGGGGGAGAGGGATAGGGAGAGAAAAAAATCTCAAGCAGACTCCCTGCTGAATGCAGGGCCCAATGTAGGACTTGACCCCACAACCCTGAGATCATGACATGAGCTGAAATCAAGAGTTGGATACTTAACTGACTGAGTCACCCATGTGCCCCTGAGTTATTTAATGACTGCTATAAATTGTATGTGGGAGATTTGAGTGTACCTTCTAAGGGAAAGGAGTTTCATTATCTATGTAAGAGGTAGAATTTTGATTCAGAATTGTGTGGTTAAGAATATAGGCTGCTGAACTAGACTGCCAGGATTCTACTTCTGACTTACTAGCACTGGGACCCTGGAAAGATTAACTTCTCAGGCTTCCATCTCCTCATTTAAAAAACAAAGATAATAAATAATAGTTGTAAAGTGCTTATCAACATGTCTGGAACACTGTAAACATAAAATAAACATTAGCTATTATTATTTCTATAGTTCTATAACCTCACACTCAGATGGTGATTTACATTTATAAAATGACCTGCATACATTATCAGAAATCTTGGAGGCTGGTTGGAATGGGACCAATGAATGAATTTTCAAATCAAGCATTTAAGGCAATCTTCTTCTGGGCCCTGGTCACTCACAGCTCTGGGGCTGGTCTTGATGTGCCAACACTTAAAGCTGATTGTCTTAAGACTGTGGTAGCAGTTGCTTGTTAAATATTGTCATAAAAACAACCTCAAATACTTTTGCGTGAGAGACAAATTCATAAAATGTTCATATCTTTTCACAGCTTAACTCTCAGTGTATGGTCTTTCCCCTGAACTCATAAAGAAGATGTATCTAGTTTCAGAACCAGGCAAATTAACTTCTCAAAGGAGGAGATTTGATCTTAGATGTCTTGTGCTCTTGTTTACAATAAACTTTTACCTTCTGGTTAATGTTGATGACAATGTTATGTGAATTTTAAGCATCTGGTACAAATCTGAAACTTGAAATATAGAATTATAAAATGAAATTTAAATTTACCAAAACTCTTTTCAGAACTGCCTTTCTGTTTAAGTAAAAGGTATCAATCCTGCTCCTGGCTGTTTGCTTTCTCTGTTACTTATACCTATGAGTTTTCAGAATAAACCTAGTGTTACAAACTGAACCTGTGTGTCCCTTGAAATTCCATATGTTGAAAACCAAACTGCAGTGTGGTGGTATTAGGAGGTGGGGCCTTTGGTAGGTGACTAGTATTAGATGAGGTCTTAACATGGAGGCCTCATGAATGGGATTAGATTAGAGTGGGATTAGAATTAGAGAGAAAGGGGCACCTGGGTGGCTCAGTGGGTTAAAGCCTCGGCCTTCGGCTCAGGTCATGATCTCAGGGTCCTGGGATCGAGCCCCACGTCGGGCTCTCTGCTCAGCAGGGAGCCTGCTTCCCTTCCTCTCTGCCTGCCTCTCTGCCTACTCGTGATCTCTGTCTGTCAAATGAAGAAATAAAATCTTAACAAAAAAAAGAATTAGAGGGAGAGTTTGTATCCTCTGTTTGTGAGGATACAATGAGAAGTCAGCAGTCTGCAACCACCAAGAAGGTCCTCACCAAAAGCTGGCTGTGCTGGTGCACCCTGATCTCAGATTGCCAGCCTCCAGCACAATGAGAGATACATTTCTGTTGCTGATAACCCACCTATTTTATGATATTTTGTTATGCAGCCTGAGCTTAGACACCAGGCGTGCTTTACTAGGCAGTGTCACAGTTGGGTTAACTGTGTGCTTAACAAGGTTAGAGTAAGGCAGAGTAGGCTACGGCTTTGCAATATTTTTTTTTCTGATTATTTTAAACCTGGAAACAGCATAATAAATGGGGAGAAATTGTAGAAAATTTTTCTGAAAAAATAAAATGTAAGAAAATAGACCAAGAACATGTCTTTCCTGCTTTGAATAGGAAATGGCAGATTTTCATCGTGTTTATTAGAAAGTAGTAAGAATAAAATCAAAGCATTTTTGAACTGTATGCACTTTTAAACTCTAGAAAAGCACTGCACTGCTCAAGAAACAGTAAATTAAAAAAAGATGAGTTAGTGCCTTTTGTTGTGTGGGGAGGGAATGTTCCTTCATTAAAATTGACACTATTTAGAAAATCTCAATGTCATCTTTAATCATGGTGTGTTTTGTGTGTGGCTAATCTGTTCACTTCAAAAATTTTACTGAAATCAGCCTATGTTTTGTCATTTTTACTAAGATAAAGTCTTTAGCAATTGCATTTCAAATCTTTTTTGATATAAATTGTAGACATGATAGAAAGAGGAGAGGCAACCATTTGAGGAAAAATACTCCCCTTTTTGTAAGAAGAAAAATATTTTGAAACAAATTATTATTTGTTTAATAAGTGAGTATAATAGTTTCAACTTTATAGGGTTGTTATCAAGATGAATCATCATTATGAGTTAATATTAATAAAGAACTTAGGACAGTGCCTTGCATATAACACATATAAGAGCTAGTTAAGTGCATAAATAAAAGAATTCTTAGGATTTAATCATTTTGGGCTGAAATAAATGTTAGTGATAATGTTCCATGAGATGGATGATCAGAGGTATAATAGAAATGTAGCAGCAAGTGCCCGAACACTTATTTATGTGATGACTTAAATCTGTTTATCAAATGAAGCTGACCCAAACCAGACAGGTCTACAAAGGTTTTCTAGGCACAACATGACATGGAATGATTTTCTTGAATATTGAAAATGCTTTCCTCTTCTTTCCTTTGTTAATGTTTCACCTCCAGTTGCTTGGTTCGAGACAAGTCTTTGGATTTTTCTTTAAAGACTTAGTGCTGTGTTTCTTTCATCAGGATGTTCTCTAATCTTAATATGTTGTCCATTGAATTAGTATAGTGCAATTTCAACATGGCGTATCTTCCCAAAACACACACAGACACACAGACACACACACAATTATGAATTCACAGAAATATCCTAACATCAATGTTAGACAAATTTCTACTGAAGTTTGGATTTCTTGACTGTCAGATTTCATAACCCTTTAGGGTGATTATTCAGTTTCACAGAAGGAATATTTGGAAATTCCGGTTCTTTCAGAAGTAAGCTAAGACTTTCTGTGACAGTCTTAATAATTCACATTTGTTTTAGGCTCTACAGTTACAAAAACACTTTCTAGAAATGATCTCATTTGAATCTCATAACCATCATATAAAACATTAATATTATTCACTTTTTATCTGATGAGGGAACTAAGGCTCAGTGATTATATTAACTACCCCAATTAGCACCATTATGTGTAAAGACTTTCCAGATCTAAACTCTCATCTAACTAACCTTCAGTCCATCACTTAAAGCACTTTAAAACCAGGATCAAGTCAGGGAGCCTGAGTGGCACAGTTGGTTACATGTTTCGTTCAGGTTGTGATCTCAGGGTCATGAAATTGAGTTCTGCGCTCAGAGCAGAGTCTGCTTGAAATTCTCTGTCCCTCTTCCCCTTGTGCTTGTGCTCACTCTTTCTAAAGTAACTAAATCTTTAAAAAAAATTAAAACCAGGATCAAGGCAAAAATCAAGATGTTTAGCAGTTTTTTCAGTCTTTTAAAAAAAGTTTTTTTATAAATATGTTTCATCCTCTCTCCATAGTTGCTTAAAACAAATTTGAGCATTACTTAGCTACATATTAATGCCTTTGGTTTGCGATTTTTTGATCTTGTGGGAGGCAGAATTTTAAAGATGTCCCCCATCATTTCCATTTCCTAGTTATTCAAATACCGACATAAGTATTGCTATGAAGGGACTTTGGATATTTAATTAAGGTAACTAATTAGATGACTTTAAAGTAAGGAGATTATCTTGGATTTTCTAAGTGGACCCAGTGTAATCACAGAAGTCTTTTAGATGCCAAAGAAGTCACAGAGAAAGCCAGAGGAATTCAAAGCACTGGTGACTCAATATACTGTTACGTGCTCCAAGATGGAGGAGGCCGTGTGGGAAGCCTGAGAGGAATTCTGCCAACAACCAGTGAGCTTGGAATAGGACCCTGAGCCCAGATGAGAACTGCAGCCCTGGCCAATGCCTGTGAGACCCTGGGCAGAGAACACAGGCACACTCTGCTGGACTTTTGGCCCATAGACCTGTAAGGTGATAAAAGAGTAGTGTTTTAAATTGCTAAATAGACAATACTTTGTTATGTAGCAATAGAAAACAAATACAGAATTGTACATTTAAAGTCTATGAAATTCAAAGGAGAATATGTGTTATTTTTATTTACCACATGGTTGGCCTCATTCACATGATCCTTTTCCTGGATACCAAGATGAGGGAGCGGCACAATCTCCATTCATCATTTTTGAAAAGCACATTGCTCCAGGGATTCTGAACAGCTTCTTCACATCTTATCAAGAGACAGACTGCTCTCTAAGCAGCAATAACATTGTTCTATCTTATAAATAAAAGAGGTCTGAACCACTTTAAGAGGTCATACATTTGGGTAATTCCGATGGTGATGATGTTACCTGCTAAATTGTCTACATGCTATTTCATCTACCTAAACTGACCAGGGCCACACATTTATTGTGGTCTCAAGGCATTTTTTTTATTCCTTTTGTATAACTCTAGTTGATCCTCTGGCACTAGACTCTATGTCCCTGCCTCCTTTGTAGTCTTGGGGAAAAATTGAGCCAACACCTTACGTCACATCTATTGGGCATTTTGTTTGGAAACTGACTTCTATCCTTAGCTATTATAGGCTGAATTGTGTTTCTCAAAAATTCATATGTTAAAGCCCTGACCCCTATTCCCTCAAGATTTGACCTTATTTGAAATAGGGTCATTCTGGTTGTAATTAATTAAAGTGAATTTATGCTAGAGTAGGGTGGACCTTCTAGTCCAATTTTACTGGTATCCTTATAAAAGGGAAAATTTAGAGACAGATACACACACATGGGGAGAATCCATACAGAAATGAAAGGAGAGATCAGAGTGATGCAGCAAAGCCAAGGAATGCCAAGCTTTGCCAAAAGCTAGGAGAGAGGCCTGGAACACCTCTTTTCCTCACTGCCCTTAGGAGGAACCAGTGCTGCCAATACCTTGATCTTGGACTTCTACCTCTAGAACTGTGAGACTATAAATTGCTGATGTGTAAGCTTCCCAGCTTGTGGTATTTTGTTATGTGGTATTTTGTTTTGTTTTGCAAACTAATATACTAGGCAATATGGGAACCATTCCCAAATCAGCCCTCATTGAACAGAGTGCGGGGGGTAACCTGTCCCACATGCTTGTATCAATCTTGTAATTTTCATCTTCTTGGCAAACTTTTTCTGACACTACCAAGGTGTTCTGCAATCTGGTGTCATCTTTTCCCAGTTAAGTTTGCCTGTATAATTATATAGTCATCAGATAACCTAAAGCTCCACATGGAAGAACATCAAGTGACAGAACCTAGGATAAGCATATGACTCATTAATGTGAGATGGGACAAATGCCTAAGAAATATCTTATTGCTTGTCATAAAAAATATTAAGTAATGCTGCAAAAAAAAAATATTTCCAAAGATTTACCATAGTTTCACGAGCAAGCAAGGCAGTGGTTTTTCTGAAGTTGACAAAATCAACTCACTGGTCCTTTACATCAATATAAAAGTTTACAAAGGAGAAAGTACCTGGGATTAAGCCTTTACTAGTTAAAATAACTTCTTGTATCAAAAGCCAAAAAGAAAAAAAAAAGGTCTAGTATTTTCAACATTTGTCTGTCAAGTAAAGCATGAATTTAGCAACAAAATGTTTTTCTTATCTATATATTTAGCAACCTTAAAAGTTAGTGTTTGATAACAGAGAGAAAAAGGGATAATCTTGGATTTGGGAATGATGGGCCCCACTCCCAGTTTCTTGACATTATGCATGATTCTGAGCCATTGCTGTAACTCTCCTCGCCTGGTTCTTCATCTGTAAGTGGGGATGGATGGTCTGCCATTATATTCTTCCCTAGGATTCAATACTAGCTGTGGAGATTCTCACAAGTTCTTTGAAAAATATGTCCAATATATATTTTCCCAAGGAAACAAGAAAACTATTTCTGTATACATGTGTGTGAAAACTCATCTGTCACTGTGTCTTCCAAGTCCCAGTTTATTGGAATCATTTTCTATCAAGATTTGGTTGAAAAGAGAGAAAGTGAGCAGGGCATGGATGCTAGAAATGATAGGAATAACAATGGGCAATGCCTGCCTCAAAGGAACCAAGACTGGAAGCAGACTAGGAGGGGCGATTTCACTATTAGGTGCTTCCACATTTAATACAAGTATTGGTATTGTCAATGCCATCTGACATTTTGCTAAAATGCTGAGGCTGGAATAATCTTATGTATGCATTTATGGGTGCATGTATATATGTGTATGTAAATATATATGTAAACGCAATGCATATGCATGCTTATATGTATATTCAAATGTTTGTGTATATGTGTATGTATACACTTATGCATGTATATATATACCCACACAAAATGCTTTGAGCTTCATAGAATGAGGACACATATAACAAGTACTTTATATAAATATGAAGCAAAATGGGAAAGACATACATAAAAATTTCCAGTTTTGAAAGATTTATCTAACAATATTCACTCTTGCATTGTATTCATAGGTTCAGAGCCTTAAGAAACTCCTAAAATACAGTGTTGTGACAAGAAATTCAAGTAGGATAACTAGGGAAGATTGATCTAAAAAACTCATTATAAAAGCTTACTCGTTCTTCAAGGCTCAGTTATTTTTTCTTTGAAATGTTTCTGACCTCTCACTACTCCTTTCTGATGCCCCCTGCACAGAATTTATTCATTCTACTACTATAAATTTACCATATGGGACTATCTCAGAAATTGCTTTCTCCCTTCCTCACACAAATACATTGGAGGCTTTGTGCTGAGGCCACAGCAAGTGACGAATACACAGACAGTGGTAGAACTGGATCTTTTCTCTCTTCTCAACTCCAAGCAAAATGTCTGGAGCCTAGAGGCCCTTGACCATATTTGATTCCGTTGAATTCCTTGTGTGTGTATAGAACATTGACTTGTGCCTGACTTCTGCCTCTAGTCACTGGCCATGGCTTTGTTTCTCTGACTTCCTATTTTTGTGAGTTAAACTATTATTGAGGTCCTGGCATAAGAACTGACGGAGTCAATAACTATTCATTGAATAAGTAAATGAACTTCCATGTGATTTGCTGCTGTGTTGTGTCCAGAGCTTGGCTACTGTGGTCAAATTCGTATTTAAACCCTATCATGGCCCCGTGTTAGCACTGTGATTGCAGGCAAGTCCCTCAATCTCTGTGAGCCTCATCAGTAATACGGAAGTAACAGTCGTCACCTTACAAGGTTAGTTAAAAACTAAGTGAGATGATCCATGTGATATGTAATTATCCTTATGATTTGTATTGTCTTTTTGTGTTTATGACCTGTAATTATGGGGCCATTTTTATTCATGTTTATTTCTTTAGAACCTAGTCCAATATACTCGTACGTGGCAGTGAACAGCAATATTGGATAAATGACAGGGTCGTGTCGGTTCACTGGAATTTTTCTTAAGACTTTTTCAGAGCAGCAAAATTGAAGGAAAGTAAAAAGGACTCCTATATGTTTCCTACTCCCCAGAATGCATGGCTTCCCCCCATTATTGACATCCCCCACCAGAGTGGTACATCTGTTAAAATTCAATAACCTACGTTGACACATCAAAATTCACTGGAATTTTATAATGGCCTTTTCTGCCATTCATATTCTTTCTGCTGGACTTGATACAGTCTTTTAAAACTTCTCAGTATTTTTCCAAATCTCTTATGAATAGTGTCCAAGAAATGCAAACAAAACCTTGTCAGGTGAGTCACAGGAAGAATCTTTGTGGAGACCATAAAGCACCCACTCCAGTCATTGTGTGTAGGAAGACTTACATGGCAGGAAGAACCGCAGGAAGAGCTGGAGGAAAAGACTATGGGCTGGGGTTCCTAGACACACCTCCAAAACCATCCCTGGAGAGGAAGCTGTTGCTACAGCTGGCTCAAGAAGCTGTCGTTGCTACAGAAGATGGAACAATTGCTGTGACAGACTCCAAATCACACCGCTTTTCCCTCCCCCCACCCCAGCTAAATGGAGGTCCTGCATTCTCTTACCTCCTTTTAAAACTACTATCTAAATTAAAGTCTCAGGCAGATGTGTTGACTGCAGAATCTGGGGCATGTCTGCACTGTTGCAGCGAATTCAGGTATTGGGATTCTATGATGGGAAGGAATGATTTGAAGGAAGCTTGGAAGCTTGGAGTGTTTATGGAGTTGAAAGAAAGCCAGTGTTCCGGAGTAAGAGAGTAAGATAGCTGTGATGTGCAGAAGTATGGATTTATAATGCAGAAATTTTGCTGATCTGAATGAAACATATTTGGATGGGTATTTAATCTTTCAATGGTTAAATAACAGTCCTGAGTGAGAAAGAGAGAAGAGAGAGAGAGAGAGAGAGAGAGAGTAAGAAAGAGAGAGAAGAGAAAAGAGAGGAGGAGAAAGGCTATCCAGTGAGGGGGATCTGGAAACTACTTACTGCAACATTAGGTTGCTCCCCTGGATTTTACTTGAGTTTTAATTTTTCATTCCTCAGATATCCCAGAAAGACAGGAGAGATAGATTGCTTGGTTTTAAATAAAAGCATAATCAGGGACAAAGAAAATCTGTCATGCAGGAAGAACAATTCTGGACTCGAATCCTAGAAAAACTCCTTGTATCTACTGGTTTATTCAAATAAGAAGCAGGGGTCACATTGATTTGCTTTCAGATGCCTCTCCTGCCAGGGCACAACCTCTTAAGCAGGGTGAACATTTCATGTCCCTGCCTTAGGCCAGATTACTCTGACTGCTAGTTACCAATGAGACAATGTGCGACTAGCTCAAGATCCACATCTTTCACCTGAGATTAAAAACATCTCCAAATTTCTTCCTCTGAAGGAAAAGGGCATTAACAGTATGTGAAACTGCTTCTTTAAAATCAGATATAAAGTTTGCTTTTTGGGCCAGCTCAATGCTCCTCAGAATTGACTGAATTCTTGAAAATGATATTTACTAATAGACAATTTTACTTTACTATGGTATTGAAAGTAGCTTATGAAATTCTCAAATGTAAAATTTTAACATTTCATATAATTACAAAATAATATATACATATTGTATCCAAGCCAAATATATATACAATTTATTGAGTTATTCTAAGTACTTAGTGTATTGTCTCTAATTCTCATGATACTCCATGAGGAAATTGAGGCTTAGAGAAGTTACATGACTTGACCAAGTTCATACAGGAAGTTATGGTCCCTGAATTTTTAGAAGTTTTTATTTAGATTCCAGTTAGTTTACAGTGTAATATTAGCTTCAGGTGTGCAATACGGTGATTCAGAACTTCCATACATCATCCCGTATGTGCATTCCTTAACCCCCTTCACCTATTTCATGCGCTGCCCCCCCACACCTCCTCTCTTGGCAGCCTTCGTTTTGTTCTCTATAGTTAGGAGTCTGTATATTGGTTTGCCTCTTTCTCTTCTTTTCCCCATTTGCTGTTTGTTTCATTTCATTTCTTAGATTCCACATGAATGAGATCCTATGGTATTTGACTGACCTTTTTCACGTAGCATCATCCTCTAGCTCTATCCATGTTGTTACAAATCACAAGATTTCATTAAATTTTATGGCTGAGTGATATTCCATTGTGTATACCACATCTTCCTTATCCATTCGTCATTCGATGAACGTTTGGGCTGTTTCCATAGTTGGGCTACTGTAGATAATGCTGCTATACACATCAGAGTGCAGACGCTTAACCCACTGAACCACCCAGGTGCCCCTCCACTGACCACTTTTATAAGTTTGTCTCTTTATTTTTATTCACTTAATACTGTCAGTTCTTTAACTTATCTGGACTATGTTTTGAGTGAGGCTGTAAGTGAGAAACTAGTTTTAAATATCTAGACATTAGGTAATTATTCCACCATCATTCTTGAGACAATGCTCTTTTGTTACTGATTCACAATTCCACTATTATCTTATGCTCAGTTCTGACTTACGGTATTGTCTGCTTCTGACTTCTGTGATAGTTCACTTATTCTGTCTGTCCTCATGTTATTTACTAAATTTGTACTCAGTTTTAACTGATGAAAAAAATTTCATCATTACTTTCATATAAATTTTTTTGCTTCTTCAGTTTATGAACTTAAGAATCACTTCTTCAATTTAAAAAAAAATTACCAGAGGTTAAGTTGAAATTCATTAGAATAACACATTAATTTGAAAGAGATTAGAAAATTACCATATTAAGTCTCTCCATTTAGTCAGGTTCTTTTTATGTTTCTGAGAAATACTTAGTCATTTATACAATATAGATGCTGCAAACATTTTCAAATATTTATTCCTATATATGCTAAATTTTCTTGTGCTAATAAAGTTTCATCTATTACATTTTCTAAATGGACATCCTTTTATTTAAAAAGGCTATTATTTTTGTAACAGCCCAAATTCATGTAGTCTATTAACACTCTAAAGTTTTTCCTCGTTGATTCATTTCAATTTTCTAGGTGGACAACCTTTCAATGCATTAAATTTCTGACTAAATTTTTTTTATTGTGTCATCAAAAGTTCCAGATAGCATCAAGCAATAGAAGTAGCTGTATGCATATTATCTGTACATTATGCCTGACTTTAAAGTAATTCTGTATAGGGACAACTGGATGGCTTATTTGGTTAAACATCTGCCTTCAGCTCAGGTCATGATCCCACCCTGGGATCCAGTCCGGAGTCAGGCTCCCTGCTCAACAGGATGTCTGCTTCTCCCTGTGCCTGCTGCTTCCCCTGGTTGGGCGCTCTCTCTCTTTCTCTGGCAAGGAAATACATAAAATCTTGAAAAAAATAAAGTAATTCTGTATATGTTTCTCAGTTATATATGAGGTTGGCTTCTGGGGTAAATATGTCTTCTATATCATGTTAATGAAGTATTCTGCTCTTATTATTTTATGAGGAAATCCTTTGCTTGAAAATCAGGAGTATTTGTTGAAAATTATCAAATGAATTTAGACATGTCAACCCAATTAGTCTGAACTTTTCTTTTTGACCTATTAATAGGGATCGTTATATTAATAAGTGCCCATTCTTAAACCATCTTGGTTTTCATGAAAGAAGTCCTGTTTGCTAAGGGTGTCATTCTTTTACTATTGTGCCAAATAATTTGATTTAATAAAATTTGGTTTATTTTCACAACTATGTTTATGGTGATAATGGATTGTGGTTTTATTTTTATTTTATCTTTTTAAATGGTTATTATTTAGTTTATACCAGCTTGGTAAAATAAAACTCAGGTGACTTTATGATATTTGTTGTAGTGGTAGTAACAGCACTTTACATTAGATCAAACCCTTAACAAATATTTAACATTAGATCGAACCCTTAACAAGTATAATACAGTATTAGTAACTATAGTTATGATGTTGTACAGCAGATTTCTAGAATATATTCATTTTCATAACTGAAATTTTATACATGTTGAATAGCTACACCAGTTCTCCCTCCTCCCTGTGCCTGGCAACTACCATTCTACTCTCTGCTTCTAAGAGTTTGACTGCTTTAGATACCTCATATAAGTGGAATCATACAGCATTTGTCCTTCTGTGATTGGATCATGTGATTTAGCATTATGCCAAGGTTCATCCATCGTGTAGCATATGACAGTATTTCCTCCTTCTCTAAGGCTAAATAATATTCCACTGTGTGTATACCACATTTTCTTTATCCATTCCACCATCAATAGACATTTATGTTATTTCCATATCTTGGCTATTATGTATAATGCTATAATAAACCTAGGAGTACAAATATCTCTTTGAGATACATGTCTTTTAGACAAATACTCAGAGAGGCGCCCGAAGCAAATAATACATTATATGTTAATAAAATTATATACATACACACAGACACACAACACACAGACACACACACGCCCAGAGAGGGATTGCTGTATCATGTGGCAGTTCTATTTTTGATTTTTTTTTTTTTTTGAGGAAACTCCATACTATATTCTTTCCCCCCAACAGTTTATTTTCCCACCAACAGTGTACAAGAGTCCTCCACATTCTCCCAAACACCTGCTATCTTTAAAAGAAAATAATAGCCATCCTAACAGGTGTGAGATAATATTGTGGTTTTGATTTGTATTTCTTTGATGCTTACTAAATTTGAGCATTTTTTAATCTACCTCTTGGCCAGTTGTATGTTTTCTTTGGAGAAATTTCTATTCAAGTCCTTGACTCATTTTTTAATAAACATTCTGGAACAGTTTAGGTAGCATGACAGTCACTTTAAAGTTTAACAAAATTTACTAATGAATTCTGTGGATCTAGTGACTTTTTAGAGTTGCCGGTAATGCTTTTAAGTTGTTTCTTCTCTGGTTAGTGATTTCTTCCAATTTTTTTTTTTTTTAATTTTGAACAAATTCAAAAAGTGTGCTGAGTCAGAATGTGACCAACTGTCCTGGGAACACAGCCTGAAGATAAAAGGACTTGTATGAATATCAACTTTTCCTTACTCTCTTTCTTGTTTTAGTCACATTTTCCTGCTCCCAGAGTGCTTGGACTTTCTACTCCAGACACCCTCTGCTTTGTCCTTTCCAGGGGAAAAGGCTTTGTCTTCTGCTAGGTGAGAGAGAAGCAGTTAGGGGGCTGACACAGGGAAGAGAACTGCAGATTTGCTTCCTTTTCTTCTTTTTAAAGATTTTATTTATTTATTTGACAGACAGAGATCACAAGCAGGCAGAGAGGCAGGCAGAGAGAGAGGAGGAAGCAGGCTCCCTGCTGAGCAGAGAGTCCTATGTGGGACTCGATCCCAGGACCCTGAGATCATGACCTGAGCCGAAGGCAGAGGCTTTAACCCACTGAGCCTCCCAGGCTCCCGATTTGCTTCTTAAATAGTCACATAACCACTTCTTTTGTTTAGTGTCATCCTCAGAGGTCGTTGGCACTGCCAAAGCCTGGGCCTTTTGGGGGAATTCTGTAGTATGAAGTAGCCGGCCAGCCCCACCACTGGCTTAAGATTCAGCATTTTGGATCTGTTCAGTCGATCACCATGCATCCATCTGCTTCTCTGTTTCCCAAGTCCTGTTACTTCTGTGGATCTCTCTGTCCTTGTGGATTTATACTATTTAAAAATAATTTCTAGTGAGATTTTATAGAGCAGTGAAGCTGCCTGCATTATTTACTTTACATTTACTTACTAAATATATATTTACATAAATATTTGGGGAGGTGTCAAAAAACTTTCTATATTAAAAAAAATTTTAATTTTCAGGAAAGTTGCAAGAACATTACTCTTAGATTTATGAATTGTTAACTTTTTTATCGGATTTGCTTTATCTTTCTACATATCTATTGCATATTATTATTATTTCAGCATCTGTTTTGCAAAAACAGCATATTCTCTTACATAATCATTATACAGTTACAAAATTCAGGAAATTTGACATTGTTATAACATTGATATCTAAAAGACGTTATTATCTAAAAGACAGTCTGTACTCAAACTTAGCTAATGGTTCCAGCAATGTCCTTCGGGCAACTGAGGTTCTTACAATGCAACTAGTTGTTGTGTTGCTTTAGTGTCCTTTACTGTGGAAGTGTTCCCTTCATTTTGAAAGCTTCCTCGGCCATTTTTTTTTTTTTTTTCCTTTCATGAGCTGGATACAACCAGCTGTTTTAGAATCTTCCTCACTTTCGTTTATCTGATTGATTCTTCATGATTAATTTGGTTAGTGCTTGGGGCAAAAAGACTACATAAGTGATACGTCCTTTTAGTGCATCCCATCAAGAGGCATAAACTATCAATTAGTTCCATTATTGGTAACGTTAAATTTGACCACTGTTATGAACTGAACTCTATCCACTCCCAAATTCATGTTAAAGCCTTAATACCCAATACCCTTAATACCCCAGACAAGGAGAACACTTATCCTCCTTCCAGATCATGAAGTATATACGGCATTGGAGAAAAAAAGTCCACCACTTAAACAAGTTATAGGTATAGTTCTCAGGGTAGTGCACAATTTCAGTTTCAGCAAAAAGTGAAGTAAATACTCAGTTATGAGTTTGAGGGTGAAGGATATTTTACTGATGCTAAGCTGCACGTTCCAGAAGTCCTTAGTAGCATTGCTTAGAATGTTTTGGAGGGGTAGGAGATTAGATATGATTAGGGGGTCTATAGGCATGTGTATAATTATTACAAGTTATAAAAGGTGATCTAGAAGTCTTGGACTGAGGTAAATAAAGATGTAAAGAATAGGATTAGTTGCAATGCTTTTTCGGGACAAAAACTAAATGAAGATTATCTTTGCATTTCAGTCTTTAAACATAAAAAATCTTGTATTTATGAACATTGGGGGTGTGGTGCATAAACAATGGAGCACTGAAAAAATAAATTAAAAAAAAGAAAATTGTGTATTTCACTTACTAGGCTAAAGAGAGATAATAATAAATAGAGCTGAGGACTTAAAAATGACATTGAATCTGATTATGTGAGACAAAATTTAATACCATCTATTTGTGGACAGAAGTCATACAAGTATCATATCTTAGATACTCTCAAACATTGAGTATTAAACTAGTACAATGGAAGTAATGAAATCATCATTACAAAATAGATATTCCCTGACATGAGGTGGAAATCTTTATTATGAGCTACAAATTATTCTTTTAAAATCCTGCCTATTGAATTATTTCATTCAAAATAATTTGGTAAAGTAAAATAGAAGAACTGATATTTAGGAAATCAAACTGTTGACAACATAAAAGAATGTTAGGCAAAACAAAATCAAATCAGGAAACAATAGGTTTAACATTTTATTTATGGATTTAAAGAGGAATCAAAGGTGACATTTATTTATTTATTAAACATTTTTATTTATTTATTTGACAGATGGAGATCACAAAGTAGGCAGAGGAGCAGGCAGAGAGAGAAGAGGAAGCAGGCTCCCTGCTGAGCAGAGAGCCCGATGCGGGGCTCGATCCCAGGACCCTGGGATCATGACCTGAGCCGAAGGCAGAGGCTTTAACCCACTGAGCCACCCAGGCGCCCCCAAAGGTGACATTCAGAAGCAATTTGCATCTATTAACTTTTTTTCTTTTTTTAGGAAAACACACTTTTTGTGTGTACCATGTTTTCTTTTTCTTTCTTTTTTAGAGAGAAAGAAAGTGCATGTGAGCTAGAGCAGGGGCAGAGGCAGAGGAAGAAAGAATCTCAAGCAGGCTCCATAGCCATCACCGAACTCAAAGCAGGGCTCGATCTCATGACCCTGAGATCATGACCTGAGATGAAATCAAGGGTCAAACACTTAACTGAGCCACCCAGGTGCCCCACTGTTTTCTTTTTGATCCCAAAGTCTGATAATTTTTGTGTTTTGTAATACTGTCCTTTTAGCCCTGATTGTGAGGTTGGGGTTTATGGGGTTGGGACAGAGGTGAAGTTAGGGGGAAGTTTCATGGTGATGACACAGCCTCACCACCCATTACATTTAGGAATCCAGCTCTTTGCTGATAATCCTTTATGTTATTATTAGACTTACAAGAATCTGATTGTCACCTGTGAATGCCAAATACGCTTCCACACTATGTTTCACATTTTATCTGCAGAGGCAGAGCACCCAGGAAACAACCAGCTTAAAGAATGTGCAAATTCACACCCCTGAACTGCTGAGAAATTCTTTAGCTCCAGCTTAGTAACTGTCAGAGTGAGCTATATTTGTTCTCCCTGACTGACATGTAACAGAAGTTCAAGAAGTCACTTATTTTTCATTCCATTATTACAAATGTGACTAAAAATAGATGTGAACACAGGGAATTTTCTCCAAAGCTGAAGAAATCATAGTGAGCAACACCTGCCACACAGAGCATGGTAATTAGCTTAGATATCCCAGCTGGCCTTTCCTGGCCTGTTGAGGGCACCCTGACAGCCAGTGAGGACTAGACTATCCTCTGAGCAGGAAAGCCAGTGAGGAAAGGCTTTTCTTTGGCTAAGGGGATTCACCAGCCAATGTGGGTGTCCTGGATAATTTCATTAAGACAGGCCACTCTTCTGCACAATTTTAATTCAGTCACAGTCTCCAAAATATTTCTTCTGGCATTGACATTTCCTGGGAGTAATTTGAAAGAGTGGAGGCATAATCAAGGAAATGAAATGTTTCTATTTCTCTACTAACTTTAGAACTGTAGTGGAACAAATGCCAAGGCTGAAACCTTGCAGGAAGGCTGAATGTTCCCAGAAAAGTGGTAGTTACACACTTGATGAGAACAAGGGGAGAGATTGAGGAAAATGTCATCTATCCACAGATCACCACATTGAACCAAGGTTGGGCGGCATCATGGGCCCCAACACATAGCTTCAACACTGAGTTTAGATTTATGTCATGGTATCAGTATGTCAAGAATTTAGTCTAGGATCCAGATGAATGTGTACAGAAGCAGCTGGATCCTACAAGATTACTCTTTTTAATTTTATGACTCTTAGTACATTGACAGCTCATGTCAGACAACCAGACTCCAACCTAAGTAATGGTGGGGGAAAGATGCTTGTAAAGTGAAGCTGAAAAGGGCATGAAGAAAACAAGTATTATCTCTGAAATAATTGAAGATTTTTCAGAGCAGTTATATTGAATTTGAGCTGCTGGATTATAAGAAAAAGTAGCATGTAAAGCTAAAGCATTGCCCTTCCCTCCTTCCTTCCTTCGTTCCTTTGTTCCTTCCTTCCTTCCTTCCTACTTTCCTTCCTTCCTTCCTTCTCCCCGTGCCCCCCCCCTTTTTTTTGGTCTGAAAAGCCATGATTTGTACTGCTTCCGTGCTAAGAGGTAATGTGTCTGGGTTGATCTTTGCTATTGTATTAAATTAGGGTCATGCTTGTTTCATTCTGCTGATAAAGGATTATGTGCAAGCTTCATTTGCCATTCTTTCTACGCTGTCCCTGTCCAAACACAAACTGGTCTTCTATTTTCTTTACTCTACCTCCTCTGCAAGCTTGTTCACTTTGCTTATCAACAGCGACACTGTTGTCTAAATCAATCTCTCTAGAGCCGTGTTTTTCAAACTAGAGGTCCTGATCTATTAGTGGGTCTTGAATCAATTTAGTAAGTTGTAACCAGCGTTAAAGAAATAAAGAAGAAGGGAATATATGATATTAGAGTGTGTTGCACAATGGAATGAGTCCTGTTGTAATGAAATGGGTTTAGTTATACGTGTATGGGCATACTAGAATAAAATATAAATCTATTCCTTGGTGTGGGATACAGATAAGAAAGATTGAAAAATGCTGCTGATGGATGATGGGGATTCACTGGTGGCTGCTGTGGGAGTCTTCAGGGGCAGTAGTGACAGTGTGTTGTTGATATTCTTTTGCTTTCTGTTCCTCCTGGAGTGACATTAGTTTCTGTTTTCTAGGCCTTGTCCCTTAGACAGTTTAATAATCTCTCAGTATTATTAACTATTTTACTGCCTAAGTGAACCAAAGTTGAATCCTAATAGCTTGCTAAGGTCTCTGTAGAGTAATGTGGAAGAGTTAAATGCTAATCCACCAAACACTGATGCTAAAGAATTATGAAATGGGGAAAGTCAGTCAGAGCTTGGTGTCACAAATCCAAAACTAATGTAGTTTACTTCCTTCCTCCTTTCACCCAGGCAATACAAAGAAAGCCAAGTTGAGTTCTCCAATTAGGGTCAAACAATACCTCCAATGAAGCAATGTTCTGATTATTGGTAATGCCATTTAGAACTCTAATAAAAATTAATATGTCAAATCGTTCTTAACGTTTATTGAAGATTACTGCTATACTTGGCAGTTCAAGTTAGAAAGGGTATAAAGGATACAGCCGCCAGATGAAATGGTTTCAAGTATGACAGTGTGCCACTGTGCTAAACACTTAAAAAGATTAGGACTTAAGCAGAATCCTAGGCTAGAAGGATTCTATATATCACTTTATTTATAATGATACAACATGGAAAGCAATCTAAATATTCATCAATAGGGAATTTTAATAATTAATTGGATATCTATATAATTGACTATTGTGCAATGAAAGAAGAAAGTTTTCTTTATGTACTGACAGGAAACAGTCTTTGAAAAAAGTTTAGTGAAATAAGCAAAGTGTAGACTAATCCATATAGTAAGCCCTATTAGGTTAAAAAAAGAGAAAATTACATATCCATTTGCTTAAACATAGAAATAACTGTGGAAAAAGCCACAAGAAACTGATGGCAAAGGAGAAAGGGGGGACAGGGGTGGTTATTTTTCCTATTACGTTAGGACATTTTGAATTTTGTATTTTAAAAAATCAGCATATTTAAAATGAAAAACACCTTTTTACATGCTGATTTTTTACTCTGCCTTTTGGGTTTTTAAATTCATTTTGCTCTTTTTATCCAAGCCTTAACATAATGAAAATTATAGACTCCTAAAACTCTCCATTTGGTAGAATGTAGAATTGAGGTAAGTAATTAGCCTGGATGAATCCTGAAATACTAGGAACCCTGCAGCTTGTGACTTTCCAGGGTGAAATTTGGCCCTTGTTACTTGGACCAAGTGTGTTTTGGCATATTGTAAGCGAGCAGCAACATCTGTTTTATTATTTTGCATAGCGTACGACCACTTGTAAGTGTTTCTACAAATGGCAGGTATTTAAAACATAGCACCAAATGTGCACAAATAAAAAAATCCCCAGTGATGAGGGCTCAAGTGCTATCATAACTCATTGGTGCTTCTGAAATTGACCATTTTGTGCCACCCAGGATGTCATTTGCTAAGATTAAACCCTTGCTAGTGTCCTCTTCTTACCAAGGCATTGCTTTGAACATACGATGAACAGAATTGTGTTTTATATTTGTGGAACGGATGAAAAGGTCCTATACAAAATACTGATTGTTTAAAAGACAGTATAACCTATGGCAACAAGAAGAGCATTTGGACCATAATCTTTTAAGGAACCCAAGAGAACAGAAAATAATTAGGTAACTTTTAATAGGATTCATATCTGTGCATTGGTTTAAGAATTTAAATGCCTATGCTTTCCATAATTTCTATTTTTCCATTTCCTTTGAATTATTCTAGTACTGAAATCAAATAAATCCAACATGGCTCTTTATTTTCTGTTTGAACTCTTATTTATATGATATTGGTATATTTGATCTGTAAAAATATATACTCTCATATTCATAGTACATTTCAAGAACTTGATCTAAAGTACTTAAAACATACTAGCTAAGTGGGTGCTTTAATAATATTCCATATTCTGCAGAGTTTTATTAGTGGAGGTGTAATTGTGAGATAAAACCTATGTAAACTTCCAGGTTCAACTCTTTAATATCTACTTCTTTTTAAAAGGTGTTTTATTTTCCACTGATGAAACTTTCATGACACCTGTTGGGTGAGGGGATATTTGAAGTCATGCCAGTTGGCAGCAATAGTTATTGTTGAAGCTGAAATTTGGCACTTAAGACCTGCCTCTTCTCTATTCTTACCCCCCGGCATTTATCCACCAATAACTGTACCTGAGTTCTAGTGGGTAGGGCTCAACCGTTCAGCCATCCACAGAGTCTCTTTCTTTCTCTTTCTTTCTCTCGAAAAGGTAGTGTTCAGGGTAGATTTGGGAGTAAAGATGATGATCCCTCCCAACACCACCTATGAATTTTGGAATAGTCAGAGTTATAGTTATAGTGCATATATATATATATATATATATATATATAGAGAGAGAGAGAGAGAGAGAGAGAGAATATAGATACATTTAAATACCTAAATATATGTCACCATGGAGTTAAGCTACAGAAGAAAGCAACAGGAGGCATAGAGCAGATGAGAATTCCAGGCTGAAGGAAACTGGAAAAGATGAAAGAAGAAGCATAAGAGAGCCATTTGCAGAGTTACAGATATCTTCAACTTAAATAGATCTTGGATCTGGCAAGAATTTATAGAAGGTTCAGTGATAACCTTTGCTACCAAAGCTGATGTTATCGTTCCTTATCTAGGGGTTGGTTGACTTCAGCAATACTAGCACTTTGGGCCCACAGTTTGACAAGGAGGCTGATTTAACTCAGTAGATATTAACTCTTTCTTTCTTTCTTTCTTTCTTTCTTTCTTTCTTTCTTTCTTTCTTTCTTTTTCTCTTTCTTCTTTCCTCTCTCTCTCTCTCCCTTCCTCCCTAACCCCCCTTCCTCTCTTTCTTCTTTGTGGGGAATGGGGTAGAGGGAGAGGGAGAGAGAGAATCTTAAGCCTGCTCCACACCCAGTTCAGAGCCTGAGTGGGGCTAGATCTCACTACCCTGAGATCATGCCCTGAGCCAAAATCAAGAGTTGGATGCTTAATCAACGGATCCACCCAGGTGTCCCTAGATATTAACTTTTTAAAAATATTTTTTTAAATTAACATACAATGTATTATTTGTTTCAGGGGTACAGATCTGTGAATCACCAGTCTTATACCATTCACAGCACTCACCATAGCACATACCATACCCAATGTCCATCACCCAGCCACCCTATCTCTCCTACCATATTAACTTTTAAACAGAAACACCATCAGGTTTTATCTTGGTCACAAAATTATTTTAAATAATGCAAACAAATGACAAACAATTCAAATTAGATATTGCAAATATTTTTAAAATTTCGGTTTCTTCTTGGTAATAATACATACCTAGTGATGCTTTTGCAGGTTTAAAATTCCTTAGGTAGTTATTGGTACTCAGTCTCTGCCTTCCTGAGAAACTGCTATATAGACAGAGCAATATTCAATCTGAAACGTGGTTAGTCCTTTCCCATTGAGACATCTACACTTGTTTTTCCATTTGTACTCCCCAAACACAAACTCTCACAAGAATACCACTGGGCTGTTTCATTAGGAAAAGTGTTAAGGATATATCCTTAAATTGACTAGGCATAATAACATTCTTTTGAAATAACTTAGAGTAACTACCAATTCATCAATTATATGCATGAAACTGTTTTCTTCAGTCTTGCTTTTGATAGTGACATACTCTTACAGCTGTATTGTGTATCTTTATAGGGATGTACATCGGTATCTAGAGACTGGAGCTTCAGGATTAAGAGTAAGGACTTCAGAGCAAAATACGTTTGTTCAGATCTCAGCTCAAGACTTACTGTCTGTGTGACGTTGGGCAAGTACTGAATCTCTGAGTGTCAGTTTTTATCTATGAAATGGTAAAATAAATTATATCCACATTACAGATAGAATTCAATAAGTTGTGTGTTATTTGTATTTTTCTTCTGTGCTCAATTAATTTCTTTTGCTGGGTTTTTTTTGGTCAAATATTTTAATGTTTTATTTATTGATTTATAATCATAAATGCTAATAATTTATTTGTTGTGAACAGTGGTTCCCAATTCATAGCCTTGAATTCTGTTTATATTTTAAATGAGCAGTTTTAGAATTTTGGTATTGGCAAAGTTGCCTTATCCTCCCCTAAAGTATTTCTTCCATTTTGCTTTATGTTAAGAAAGTCCTTCCTTGGGACACCTGGGTGGCTCAGTGGTTTAAGCCTCTGCCTTCAGCTCAGGTCATGATCTCAGGGGCGTGGGATCGAGCCCCACATCGGGCTTTCTGCTCAGCAGGGAGCCTTCTTCCCCCATCTCCTCTGTCTGCCTCTCTGCCTGCTTGTGATCTCTGTCTGTCAAATAAATAAATAAAATCTTTAAAAAGAAAAAAAAGTCTTTCCTTATTCAGGGAGCAGATTGATCGATCGATCTATCTAATTTCTTGATTTTTATACTTCAGTTTTACATTTATTTCTTTAATTCATTTGTAATATATTTAGCATATTATGTCAGATGACACCATAAATGAATGTTCCTCCAGGTAATCAGTCAATCTACCCAGTGATATTAATTGAATAATCCTTCCACTTTTTCATGTTTTTAAAAATCTTAAATCCTATTTTACCAGGATTGACTTCCAGGCTATTTTTTTTTTCCTGTTACACTGATCTTTCTATTAATTCTTCTGTCAGTTCTTCACTGTTTAAATTTTCTATGTTTACAGCAGGCATTACCATCTGGTGGGACCAGTCCTCCTTCATTACACATTATCAGAATTTGGGGAGTTTTTCCTCCTGTTTTTCCAGATAGGCTTTAGGATTTGTGTGATATTTTGAATAATTTTTATTTTTATGTTTTGAAAACATAGTACATGCACATGGTAAAACAAGAGAGAATACAGTGGAAAGCATTCCACCAAACCCTGACCCCCATGTTTTCTTCCCCAGAGGCAAATTACTTAGTGGTTAAAAACCCTGTTCTGGAAACAGACTATATGGGTTCAAATCACACCTAGCAATTGCTAGTTATGTGACCTTAGCAAATTGCTTAACCTCTCTGTGCCTGTTTCCCCATCTAGAAAATGGGGATAATAATTTCACCTAACATATAGAATTGTTTTGATCATAAAATAACATAAGTAAACCATTTAGAACAATGTCTGGACTATTTTAAGTGATCTGTAAAACTTAGCTATTGCTATCACTAGCAAGTTTCTTATAAATACTTCTAGAGACAGTCTATGCAGATAAAAGCACATGTGCTTTACACAAACAAATGGAAGCAAGCTGTGTATATGCTTCTGTACCTCTTTAAAAAAAATCAAAATCACTCTGTATGAGTATATACATATATACACCTACCTTTTCTTTTTAAATAATTCATAATACAACATCGCATAGATGTATTATTATTTATGAAAGTCTATTGATAATGAATATTTAGATTCTTTCCAGTCTTTTGTTAGTACAAACAATGTTGCAATGAATTATTTCATCTTTATGTGCATGTACGCATATATTTGTTGATCAATTCTTCAAGGTGGAATTGCTGAATGAAAGCATGTGTTCATAGTAAATAGTAATAAATATTTTTGACTTGACCTCCCCAGATACTGTATCAACTTGCACAGCCATCAGTGATGTGTGATAGATTCTATGTCAATGCACTATGTCAATGCACCAAGCTATGAAGCTTGGTCTTTGCTAGTCTGAGAAGTAGAGAGTGGCCTCTCACCATTTTAATTTGCATTTGCAAGTTTACAAATTTGTTTAGGTTGATTTCTTCTGAAAAGCTTTGAAACACATATTTATTTTTATTTGAGTAGCAATGAATATCTTCTGCCTGTCTTTTATTGGAGATACGGTCTTTTTTGTACTGATCTGTAAGCTCTTTTTGCATATTGAGAATATTTGGTCTTTGACATATATGTGGCAAATAAATTTACCCATCTTTCATTTGTCTCTTACGTAGCTTGTGAATTTTTGTGTGTGATGCAGACATTTAAAGTTGCTATGTAGTCAAGTTAATTTTTTTTTTCTGTGAGATTTGTTACTAGCTTCTGACTTTTCTTTTGAATCATGAGCTTGCCAGTAGATCACATCTGTTGCTCTCTGGATCTTCTGTGTGCTATTTGGGAATGAGCTCAAGAGAATGAAGTTCTCTTAGGAATAATATGCTCAACTTGTGATAGTGATCCAACCCAATTTAATAAGTTTTAAGGCATGCCACCAGAAGATTAAAGTAATCGAGTTAGAGGAAGACAATCATTATTTTATATATATATATATTATATATATATTATATACATATATTCTCATGTGAGATATATATCTCACATGAGAATAAGTTTAGCATTCTTTTTTTTTTTAAGCTTAGCATTCTCTGTAAATGAGGCTTCTTGCTGTCGTACCTGTCCAAGTCATAGGCCATGAAATATAATCTCCATTTTTATCCCACTTGATAACTTCTTTTCTTTGGGTAAATTGCTAAAAGTGGAGTTTGGAATCCAAGAATAGACATATTTTTAAGGCCTTTGATACCTATTCATATACCATAATCCATAATTTGTAGAAATTGGTAACAATAGATGAGAGTCAAGTCCCCTTTCCTAGATGCCTTGTTAAATTTTTAAAATCTTGGGGCACTTGGGTGGCTCAGTTGGTTGAGCAACTGCCTTCGGCTCGGGTCATGATTCTGGAGTCCCAGGATCGAGTCCCACATCGGGCTCCCTGCTCGGTGGGGAATCTACTTCTCGCTCTGACCTCTCCCCTCTCATGGTCTCTCTCTCTCTCTCTCTCAAATAAATAAAAGCTTAAAAAATTTTTTTAAAATCTCTTCCAATTTGCAGGTGAAATATATAATCACTTTAGTGGTATAATTTATATTTATTTAGTTGCAAGTGAGATAAAAATGTTTTCACTTGTATTTATTCTTTTAGAAAATGATTATATACTTAAATTGCTTTTTATTTTATGATGGTTGACTTTTTGTTATGGATTTATAAATGCTCATTATATACAGTTGACCCTTGAACAACAAGAGCAGGTTTGAACTACTTGGGTCCACTTATACCTTTTTTTTCCAGTAAATACAGTATGGTACTATAAATGGATTTTACCTATAATTTTCTTAATGACATTTCTTTTCTCTAGTTTGCTTTGTTGTAAGAATATATTATATAATACCTATAATAACTTACAAAATATGTGTTAAATTATCTATTTATTGGTAAGACTTCCAGTAAACAATAAGCTCTTAGTAGATAAGTTTTGGGAGATTCAAAAGTTATATATGGATTTTTGACTGTGTGGAGGGTCAGTACCCCAAGCTTTGCATTGTTCAAAAGTCAACTGTGTTAAGGTTATTAATCCTTTAACTGTCATCTAATATAATGAATATTCAATAATCTAAAAGTTTTCCTAGACTTTAAAATATATGTATATAGCATACTTACACTGGATTTTTATATGTCACTTTTCTATTTTGCTTTTTTAACATATAAATGGCTATATAAATATAAATGTTTACATAAACATAAATAAATGCCTATATAAATATATATTGTTTCCTTTTAGATTTGAGATAACAATATGACTAAAGCAGGTATTAATTTACAGTGGCATATTGTTTTGAAATTTGTTTATAAAAAGTCTCTTTGGGGGCACCTGAGTGGCTCAGTTGGTTAAGCGTCTACCTTTGGCTCAGGTCATGATCTCAGGGTCCTGGAATTGAGTCCTGCATCGGGCTCCCTTCTCAGTGGGGAGTCTACTTCTCCATCTCCCTGTGCCCCTCTCCCCAGCTCATGCTCTGTCTCTCTCAAATAAATAAATAAATAAATAATATTTTAAAATAAAGTAAAATAAAAAGTCTTTGTTAGAAGTTTTATGTAAGTTTTAGAAGTTGTCCTAAACTTGTATTGAGGGAAAAGGATATTTTGCTCCTGTAATGTTGCTTCAGATGATTTCTTTTATTAAGAACTCACTTAAATAAGACAATCATATTTTGAAGTATGTTTCTTTCATTACAAGATGAAATTTCTCTTGCCTGTGTTCAGTTACTTCAATTTATATAGAATTTTGAAGATGGAAGGTGCTTTGAAAGGGATTCTTCATGTCACTGAGCACAGGCAATTCTCTCTTAAAACATATCATCATGTTGGGTGTCTATATAATGCAGTTGTTTATCTGTTTCACAAAATATGTCTTCCTGATCAATTTTAAGTCATTTTCTTATGTTTCTTTGAATGCTTGCCTCAAGATTTCAAAGGTCAGTTTGTCAAATACAACAATTACTACTAATACCTAGTAAGTATTATATAATTGCACTGTGCCAGGTGTGTTCCAAGTACTTTCAATGCATTGCCATTTAATCCTCACAAAAAGTCTATTACGTGAGTCTCCATTTTATAGAAGAGGGAATGCAGCACAGAGGGTAACTTACTCCAGATCATTCATCTAGAGGAGCCAGGATTAACTAGAGACCCAAGTGAATCAGCAAATTGTATTTTTATATAAACTCTCTAGATTTGTTAATATTGGTAACTAACTTAAGTAAATTTTAAATGTTGTATAAATTGGGAAAACTGGACAGCAACATATAGAATAAAACTAGACCACTCTTACACCATACACCAAAAAAAAAAAAAAAAATTCAAAACAGATTAGAGAACTAAATGTAAGACATGGGAGGGGTGCCTGAGTGGCTCAGTGGGTTAAATGTAAGACATGGGAAACCATCAAATCCTGGAGAACTCAAGCAGCAAACTCTTTGACCTTGGCTGTAGCATCTTCTTATTAGACAGGTCACCAGAGCAAGGGTACCAAAGTAAGAATGAACTATTGGGACTTTATCAAGATAAAAATCTTCTGCATAGCAAAGGAAATAATCAAAAAAACTAAAAGGCATTGAGTGATGGGCATTAAAGAGGGCAGGTTATGTGATGAACAGTGAGTGTTACATGCATCTGATAAATTATTGAACTCTACATCTGAAACAAATGATGTACTAATATGTTGGTAATTGAATTTAAATTAAAAAATGGAAAAACAAAACAAAAATAACCCTATGGAATGGGAAAAAATATTTGTAAATGATATAGCTGATAAAAGGTTAGTATCCAAAATACATAAAGAACTTATCAAGCTCAACACCTAAAAAACAAAATCCAATTAAGAAATGGGCAGAAGACAGGAATAGACACTTTTCAAAAGAAGACATCCCGATGGCTAAGAGACAGTGAAATGATGCTCAACATCACTCATCATCAGTGAAATTCAAATCAAAATCACGATGAGATACTACCTTATTACTTACTAATTACCATTAGTCAGAATGGCTAAAATTAACAACACAGGAAACAACAGATGTTGGTGAGGATTTTGAGAAAGGAGAACTCTCTTGAATGGTTGGTGGGAATTAAAACTGGTGCATCCACTCTGGAAAACAGTATGGAGGTTCCTCAAGAAGTTAAAAATAGAACTACCTTAAGATCCAGCGATTGCAATATGAGGTATTTACCCAAAGGATTAAAAAATACAGATTTGAAAGGGTATATGCATCCCGATGTTCATAGCAGCATTATCAGCAATAGCCAAATTATGAAAAGAGTCCAAATGTCCATCGACTAAATGAATGGATGAACAAGATGTGATATATATACACGATGGAATATTACTCAGCCATCAAAAAGAATGAAGTCTAGCCATTTGCAACCACATGGGTGGACCTAGAGTGTCTTATGCTAAGCAAAATAAATCAGTCAGAAAAGACAAATACCACATGATCTCCACTCATATGCAGATTCAAGAAACAAACCAGATAAACATATAGGAGAGGGGAAAAAGAAGGGAGAGAGGAAACAAACCATAAGAGATTCTTAAAGATAGAGAACAACCTGAGGGTTGATGGAAGGAGGTGGGCGAGGGATGGGCTGGATGGGTGATGGGTATTAAGGAGGACACTTCATATGATGAGCACTGGGTGTTGTATGTAAGTGATGAATCACTGAATTCTACTCCTGAAACAAACATTGCACTGTATGTTAACTAACTGAAATTTAAATTGTTCACTCATTTCTTCTGACTTAAAAGGACAAATAGGCACATCTGAAAAGAAGGAGAGAGAGGAGGGAAAGGGGGAAAGACGGAGACAGAAAGTGAAGCTGTGGACATCTGAAGCACACTGAAATAGAATATGACTGTACTGTTCTGAGATGATCAGAAAATCTTATAAAAAAGCTGTTCCTTCCCTCTTTTTCCCTTTGGAGGTTCTGTGAGCCTAAATACTGCAGTGCTCTGTCTCATTAGTGAAGTGCATTATGTCTATTGCAGGGTTATATTATCTCTCATCTCTGTCCTGTTGTCTATAACCTCCTTTTAGAGTTAGAAAACTCCTCATTTGAAATGCCTGCTCCATGCTCTTTTCTTGTGTAACATTGGTCACAGTTATGCTCTTTTCTTTTTTGGCATATATATTGCTCGTGGTACTGGTCTTCACATTTCAACTTTACTTTAATTGGGATATTTCATTTGAATCCTTAAGCTTGTCAGTTTCACGCCGTCCTGCTCACAACATCCAGCAGAGAACTCAGTCCTATCAGCTCTCTCCTCTCTGAGTTGACATGGTTGAAGTGCTCTACAGGCAAGAGACGCTTTTATTCCAGAAATAGAGAGAAACTTCATGAACTGAGGGCTGGTGTGTGACCTGTAAAACCAAAAATGGAATTGACTAAACTGGGACATCTCTGCCTCTTCCTGCTGCACTAAAATAGAATATATTCAGCTGACCCGATTTGTATTCTGGTGTTTGTGTGCTCTTGTGGTAAGAGCTACATAATGACAGGGAATAAAATCTAAGCAATCACCAGCATTTAAAATATATATATTTGCTACCTTATAAGTTTCTAAAAAAGATTGTGATTAAAGATTTACTTTTTATTATAGTTTTTAAAAACTTTCCTCTCAGTTTTTTCAAAGGAACTCCTTTGAATCATAAAATGCTAAACAACCAGATACACCATAAAAAATATATTTTCCCATATTTTCTAAGCTTTTCATTTATATTTGCTTCATGTTTATAAAAAAAAAATTACTTTTAAGGCCAAAGGAAAAGGACTGAGGATAAAGCAGAAAGGATGTTGTCGAAGTAGCCTTACCTCTTGTCACCTACCTCTCAGGATTCCCCAAACAGCCAAAAGAGGAATTGCCCATCAGCTAAGTGATGGGCAATAAGAATATTTTTTACATTTTAAAGTGTTTGAGAAAAAAAGAATGATATTTTGTGACATGTAAAATTATATAAAATTCAAATTCTATTAAGTTTTATTGGATTTGTCTGTAGTCTATGCTTGCTTTCATGGTATCATTGCTGAATTCAATAGTTGCAAAGTATACCGTATGGCTCTCAAGTCTAAATTTTTTACTATTTGGCCCTTTTCAAGGAAAATATCACAGTAATAATTTTTTGCTATAATATGTCCTTCTTAATTTATAAAAATCAATGTATTTTATTGCCAACTCACTCTCTTCTAGTTCAACTAGAAGTTTTCACCCCAAATCATTAATTTATATGTATTTGCTCTGCAAAATTGTTTTCAGCCTGGTCTTAACTTTATTCGGACAAGCCCATTATTCCTGTTTCCATCTATATTTATGCAAAAAAATTTAAAAAAAATTAAAAAAAACAAGCAAATAAAAAACAAAACAAAAGCCTTGAGGCTGCATTCAGGCTTTAGCAAAGTGTAAAGGCAGAGATGGAAGTGAGATTAGTTTTAGGAAATACTCCGCACCATGTCACAATACTCTAATGTTTTTATTGAGCCTCACTATCACCTGATAAAAGCCACTTGAATTGTCAACTTGCTGTCTAGCAATAATAACCAGCGTTTATGATGATGGGTAGTGTAAATCCCATACTCCTCACATTAGTATAAACTATCTCTGACAATCTTTCCCCAATCTACTCCTCCTGTCTCATCTTTAATACCTACTTGTCTTGTACCCTCTGTCTCTGCCACAGCAAAGCTCTCATTCTTCCCCAGTATATGGTTCACCTAATCCATCCGTTTTCCCTACATGGACCTTCCTGCTCACCATTACTATCTCTGTCTTTGAATCTACTCAAAATTTGAGGTGACATTACTCTGTGGTCCAGATTCTATATCATCTTGATTCATTTCCTTTCAATAGCATGATAATTTCATGTCTTCAGGATCAGAAATAGGGCAAAAAGTTTTAATGTTCATTTATTTCTCAATAAATAAATGCTCAAAACATACTTAGCTATTACTTCCGTATTCTTGGTCTTCCATTAAAGGGTAGAATACTGAACAATCTTAGGTCTAGACCTCGTTTGCTTTTGTTTGGGTCCTGGAATACATTGTATGTGGTGAAGGAGAGAATTACAAGTTCTCACTTCCAGGAACTGGAGATGATATCCTAGTTCTCTATTTTTAGGGGCTAAAAGGGCAGAACTTATGGCTGCTGATAAAATTTATTTACATCCTCCTTGAGGGTTAATTCTAATCAATAAGCAAAGTTTTTAGAATACTTAAACTAATATAGGGGGATTAGCCCTTGAACCTGGAATATGGAACCTTAGGAAGGGAAATTTGAATGTACTAGTCTTCCTAACTTAGTGCAAATATGCAGACATCTCATAGGAAAAAAGAAATGGGTGCTGTAATCTTTGACATGCCCTGTTTTGAAACAACAATGACATGTTTATAAATATATAAATAAAATACTAAAATAAAATAAAATAATAAAATAATAATAAAAATAAAATAATTTTATAGCAGAGTAATAGGAATTAGGGCTTTTCTTTAAAGTTTCCCATAGAAATCTGGCAAGTTGAACTCGTATTTTAAGTTCAGCTTTTGTTATACTCCTTTACTCTGCCAGGCAGAATTAATTACTTATCTTTTCTGCCTCATAGCATTTTGTTCAGTCATAGTACTTAGTATTTTGTATTACAACTTATATTTCTGTCTCCTCAAAAATACTGAGAGCTCCTGGAAGAATATATTGTATAGATCTGCAAAGAACAGGATCCCACAAAAATGTTAATAACTATGAGCTTTGGATAGTGAGATTATTTGTGATCTTTTAAAAAATTTTTTATCTTATTTTATTTAAATTCAGTTAATTAACATATGGTGTATGTTTCAGAGGTGGAGTTCAGTTATTCATCAATTGCATATAATACTCAGTGCTCATTACATCACATGCACAAGCACTCCTTAATGCCCATCACCAGTTACCCCATCCCCCCACCCAACAACCCTCAGTTTGTTTCCTGTAGTTAGGTCTCTTAAGGCTCCTCTTTATCCATTCATCTATTGATGGACATCTGGGATCTTTCCATAGTTTGGCTATTGTGGACATTGCTGCCATAAACATTGGGGTGCAGGTGCTCCTTTGGATCACAATGTTTGTATCCTTTGGGTAAATACCTAGTAGTGTCTTTCCTTTTTGTTTATTAAATTTTTCTGTGTTTTTCCAATATTTTGTACTTTTTTTTAGCAACTATATATTGACTTCTTGCTAGTTATTATTCTAGGCATGAGGTAAAAATTAATGAGCAAAACAGCAAAATCTCTGTGCTCATGGAGCTTAACATTCCTGTGGGAAGAAAGTGACCCAAAAAACTGTAAAAAAGAAAAAAGAATTAGAGGAAGAGGAGAGAAGAAGGAAGTAAAAGTAGTAAGAATAGTAATAGAAAGTGATTGATAATGGCTATAGATTATTTGGAGGTGAAAGGAAGATAAAGGTTGACTTCTAATTGGGAAAATCTTATTAAATAGGGAAGAACACATGGTATATGGAAAATATAAGCATATTTGTATGCCAGGGATTTCTTTAACATTCTTCCTGGCAGTCAAAATTTCTTTTCAGAAAAAGTTGTACTGGAAACCTCAAATCCAAGATGTGTAAGAGCTTTTCTGATGGTCTGGATAGTAGTGATGGGTGGGGGTTAGATGGAGCCCTGGCCTCTCAGTCTCTCCTCCTAACCACTCCACTAAATGCCTTTGCCCTTACAGAAGCATAAAAATGTAAGGTACAGCTTGGTTACTATAGTTAATAATACTGTTTTGTATATTTGAAAGTTGCTAAGAGAGTAGGTTTTTGTTTCTGTTTTTCTTTTTATTTTTTAGAGAGAGAGTACACATGAGCTGGGGCAGAGAGAGGGAGAAAGAGAATCCTAAACAGGCTTCACACCCAGCACGGGCCTGATATGGTACTTGATCTCATGATGCTGAGACCATGACCTGAGTCAAAATCAAGAGTTGGAGCCTTAACCAACTGAGCCATCCAGGTGCCCCTAAGAAAGTAGGTCTTAAAAGTTCTCACAAGACAAAAAAATTTGTAACTATGTATGTTGGTGAATGTTAACTAGATTTATTGTGGTGATCACTTTGCAATTTATTCAAATACCAAGTCATTAGGTACACCTGAAACTAATATGCCGGTTATATCTCAATGAAAAGACTATTATTTGTAGATCTCCCAGAATGTAGACTATACATAAAGGTATATACTTAAAGTATGGAGAAGAAGATAATTCATGAGTTAAATTCTTGTAGACAGAGGTTAGGATGCTAAGAACACAACTTTGAAAAGGAGGCAGGACATAGTTCTTTGGCAGAGAGAGATAAATAGGAAAAAGGAGCAATCTACAGAAACATTAGGATAATATCAGTGGTGGATTAGAAGTTTTAGCCCTGTCCACATACCTCCAGAATTATCACCAAAACAACCACAAATCATCATAATCATCTTTACAATGAGGATTTACTTTTTCTTAATGTTAAATGACCTTTAGAATATGACCTGTAGAATATTTGTTTAAATTTTTTATTTTTTATTAACATATAATGTATTATTAGCCCCAGGGGTACAGGTCTGTGAATCACCAGGTTTACACACTTCACAGCACTCACCATAGCACATACCTTTGCCAATGGCCATAACCCCATAACCCCACCTGGCCTTTAGAATGTTTTATGTTTATTGGTCCAAAACAATATGATGTCATGAAAACCAATGTGCTTATTTGTAAATGCAATTTCAAGACTTGGACTTTAGTCCTCCTGGCTAGCCAGATCATCACACTGTGCCAGTCCTTTTTAAGGACCAAAGGGAATGGGAAAAGATCTCAGGGAAGTAGAAGGTGGGTTCATAGATTATAATTTGTGAGCTTGAAAAAGGGAAAAAGATATCTGGAGTGGCAATGAAAGACATCGCATACATAAAATGAATTTGAATAATGTGGTCTACAGGCATTTTCAACTCTTACTATGATGTACAGTTATTAGTTTTACTCATTTTCTTCCTTATCACCAGTAACAGGTAATAATCTTCTCTACTTCTCTGAAAATTCATTCATTTAATCTTAAAATACTAATTTAACAATGATCTTAAACTATTGCCACCCTTATTGTTTGTGTTATTTTTATTTGCCTATATGTACTATTAATCTACAACACTAGTGAAAGTAGTTAGTGTTGAACCACTTGGATGGATACCAGGATTCTAATGATGAAAGGAAATTTCAAATCTTGGTGAGAGATAATGGTTCCCTTTAAGACACTAGGAAGAAGTTAAGAGTTGGATGTGACAAAGAATTCAATGTTATAGGTAGGTTATTACTGTTAACATAGATTCTGAGCTGGCACCAGATGATAAGAAACTATTACCTGTCCATCCAAGGAAGGTAATTGTTAAATCTAATGATTGCTTTAGGAAGAATAGGATGACAATTCTAAGGTGAAATCTATGCTTCTTTGCTGATACAGGTCTAGGACTAGGAATTTAGTGGGTGTGACAGCTCCTTTGCTGAAGAATACTACTTATTAGTCCTGGAGTCAGGAGGTAGTTGAAGGGACCAGGTAATATTCGAGTCTCCCCCTTCCCCCCACTCAGTGAGAGAGAAAATTTGACTGCTTCTGGCTAGGGAGAAGGCAATGTAATTAAGTCAATTGTGGAAAAAAGAAATAAGAAATAAGAGGCAAATTATACATAACAGTAAGGTCCAGCCACATAAAATCCCCTCTTACTGAGAGGTAGACATCAGTTTGATTATTCCCCTCTTGATTATTCCCCTCTTGATTATCTCTTGATTATTCCCCTCCTTATTCCTGGTGAAGTTCCTCCTTCTCCGGCCTAGGGAGCTGGATTCCCTCATTGTGGTGCTTTTTGTTAGACCACTTTTACAGGAAGCTTCTAGGCCTAGTCTACTCCCCACTCTTTATTAAGATCAGCAGACTTTCTTTTTTCTCAACATGATGTTAAGATGGGTGTTATAGATCGAATTGTGTCTCTTCTCTTCCCCAGCCCCCCAATTTTTATGTTGACTTTCTAACCTCCAGTACCTCAGAATGTGACCTTATTTGGAAATAGGGTCTTTGCAGGTTATCAAGTTAACATAGGATCATTAGAGTAAGTGCTAATCCAACAGGACTGTTTCCTTATAAATAGGGGAAATTTGGACACAGAGATAGAGACACAGGGAGAACAGTGTTAAGACAAAGGGAGAGATGAGGTAACGTATCTACAAGCCAAAAAACGAACAAACAAAAACCAACCAACCAACAAACAAAAAACCCAGAACAAAAAACTGAAAAAGAAAAACACCATCACTCCAAGATTGACAGCAGACCACCAGAAACTAGGAGAGAGGCATGGGACAGACACCTTGATCTCGTACTTCTAGTTTCCAAAACTGTGAGACAAAAAATTTCTGTAGGTCAAGTGACACAGCTCGTGGTACTTTGTTATAGCAGCTCCAGCAAACTCATAAACTGGGGAAAGCAATTTGGTAAGCAGTCTTTTCTAAAATAATAAGAACATGCAACAAAGACATTACTATTTTCCCATATCATTCATAGTTCTTAACAATTGAAGACACCATATACATATGAAGGTTGGGGGTGAATAGTGGAGTAGAAAATAGGAATCAATTTGTTAGTAATTTCAACAGGTTGAAAATTTGTAGTAAGAATCATTATACCCTCCAGGTCACCTCTACCACCTCAATAAACATGCAACATCCCAGCTAAGAACAGAAGGTTATTCTCTAAGCAGCTGACCCAGAGAAGCTCTGGATTAAAGGACAGAAAGTACACCTGATAGGAGGGATAATTGCATCCTTATACTTTTTGACCAACATCTCCCCATTTCTTCCACCTCCCTGCCCTGGTAACCACTCTCTGCTTTTATGTATTCAACTTTTTTCAATACCATATGTAAGTGAGACAATGCAGTTTTTTTCTTTCTGTGTCTGACTTATTTCACTTAGCATAATGTCTTCCAAGTTCATCCATGTTGTCGCAAATGACAGGATCTCCTTTTTAGAAGCTGAATAATATTCTATTTTGTGTATAAAAACTGTAATTTCTTTATCCATTCCTCCATAGATGGACACTTAGATTGTTTCCACATCTTGTTTATTATGAATAATACAGCAAATAACAAGAGAGCACAAATGTCTCATTCAGGTACTGGTTTCATTTACTTTGGGTATATACCAGAAGAGGCAATGCTGTATCATATGGTAGTTTTATTTTTAGTTTTTTAAATAAACCTCTGCATTGTTTTCCATAATGGCTGCTACCAGATTATATTCCCAACAGCAATGCATAAAGTTTCCCTTTTCTCCACATCCTTGCCTTTTTTTGTTTGTTTGTTTTTTTTAATGACAGCCATTCTTAGGATATTTTATCTATTCGGCAATCTAGGTGATGGTCAAGCTTTATCTTTTAAACTGAAATTTTTGAAATTGTTTGTAGGAGAAAAAGAATTATGTTTAATTCTTTCAAAAAAACTTGAAATAAATTAGTAAAATCTGAGATTACCTTTTAGCCACTCACTTCATAGTTTCATTTATTTTTTTTTAATTTTAAAAAAATTTTTTATAAACATATAATGTATTTTTATCCCCAGGGGTACAGGTCTGTGAATCACCAGGTTTACACACTTCACAGCACTCACCATAGCACATAGCCCCTCCCCAATGTCCATAACCTCAACCTCCTCTCCTGGCCCCCCTCCCCCCAGCAAGCCTCAGTTTGTTTTGTGAGATTAAGAGTCACTTATGGTTTGTCTCCCTCCTGATCCCATCTTGTTTCATTTATTCTCTTCCTACCCCCCAAACCCCCCACCTTGCATCTCCACTTCCTCATATCAGGGAGATCATATGAGAGTTGTCTTTCTCTGATTGACTTATTTCACTAAGCATAATACCCTCTAGTTCCATCCACGTCATCGCAAATGGCAAGATTTCATTTCTTTTGATGGCTACATAGTATTCCATTGTGTATATATACCATATCTTCTTTATCCATTCATCTGTTGATGGACATCTAGGTTCTTTCCATAGTTTGGCTATTGTGGACATTGCTGCTATAAACATTCGGGTGCATGTGCCCCTTCAGATCACTACGTGTGTATCTTTAGGGTAAATACCCAGTAGTGCAATTGCTAGGTCATAGGGTAGCTCTATTTTCAACTTTTTGAGGAACCTCCATGCTGTTTCCAGAGTCGTTGCACCAGCTTGCATTCCCACCAACAGTGTAGGAGGGTTCCCCTTTCTCTGCATCCTCGCCAGCATCTGTCATTTCCTGACTTGTTAATTTTAGCCATTCTGACTGGTGTGAGGTGGTATCTCATTGTGGTTTTGATTTGTATTTCTCTGATGCCGAGTGATGTGGAGCACTTTTTCATGTGTCTGTTGGCCATCTGGATGTCTTCTTTGCAGAAATGTCTGTTCATGTCCTCTGCCCATTTCTTGATTGGATTATTTGTTCTTTGGGTGTTGAGTTTGCTAAGCTCTTTATAGATTTTGGATACTAGCCCTTTATCTGATATGTCGTTTGCAAATACCTTCTCCCATTCTGTCAGTTGTCTTTTGGTTTTGTTAACTGTTTCCTTTGCTGTGCAAAAGCTTTTGATCTTGATGAAATCCCAATAATTCATTTTTGCCCTTGCTTCCCTTGCCTTTGGCGATGTTCCCAGGAAGAAGTTGCTGCGGCTGAAGTCAAAGAAGTTGCTGCCTGTGTTCTCCTCAAGGATTTTGATGGATTCCTTTCTCACATTGAGGTCCTTCATCCATTTTGAGTCTATTTTCGTGTGTGGTGTAAGGAAATGGTCCAATTTCATTTTTTCTGCATGTGGCTGTCCAATTTTCCCACCACCATTTGTTGAACAGACTATCTTTTTTCCATTGGACATTCTTTCCTGCTTTGTTGAAGATTAGTTGACCATAGAGATGAGGGTCTATTTCTGGGCTTTCTATTCCGTTCCATGGATCTATGTGTCTGTTTTTGTGCCAGTACCATCTGTCTTGATGATGACACCTTTGTAATAGAGCTTGAAGTCCGGAGTTGTGATGCCACCAACTTTGGCTTTCTTTTTCAACATTCCTTTGGCTATTCGAGGTCTTTTCTGGTTCCATATAAATTTTAGGATTATTTGTTCTATTTCTTTGAAAAAAATGGGTGGGATTTTGATAGGGATGGCATTAAATGTGTAGATTGCTTTAGGTAGCATAGACATTTTCACAATATTTATTCTTCCAATCCAGGAGCATGGAACATTTTTCAATTTCTTTGTGTCTTCCTCAATTTCTTTCATGAGTACTTTATAGTTTTCTGAGTATAGATTCTCAGCCTCTTTGGTTAGGTTTATTCCTAGGTATCTTATAGTTTTGGGTGCAATTGCAAATGGGATTGACTCCTTACTTTCTCTTTCTTCTGTCTTGTTGTTGGTGTAGAGAAATGCAACTGATTTCTGTGCATTGATTTTATATCCTGACACTTTACTGAATTCCTGTACAAGTTCTAGCAGTTTTGGAGTGGAGCCTTTTGGGTTTTCCACATGTAGTATCATATCATCTGCAAAAAGTGATAGTTTGACTTCTTCTTTGCCGATTTGGATGCCTTTAATTTCTTTTTGTTGTCTGATTGCTGAGGCTAGGACTTCCAGTACTATGTTGAATAGCAGTGGTGATAATGGACATCCCTGCCATGTTCCTGACCTTAGCAGGAAAGCTTTCAGTTTTTCTCCATTGAGAATGATATTTGCAGTGGGTTTTTCATAGATGGCTTTGATGATATTGAAGTATGTGCCCTCTATCCCTACACTTTGAAGAGTTTTGATCAGGAAGGGATGCTGTACTTTGTCAAATGCTTTTTTAGCATCTATTGAGAGTATCATATGGTTCTTGTTCTTTCTTTTATTATGTATTGTATCACATCGATTGATTTGCGGATGTTGAACCAAACTTGCAGCCCTGGAATAAATCCCACTTGGTCGTGGTGAATAAACTTTTTAATGTACTGTTGGATCCTATTGGCTAGTATTTTGGTGAGAATTTTTGCATCTGTGTTCATCAAGGATATTGGTCTATAATTCTCTTTTTTGGTGGGATCCTTGTCTGGTTTTGGGATCGAGGTGATGCTGGCCTCGTAAAATGAGTTTGGAAGTTTTCCTTCCATTTCTATTTTTTGGAACAGTTTCAGGAGAATAGGTATTAATTCTTCTTTAAATGTTTGGTAGAATTCCCCTGGGAAGCCATCTGGCCCTGGGCTTTTGTTTGTTTGGAGATTTTTGATGACTGTTTCAATCTCCTTACTGGTTATAGGTCTGTTCAGGTTTTTTATTTCTTCCTGGTTCAGTTGTGGTAGTTTATATGTCTCCAGGAATGTATCCATTTCTTCCAGATTGTCAAATTTGTTGCCATAGAGTTGTTCATAATATGTTCTTGTAATCGTTTGTATTTTTTTGGTGTTGGTTGTGATCTCTCCTCTTTCATTCATGATTTTATTTATTTGGGTCCTTTCTCTTTTCTTTTTGATAAGTCTGGCCAGGGGTTTATGAATCTTATTAATTCTTTCAAAGAACCAGCTCCTACTTTCGTTCATGTGTTCTATTGGTTTTTTGGGTTTCTATTTCATTGATTTCTGCTCTGATCTTTATGATTTCTCTTCTCCTGCTGGGTTTAGGCTTTCTTTGTTGTTCTTTCTCTAGCTCTTTTAGGTGTAGGGTTAGGTTGTGTATTTGAGACCTTTCTTGTTTCTTGTGAAAGCTTGTACCGCTATATATTTTCCTTGCAGGACTGCCTTTGCCATGTCCCACCGATTTTGAACAGTTGTGTTTTCATTATCATTTGTTTCCATGAATTTTTTCAATTACTCCTTAATTTCTTGGTTGACCCATTCATTCTTTAGAAGGATGCTGTTTAGTCTCCATGTATTTGGGTTCTTTCCAAATTTCCTCTTGTGATTGAGTTCTAGCTTCAGAGCATTGTGGTCTGAAAATATGCAGGGAATGATCCCAATCTTTTGGTACCGGTTGAGACCTGATTTGTACCCAGGATGTGATCTATTCTGGAGAATGTTCTATGTGCACTAGAGAAGAATGTGTATTCTGTTGCTTTGGGATGAAATGTTCTGAATATATCTGTGATGTCCATCTGGTCCAGTGTGTCATTTAAGGCCTTTATTTTCTTGTTGATCTTTTGCTTGGATGATCATTTCAGTGAGGGGAGTGTTAAAGTCCCCTACTATTATTGTATTATTGTCGATGGATTTCTTTGATTTTATTTTTAATTGGTTTATATAGTTGGCTGCTCCCATGTTAGGGGCATAGATATTTAAAATTGTTAGATCTTCTTGTTGGACAGACCCTTTGAGTATGATATAGTGTCCTTCCTCATCTCTTATTATAGTCTTTGGCTTAAAATCTAATTGATCTGATAGAAGGATTGCCACCCCAGCTTTCTTCTGATGTCCATTAGCATGGTACATTGTTTTCCACCCCCTCACTTTAAATCTGGAGGTGTCTTCGGGTCTAAAATGAGTTTCCTGTAGGCAGCATATTGATGGGTTTTGTTTTTTTATCCATTCTGATACCCTGCGTCTTTTGATTGGGGCATTTAGCCCATTAACATTCAGGGTAACTATTGAGAGATATGACTTTAGTGCCATTGTATTGCCTGTAAGGTGACTGTTACTGTATATCGTCTCTGTTTCTTTCTGATCTACTACTTTTAGGGTCTCTCTTTGCTTAGAGGACCCCTTTCAATATTTCCTGTAGAGCTGGTTTGGTGTTTGCAAATTCTTTCAGCTTTTGTTTGTCTTGGAAGCTCTTTATCTCTCCTTCTATTTTCAATGATAGCCTAGCCGGATATAGTATTCTTGGCTGCATGTTTTTCTCGTTTAGTGCTCTGAATATATCATGCCAGTTCTTTCTGGCCTGCCGGGTCTCTGTGGATAGGTCTGCTGCCAATCTAATGTTTTTACCCTTGTATGTTACAGACTTCTTTTCCTGGGCTGCTTTCAGGATTTTCTCTTTGTCACTAAGACTTGTAAATTTTACTATCAGGTGACGAGGTGTGGACCTATTTTTATTGATTTTGAGAGGCGTTCTTAGCATCTCCTGGATTTTGATGTTTGTTCCCTTTGCCATATTAGGGACATTCTCTCCAATAATTGTCTCCAATATACCTTCTGCTCCCCTCTCTCTCTCTTCTTCTTCTGGAATCCCAATTATTCTAATGTTGTGTTGTCTTATGGTGTCGCTTATCTCTTGAATTCTCTCCTCTTGGTCCAGTATTTGTTTGTCTCTCTTTTGCTCAGCTTCTTTATTCTCTGTCATTTGGTCTTCTATATCACTAATTCTTTCTTCTGCCTCATTTATCCTAGCAGTAAGAGCCTCCATTTTTGATTGCACCTCATTAATAGCTTTTTTGATTTCAACTTGGTTAGATTTTAGTTCTTTTATTTCTCCAGAAAGGGCTTTTATCTCTCCAGAGAGGGTTTCTCTAATATCTTCCATGCCTTTTTTGAGCCCGGCTAGAACCTTGAGAATCATCATTCTGAACTCTAGATCTGACATATTACCAATGTCCATATTGATTAGGTCCCTAGCTTTTGGTATTGTTCTTGTTCTTTTTTTTGTGGTGAGTTTTTCTGCTTTGTCATTTTGTCCAGATAAGAATATATGAAGGAGCAAATAAAATATTAAAAGGGTGGCAAAGACCCCAGGAAAATGCACTTTAGCCAAATCAGAAGAGACCCCAAATCATGGGGGGTGAGAAAGGGGGTAAAAAAAGTTCAGGAAAAAAAAATTAAAAAAAAAAAGAAACAAATGTAAAAAAAATATAAAAAAGAAAAAAATATATATACTAGACTGGTGGCTAGAACAGGGTCAGCCACTTAATTTTGGGAGTATTTTGGTCTCTTAGAAGAAACTACCTCCCAAAATTTTAAAGAATGAAAAACATATATAAGGGTAAACACAATGAAGGGATGGAATATGCCTATAAAGATGAAAAAAAAATTTTTAATTTCTAAAAAAGGAGTTGATAAAGTAAGTTGGTCAGGAGAATAAAGAAAAAGAAAGTGGAGAGATTTTGCTTGGGCTGGAGCCTAGAACAAGCCCGGAGCTAGATTTAGGGCATATTTTGATCTATTAGAAAAAGTTGAACCCCCAATTTTTTAAACGAAAAAACCCTATGTGTATACAAAAAATAAAGTTAGATACAATGAAGGATAAAATATGACTATAATAATGGAGGTTCAAAAAAGATTATTATTATTTTTTTATGAAAGTTATTGTTAAGATAAACTAGTTAAAAAACATTAAAAGAGGAAAGGGTAAAAGTTAGAAAAAATTTAGAAGAAGAAAAAAAATTAAATTAAAAAAATTAAATTAACTGCAAGACTAAGGAATCATGGGGAGGAAGCCATGAATTCCATGCTTTGCTTTCTCCTTCTCTGGGATTCTGCTATTCTCCTTGGTACGTGAACTTGGTTTTGGCTGGATTTCTTGTTGATCTTCTGGGGGAGGGGCCTGTTGTACTGATTCTCAAGTGTCTTTGCCCCAGGCGGAATTGCACCGCCCTTACCAGGGGCTAGGCTAAGTAATCCGCTCGGGTTCACTTTTGGGAGCTTTTGTCTGCTGAATGCTTTCCCTAGAGTTCCGGAGGATGGCAATGAAAATGGCTGCCTCCCAGTCTCCGGCCTGGAGGAGGAGCTGAGAGCTCAGGACCCTACTCCTCAGTGCACCCTCCAGGGCAATGCTCAATCACTCCCGTGTCCCTGGCCTCTGGCTGGGCTCCAAGCTCACCAGCCTGTGACTGGTTCAAGGTAACCCCAAGCTGAGAGCTCACTCCTCGGCTCTGTCTCTGTAGCCAGCTTCCCCACTCTAATACCTGCGAGCTCTGCGACACTCAGACATCCCCGATCCTTCTGTGACCCCACGGGACCTGGGGCCACGCTGGCCCCACGTGGGCTTCACACCGGTTTAGCCTCTGGAGCGATGTCCCTCAGTGGAGCAGACTTTTAAAAGTCCCGATTTTGTGCTCTGTTGCTCCGTCGCTTGCCGGGAGCCGGCCCCTCCCCCCGTGGTCTATCTTCCCATCGCTTTGGATTCACTTCTCCGCTGGTCCTACCTTTCAGAAAGTGGTTGATTTTCTGTTTCTAGAATTGTTGCTGTTCTTCTCTTCAGTCTCCTATTGGATTTGTAGATGTTCGCAATGGATTGATAAGCTATGTAGCTGATCTCCTGCTACCTGATGTAGTCTCAGCCTGCTACTTCTCCGCCATCTTGACTCCTCCCCCCATAGTTTCATTTAAAAGGCAGCTTGATTCTGTCAATTATTTGTATTTTTTTAGAAACAAAATCAGATGTCTAAAAAATGTAGATAATCAAATAATTGATTTTTTTCTTTGTTAAAATTCAGATAGGTTACAATGTGTATAACTATATTTTTCAACATTTCCCTTGTCAGTCATCCTCTTACTCCAAGTATTGCTAGAAATTTTAAGCCAACTAGAGATAATCTTTTTGTTGCTTTATATTTTTCTCCCCCCGCCCCTTTCTTTAGGACAAATACCTTGATTTTGAGGGGTGATAATGGTGATGGGGCATGTTTGTGGGGTGTGTTGCTTGCATCGTTCCAATGTTTGTATTACAGATTGGTTTTCTGAATGAACTTTTTGGCTAAAAGCAAGCAGAAAGAGTACTTAAATGAGTATCACGAGAGAAGGCATTTTGTGCTCTCTGGACTACTATGTTAATCAAAAGGAACTTACTGAATTGAGACTTTTAAAATTTTTTAATTGGAAAGTTCTCAGAAATCAGCTGTAATCCAAATTCCTAAATGGAAAAACAGAAGATCAGCAAAATTGAGAAACTTAACTAGATAAATGCACTTGTGTTTATTTTACCCATCCTGATTATAATTGTAAAATATCTGCCATAAATAAGGTGAAATTTTTGGTAATGCAGCGTAATTGCACATGTTTAGTGCTGACAGTGTCTTTATTTAGATTTTATGAGCTCTTTGTAATTCTTAATGACTTATCCTGAAGCAATAGTTTTGTTTTTGTTTTGTTTTTTTGTGTGTGTGTGTGTGTGAATGAAAAGTTTATCAATTCACAAGCATAATGTTTTTGCAAAGAGTACTATTATAACACAATCTCCTTCCTGTGATAGGTAAAGGTCAAGCTCAGGAACTTCCTTTTGCTATTGCAGATATTATTTTGGGTGTGCCATTATAGGGAAGGTTGGACTGGAACTGAGCCATGATGCACTTTTTGCAGAAGGAAAATGTCAGAACCAGACAGAGGGTAGTAGAATTTATATCCATGATATAGGGGTGACCCTATCCGTCACTCTTGAATGGTACTCCAAATTGGTAATGAGGACACCTCTGTGTGTAATTAAGGCCAATTCTTCAACGTACAATATTTGTGACATGTTCAATTTATGACGTTCCCTATCTTCTACTTTCCTACAGTTTAAATTTAGTTATACGTGCTCTATCGCCTCACTCCTGGATGTGTATTGTGTCAGAATTGACCTACAGAATTATGCAGGAGAGAAGAATGAGAAAGAGATGTGCTATTTTCAAATTAACTTATGATCACAGAAAAGTTACTTCCCTTTTTATCTCCTCAGTTTCACATCTCACCTTCTTATCACACTGTAGAGATTTCTAGTAATAAACATTTGTGCCTTAAAATAGTATTTCATAAACTATTTGTATACAATTGTTATTATTAAGGAAATAGTTTTCAGAGTCACTGAAAGTAGAATGGAAGACCCCTAATTCTTCAGTGACACCTAAGTGTGAACTCACTGGACAATTTTCTCCAACATCAAAGCAACATAAAGTAGATTACCATGCATCTTATTCTCAGGCTCTCTGAGGATAGAGACTGTTCATTTTGCAGAAGCCTCTTTTTGAACGTTATAATGTTTATCAAACCAAGCTCCTTTTTCCTAGTGTAAATCTCTTCTTCTTCTTTTTTTTTTTTTTAAGATTTATTTATTTGACAAACAGAGATCACAAGTAGGCAGAGAGGCAAGCAGAGAGAGAGGGAGGAAGCAGGCTCCCTGCTGAGCAGAGAGCCCCATATGGGGCTCGATTCCAGGACCCTGAGATGATGACCTGAGCCAAAGGCAGAGGCTTTAACCCACTGAGCCACCCAGGCGCCCCGTAAATCTCCTTTTAATAACAATTTAAACCCACTTTACCCACCTTGTAAAGCTGGGAAATACACTTTATGTAAAATTTTTCTGCTTTTTTAAGTAGTTATCATCCCATTACCTTCATTTCTGCAAATTGAAAAACCCTAAATGCTTTATTTGTTCTTTGTTGTCTTTATTATCATCCTACCCATCATTTTGGCATGCTATTCCCAGGTGTGTGTGTGTGTGTGGTTTTTTTTTTTTCAAATTCTTCAAATTGCTTTTAAAATATGGAGGTCAACATTAAGCCTATACAAGTATAGGGGAATTATTGCCTGTTCTCATCTGACCAACTCTTCTAAATATTGAGTTCTTAAAGAACCCAGTCTTGACTCATAATAAACTCATGGTCTCTTATCAGTTCCCACTTTTTAAAGATGTGGTCCTGCTTCCAGCCAGTGTTTTCCACGACTAGTGTAATGTTTGTTTCAAGATTCAGAGGACTGAGGATACATGGTGAAATCATCCCTTTTTCTGGCCCCATACTCATATTGTATCCCATTGGGGAACTGTTGAATTTCTTTATCCTACTTTGGTAAAGACAGCCTCACTAAGAACACAAAATATTTAAATACTTCAGGAATGGGAGACTTACTGGTTGACTACCCTGACATTACTATATAGAGGTACCTTCTCAAGTAGTAGAAGCATGCCAGTAGTTTTGTTTTTAAAAATTCTGAAACTCTTTGAAAACTTCATATATATTTATCTATAATTTGTACATCAGCACATTTATGATAACACATATGTATGTTTATTGTGTCTCCACAGTGTGTTAGGCAGTGTGTAGAAGGGAAGCATAGTTTTGGTTTCCTATAATTTTGCAACACTGCAGCATGTCACACATAGAATATGTGTCTGTATAAATATGGTCACATATATTCAAAATATATAAATACTATAATTTTGCTTTTCTACTTTAGAATTTATTTTTTATCTTTTTTTCTTATTAAGAAAACCAAGGTAGACATAAAGTACATTGCCAGACACATGACTCTAAATATGAGACATCTCACTTCTTTTCAGACTCATACTTATTCTGAAATAAGCTTGAGTTTAAGAAAGATTTTTAATGAAGGAGAAATTATGTTTTAACAGATGGCAGATGGGAGTTTGTTCTAGGTTTTTGAAATAGCATAAACTGTCCTATAAAGCATCTATAGAAGGAGAGAGACAGAAGGGAAAGTGAGTGGTATTTCTTGATTAGTATGCTGGTAACAGGTGGGGAATATGATAGAGGTGATATAGGTAGGCGTACTGGGGAGATGTGGACACCCAGACTTTTTGGCAAGGCAAGATAGAGCACCACTGAAATCCTTTGAGGAGGAAGATAATTTTTGCAGCAGCAAAGGAAGATGAACTAGCTTTTTGCTAATTGAGGAGAGATACAATACAGATAGTAAAGAAAAGACTTCACATATGGTGAACATTCAACCTGATTAGAAAGTGTTCCAGTAACCCTGCCTAGCTTCCCACTGTTAAATTCCCCACTTAAGAATAGGCCTCTGAACTAAGTGCAATGAGAACTAAGTTTAACTGAAGAGTCTCTATTTCCATAACACAAACTCATCAGCATTCCAACAAATGTATGCTACAACTACATGGTACTCTATATACAATGTCAACAAAATAGTGATGGTTTTGGTTTCCATGGAGCTTATAGTTTGGAGAGGAATACAAAAAGAAAAAAGTAAACAAATAAGCAAATACCTTACCCATTGTTCTGCAGGCTACAAAGAGGAGATAGCAGTGTACAGTAAGAGAGACTATTGGGAAATGGAGGGGGGAGTGAGACAACCACTCTAGAGAGTAGAATGTTAATAGAAGCTTCCCTGAGGAAATGATATTTGAAGTTAGACATGAGATCAGAGAAGTTGGTAGTCAGGGGAAAGAGCATTCTAGGTAGAAAAAACAGCCTTTTGTAATGATCTTAAGGAAGGAGAGAATTTAGTGTGTTTGAGACGTTGTTAAAGAGGGTCCATGTGACTGGAATGTGAGGGGCCAGAAGAGCAAAGAACAGTCAACCATGGGGCAGGGCCAGAGTATGCAGTCTCGTAGGCCAGTAAAGTGTTTTATTTTATTCTAGGTGAAATGGGAAGTCACTGGAGAGTTTTTAACAGGATTGTGACATGGCAAGATTTACACTTTTATAAGATCGTTTGGTGATTGTATTGAAAACAGAGGGAGCAAAGTAGACGGGAGTATACATAGATAAGATATAATCATCTCGGCAAGAGATGATTTCATTATAGCAGTGTCAGTTAAGGTGAAGAGAAGTGAAGGAAGTCAAGCCATTTTTGTATTTGAGTTGACAAGGCTGGGAGGTAGATTAAATATGAGTGAGGACAAAGAAGGAGGAATCAAAAACAGTCCTCAGGTTTGAGCAACCGAGTGAATACTGATTCCATCTGTGGGGATGTCTGAGAATTAGTGGCACTAATTTTTAGATACATGAGATTTGAGATGCCTATACCACACCTAACTGGAGATATCAAATAGTTGCTTAACTTGAGTTCAGAAGAGATGTCTGAATTATAGCTATACATCTGGAAGTTATCAACATGTACTTGTTATGGGACATGTTTATATGGACACACATAGCATAGCATACACTTACTCTGCGGATGGGAAATATCCAGGATCCAAAAGCAAATATATTTTACCATGAAGTTAAATTTACCATCGTTGATAACTTAGGTCATATAAACTAGATTTTACTCTACGATGGGCTTCAGTACCTAGCTCAGTTTTGCTTAAACAGAGTTTTGTGAGAATTTCAGGATGTATTTGAAGACAGCTCGCTTAATGGGTTTTGAAGATTGTGTTCTGTCAGGCAAAAGGTGAGAGAATCTAATTAGGATTCTCTAATGCAAAACTTTAGCCATCATCAGTTTTGCATTTGCTGCCTTGCTTCTGCAGTGGGGCCCAAAGGATTTTTTTTTTTCTTTACCCGTTCCACAAATGGTTGAGGACATCTGTATGCTTTTTGGCTATTATAATAATAATCAAGATTAACATTTTAGAGTAATTTTATACCTTCAGACTGTTTTTAAAAACACTGATTACTCCTCAGTACACTCTTGGGTAAAAGGAAATTATTTTATGGATGCAAGAATGGAAGAAGAACAGGTAAATCCGTGCTATTTTGACAGCTGTTGTTTATTCAAACCATCGCTGAAATTGTTTGCCGGGTGAAATTTCTTAACTGGTGAGTGCATTGCATTTGCTCTTTAAAAACAGAATGACAAACAAACAAACAAACAAACACAAGAGAGTGACAAAGAATGGTCACAGGAAAGTTTGACTTCAGTTATTCTAAAGACTGAGAAACTGAATCCTAAGATGGCTGAACTACAGTCTGTACAACTATATAAGTATGTAACTATATATAAACTTTATATATGTATACATACATATATATTATAGACATAAATATATAAGCATTGATAAGTTTATATATTGTATACAATTACATACAACTATATATAATTTTATATATAAGTATAGATTTGTCTCTTTATCAGATATGGAATGTCAAACATTTTACATAAAATATCTTTAAAAAATCCTTTCATCTTCTTAATTAGAACAAACTAAATATAATTTAATATTTTGTAGGTGACTTAGGATCATCTTTATAAACATTCGCTGTTGTACTACAAATAATGTGAGGCCCATTCCCAGAAGCTGTGAAGTTTGTCTTCTGATCTCCACAAGAGGGCCACAGACAGCTGCAGTCTTGCCTGTATCTGCTTTCATTCCTCCTTGTTCCCTGTTCCGGCCTATAGCTCTTTCCTAACTTCCTCATTTACTTATTTCCAGACTAAGTCAATGCCTAAGAAAATCCACAAGTTTTAAGGACATATAAATGTATTTTGGCTATTTTTTAGTTTATTTGTTTTTTATTAAGCTCCTTACCTCTGTTTAGAGAAGTGAGTCATAATCAGAATAATATAAATCCATTATTTACTCACTAATCTACCTACAGAATGATTCTAGATTACTATGTATAGTTCTCATTTGAACTACCATAGTTCCTGAGATAGTAATGTAAAAAGCTATCTGGAAACAGTGAATTACATAGAGCTATGAACACAGTCTATTTAAAATTTTACCATAAATATTTATTCCAGGAATGCAAGTCTGATTTAATATTTTTTTAAATCAATAAATAGAATTTACCACATTAATAGATTAAAGGATAAAAATGATATCATCTCAATAAATACAGTAAATGTTTCCTAAAATTCAATAAATGTCTATAATGAAAATTCCCAGAAAACTAGGAATAAAGATTACTTTCTGAATATTACAAAAGGTATACATAAAAAACCTACAGAAAGCAACATACTTAATGATACAATATTGAATTTTTTCCCCTGAAGTTGGGAATAAGACAAAGATGTCTCCTCTCATCGCTTCTATTTAACATTTTGATTAAATCAAGGGGGGGGTGAGGTATAACAACTATACAGGTAGAAAGAAAACTGTCACATTTTTCCATTGACATGATTACATTCATAGAAAATCTTTCAAAAACTACAAATATTAGAAATAATGCAGTTAGTAAGGTTGCTGGATATAAGGTCAATATACAAAAATAACCATATTTGTATTTATAAGAAACAATTAAAAATTAACTTAAAAATATAATTTATAATAGTACTAAAAATCATAGAGAGAAAAATAAGTGTAGTATAACTGTATGAAACACTAGAGAATATTGCTGAGAGAAATTAAAGAATGCCAAATCAATGGAATGATTTACCATGTTTTTGAAGTTAAAAATTTAATATTTGTGGAGTCAATTCTCCATAAATTGATTTGTATATTCAGTTCAATCACACTCACAATTCTAACAGTTTTTTTAGTAGGTATTAACTAGATGATTCTAAAATTTAGGTCGAAATTCAGAGGACCTAGAATAGGAAAGGCAATCTTACCAAAGAACAGAATTGGAAACATATGAATACTAAGTTATTCGTTACCTATATCAAGGTAACTAGTGTATAGATATACTTTATACCTTTCAGGGGGTGTTAGCCAAAAGGATGTTGGAAACATTCTATATCTTTTTCTATGTTTTCTGTTTTACCTCAATTTTAAAACAGAATAAAATTGGTCATTAGGAAGCCTCTATAATCAGGAATGTGCATCTGTTAAAGAGGAGCTCACAGGCAAAACTGCAAAGCACACAACACTAATCCACACCAGGAGAGGAAGAATTTGTTCCAAAAGAATAGGAAATAATAGAGCAGTCTAAAAATAAAGCTAAAACAATTATGTTTAAAATCAAAAGAATAAACCAAAGATTTATCAGAGGTAAGTGAAGGACTAGAATCCACAGGATAATGACAAAATATTCTATGTATGTATGTACATACGTCTGCCTTCCCTCCTTCCTTCCTCTTTTTCTCAAGGTCTGTTTAAATCTAAAACCCATCCTTTGTTCCTTTATCCCACTAAGTTGTTTCCATACCACTAGTCGGATTAAAGAAACTATTACAATTCCCATGTTGTATTGAAGTATTTAGATTCTAGTGAGACAGAATTAGTAAATAGAGATTAGAAATTTGAACATTTACTATTAAATCTAAGAAAAATGAATTCATATTCATATTTAAAATCCATGTATTAATATATTAATCCATATGTCCTTTCCATGTATTATCATAAAATACAATACTTATAAAATCAAAAGAAGCTATAAAGTACAAGTATTCTTGCATACATTATCTCTAAAGACATCTACATATTGGCTATAATTCAACTAGTGAAACAATATTTCACTGGCCATTAAATATTTTGAAGTAGAAATAGTTGAATTGAAGTCTATGAAATTAGCTTCTTTTCATCTTAAATCATAATCTTTTGGTATAAGCTGACAATTACAAGTTGATTTTTAATTGTGTTTGTTTAAACATAAATATTAATCCTTTCCCAGGAGAATAAACTAATACTACACTGGATAAAATATATAAACATGGTCAGTACAGTATTTTGACACCTTTGATACCTAAACTCCAAAATATTTCATTTACTTTGGTAGTCTAATGCAGTATATATGACCTGTACTGTACAAAGAAAGCTTGTAGAGTTAGCACCTTTTAGTTGTTCTGAAGCAATGGAAATAAAATGTTTACAAGGTTAAGAGTTTATTGTTTTTATACCAGTATACTGGATTCTGGGTCATGACAATCCAGTAACATGGCTATAAAAATGAGTCAAGATGCAAATATTGGCCTTATACCCAGAAGATAAATCACGTGGAAGGCTCAGCGGTATAATAAACGGACAATTCAAAGAACTTGTCAGGATACATTTCTTGTCTTATGGCATGAACAAGCCATAAATTCAGACTAGAGCCTGTATTTTGCCTTTTGTTTTTATTTTGGAAATTGTTATGGAGGGTGACTTATGGAGACTATTTAAGTTAGATGAATTTTTTTACATTAGTGATGAATTTCATGGTGTGAAAATATAGAGTGTAGTTTAGTTGCTATATTTTGTATCCTGAACATTGTTATGTTGGGTAAAGCTACTCTCAGATTCAGAAGAATATAGTCGATCCCATGACAGCTGACAACTGTGCTCTTACAGTTCCTCCTTGACATTTATTCTGTTAATCATAAGTACTTGCTACGTACCCAGCAAAGCAGACTGTGGTACATGCGGTAGAGACAGCCAGGATTCACTGAGGGATACCCAGGAGACAAGATCGGGGTGGGGGATCTATTCCCAAGGAATTTCTTTCCTAAGTTTAAGAAACTTAGTCCAGTATTAGGTGATGAAGGAAGCAGAGGCCTTTTTGCATTAACAGCTGGTCTTGTCTTATCTGGCTGTCTCATAGCAAAGAAAGAAGATTACTTTTCATTTTTACATGTTTTTTGGGGGAAAATAAAGTTGGATAAGTAGATGCCAAGTGACATCTGTGGGGAGGGAAACATCATGTATTTTAAATCTGAGACTTGGGTTTCAAAGCAAGAGAATGATAATCAGGAAACACCTTCTATATCATCACTCCTCATATTATTCAATTGCCCCTAAGAGCACATCACTTTTATTATTACTGTTGTTGTTCTTATTTATTGAACATTGAAAAACCTTGCCTCAACCTTGTTGATTAAATGAAGTTAAACAATGTGGACTTGGTTCAGGTTTTTTTTTTTTTTTTTTTTGGTGGGGGTAGTGCTCATCCGGGATTGACTTGTTTCAGTTTAAAGGGATGTTTTGGGTTTTTTTTTTTTCTTTTTGCATATGTCTATAAAACATATTCATATTTATGTTGCAAAACCATATAAACACCCTTTCTTAAATGTACAGCAGTCATGCTATGTTGATGTACAGTTTAGGTAAGTTGGTCTTTTATGCTCCAATGTAGGCTCAGGGTAGTGTTGTTTTTTTGGTTATGTTTGAAACTGTTGTCATTAATTATTAGTTTTGTAATCTGGGGTCCACCACTTTACCGCTCTGAGCCTCAGTTTCTTTCTCTACAGAATGAGGATAATAATTCTGCCTACTTTGCTGGGTTATTGTGACACACTTAGTACAACACCAAGACAAGGAATAATACACAATAGGCAACTCTAAAAGCTCTTTTAAAAATTTTAGCAAACTCTCATTTTCACAAAGAAAGTTTCCAGAGGTCAGGAACTATATTTTATACACAAGTTTTTTGGTAAAAATCCCACTCTTGCACAATATGCCTAAATGCTGTTCGATAGCATGATTTTGAACAATCAAATGAGAAAGATTCAGAATTTAGGAGCTTTCTGGTGCCACAGATAAATGAGTCAGTAGAATATAAAGCAGTAATAAATTAAAGATTCCATGGCATAATTTAGTAGCCTTTCAATGATCTGCTAACTGTTGTTTGAAAATGGTATTGTCTTGTCTTAACCAAATTTACTACTGACATTAAGTGGGGAAATTAAATAAAGACAGTTCTGTGTTCCATAGAGGTGGGTTTCTGACAATAGATCTGACAGCTTAGAATAGGAGGGGGCTGTCACTTTTAAGGGAACAGCATAAAGTTCCTCTTGATCGTGGAATATGTCACCAGCATTCATAGATATTTTATTCTTATTTCTTTTGCAAAATAGGCTCTCTGCAAATACATACATAATCTTATACTTCTCAAATAAAAAAATAGAGAAAAAAATCTCAAATCTTGGGATGGCATGGAAAGTAATGTTGTGATAATAGATTTCAGCTTTAGTTCTGAAGAAAGAAGATCTCTATGCTTTAATTTTGAGCATCTTCTAATTATTGTATTTCCATTTAAACCTAGGTATCTAATTTTCTTTGAATTTTTTGACCATCCTGTTTACTCAGAAGTGCTAAATTATTAAAATTAGCTAATCTACAACTTTCATAGAAGTCTTGTATTTTCTTGTGACTTCTTTAGCTATATAACTGGATAAATACAAAATCCATCGTATTTACTTAGTTTTAATACTTTTTGTTGTTCCTGTGCTCCAACTTTTCTAAAATCATGTGCCTGGTGTAGAGTTTAACTTCAAAATGAATTTAAGATTCTTTTGCCTCAGGTGCCTGGGTGGCTCAGTGGGTTAAAGCCTCTGCCTCAGGTGCCTGGGTGGCTCAGTGGGTTAAAGCCTCTGCCTTCGGCTCAGGTCCTGGGATCGAGGCCTGCATTTGGCTCTCTGCTCAGCAGGGAGCCTGCTTCCCTTCCCCCCTCCCTCCCTGCCTCTGCCTACTTGTAATCTCTGTCTGTCAGATAAATAAATAAAATCTTTAAAAAAAAAAAAAAGATTCTTTTGCCTTAATAATTGCATAATTTACCCTTGAGATTTATTGTGAAAAATGGCTTATTACAGCTAAAAATTATTATACATACTAATATATATTTAAAATGTATCTTTTAAAATTGCATATATGTTTAAGTATTGTTGATATTCATATTTATGCAGCAAATTCACATGAAGAACAAGACATTTATGTAATGGCAAATATTATATAGAAATATTTACCCCATGGAGTAGGAGAATGGATAACATTGATCTATTTGAGATATAAATTATACATTGTGGGAATTCTAACCTTCTCTGTCTTACACAGGGAGAAACAGAGGAATCAGACTCCAATTGCCAATATCTACTGTATTCCAAAGATTTACTTTAACTTCTGGGAATCCTGAAAAGAAGTAAGAAGAGTGAATAGAATGGAATATCAGGATTATAGTCCATCATATTTTTCTTTGTCTTTTTAAATTCAAGTTTTCCTTGAAAAAAAATTTTTTTTTGGAAAGTGATATAAGGTATATTTAAAATTTTAAATTGCTGATAGTTGAAGTGATTGTAGAGCTCTTTTTCCCTTCTTATGGGTATCAGAATAATCTTCTTTGATTTCATAATTCATAATTTCTTAACTGCACTTCCTATTTTCTCTTCCATTCTTTTTCTCTTATGTAGATTTTTTTTGTTGTTCTGCCACTATCATTCTTTAAAAAAAAAATTAAGGCTGTTTTCTTACTCTAAGTGTAGCAGAGCCTATTACTTGCCTACTCCATATCATTCTTTCCTCCTTCCTTAGAAAGAAACCTGACATTTACTCCAAGCAGCAAGTAGAATCTCCAGTTCCCAGGTTGCAGAGTGTGGTGGCAATCGTATGTTGTTGGGTAGGGCTTCTAGGAAGGCTCCTCAAAGGGGCCTGACGTGGTAGGACATACGCTTTTGTCTACCCTTTTTCATTCTTCTTCCTGCCTAGAATGCAGATAAAGTGGGCTGTAAAGTGACCTGAAGAAGGAAGCTATGTTCTACTGGTGGAACAGAAAGCTGTGAGGAACCTAGGTCATTGATAACTCTGGAGCTGCTAGACCTCTGTTAAGTGAAATAAACCTTTATCTGGCTTAGGCCATGTGTTTGGATTTTCTATGATGCACAGCCAAATCTGATACCATAATACATATATATAGGATTTTGGAGGGCTGCATATCGTAGAAAATCTAAATACATTTCATATTTTTAAAGATGTCTATAGTGAATAGATGTGTACACATAGGCACACACACACACACACACACACACACACACGCCCCCCCGACATATATATATATATATATATATACACACACACACACACACACACACATACATACATACACACACACACACATTCTATTCTCTATGGACATGATATGAACGTGTATAAAAAAGTAAGTAATAATCACTTATAATCCCATTACCTAGATACATCCATTGTTAAGATTTTTCCTTCCATTTCTTATTTTTTAAGAATTTATTTTTCTTGGGGCGCCTGGGTGACTCAGTGGGTTAAAGCCTCTGCCTTCGGCTCAGGTGATGATCCCAGGACCCTGGGATCGAGCCCCACATCAGGCTCTCTGCTCAGCAGGGAGCCTGCTTCCTCCTCTCTCTCTGCCTGCTTCTCTGCTTACTTGTGATCTCTGTCTGTTAAATAAATAAATAAAATCTTTAAAAAAAAAAAAAAGAATTTATTTTTCTTACAAAATTGAGATCATCTTTACACTCTTTTATACCTGCCTTTTTTCATTTATAATTACGTCATGAACATTTTCCCATATCATTAAATATTCTTCCAGAATCTGATTTTAATAATCACATAGTGGTCTCTTCTTTGGAGTCACTGCAATTCATTTATATAATCCCCAATTATTGGATATTTAAATTATCTCTAACTTCTTACTAATATTTAAATCAATCTTTTTATATATCTAAGATTATTTCTTTATAATAAATGTATGGAAATGACATTGTTAATCATGGTTTAAAGTGATACAAACTTTTTAAAAATTCTTGGTGTATTTAGTCAAATGGTCTTCCAAAAAGGACATTCCCTTTGTCACTAATATAAAGTATGGCCATTTAAAGTATATTATATAAGTTGATTGATAAGGAGTGGTCTCTCTTTTTTTTTTTTTTTTACAAATTGTGTTAATTTGATTACTAATGAGATCAACTCTTTTTAACACATTTATAGAAAACCGTCACCTTTTTCTTATCAGTTTATAAAAGTACACTAGAGATTAAGGATATTGACATTTTAGGGGCGCCTATGTAGTTCAGTCAGTTAAGTGGCTGACCCTTGATTTCTGCTGACCCTGACCCTGATCTCAGGGTCGTAGAAATTAGCCCCACACTGGGCTGCACACTCTGTGGGGCATCTGCTCGAGGATTCTTTCTAGTCCTCTGCCCCTCCCACTGCGTACATATGTACTCTCTCTCTCTTTCTAAAATAAATAAATAAATCTTAAAAAAAGGGATATTTACATTTTAGTATTAATTTACATTGTCTTGCCTGGTACCTAGTAAATACTTAACAAATGTTCCTTGATTCTTATACTTTTCTTGTAATATTTAATGATTGGAACACAAGAAAGGGATTCATTTTGGGTTTTAGGAGAAAATAAAGGACAGGTGTTCTGTTTAGGATAAGTTGGTCCAGGGTATTTTACATGAGTTTTTCCATAGCAGTCTCCAGAGAGGGGTGTGGGCACTCATTGTGGTATATGAAGAAAATATTAGAACTTCCATTTGTATTTATTTTTAATTTTTAAAGAAAGGAATTAAGCTTTGCTAAGTGACCCTGTGAATATAAATTGGCCTTGGCATGTGGTCTCTGGGTTCTGTATTAGGATTTATTATGCATGGTGAGGTTTCCTGCAAAAAGAGTTTAGTTCTGCACTGAGGGTGGGCTCACAGTGACACCCTCACGTGTCTCAGCAGGGCCCTGCCCCACAGTGACATTATTGGATAAGTGGAATCACAAAATTCATTTTTCAGTCTTAATGAAATATACTTCAGGAAATGGGAAAAGGCCTTAAATGTTAATATGGGAATTGTCATTTAAAATTTATATCAATATTATAAGCACATGTGCACCACAAAAAAAATTGTTAGAGCTGACACTTCTCCCAGGTGCTCTATGTCAGCAATGTTCCATCTTCAAGGCAATGATATCTGCTCAGATCTGACAGGGCCCACCAAATACATTCACAATTATCCACAAAAAAATTTATATTAACAGTGAGTGAGAAAATGACTGTCTTTTGTATTATGGAAAGAATTTATTGAAAATGGATATTTGGAAATCTTTTCATCATTTCAGCAATAAGTGAGCCAGTGATAGAGGGCTTTTTATATTTATACATACATACACACAGTCACATATGTGTGTGTGTGCAGGTACATACACACACACATACATATACACATCACGTTTAAGAAACTTGAAACAGAATTCTCTAGATGTTTTTAAAATGTTTCATATCTTATTGGTTATTTGGACCCACTTGTTAAAAACATAAACAAGTAACACTGTCCCAAGAGTTTTAAAAGACAGTTGATTGAAATCAGGAAAAATGCATATTTACTAGTCAAGGATTTGCTTTTAATGACTGCCATGGTCAAATGAAAATGACTCCCATAGGGCGCCTGTGTGGCTCAGTGGGTTAAGGCCTCTGCCTTCGGCTGGGGTCATGATCTCAGGGTCCTGGGATTGAGCCCAGTGTCGGGCTTTCTGCTCGGCCGGGAGCCTGCTTGCCTTCCTCTCTCTCTGCCTGCCTCTCTGTCTACTTGTGATCTCTGTCTGTCAAATAAATAAATAAAATCTTAAAAAAAAAAAAAAGAAAATGACTCCCATAAATTTTAAATAAAATTAACTTAGAAACTGACCTAGAATTTAATTAATGTATAAGAAAATAATAAACTAAGATTTTCAAAAATAAGGCAGAGAGTTCAATCACATTGCACTCAATATGTTTGGGCAATGTTGATAAATAAAGCTTAAAAGTACTGAAAATACATCAGAAATGTTTATTAACTTCCACTTACAATTTTTCTATCTTTGAATAAGTGTTATGCATACAATATATTAATATATTAGTAAAAATTATAAATAAATATGCATATATTGGTACTGTATGATCAAAAACTTTGTACTGCTAGGAAAACATTATGGGAGAAGCTTGGAGCCTGCTGATTTGGAAATTAGAATGAGAGATTGCCCTTTTGCAGATAATTGGGTGATTAAAGTCATCCAGTGATTGCATGTTGAATGAGAAAAAGACTAACCAGAGAGCTCCTCTGTCTCAAGACCCTTTTGAGATGAATTATAGGCAGAAGCCTATGGAGAGCAATCCAGAATCTATACTGAAAACCAGAGTGAAAATGTGAAGGGCTTTGTGTCCAGCAGTCCCCAGTTTCAATTGTTTCCACCATTCCCTATATAATTTGGGCAATTTATTTCTCAGAAACTCAGATGTACATAAAATGTAAGCAATACCTAATTCTTGGGCCTACAATTTCTGAGAAAATGTGTGGGGTGCTTAGCATTCTGCCTGGCACAGAATAGATACTCCACAAGTGACCAGTTTCTTATGATGTTGTTCACATACGCATGTTCAGTGGTCGATTTGCTTGATGTGATGTCATCATTTGGGAAACTGAATACCCTCGTAATTCTCAGGTGAGGCTGAATTTCACTTGAGAACAGGAGTCACTACCATTTCTTTTATTTTCATTACTGAAGTGATATAAGCTGGTATTTAGTCCAATTTTACAGTTTTGTATATATTTCTACTTAGTGTATAGGGTTATAAAAGATTCATATTACCTGCAGTATCCTCCAAAAGCATTTACGTTTAAAAGCCAGCTCTCATGGCTCTCTCTGTCAAATGGATAAATAAAAATCTTAAAAAAAAAAAAAAAAAAAGAAGTATACACAGAGTTCCAGCTCTCATGGCTCTCTCTGTCAAATGGATAAATAAAAATCTTTAATAAAAAAAAAAAAAAGAAGTATACACAGAGTTCCAGCTCTCATGGCTCTCTCTGTCAAATGGATAAATAAAAATCTTTAAAAAAAAAAAAAAAAGAAGTATACACAGAGTTCCAGCTCTCATGGCTCTCTCTGTCAAATGGATAAATAAAAATCTTTAAAAAAAAAAAAAAAAGAAGTATACACAGAGTTCCAGCTCTCATGGCTCTCTCTGTCAAATGGATAAATAAAAATCTTTTATTTTATGGCACCTGATCCCAGGCCATCTTGCATCTTAAATCCTTTTATTAGACTAGGCATCACATCTCTTTGATTTCCCCCTTTTCTGTTTATTCAATCATATTGCTTTATAAAAATATCCCCATGCACTTTTATCTTGCCCTCCCCTCTCTCCACCCATCCCCATTGTGCTCAAGACACTACTTTTAGACCATCTGTTCTTTAGACAGAACACTGCTGCTGAACAGTACTTCCTCCCTACCAGGAAATCTTGAAAACATCTTTTGTAGACTTTCCAGTTTATCGGCAGGTGCTGAGAAATTCATATTTTATCATCCCCAAGGGTCCAAACGCTATTCAGAAAGTCCAGCCATCAAGCGAGCTTAGCTCTTAATTATTGCTGTCAGTCATCTATCAGCAGAAATGGTGTGCTCATCTTTGGCTTTTCATCTAAAACCTAAGAGGATAAGGATAAAGATAATGGTGGGCTACCTTGAGTCTTTTCCTAGACATCCCTAGATGTCCCCTTCCCGCTCAAATCTTTCCCATCTCTCCCTGTGACTCTTACAGACTCCCATGGTTCTTATTTCTGCTGCCTTCCCTGAAGCCCTAGGGCCTTGCCTGGTGTCCAGCTCTCAAACGCCATAACATAGGTAGGAGGAAAGTAGGCACCATGTGCAGCATCTCTCTTTCTTTTCTTTTTCTTTTTCTTTTTCTTTTTCTTTTTCTTTTTCTTTTTCTTTTTCTTCTTCTTCTTCTTATTATTGAGTTAGAGCTGACATATAACTGTGTACATTTAAGGTTATAATGTATTGATTTAATGCATTTGTATATTGCAATATGATTGCCACCATAGCAGTTAGCAAAAACCTCCATCAAGTCCTACAATTTTCATTTCTCTTCTGTGGTGAGAACATTTAAGATCTAGTTTCTTAGCAACTTTGAAGTATATAACACACTACTGTTAACAGTAATCACAGTGCTGTGCATCAGATCCCCGGAACTTATTCATCTTCTAACTACCAGTTTGTATCTTTTGAACATCTCCCAAATTCTGTCACCCCCCGATTCCCTGGTAACCACCATTCCACTCTCTGTTTCTACAAATACTGTATGATATCACATGTGGAATCTAAAAAAAGTAGCTCTCTTTTCTACAGCAGGACAAGAGTCCTTAATTCCATTTAAAAAAAAAAAAAACTTTTGAATGGAATGGCCTTTTGTTATTCATCTATTTGTTAGTAAACTACTTGTAGTACGTATTTCATGTATTTCTCTCTTCTCTTCTGCAAGATCTTAGGACAAACTCTCTGGGACTGACTAGGGAAATGAGAGCAATAACTCGCATTGTCATGCCTCAAGTCAGTGGTACCTTAACCTGGCTGCAGATCAAAATCATTTGGGACAGTTTCTTTTTAATTATAAGTTCTGGACCTAAACTTAAGTTCCTAAAAGTTGCTGAATGTGAATGTCTGGGATGGGGTTCAGGAATCCCACCAAACTTATCATCTCTGAGTGATAACCAATGAGTGTTTCTGAACTACATTCGAGAATCATATTTTTCTCCGACCTCACAGCAAGGTCTGTACTCCTTTTCTCCTTGATTTCTCTCCACAATCTCCTTTTTTGGAGTTTTTCTATAAGTGGTATCCAAACCTCTCCTTCCTCATTACGTATGATTACAATAGTTACAACAGGAGATTGAAGTGAAAAGTATAATTGTAAGGACAAAGACAAATTAAAAATAAGAGGCCTAGTTCTTCCTGTAGAAAATAAGGGAAGAAATTTATTCCCATTCCTTTCTTTAGAACATTTACTTAAGAAAACTCATAACTGTATGTTCTCCTCTCTTTAACATTGCATAAATCCTTTTGGAGACCGCATAGGCTGTTTGTCATACTTATGACCTATGGATGTCTTTCTCAAGGACCTGGAGTCCATTCTTTGAAATGTAAACATCAAGGGAGAAAGCACCCCTATCTCCCAGCTACTGTGGGAGGTAGAAGCCTCACTTTCGTGGGTGCCTTGTTCCAAGGTGCAAAACTGCTTCCTGTCATAAAAATATGACAAGTTTGTTTTTCCAATTAGTTAACACAGATGGTCATTCCAATTACCAGGTAAAGTTAGGAGGAACTGGGTGGGACATATGTTGCTGTCAAGACCTCTTACTTAAGGACTAGTTTATTTAGCTTGAAAATACATGTGGAATGGATTGTATCTGCTCAGCTACATGAAAGTGTGAGATTTCCTTCTGTCTTTGCAATCCCCAAGCAGACCGTTCGATGCACATCACATTCTAGTTTAATGTTTATTCAATAGTCAAAGTTCTCTTTCTTTACTACCTTTGTGGAGAGCACTTCTATGTTGCAAGATTTTGTTTTTAATTGTATTTTCCCAACATAATCAGGTAAGGGAGGGCTCATGAAGGAGAGAAGAGTGTTTATAGTGAATAAGATAAATTTCACTGACTGAAATGGGTTCTGAAGAAGACAGGGAGGAGAAATAACTGAAAGCAGACCGTAGTAGAGAATCTAAGAGCACATGGGGCAGGACCGTACCGGCGACCTAAGGTATCTAAGAACAGTTATGTTAAAATGAAAGTCAGTGGCTTTTGTCCCTATTTTCATAGTTACCTTTGGGATTTTTGTCCCTATTTTCATAGTTACCTTTGGGATTTTTGTCCCTATTTTCATAGTTACCTTTGGGATTGAGGTCTAAGAATGAGGCATCTAAAGGCTGTGGCTTTCCTAAAGCAGGCAGGGCTGGACTGACGGCATGAAGCCAGGTGAAGCAGTAAGAATTCTGTCTCAAACAGAGGCTGATGGAAGCTATGCAAAAAGTTATAACTTAGTGACATCTTATCTCTAAGAAAAAGAAGATTTCAGACAAGTATGTCAAAAAAGTAACAACAACTGACAAAGAAAGAAAAAGATAATGTTCAGTGAAATTAGAAGAATCAGTCTTTGGAGATATGGACAGGAAGAGTTTAACTAAAACAAACAGAAGATTTGAGAGCCACTCTGTTCCCATGCCATCTGACAGTTTTCTGCCCCTTCCGTAATCTCACTTCCCTCTGCTGACAGGCAACTGTCTGCCTCCCCAGGGGAGGCTGGCCATAGAGCTACCTCAAACAGTAAGGGCAAAGAATTGGTAGCCTGCAACCTTCATGTGCTCCAAAAATCTGTTCTCATCTGGTTCTCATTCAGTTTTCCCTTCAGCTGCTCCTGATACTTATCTGTAGGTAGACTTTCGGCTGCCACTGGCATCAGTTTATTTGTAAGAATGTTCTAAGCGCTCTTCTGTAAGTTAATGTAAACAGACAGACGACACATCACCATTGAAAAACTGCAGGCTGGGTTTACATAAATTGCCCCACACTCTGTGGATAAAGATTTAGTCCATGCCTGCAGTTCCACAGAGAGCAACCTGGCTGGATGTTGGTTCAGGAAACATTTGAGTTCTGATGTTTGAGTCCTGACAAGGCAGTATTCTGTTTGTTTCATGAACTGGAACAAGTATAAACATTATCTGATAAACTTTTCCTTTCTTAGTTTAAATATATGTATCTCAGGTGCTAGGACTTAGGCAGAGGGTATGGTGGTGTAAGTTCCAGAGCCTCAGAGCGTCTCATAAATAATAGAGGAAAAATCTCAAAGTAGAATTAGACCAATTTACTTCAGTGAGAGCATGGCACATTTGTCCAATTTATCATACATAATGGTAATGTGGATTGTCTCATCAGGGTTTTCCTAGGCAGCACATAACTCTCTGCCTAAATGTCCATCATACGAACTTTTGTTTGACCTATTCTAGGACAGATCTTCTTTGGCTCAGTTTATACATTATGATTCAGGCACTGGAAGACGTTCTGTGTTTTAAAAATGAGAATCTGTGATCTCATAAGTGAGTGTGGCTTGCTTTTGCCCAAACTTATTCACATATATCCATCAGGCATTTTGTGGTTGTGTATAGTATGAGGACCCTGGAAATAAAAATAAAAATAAAATTTAAAAAAATCATTGATCCCAGTCTTTTAAACGTCTACACTCTCTTTGAGCATAAAGGTTCAAAACACATGACTCAAAGAATGTAATACAATGGCAATCTAAGTTTTTTTTAATATAGCGCACTTAATTTTAGGTAGTGAAAAAAAGAAACATGCTTCAGGATATGGACTGAATATTAATTGCTTTGAATACTTTATAAAAGATGGTCAAATGGAGGAGGAGAAAGTGGGTGGTCCAGCATGAGCTAGCAGCATGAGCAAAAGAATGAAGGTGTGGAAATAATCATAGCCAGTTCAGCAAGTTATAAAGATACTAGTTTCTCCACAAAAGAAGTTTCCTACTAGAAAGCATACCACTTACGATGAATTGTAAGTGACAGACAAATCCTAATTAATGGAGGATCTTGTTTAATATAAAATTGTTTCTTACTCATGTAAAAATCCTGAGGTATGTGGTCTGAGGATAATAGAAACACTTTGATGTCCGGAACCCAGTATTGTTCCATTTCATTGCTTGACTACATATTAACTCATGTCCCAAACCATCTTATATCACACGTTGGCTTTTCCAGTTATCTTGGCATCATTCTATCTAGAAAGAAGGAGGCACAGGGAAGAGAAGGGCATATTCCTTCCTTTAACATACTACTTTCCTGTAAGGATACTTCCTGGAAGTTGTATACACAAGTTCATGGGATTCTCATGGATTCCACTGGCTACACCAAGATGCAAGGAAAGCCAAGAAATGTAGTCTTCATTTCAGGCTGTCCTGTGTTTAGCTGAAAAAATAATTGGAGGTTTTATTACTACAGAAGGTAAGAATGGATATAGGGAACAATTAGTCATCAGTGCCATAGAAGGTGATGAGGAAAGGGGTAGAATACTTTGAATGAGTCTAGATCAGGGTTCTGCAAACTTTTTTTCTGTGAAGGGCTAGATAGTCAATATTTGGGGCTTTGTGTGCCACATCGTCTTTGGTGTAACTATTTAACTCTTACATAGGCAGTGGTAGAAGAGTAGCCGTAGAACATAAATAAAGGATCCTGGCTGTGTCCTGATAAGACCTGATTTACAAAAAGCAGATTGAAAGCAAAATTTGGCCATGTATTATAGTTTTCTGATTCCTGGTCTAGATTATAAACTTGATTTGATCAATAAGAGTCTTTGAAAATTTCATGTGAAGGGCAGTGTGAGGAGAAATCATGCCAGGGTAGAAGGACCACTGAGCTATTGTTTGGAAGATCTTGGGTCCAATCCCAGCCTGTCACAAATTAGATTTGCAAATTTAAGAAAGTCATTTTGCCTCACAGAATAACAAGTGTCCTCATTTTGGTAATGAGAGAACTGAAAAGAAACTTTCTAAAGTTATTTTCAATTCTAAAAGACTGTGGAGATAGTGGAATTAAGATATCTAATTGGAAAAATTTTGCAGTGATCCTGGTATGAAATGGTGATGCTCTGGCAATAACAGGAAAAATAGAATGAAAATTTAAAAGACATTTTAAAAGAAAAATAAACAGAAAACAAATGATAATTCATTGGACAAGGGGCTTAAAGATTGTCATCAAGTACCTGCCAGGTTTTGAGCAGGGGGACTGAAGGGATGTTGGTCCCACATCAAAGAGAGAAATGTAGGAGAAGATTCTATCACTAGTAAAAATCCCAAGGAGATTCTTCTTCCCCAGCCCAGGTTTTTCCTTTTTTTTTTTTTTTTTTTTTTTTGTCAGGGGTCAATAAACTTTTTCTACAAAAAGCCAAACAGCAAAATATTTTAGGCTTTACATGCCATACAGTCCCTGTCACAATGACTCAGCTCTGTCCCTGGAGTGTGACAGCAGCCATAGACAAAAGGTAAACAAATGAGCTTGGCTATGTTCCAATAAAATTGTATTTATGGACACTGAAATTTATACTTCATATGATATTTTGTATCACAAATTATTATTCATCTTTTAATTTTTTTAACAATTAAAAATGTAAAAACTATTTTAGCTTACAGGCTATATATACAAAAGCATGTGATAGACAAATTTGGTCCCATCAGCCATAACTTGCCTACTCCTGTGCTATGTGCAAGCAGTTCTCTAGCAATAAGGTTTCAGATCTCTTAACATTGTCACTCTGTTCGAGAGTCTGGAGGGAGAAACGGCATGTGTAGCTGTACCCCTTCTGTTCCTTTTGCTTTTAGGAGCTAGGAGTATACTCAGTACACAGTACACTGTTCCTCCAGAAAGGCTCTGCCAGACTGGGGATGTGATACACTATGTATCAAAGAAAACTTCTCCGGTCCCATACAAAGTACATCTGTTGATTCCTGGATGTCAGTATTGGGAAATTCACTTGTCCACGAACATAAACTACATCTTTCAGTTGCGATTTATCTGGGTAATATTTTGACCTGAAACATATTGATCTTATTGGGTTCAGAATGTGAACAGTAAGAGGAGAACTATTTATCAGGTTACCTCAAAGACCTTGAAAATTGATATCTGTTCCCATGAACTAACAAATCATTGTTTCAGAGACTTGGTCACAAATGTTAGTTACTAGAAGAGTGCTTAGAACATATTAATTAGAGCATAAATGAATGAATGTGTTAATGCTAAAGCATGAGAAGGTCTAACTTGATACTTGGAAGAGGATTCTGAACTGGGATGGGGGACAGAGGTTGGTTGACTATAGCCAAAACTTGGGGTTATCTTTACACACTTTCGAAACTGCCTATGAGCTGATGCATGTGGTTGTAGTACCTTTTACTCAAGCTATTAAGATTAATAGGAAAGACTGAAATGACTGAGAACTCAATTTAAACCAATAGACTCTTTCTGTTACAGAAATATTGAATTTACTTTAGAGATACAAACATAACTAATATGTGCTTTTTAAATTTTGAAATGTTTGAGAAAAAATAGTTAACTTCTTTTTAATGAAAAGTGTGCTGTTGTACATCTCAGAGGCAAAGAAAGAAAATCTATGAAAAGGAGATTTATTTGGACTCCTAATTAATGCATATAAATACAACGGGCAAATTGACAGCAATTACTAAAACTGCCATCCAGATTTAAAACCAGGGCTAAAGGATTTTACATTTTAGCTTTGTAAGCAATCTGGCTTTTTCTTTCTTTTCATTTGCTTCTTCTTAAGGTTTCTTCTCTATCCTAGACTAGTTGGTCCAGAAAAGACCCTGAGACTGTAACCCGTGCATGGTATTTCCCTTACTTGGTATGTTTCACCTTGGCTGTTCCGATGAAACCCCTCCTTCAACATGCAGCCCAAGTTCCACATCCTTGAGCATTTCTTCCCTGAGTACCCTGACTCTCATTCATTTTCCCCTTCTCTAAACTTGCTGCTTGAAAAATCTTTTCCCTTTATTCAGCAAGATGGATCTTGTAAACATTCAAGACCTACTCCCACTGTGTGTACACACATCTTGACAGAACTATAGAGAAATATTTTCAGGTCTGCAAGCTCATTTTGTTGCATAGTATTTATAAAATTATTTTAAAATGTATTGAGTAGTTATAAATGACACACTGGTAACATTTACTCTGTGCAATTGTGCTTAATTGAAACATATTGTGGGGTATACTCATTTTCCAGAGTTTTAACTCTACCCTTTTTGTTCCTATTTAAGAGCAATACAAGTGAAAGTGAAGTTTGGTATTTTAAGGTGTTTCATTTATCTATTACTGGGAAACAAACCAGCCAAAATTTAGTGGCTTAACAAAGTAATATTAATTTGGTGTCAGTAGGGGTGGTTTGGTGGGGGAGCTGAAGGGTCTGCTTCCAAAATGGCTTAATCACACGGCTAGCACATTAGCGCTGGCTGGTGGCTATAAGCTGAGCCAGAACTGGGAGACAGAAGTGTCAGTTCCCTTCCACGTGAGGATCTTGGTTGGCTGCCTGGGTTTTTGCACAGGAGATAACCGGTTTCCAAAAGCAAACGTCCCAAGAAAACATGGCAAAAGTACATGACACTTTTATGACCTTGCCTCAGAAGTCACTTAATATCAATCTTCCCTACTCTGCTGGGTAAAGCAGTCTCAAAAACTTACCCAGGTTTAAGGGGAAGGAATATAAATGCTACTTCTTGTTAGAGTGTGGCAGCATTCTAGAACAGGATGTAGGATAAGAGGTATTGTTACAGACATCTTTGGAAAATACAATATGTCACAGTGGAGATAGCGTTAAATGATATTAACAACTGATTGTAACACACTAGTATTTCAACATTTTATAGAAAATCTGCTGATTTATAATCCAGTGTTCCAGATTTAATTTTAAATTTAAAATTATTTTCTCATTGTCTTATGTGTGTATACTTTCTACCCCAAACTAGGACCATGCCATGTCTTATTTATAACCTAGGTAAGAAATACTCATTGGGAGGTGAGCAGCGAAGGGTTTATGCTGTAAAGTCTGTCTAAATAAAGAAATGAGACTGATGTTTTAAGCAAAACCTGAATTAAACATCCAAATGAATATTGTCAGTCATCTTGGGAGGTTCCACACTTTTTCCAAGGTAAATGCTCTCACTGATAACATTTTAAAATTCTCATTATACTTCCTGGGCTCTATCAGATGCCTGAAGATGTGTGAGATTTGGGGACTGGATCCTGGGACAGCAGCATAAGTGGAAAATCACTGAAAATCACTGAAAATCAATCACCATTTTGCTAACAGCCTGGCTAAGTGAACAGACTGATCATGAATCTAGTCCCTTCTCCTAGCATTTCTCCTGCTCTCATCCTGAACTAAACCTCCATTATCTCTGACCAGGGTTCAGCATTCTCTTTGTCTCTGTTCTCTGTTTCCACTTTTGCACCCTTACTATGAGTTTATACTATAGTAACCAGAATGGGTTCTTCAAAAATGTAAATCAGAATTGTGATTTATGTTACAACATGGATGAACTTTGAAAACATGCTAAGTGAAAGAAGTGAGACCCAAAGGACACAGATAGTGAGATTCTGGGCCCCTGCTCACCTTCTGGCCCTAATTTCACCATCTTCTGCTTTTGCTTGGTGGTGCTGTAGCCTTCCTTGCCTCTGTGCTGCTCCTTGAACACATTCACAGTGATTCTTGGGGCTATTTCTACTGCTGTGCCCTTGTCTGGAATACTTTTTTTTTTAATTTTATTTTATTTTTTCAGTGTTCCAAGATTCATTTTTTTTTCCCAGAAATTTCCATCCTTAGATCTCTGTTCAGCTGTTACCTTTACTGAGAAACCTTTTTTCCTCATCCTATTTAAGGACATGCAACATTCCCCCACCCCCACCCCACTCTCCCAGCTTTACAGTTGTTTTTCTCTATGCCCAGATTTACTTTTCTTCATAAAACAACCACTAACTGACATCATATAACAAATGCTTTTTGTTTACTCTCTGTCTCCCCAGAGTACAAACTCTCTGCAGTCAGGGGCCTCGTGTGTCTTGCTCACTGCTGTATCCCCAGTGCCCAGAACTGTACTTAAATGGACAGATGAATAAAATAAAAATATGTTCTTTTATTTATATAGTACAGTTGACCCTTAAACAACATGGTTTTGAATTGTGTGGACCCACTTACATGTGGATTTTTTTTCAATAAATATAGTATAGTACTGTAAGTATATTTTCTTTATGGTTTTCTTAATAACATTTTCTTTTCTCTAGTTTACCTTATGGTGAGAATAGAATATATAATGCATAGAACATACAAAATATGTATTAATTACCATTTATGTTATCAACAAGGCTTCCAGTCAACAGTAGACTATTAGCAGTTACGATTTTAGAGCGTCCAAACTTAGATGCAGGTTTTCATCTGTGCATTGGGGGGTTGGTGCTCCTTACCCCTACATCGTTTAAAGGTCACCTGTACTTAAATGATTTCAGTAGTGCTATAACAGATATCCTCAAAATAATCCTAGGAGATTGTCAGGGATAGATTATGTACCTTAAATAGAATCATAAATGACAAATACTTAATGTGTATATATATATATATTTTTTTTAAAGATTTTATTTATTTATTTGACAGACAAAGATCACAAGTAGGCAGAGAAGCAGGAAGAGAGAGGAGGAAGCAGGCTCCCCGAGGAGCAGAGAGCCCGATGTGGGGCTCGATCCCAGGACCCTGGGATCATGACCTGAGCCGAAGGCAGAGGCTTTAACCCACTGAGCCACCCAGGCGCCCCATACTTAATGTATATTATATTGCAATATACGTTTACAATTATTAGCACAGTTCCATCTTTGTTTTGTGTTCATAATGTTCCAGGGACTGAGGTAAAAGCTTCATAGGTATTATTTTATCCACTCCAATAATAAATTATAAATTACATAAAGTACTTGCCCAGCGTTTCTCAGTAGTGGCACTGATTTAAACCCAAAGGGCTACTCACTACACTAGCCATAAAATAGATGCTTTTGAAAATCAGGGGTTCTCAAACATGAATGTGAGTCAGAATTATTTGGGGAGTTTAAAAATAGTCTTATATCTCAAACCCAGACTTATCTATTAGATTAATATTCTGAACTAATAACTAAAGAATTCTCTGACCCCATTTATTTTCTTATGTCCTGGCCTATTGAGTGGCCTTTGCTACAGGTGAGGGCCCACAGATACCAGAACAAAAAAAGTAATTTAAGGCCCTAAATGGATTCTTTTCTTTAATTCAAAGCAGACACAGTAATCAGAAAAAAACATAACATTTTAATGTGCTTTGGATTTCCAAAATCAAACCAAACCAAACCAAATCCACACTCTTTCATTTTATTTTACTTTATTTTATTTATTTGTTTGACAGAGAGAGACACAGCGAGAGACGGAACACAAGCAGGGAGAGTGGGAGAGGGAGAAGCAGGCTTCCCACAAAGCAGGCAGCCCCGTGTGGGGCTTGATCCCAGGACCCTGGGATCAAGACCTGAGCTGAAGGCACACGCTTAACGACTGAGCCACCCAGATGCCCCCAACCCCACACTCTTAATGGGGAATGTTGGGATCCATATCTGTGAAAGAAAGGTTATCGGATTCAACTTTGAGCAATAGACTGAAAAAAGAATAGGAGCATATGTTCCTCCCACTGGGAGAAAAGGTAAAAGCCCTCTAGGACTGGCTGCAAAGAGACTGACCCACATACTCACTCTCACCTCAGCCTTTTCGTGGAGCCAGCTCCTGTCCTCGGGAATGTAAAGCCTAGAATCGGGGAAGCAGTAATGATGCAGCAACCATGGAGATCAACCCCAGGGTGAGGATGCCCCCTGAGCCAGTTGGTGAAACTGCTTAACTGGGCAGAGGGAAGCAGTTATGAAAGTCAGGTGACTTTTATCTCTGTCCTAAGCATCACTTAAAAAATATTTTCAAGAAATGTTATGCTTTATTCTGCTCTTGGAACTCTAAATTCCAAGTTGATCTCTTTGTCTCTCTCTCCCCTCTCTTCTCACTGTGTGTGTGTGTGTGTGTGTGTGTGCATGCGCTTAATAACTTGATATCATTATATACTTATGATGAAAATTACTTTAAAAATAGACTTAAAAGAAATAAGGATTTGGTTTATATTGCTTCTTAATCTGAGCATGCTTTATTTTTTTAAAAGATTTTTATTTATTTGAGACAGAGAAAGAGAGAGAGAGAGAGAACAGCAGGAGGAGAAGTAGAGGGAGAGGGAGAAGAAGACATCTGGCTGAGAGGGAGCCTGATGTGAGGTTCTATTCCAGAACCCCAGGATCATCCCTGAGCCGAGAAGGTAGATGCCCAACTGACTGAGCCATCCAGGTGCCCCCTGAGCATGTTTTAATTCCCAGTTTATGATTGTATATGGTGGTCTGACTTCTAAGATAGTATTCATGCCTTTGTGTAATCCCTTCTTCTTCTTCTTCTTCTTCTTCTTCTTCTTCTTCTTCTTCTTCTTCTTCAAAATATTTATTTATTTGAGAGAGAGAGAGCTTGAGTGGAGGAAGGGGCAGAGGGAGAGAAGCCCTGATGTAGGGCTTGATCTCACAATCCACATGACCAGGGCTTGAACCAAAACCAAGAGTCGGTTGCTTAACAAACTGAGCCACCCAGGCACCCCTGTAATCCCCTCTTCTTGAGTATGTGCTAGACCTAGGAACTTGTTTCTAAGAGAGTACATCAAAAGTGATGGAATGTCACTTCCATGATTAAGTTAGCGAAGACTCTGACACCTTGGTAGGGTACTTCCTAGAAGATTCTCTCTGGCATTCTTGGCTTTCTCATTATGATGAAGTAAGCTACCATGTGGAAGAGACTCATATGGAAAGAAACCAAGAGTGGCCACTGGCCAACAGGTAGCAAGGAAGGTTCACAGTCCAGCAACTCACAGGAGTTAATTCCTGTTATCAATCTCAAAAAGGAACTTGGAAGTGGATTTTTCCCTAGGTGGACATTGACCTCAGCCAGCCAACACCCTGACTGCAGCCTATAAGAGACCCTGAAGAAGGAGCCACAGCTAAAGTACACCTGCTTTCCTGACCTACGGAAACTGTGAGATAATACATTTTGTTGTTTTAAGTCACTGTATTTTGGGGTGATTAGTCACACAACAATGGATGACTAATATACTGTGATAACTAAAGCAAATCTTAGTTCTAACATCTGCAAGAAAGTGGAATGAAACCCTACTTTGGAAAATATAAATAACCACCCTAAATCAGGTGATTGATAAACAATTAGATATTTATTTTCCTTTGTATAGCCTTCATTCCTTTCTGGAAAGTGTTCATCAGTGAAAAACTAGTATTGGACTGAAAAAATAAAATACAGTAAGTTTAGAAGTGCTGGTCTCCAATATAAATTATTTCAAGCTTTGTGCACTGAGCCCCATGCTCAGGGTTTGTGAAGTACCAACTTTTGATCAATGTTTCCAATAACATTTTCTTTTTGCTCTACAATGAATGATAAAAATTGGTATTTGACCTCAATGATAATTCTTTCAGTAAGTCTGTATTATAAACAAATGGTGATTAAGCAGAAAGCATAAATGTAACAAGAAGACTATATATAGCCTTGGCCCTGTGTCACCTTGAGTTAGTGCTCCATCCCATAAGCCCCTATGCATGTGTATGAGTGTGGAGTCCCCATAATAACAAGAAGCTATATTTTGCCAAGATTTCACTGTAATTCTCCTGCCAATCCCATGTTGGAGGAAAGGCAATAAAATGGATTGCCTCACCTCATTAAAGAATTATATATGTCCAGTGATACTAAAATATGATTGTCTAAAATGCAATTACTCATTATTTCTTGCAAATCTTCAGTCTTACAAATCCAATTTAGGTTTACCAATTAGATTTTACTTTGTTTCTTTTTTTGTGATCAAAGATAGCTTCTAATGTGACAAGTTGGCGTATGGAGGAATGAAAAGCTCCAAGAAAGGAAGACTAAATTAGTTTTCCACCAAAGAGAGGCAGTAGCATGCAGTGGTCTTTGCCTCATACAGATGTTTAATAAATATAGACCCTTCATGATTGGAAACATTCATCCTGTGCTATTTGGACCAGATTCATATTGTTTAACAGTCTTACTCTATGAACTAGATGTTTCCTGGGAGATAACTGTTATGAGTGAGTTATTAAGATAACCTCACAGGAAAAATAAAAAAGAATGATTGCTCTTCAATGATGACACTTTGTTTAATGGGGCAATATTTTTCCTTACAGAACCTATTGCTTTCTGGCTAAGGGTAATGAGAACGCAGGAAGATCTGTGGCCTGACATCAGTTATTTTCAGGGAGTGAGGGCTCAGACATTCCCTCCCCCTTCCAACATTAAATGTAACTGACAGTGGGAATAAAGCTATTGCATTTAAATTGTTTACTATTTTTTTTGTTGTTTTCATAGAAACTATATGCACAGCAAAATATAAATCAACACAGAGGCTGGGCTCAGTTTCCAGACCTTGGCACAAAAAAACATAAATGAAGAGGATTAGTATGACTTCATACTACATGTGATTAAGTAGGCATTTTTTCTTCAGCTCTCACAATAGACATTAATACTCATCTGTATAGTTATATGATTTATTGGGTTTAGTAACAAGTGCTCATTTTGGGAAATTTAAAGAATATAAAACATGCAAAATATGAAAACATAAATGACCCATACTCCCACTACATAGAGATCTGTGTTATTTTTTCTGGCATAAATTGTGTGTGTGTGTCCAGCTTTGCCATTTACTGCCCAGTCTTGAGCAAGTTACTAATCTCTTTGTGTTTTGGCTTTTCCAACTCTAAAATGATGATAATAATAGCATTTTCCATAGGATTGTTGGTGAAAATTAAATAAGTTTATACATGTATATGCCTGGCATGTAGCAAATGAAAACTATTATTCTTATGTACATATGGCTGATTCAAATTAAGATTATACTATAAAAATGATTTTTTAAACTTCAGCAACATTTTAGGAAAATAATTTCTAGTCCATAAAGTAGTCTTTTATGATATGATTTTAAATGGTTAGATAGTATTTTGTCATATGAATGTATCACAATTTAACAAATTCCTTCTTATTAGATGTATTGTTTTGTCATTATAACTATAATGCCACAACCAACATCCTTTCATTTCCATGTGTGCCATAGATGTGGCTCTTTCTTTAAAATAAAAATATAGAGAGGAAATTCTTGAATCAAATGACATTTATAATTTAAAGACTTCTGGTAAATATTGCCCACTTGCTCACCAACTGACACCACCCATGGGAAATCTGTGAGAGTTCCTTTTCCCCCAGACCCAAACAATATAAAAAATCCCCTTTACTCTCCTTACTCCTTAAAAAACCAATTTCAAAACACCAATTTCAAAACTTGTAACTATTTTACGTGGCTAAAGAAAATACTACCATTTCCATTTTTTATTAATAGTGAAGCTGATTTTTATGTGCTTATTGGTTCTTTCCATTCCTTTGGGTTTTTTTTGTTTTTGTTTTTGTTTTTGTTTTTGGTTTTGGTTTTTTTGGTCTGGATATTTGAAATTTTATACAGTTGCCAGTAGGTATAAATTGAGAGGCTGAAAAGTCTCTTTCTATATCTTTATGGACACTTAGCCCATGCCTAATAGCTTGCTGTTCTGTTAAAACACAGTTAAATTAAGCTTCAGAAATTTTCAGCTTAACTAAAAGCTGACAAGGATCAATAAATCAGTTAAATTTTGGACTGATCTGGCTTTAGAAACAAAATATAATTGAGGTTTTTCTGGACTTGCTTCCACATGAGGGCTCTCAATGCTGCTAAACTTCATTTTTAGAGGAAACCTTTCTTTTGGAGGAAACTTTTCCTTTTAGAGATGTTAAGATGAATATTTTCTTAGTAGTGAATGTTCCACTCTTCCATGTAAAGCAAAATGTAAAGCAAAATGTCACACATGATGTGATTAACTGCATAGAAAATCCAAGAAATTTGCAAACTATTAGAACAAAGAAATGAGATCAACCAGTTTGCAGGATGCAAAAATCATTACACAAAAATTAATAACATTTCTATAGTCCACCAAGACCTAATTAGAGTATATGGTTTTTAAAGCTTATTCAATATAGCAAAAACAAAAACAAAGGGGCGCCTGGGTGGCTCAGTGGGTTAAAGCCTCTGCCTTCGGCTCAGGTCATGATCCCAGAGTCCTGGGATCCAGTCCCTGCATCGGGCTCTCTGCTCAGCGGGGAGCCTGCTTCCCCCACTCTCTCTGCCTGCCTCTCTGCCTACTTGTGATCTCTGTCTGTCAAATAACTCTTAAAACAAACAAACAAACAACAAAAAACAAAAACAAAAACAAAACAAAACCAAAAAGAACACCAAACCTGTATGGTATTTTTAAAAGATAAACTGAAGCATGTTAAATTTTTTAGAAATTTTTTTGCGCATACATCAGGTGGAATCAGGCACCACTCCACCAGAAGTGGTTAGAAGAGCTCAACCAACAGGAATGAGAGGAGAGTTTGTATTTTATAGAGAAAATATGGAAGCCAAGCAAGGAAATTATTTGATTGGCTGTGACTTAAGCAGTTGCCGTTATTTGGGAAAGCCTTATTTGGCTGTTTGTAATTGGTTCGTAAGTTTCATGTCTTTGCTTTAGGTCTTGGTTATTATGTAGGCTACCAAAGTAGTAGAGCCACCCCAGGCTCATGTCCTCTTTGTTTAATCTTTACCGAAGATAAATCTAAATAAAGAGAGGAATACCATGTGTGGAAAGACCCAATGTTGTAACTGTTTCTATTGTTCCCAAATGAATTAATCAGTTCAATGTATTCTTAATAAATCTCAGAAGTACTCTTCTTGGAACTTGATAACGTTACTCTAAAAAAAAAAAAATTTGGATGGGGAAGTGAAAGGCAAAAGATAGAAGATAATTTTAAAGGAGAAGAAGAGGAGATAGAAGAATGTTTATTTATCCTACCAGAGTTCAACCCATAAAGCCATCAGAGTCAAAACAGTGATATTGGTACTAGATTAGATAAACAGGCCAAACTGAACAGAATTTAAAAATCTAAGATAGACCCATGTTTATAATAACTTGTCAAATGATGAGTCTGTACTATATATTAGTGGAGACAGGCTAGCTATTCAAGATATGGTGCTGAGACAAAAATCACTAAAATAATACTCTCAAATTTACACAAAAGTTCCAGGCATATTAAAGACATATAGAAAAAAACAAAATTCTAAAAGTTCCGTGAGAAAATTAGGAGACCATATTTATGACATCAGGATAATGAAGAGTATCTTCAATAAGCAACAAAATGCACAAACCATGAATGAAAATACTGATCAATTTCTCTATGTTAAAAGATACCATTGGTTGTGGAGGTAAGTTGTGGATTTGGAAAAGATATTTGCAAACCACAGATCTGACAGAGGATTGATATCCCAAACACATAAAGAATATCTACCCCTCCCAAGAAAAGAAGCATGTGTGTCTCTCTCTCTCCCCTTCTCTCTTTTTCTTTGTGTGTGTGGGGGTATGTCTCCTTCTCTCTACCTACTTACCTACCTACCTACGATTCATAGAAGAATGCTGAATGGCTAATGAACATATAAAAATATGTTCAACCTCACTCATTGTTCCAGTCAGGATCCACTCAGGAAACATTAATCATACCAATTTTGAACAGGGAGATTTTAATATAAAAAATTAACTAATAAAAAGTGGTAAACTGCTAAAAGAAGCTAAAAAAAAAAAACAACCCTCTAAGTGTACTACAGTTGCTACCACAGAAAACAATTATTTTTTCTAAGCTGAGGGAGAATGAATCAGGAAAGAATAAAGAAGTCAGAATACTCTGTCTTCTCTCCTAAAGCTGTCAATGGGAAGAAGACGTGGGCTGGAATCGATCCATAGAAGCAACTAACCAGTTGGCTGAGAAGCTTCCCAGAGCATGGGGGTAGTCTGGAGTCAGACTGTGCAGGCCACTGAGGTGAGTGTATGTTACTGGGTCTCTCGCATATTAATTCACTTGCTGCTGTGCTGAAGGACCCTGGATTGAGGAAGAGCTGCCTCTTTCTCTCAGTATGGCTTTGCACTCCCTCCAGTGACCTCTACTGACAGAACCTAACATAAAAGGACAGTTATTTATAGGGTACAGCTTCAGTATCACAGAACTGGACAAAAAAGCGTGGATTTGGAGTTAAGAGTTAGTAAATTGATGCTGGCACATGGGTCATCAGGAAAAATGCATGTAAAATAACAAAGAGATATCACTGACAAAACAAACAGGTATGATAATACCAGATATTGTCAAGGATGCGTGGAAATGAGAACAGTCATGCAGTGCTGGCGAGAATGTGATCAACAAAACTATTGAAGAAGAGTTGGTTATTGGGCAAAGTTGAAGGTGGGCATATCTTAGAGCATGCAATGCTACTTCTAGGTGTATATGCTGGAGGGGATATTGCACACATGGACGAGGAGATGTGTATGAGGACATCTATATGAGGACATCTATATAGATCTCCTCTGTATGAGGAGATCTATATTTAATGACTCCAAATTGGGTACAACATAAATGTCTGCTAGTAGGGGTATTATACAATAAATTGTGGGATCATTAGTGATATTTTAACTATGTAGCAATATAAAAGGTGCATTATATCTATGTGTAGCCACACAATGGTGAGTTAAAAAAATTGGCAAAAGACCTCTTTAATATATTATTTATGTAAATTTTTAAAAAGATTTTATTTATGTATTTGACAGACAGAAATCACAAGTAGGCAGAGATGCAGGCAGAGAGAGAGAGATGGGAAGCAGGCTCCCTGTTGGGCAGAGAGCCCAATGCGGGGCTCGATCCCAGGACCCTGGGATCATGACCTGAGCCGAAGGCAGAGGCTTTAGCCCACTGAGCCAACCAGGTGCCCCATTTATGTAAATTTTTAAACCACACAAAAACACACTCCATATGAGAGATTAGTAAACTTATCTATAAAGGCCAAATAATAAATATTTTAGGCTTTGTGGGCCTCATACAGTCTCTGTGACATATATACGTCTTTTTTTCATGATTTAAGAATACAAAAATTATCAGAACCCATGGGCCATATAGAACAGGCCAAGTCTGGATTGCGTAAATAGACTATAGTTTGCTGACTTCTGCTCTGTATTGTATATGGAAATGTATGCATATGAGAGCATGGATGGAAAGTCTGTAATAACTGTGACAAAATGGAGGCTGCTTCTAGAGGGAGTAATAAAATCAAATGGGTAAATTGTGGTAGAATATTAATATTTGCTGGCTTCAGGAATTGACTGCATAGTATCTCTCTTATGGTCTTCTATATTTTCTGTATATTTGATATACTTCATAACTACATAATTTGAAAGAGAACATAATGTAAACCCTGGACATATATAACTTGAAGATTAGGACAAGTAAACAGCGGGTATGAACTAGTTGAAATAGGCAACATAATTGTTTTCTATCGATTTTTGTATCATTTATATAAATATCTATATTTAGAATTAAAGCTGAGTGTCTTGTTTGTAATATTAGTTTATAGTTGTTCTCCATAATATTTAGAAAGAGATAAGGGGAAAACTGCTTAAGAAAGAAAAACATTAAAAAGATAGAGATAGAAGTCTAGATATAAAAGAAAATTATTTGAGGCAGATATTGACTTTGTGATGAAAAAAGCTAAGGTGGGCATAAAATCAGAGAAACCAACATTTTAAAATGATGGTTTTAAATGTTGAGGCATTAGCTTCATAAACATGCCGATAGTATGGATTGGGGGGTTAAGAAATTCTTTCCTATTCTTAAATTCTTATGGGAAAGCAGTAATATTTGAGTTAAAGAATAAAAATCATGACAGATTTTACTTAACAGTCATTCCATCTGCATTTAAAAAATACCTTGGAATGCAGTTGTTTTGGTAATGATAAAATTCAGGTCACAGAGAGCAGTGTTTTATAGAAATGCCAAGCAGATAGAGTACTTTTTCAAGATGTTGGAGTTCTTAGGTTTCTGTTAAATCCCTGTTGAAGGTCACAGGGCAACTTTTTCTTATGTGTAATATAATGTGGTCTAACATTAAATTGAGTAGGCTTTTAATTTTAACTTACCTAACATCTTATTGTAATACTGCCAAGAAAGTAATTTTAAAAATATGACCGAACCAAAAATAGAGGTCATTACAGGAGGGCTAGTACGTGCTCAAGGAGGTCAAAAGCTCTTTCAGAAGCATTAACTACAATTTGTAGCTCTCTGGAGAAGTAAATAAATACTATTTTCCTATGGAGCCGTAATCTTGACCAAGAAGAGAATTGTGTTGTCATGAACCTTAGCTCAGAGTCAAATGGTAAGTCATTATCTAGGATGCACAGAAAATTTAGGATTCTCCTTCATATTCCCTTGAGAAACTATTAACACAGTTAAGACTCTAAGGGCTAATTAAGGAAACACCAACAAAAATCAAATAAACAAAAAACCCAGAAAGAAATAAAAAGACAAATGAAGCTTAGAACTGATAATAACATTGGGGCACCTGGGTGCTCAGTCAGTTAAGTGTCGGCCTTTGGCTCAGGTCATGATCCCAGGGTCCTGGGATTGAGCCCTCCCTTGGGCTCCCTGCTTAGCTCCCTGCAGCTCCCTCAGCCTGTGCTCTGTGTGTGTGTGTGTGTCAAATAAACAAATAATCTTTAAAAAAACCCAAAAACTAATGACAATGTTAATTTTATAAAAAAGCACTTACTTAGTTATGAGAGTGTTCATTTAGTTGAAGCACCCATACCTCTACGTTTGATTTCCCTGAGTATAGTTTGACGATGATGATTACTGCTAAGCACCTCATGGTCATTCTCAGTTTATGTGGGAAACATCTTTAGCTTTGTGGGAGAAGCTTCTTCTAGAAATATGAAATTCATTTTGGATGATGAAACAGGTACTATAACTACGAATATAAATGAATTGCTCATTAGCAGCGTGTATGCAATTAGGTACACAGTAAAGTGAAAACCATTCTCAATGAAGAGATACAACAATTGACACAAACACTTGTACGATGTGGTCTCCTAGAGCATTTAAAAATGTATATTATTACATTTCAGGATGAAAGGTGATTTTTCTCAGGTTCTATGATACATGGTTTTGCTACTTAGCCCAATATGTAATTAATATGTTGCAAAACTCTAAGGTTGGTAATAAAGAACAAGAGAAATATTAACAGTACATATTTGATTAGCAATAAGATAGATATTTCACAAAGCTCTCGTAAATGGTGATTACCTACCAAAGTTTATGAATCAGATGATCTGATTATTAATATATTAAACATTAAATCAGTAGATTCTAGTTGGAGGCTTCCTTTAGGAATTTGTTTTCTTAAAAAGGTGTTATTACTGCTCCAACCAATTTAAATTTTTTTTAAGATTTTTATTTTTTTGACAGAGAGAGAGATCACAAGTAGACAGAGAGGCAGGCAGAGAGAGAGAGAGAGGAAAGCAGGCTTCCTGCTGAGCAGAGAGCCTGATGCAGGGCTTGATCCCAGGACCCTGAGACCATGACCTGAGCCGAAGGCAGAGTCTTAGCCCACTGAGCCACCCAGGCACCCCTGTTCCAACCAACATAAGAATTAACCACAAAATCCAAAGAGTAGGTACAAGCAAAGCGTCTATATTAGAGCCCAATCTAGCAAATTTCCCTACATAATTGATGTCATGGAATGTTGCTGGGCTAGTGTATTTCCTTTTCTAGCACTCCTGGAAATATAGGAGAGACAGGACAGCTACACTCAGTGTAGGGTTGTAATAATCAGTTTAATTAAGATAAAAAAATATTAATTCAGTGGTTTGACAATGAAGTTGGCAACACTTCTTTCTCTATGCTGCCAAAGTTATAATCTCACAAGTGTGTCTGTCAGCTGGTTTGAGGAGCTAAATGAGGGGAGTTTTCCTTTCAGGCTTCCTTGAGGAAAATATACTTTCCTCTGGTTCAGGCAATTTTCTTGTTTACTCAACACAGTTACTTTTAAGCCTCTTGACACAAGTCAAGTCCCATAGTCACCATCTCAACCTCATACCTGTGTTGCTTATATAAAAGCTAGATTCCTGTGACAATGAATGTTTAATGTTTTTGCCACAAGATGGGTAATTTCTCACTTTTGAGCAGAAGGCTAAGAGGACTTCACATGTGCAGATCCATCTGGATATGAGATTGAAGAGAATAGTAGATGTGACAACCAACCCCAGGATTTTACTGATTAGCTTATTATTAGTGTACATGGACCTCTTCAAACTATAGTCTAGGGAAGGTTGGCACAAATAGGAGCTAAAGTCTATATTTATAAAGACACATGGAATTAATTAGGTCCAGATTTATTCTCTTCCTGAGAATGCCCTCTATGAGATCCCTCACAGATGAATCTTAGACTTACTGTAGTAACAAATAATCCCAAAGTATATATTTCATATTTATCTTAATACTGGTGATTGCATATGCCATTCCAGGACTGAGGATGAAGGCGTAGCCCAAATTTAGGACATGCTGGTTTTGTGGCAAAGGGAAAAAGCAAGAGAGGTGAAGGAAACTCAGAATGCTTCCTAAAGCTTAGATGCTGCATAAAACCTTGCTACTCAGAGTTTGGTCTGATGACTAGCAATTTCAACCTCACTTGGGAGTTTATTAGAAATACAGTATCTCAAGGCCCCACTAGACCTACTGTATATGAACCATCATTTTAACAAGATCTTCAACTAATTAATAGACACATTAAAATTTGAGAAACACTGGTGTACCTCATACCTCCTCATGATCATTGACCAAAGCTCTTCAACGTGCTGAAACTCAGCACGAGTCAAGGAAGCACACAAGGAAACACCACAAGTTCCATAGCAAAGGGCAAGGATAACCTTTCAGGAAGACAGCAAAAAAAATTTGGAAAAGTCCTTAAAGCTGCTGCATGTAATACCCAATGAGACTATCTCTTGAGGTAGCTCATTTCAATTGTTGAACATTAATCATTAATTTTCATCCATTGATTCTACCTCTTTCCTAAAGAAATCTACACATTTCACATAACTTTTATTCAGCAAGTAAAATGCATTTCCTGTGTTTCTTACTCACCAATAGGTCAAGTTAAGCAGACCTCCTTTCTTCAGCATTTTTCTTGGGTTGTCCAGCCCACTATTCTGGTATATCTACTTCATAACAAAGCTATTCAGGTTGGATAAACTAGAACTGAATATGACTCTTTGGTATCTGTCCAGCAAAAAAAAAAAAAAAAAAAAGGGGGGGGGATTTTGGTCTTCCCTTAATTGTATATAATACTTCTATAATATGTTTGTATCCGATTTGTAGTAGTTGTCCTATTCTTGTGGGATACTACTGTATTTGTACCAATATCATGGAGCTTTTTCATACTGCCTGCTGTCAAACATTCCTTTCCATTCTGCATCTAAGAAACTGATTATTTGAAGTTATTATTAGGACTTTACCTTAATTTTTTTCTTAATCTGCTGAATTTTCACTTGAAATTTTTTTAATTCCAGTGTAGCTAAGATAGTGTTATATTAGTTTCAGGTGTATAACATAGTGATTCAACAATTCTATGCATTTGTCAGTTCTTATCATGATAAATGCATTCATTAATCCCCATCATTGATTTTATCCATCTCCCACTCATTTTCCTATAGTTAAGGGTCTGGGGTTTTGGGGTTTTATTTGTCTCTTATTATTTTGTTCATTTGTTTCTTAAATTCCACATATGAGTGAAATCATATGGTATTGCCTTTCTCTGACTGACTTATTTCACTTAGCATTACACGACCTAGATCTATCCATTGTGCTGCAAATTTCATTTTTCTTCCCTGAGTAGTATTCCAGTGTGTATGTGTGTGTACATACACCACATCTTCTTTCCCCATTCATCTATTAGTGGATGGTTGTGTTGCTTCTATAATTTGGTTATTGTACATAATGCTGCAATAGCATAGGGGTGCATATATCTTCTCAAAATTGTGTTTTCATATCCTTTGGGTGAATACCCAGTAGTGGAATTAATACATCATATGGCAATTCTATTTCGAAGTTTTTCAGGAACCTCTATAGTGTTTTCTAGAGTCTGCACCAATTGCATTCCTACCAACAGTGCACAAGGGTTCCTTTTTCTCCATATCCTAACACTTGTTTCTTGTGTTTTTTATTTTAGCCATTCTGATAGGTGTGAGGTGATATCTCATTGTGGTTTTGATTTGCATTTCCCTGATAATGAGTGATATTGAACACCTTTTATGTGTCTGTTGGCCATCTGTATGTCTCCTCTGCAAAAATGTCTGTTCATGATTTCTGCCCATTTTTAATTAGATGATTCATTTTTAGGGTGTTGAGTCTTACAGTTCTTTATATATTTTGGATACTAATCCTTTATCAGGCATGCCATTTACAAACATCTTCTCCCATTCCGTAGGTTGTCTTTTCATTTTGTTGATGGTTTCCTTTGCTGTGCAGAAGCTCTTTATGCTGATGTAGTCCCAATAGTTTATTTTTGCTTTTGTTTCCCTGACCAAAGGAGACACAACTAGAACAATGTTGCTGCATCCAACGTCCGAGAAATGACTGCCTGAGCTCTCTTCTAGGATTTTTATGGTTTCAGATCTCACATTTAGGACTCTCATCCATTTTGAGTTTGTTTTGGGGTGTGATGTAAGAAGGTGGTCCAGTTTCATTCTTTTGCATGTAGCTATCCCATTTTCCCAACACCATTTGTTGAAGAGACTGTCTTTTCCCCATTGCGTAGTCTTGTCTCCTTTTTGAAGAAAGATTGAGCACATAGTTGTGGGTTTATTTCTGGGCTCTCTATTCTGTTCCACTGATCTATGTGTTTGTTTCTGTGCCAGTACCATACTGTTTTGGTTACCACAACTTTGTAATAGACCTTGAAATCTGGGATTGGGTTACCTCCAGTTTTGTTCTTTTTCAGATTGCTTTGGGTATTCAGGGTCCTTTGTGGTTCCATACAAATTTTAAGATCATTTGTTCTGAGTCTGTGAAAAATGCTGTTGGTAATTTGATAGAGATTGCATTAAATCTGCAGATTGCCTTGGGTCACACAGATATTTTAACAACATTTTTTCTTTCAAACCATGAGTATGGGCTATTTTTCCATTTGTTTGTTTCATCTCTCATTTCTTTCATTAATGTTTTAAAGTTTTCAGAGTATAGGTCTTTTACTCCTTGGTTCAGTTTATCCCCAGGTATTTTATTCTTTTTGGTGCAGTTGTAATTGGGATTGTTTTCTTAATTTCCCTTTTTGTTTACTTCATTATTAGTGTATAGAAATGCAACACTTGTATTCTGTGTGTTGATTTTACATCCTGTGACATTACTGAATTCATTTATCTAGTTCTAGTAGTTTTTTGGTGGAGTCTTAAGGGTTTTCTATATATAGTATCATGTCATCTGCGAATACTGAAAGTGTTACTTCTTCCTTATTAGTTTGGATGCTTTTATTTCCTTTTATTTTTAAAGTTGTTTTTTTTTTTAAAGATTTTATTTATTTATTTGACAGAGAGAGAGAGAGAGGGAATGCAAGCAGGGGGAACAGCAGTGAGCAGCTCCCACTGAGCAGAGAACCTGATGTAGGTCTCAATCCCAGGACCCCAGGATTATGACCTGAGCCAAAGGCAAGTGCTTAACCAACTGAGCAACCCAGGCACCCCTATTTATTTTTAAATACATTTTTAAAAGGATTTTATTTTTATTTGCTAGAGAGAGCACAAGGGAGGATCCAGAGAGATGGGGAAAGCAGACTTCTTGCTGAGCAGGGAGCCCACAGGGCCAGATCTCAGGATCCTGGAATCATGGCCTGAGCCAAAGTCAGACACTCAACTGACTGAGTCACCCACGCGCCCTGGATGCCTTTTCTTTTTGCTTTCTGATTGCTGTATCTAGGACTTTCAGTACCACGTTAAATAAAAGTGGTGAGAGTAGACATCCTTGACTTACTCCTGACCCTTGGGTAAAAACTCTCAGTTTGAGGAGGATGTTAGTTTGATTTTTCATGTACGGATACCATATATGAGGTCTGTTCCCTCTAAACCTACTTGGTTGAGGGTTTTTGCCATGAATGGAAGTTTAGTTTGTCAAGTGCTTTTTCTGCATCGAGTACACTTGAAAAACTATATATGTGCTCCCAACTGTTCTTTGTTAGTCAGGACTTTCAAGCCTTGAGAGCTATGTTCTACATTCCTTCCAGGATTATCCCATTCCTTCATTATTGAAATGAACCCAAACTGTCTTAGAATCAAGATAAGACTCAAGAAACTCTTATCTTGAAACATTTCTATAGATTCACATAGGATATACAATTTTATTACCTCAAGGAACCAAGAAGTCTTTGCTGTTGCATAAATCTTGAAAGGAGATGCAGCTGATGAATCAAAATATGGGTTTTATGAGTCTTGTCAAATTCTCTGGGCCAGTTTAGGTTCATTCTCATAACATGAGAAGAGGCATCTGGGAGAAATTTTTCTAAAAGCTCAGATCACTATACATATAAAACCAAGTAATTAATGGGAGAGACTCTGAGAGTTGAGCTACTTCGGTATAATACATAATGCTTTGTTGATGTGTTAAGATATTACAGCATCAGTGTGTGAAAATTTCCAACATGGATGGGAGACCTATAAGGATAAACTTCAAAAGAATACTTGCAAACTCTGAAAGACATAAGATTCCATAAAATACACAGATAAAGATCACCAAAAAAATCATAAATTATTTTTCAGACTATGGAATAGGTAGGAAGAAGAACAACAGTAAGAGTTTAACTGGTGTTTTGTTCTCTACCGTGAATTTTTTACAAAATCCTGACCATATTTATTAAAAAAAAAATCCATGTATACTCCAATAAGCTTTACATAACATCTGAATACTTGGACCCTTTGTATTTTTTAGAGTAGTTTTAAGTTCCCAGGCATATTGAACATAAATTACATTTACCTCTTGTCCCAATATTTACACAGCATTCCCCACCATCATGATTTAGTTCTTTCTTTTGTGAGGAGCAGTAAGAATCCACAGCTAGTGTCTAAGTATCTCATTAAATATTATATCCTAGTAATTTTTTCAGAAGGTGAATATGTACCTTGCATGGGCCAAACCTCATAGTTGTTTTTAACTTGTAATTCTTTTCTTCTGAATTACACTCCCTCACTCTCTGACTTATACTGGCCGTGATTCATTCTGCTCCCCAGAATCATTTTCTTCTGCCTTTCCTTCCCTCAAATAGTAGGACCTCTTGTTTTTGTGCTATGCATGATAATTGATGATGTGAATATTATTACTAATGATTGTGCTGGATTATAGTAATATCAATTATACATGTTTGTACACAGCATTTACTGGGTGTTTGCTCTGTGCCAGGCGCTGTATGAAGAACCTTAGAAATATTATCTCATTTAAATTCTAATATCAACTCTGAGGAGTAGGTATTATTGTCTTCATTGACAGATGAGGCAGAGACGCTTTGTTAGTGATTTCAACAATGGTAAGACATGCTACACGAGAGTGGAATCTTTTTATGCATTGCTTTCTGTGCTTATCAGATAGTGTAATTTGGTCTCTTCATTGTGGTTTCTTATTTTTGATATGACTGCTGTAGTATGTGTCATGAGAGGGGTATTTATTTCTTCAGCTCACAGGTACCTGCTTCGAGGTAGGTCAGTTGCTCTCTGAAGAGACTTCTACTCCCCTGGCCCAGATTTCAGACCTATACAATGAGAATCTCTTTACAACAATGAATTCCATATCAAATAGATCTCTGTTTAACAGCCAAAAATCACTTTCTTTCAATTGCAGAGAACAGTATCCATTCAGGCAGAAGTTTCAGAAAGTTTACATTGCTCTAAAAGGGGCAGAAAATATAGTTGGTTTAAATGCTCACATAGTACTGTACTTTTTGCCACTGAATGGTTTAATCTCTAAAGCTGCCTGCTACAGAAGACTGGTCTCTATTGCATAGTGGTTAGGTGTACAGGCTCTCCAGCTAGTCTGGCTCATCTAGTACCTGGTTTTATCACTGCCTATAAAATCTGGGCAGCTTACTGAACCTTTCTATCAGTTGCTTCCTCTGTAAAGTGGGAACCACAATTGAGCCTACCTTATAAAATTGTGTGGATTGGGGTGCCTGGGTTGCTCACCCGGTTAAGTGACTGACTTGGTTTCAGCTCAGGTCATAATCTCAGGGTCATGAGATCGAGCTCTGCATCTGGTTCTGTGCTTAGCAAAGACTACACTTGGGACTCTCTCTCTCTTTCTCTGCCCCTCCCCACTGCTCGCTTTCTCTCTCTCACAAATAAATAAATCTTTAAAAATAAATAAATGAAATTGTGTACATTAAATAAATAGTATATGTAAAGCATTAAGTGTAGTATCTTATACATGGGAAAGCACTCAATATCTATTAGAACCTATCACCATTATTACTACTAATAAATATGTGCCTATACTCCTTTATGTACAACATAGTCATTCAAAGTATGGGCTCCAGAGCTGGGTCCCCATTTGCCAGCTGTGACATGAGGAAAGCTCCTTCACCTGCCTGACCCCTAGCTTTCTCATCCGTGTGATGGAGATATTAAGGGTGCATACTCCATGGGACTCCTGAGTGGCTCAGTCAGTTAAGTGTCTGTCTTCGGCTCAGGTTATCATCTCAGGGTCCTGGGATCAAGCCTCACATTGAACTCCCTGCTGATCAGGGAGCCTTCCTCTCCCTCTGCCTGATGCTCCCACTGCTTTGCTCTCTCGCTCTCTTTGACAAATAAATAAAATTTTGAAAAAAGAGTACATACTCTATAAGGTGGTAGGAAACACTTTGAATTAGGTAATATACATAAAGAACTTGCTTAAAAACTGAGTAACTATTGTTATTATTATTCTTATCATAAAGATTTCCTTCCTGGATCCATTTATCTGTGGTGGTTTTCTCCTATAAATACATAAAGGGCATACAATTTATTTCAACAAATATCACATGCTGAGTCACATGGTTTATTTTGTTATTAGGAATATCTTTTCCTCCATCTAGATTGTAAGCCCTGGCAGGAAGGGGTTCATGTTAACAGCATCACCCACATGAGCTGTCTGTACATATCTCCATTTAATGTACATTTACAAATGATTGACTATAGGATTCATATAGTATCAAGTTGCTCAGAGAAATAAACAAGTTATACTGAGTGAGTCATAAATCATCATCCAACACAGACATTGAGAACCCATTGTGTGCCTGGCACTATTTTAGGCTCTGGGTCTATCCCAGCAAATAAAGAGGTTCCATTTCAAAGAAGGAGGTTTTGTATATGTCATTCTGTGGCAATTCAGGGTTGAGAACATGCTGGTGAAATATGAAAGTGGAAAGATACGGCTGGAAAATTTTTGATGTTGAGAGGGTGAGATAGATCATAAGGAGGTCACGATGTTGATTATGTTACAGGGAGGCCTGAGGTACTTTTCTTTCAAGTCATGAACTGCTGTACTGTGTTTCCTTTAGCAGCTCGGGTTTTGCTTCCCCATCTCATTACTGCAATTCTGCCCCTGGCCCTGCCGGTCTCCTGTGTCCATCACTCATGCCTGTAGCACTTATTGGACTTTTCACTGTGACTTGGATGTTTGCTTAAATTGTGTCTCTCCTTTGATATTTATCTGATATGTTTATGTGGCACAGACAGAGAGCAAGAACAGTTTATCCATTTAAGGTTGATAATAATTGATCAGAGGTAATCTATAAAAGAAAGTGGTGGCTTGGGTAATCAAATCTACTGCATATACTGTGTTTCTGTAATAACCATCTTTATAGTTTATGAAGATTAATCTGTGCTTAAAGTGTCAAATAAAATACACAGTACTACATGTAGATCATTTATATTCCCTTGATGTTGTATTGTAGGGAACAGGGTTGGAGAGGATAGATTACAAGGTAATGAGAGCTTCCTCTGAACTGTAGGATTCTGGAGAGGCAGAGATTAAAAAAAAAAACCTTCTCTACTTCTTGCAGTTATAAGAAAGCCAGGATCAGAGATGCTCTGTTTTACTCGAGATTTTTGGGCAAGCGTGCTCCACAACTATGATTCTATCTTTCTCCGATTTTATCATATTCTCTCACTCACCTAGCAGCATCTGTTTCCTAAGTAATTTCTCATTCATTTCCTTATATTCTGATGCACTCGGATACGACATTCAAAGATCCATTGAGTACTTGCTGGGGAAGTTAATAGTGTTGAGTGATGTCTTTTTTGGTCACTCTGATACATTTAATGGCAGAAACAAGAAGACTGGATCAGCTGCTTTTTCTCGGTTCTGACCTAGTCAGTCTCTATATTTCCTTCTGACCCATTAAAAAAGGGATGAATCCTAAAAAAGTCTTCTTTCCTAACCCAGTTTTACTCCTCTGAACCTAAATAATATCCCTGAAAAGAGAAATCCGTTGCTTTTTTTTGGGTGCCTCTTACTCAAAGCTAAAACTCTGCCTTATCTATAATCTTGAAACTGTTCCATGGAACTCACAGAAATCTTAGGTTGAGTAATCAAGCCAGGCAGCTTGATTTAACAACAAAAATAAAATAAAAATAAGGCTGGAGTGATTGTGTATTAAAAAGATTCTACATTTAAGTCTAGCATGTGGCCAGTTATCAGATATTTTCAGCATGGCCAATTCCACCAGCTCATGGAAAATCTTGTATAGATCTTGTATAGGGTTAATTTAGGATGTTGAGTTTAGGGATGGAGTGGGTATCATCTTGGGAAGTACTGGGATTCTTTCTGTTCTGTAGTTGACTTATTAGAGTCAAGGATGAAGATGTTCCATCAGGTCTGTAAAAACCTACTTGGTTCTCAGATTAAGAAGAAGATGCTGACTCAATTGGCTGATAACAAAAATATCTACCCCATAAATGATTTTTAAAAGTTTGATTTGTGACTAAGATTTGCATATTTTTGTGTTATTTTGGGACAATTTAGAACCTTCTTAGCACTAGAAGATATAAATTTTAAAAGTAAAATTATATATATTTTTTTCTTTTTTAAGACTTTATTTTTCTTAGAATGGATTTGGTTGACAGAATTGCAAGGAAAATTTTGCCCATACACCCTCTGCTGCTATACTTGCATACCCACCTCTTTTCACAATGTTTTCCAACCTAGTGGTATGTTTATTACAGCTGATGTACCTGCACAGCCACATCATTACTATGCTAAGTCTATAGTATATATTAGGTTTTTCTGTTGGTATTATATATTCTATGGGTTGGGACAAATTTGTAATTAATCTCTCCCTAATTTTAATACCACACAGACTATTTTCAACACTCTGAAAACTCTCTGTGCTTTACCTATTTTTTAAATTCAAATATATAGTATTTAGTTTCAAGTGTACAGTATAGTGGTTCAACAATACTATACATTACTTAGTGCTCATTATGATAAATTACTCTTAATCCCATTCCCCAATTTCATGCATTCCCCACACAGCTCCCCTCTAAGTACCATCAGTTTGTCTTCTATAATTAAGAGTCTGCTTTTGGTTTGTCTCCTCTTTTCTTTGTTCATTTGTTTTGTTTCTTAAATTCCACATATGAGTGAAATCATATGATGTTTGTGTTTCTCTGGCCAACTTACTTCACTGCTTTCACATCATATCCTCTAGATCCATCCATGTTGTTGCAAATGGCAAGATTCCGTTCTTTTTTTTATGGCCAAGTAGTATTCCATTGTGTATATATACCACATCTTCTTTATCCATTCATCTGTCAACGGACATTTCGGCTGCTTCTATAACTCAGCTATTCTAAATAATACTGCAATAAATATAAGGAGGCATATATCTTTTCAAATTAGTATTTTCACTTTCTTTGGGTAAATATTCAGTAGTGGAATTACTAGGTCATATGGTAATTTTATTTTTAATTTTTTTTAGGAACCCCATATTATTTTCCACAATGACTACACCAGTTTCATTGCTACCAACAGTGCACAAGGGTTCCTTTTTCTTCATATCCTCACCAATACTTGTTTCTTGTGTTTTTGATTTTAGCCATTCTGACAGGTGTGAGGTGATATTGTGGTTTTGATTTGCATTTCCCTGATAATGAGTGATATTGAACACCTTTTATGTGTCTGTTGGCCATCTGTATGTCTCCTCTGCAAAAATGTCTGTTCATGATTTCTGCCCATTTTTAATTAGATGATTCATTTTTAGGGTGTTGAGTCTTACAGTTCTTTATATATTTTGGATACTAATCCTTTATCAGGCATGCCATTTACAAACATCTTCTCCCATTCCGTAGGTTGTCTTTTCATTTTGTTGATGGTTTCCTTTGCTGTGCAGAAGCTCTTTATGCTGATGTAGTCCCAATAGTTTATTTTTGCTTTTGTTTCCCTGACCAAAGGAGACACAACTAGAACAATGTTGCTGCATCCAACGTCCGAGAAATGACTGCCTGAGCTCTCTTCTAGGATTTTTATGGTTTCAGATCTCACATTTAGGACTCTCATCCATTTTGAGTTTGTTTTGGGGTGTGATGTAAGAAGGTGGTCCAGTTTCATTCTTTTGCATGTAGCTATCCCATTTTCCCAACACCATTTGTTGAAGAGACTGTCTTTTCCCCATTGCGTAGTCTTGTCTCCTTTTTGAAGAAAGATTGAGCACATAGTTGTGGGTTTATTTCTGGGCTCTCTATTCTGTTCCACTGATCTATGTGTTTGTTTCTGTGCCAGTACCATACTGTTTTGGTTACCACAACTTTGTAATAGACCTTGAAATCTGGGATTGGGTTACCTCCAGTTTTGTTCTTTTTCAGATTGCTTTGGGTATTCAGGGTCCTTTGTGGTTCCATACAAATTTTAAGATCATTTGTTCTGAGTCTGTGAAAAATGCTGTTGGTAATTTGATAGAGATTGCACTAAATCTGCAGATTGCCTTGGGTCACACAGATATTTTAACAACATTTTTTCTTTCAAACCATGAGTATGGGCTATTTTTCCATTTGTTTGTTTCATCTCTCATTTCTTTCATTAATGTTTTAAAGTTTTCAGAGTATAGGTCTTTTACTCCTTGGTTCAGTTTATCCCCAGGTATTTTATTCTTTTTGGTGCAGTTGTAATTGGGATTGTTTTCTTAATTTCCCTTTTTGTTTACTTCATTATTAGTGTATAGAAATGCAACACTTGTATTCTGTGTGTTGATTTTACATCCTGTGACCTTACTGACTTCATTTATCTAGTTCTAGTAGTTTTTTGGTGGAGTCTTAAGGGTTTTCTATATATAGTATCATGTCATCTGCGAATACTGAAAGTGTTACTTCTTCCTTATTAGTTTGGATGCCTTTTATTTCTTTTTGTTGTCTGACTGCTGGGGCTAGGACTTTCAGTGCTTTGTTGAATAAAAATAGTGAGAATGGACATCCTTGTTTTTTTCATGATTTTATGGGGAAAGCTGTCAGCTTTTGATCATTGAATATGATGTAAGCTGTGGTTTTTTCATTTATGATCTTTAGTTGATCTTATTTTGAGGTATGTTCCCTCTAAACCTAATTTGTTGAGAGGTTTTTTTTTTTTATTATGAATAGATGTTGTGCTTTGTCTAAAGCTTTTTCTGAATCTACTGAGATAAGCTTTGTTTTGTTTGCTTGTTTGTTTGTTTCATTAACACATAATGTATTGTTTGCTTCAGGGGTAAAGTTCTGTGAATCATCAGTCTTACACAATTCACAGCACTCACCAAAGCACATACCCACCCCAATGTCCATAACCCAGTCACCCTGTTCTTTACCTCCCCATTGTCCATAACCCAGTCACCCTATGCTTTGCCCCTCCTCCCTGCAACCCTCAGTTTGTTCCTGAGATTAAGAGTTTCTTAAAGTTTGTCTCCCTCGCTGGTCCTATCTTGTTTCATTTTTTCCCTCCCTACCCTCCATGACCCCCTGCCCTGCCTCTCAAATTCCTCATATTAGGAGATCATATGATAATTGTCTTTCTCTGATTGACTTATTTTGCTTAGCATAATACTCTCTAGTTCTGTCCACATCGTTGCAAATGGCAAGATTTCATTTCTTTTGATGCCTGCATAGTATTCCATTGTATCACATCTTTTTTATCCATTCATCTGTTGATGGACACCTAGGTTCTTTCCATAGTTTGGCTATTGTGGACATTGCTGCTATAAACATTCAGGTGCATGTGCCCCTTTAGATCACTACATTTGTATTTTTAGGGTAAATACCCAGTAGATAAGCAGTTTTTATCCTTTTTCTTGTTAATGTGATATATAATGTTGATTGATTTGCAAATTTTGAACCCCTTTGCAGTCCCACTTGATTGTGTTGAATGATTTTTTAAAAAATATTTTTGGATTTGGTTTGCTAATATTTTGTTGAGGATTTTTGCATGAGAGATCTTGACCTGTAGTTTTCATTTTTTTGTAATGTCTTTATCTTGTTTTGGTATCAGAGAATTGCTGGCCTCATAGAATGAATTTGGAAGCTTTCCTTCCTCTTCTATTTTTTGGAAGAGTTTGAGAAGAATAGGTATTAACTCTATATTTATTTATTTTTCTTTTTAATTAACATATAGTGTATTGTTTCAGGGGTATAGTTTTGTGATTCATCAGTCTTAACACTCCGCACTCATCACAACACATACCCTCCCCAGTGTCCCTCACCCAGCTACCCCATGCCCCCACTCCCTACCCCTCCAGCAAACCTCAGTTTGTTTCTTAAAATTACAAGTCACTTATGGTTTGTAACTCTTCTTTAAATGTTTTGTAACATTCACTTATGAAACTATCTAGTCTTGGACTTTTGTTTTGGGGGGAATTTTTTATTACTGATTCAATTTTATTGCCAGTAATTGGTCTGTTTAAATTTCTTATTTCAGGGGCACCTGGGTGGTTCAGTTGGTTAAGTGTCTGCCTTTGGCTCAAGTCCTGATCACAGGGATCGAGCCCCATGTTTGGCTCCTTGCTCAGTTGGGAGACTGCTTCTCCCTCTCCCTCCGCCTGCTGCTCTGCCTGCTTGTGACATGTGTATTCTCTGTCAAATACATAAATAAAATCTTAAAAAAAAATAAAAAAATAAATTTCCTATTTCTTCTTGACTAAGTTTTGGAAGGTTATATGTTTCTAGGAATTTAGCTGTTTCTTCTAGGTTGTCCAATTTGTTGATGTTGGGTCCCTCAAAAACAGGGTACCCCAATAATGGGTCCGTGATTAAAGGAGTGAGACTGATACAAAGCGAAGGTCAAGCAAAGCTTTATTTTGCGCCTAGCATCAGGAATCAAACCGACCATCAAACAGACCGGTCGGGGCCGCCCCTACAGAGACGACGACCCCTCCCTGCTTTCCAGACTAACTTTTATAGAGCAAAGGCCATGTGGTTGGGCCTGGCCACACACAGGTGGCCAATGAGATTGTAACACACATAGGAAACTCCACAGTGATGCTAGGTGACCAATTGAATTACAATTTACCCTAGTAGACATTTGAACCAGCCTATCACCTAGTTCAGAAGTGGCGCCCAAAAGGCGCCCAAAGGGCGGGGCCCATACTCCTTGGTAGCTAGGAGACAGTATGCGCCCCCCACTGATTGAATACCTCCACCTGGCCTGACCCACCCTTGTATTTGGGCGGTTACCTGGGACTGGTTTCCCAGGCATGCTTTTAAATAAGTTCCCCTGCGGGGGGTGGGGGGGGAGTGGGGGGGTGGGGGGGGAGTTCAATTTAAGTTTTACAACAAAATGGCAGTTCAACTGGGGTGGGGCTGCTCTGGCTGAATAGGCCCTTACATTGATATGTAATTTTTTATTATATTCTTTTATTACCTTTTGTATTTCTGTGGTGTCTGTTATTATTTCTCTTTTTTCATTTCTCATTTTATTTATTTGAGTCTTTTTTCACTCTTTCTTTGTCTCTTTTTTTTTTAGATGAGTCTGGCTAAATGTTTTAATTGATACATCCTACTGGCTTTTTAGCCACTATTTCATTTATTTGTGGTATAATCTTTTTTATTTCCTTTCTTTGGATTTTGTTCATTCTTCTTTCCCTAGCTCATGTTAGTGTAAGATTAGGTTGTTTATTTGAGATTTTTCTTGATTCTTGAGGTACACCTGTATTTATATTTCCTCTTAGAACAGCTTTTTATGCATCCCAAAGATTTTGGACTATTATGTTTTCATTTTTATTTTTCTTCATGTATGTTTTTACTTCCTCTTTGATTTCTTGGCTGACCCATTCATTGTTTAGTAGCATGTTATTTAACCTCCATGTATTTGTGTTCTTTCCGGATTTTTTTCTTGTGATGGATTGATAATTTTATACCATTGTAATTGGAAAAGATGCATTATATTATTTCATTCCTTTTCAAATTATTAAGATTTGTTTTGTAGCCAAACGTGCTCTCTTCTGGAGAATGTTCCATGTGCCCTTGAAAAGAATGTGTATTCCACAGTTTTGGGGTGGAATGTTCTGAATATATCTGTTAGATCCATCTGGTCCAATGTGTTACTCAAAGCCACTGTTTCCTTTTTAATTTTTGGTCTGAATGATCTATTGATATAAATGGGTATTAAAGTCCCCTCCTATTATTGCTTTGCTATTGATTTCTTCCTTTATGTTTGTTAATAGTTGCTTAAATGCAAAATTTTAAGTTGAACACTAAGCTATCAACCAAGGGCCACTCTCCCTGAAGTTTGGCTAATCCTGCTTCTCATGACATACCCTGGGGCACATACAAACAACCTCAGACCTCTATAGACAACAGTTTGAAAGTCACTGGGCTAGAAATTCCTAACAGGCTATGCAGACCAAAGGTGAAAAGGACAGGCTCTAAAGCCAGATGATCTACTTTCTAATTTTAACTCTGGGATTTACTAGTCCTGTGAACTTAGGAATGTCATTCAACTTTCCCCTGCTTCATTTCCTTTAGCTCTAAAATGAGAATGATAATATCAATATCATAAGGTTGTAAGAATTAAATGAGTTATTGTTGGGGTTCTTAACTGTTTATTGCCATGGACTCCTTTGGTGCAATTGAAAATAACTTTTTTTTTCAACCTGTAAAATAAAACAGGCGCCTGGGTGGCTCAGTGGGTTAAAGCCTCTGCCTTCGGCTCAGGTCATGATCCCAGAGTCCTGGGATGGAGCCCGCATGAGGGGGCGGGGGGGTGTCTCTGCTCAGCAGGGAGCCTGCTTCCTCCTCTCTCTGCCTGCCTCTCTGCCTACTTATGATCTCTGTCTATCAAATAAATAAAATCTTTAAAAAAAATAAAACATATAGACTCATAAAGAAGCCAACCAATAATTTTTAAATAGAGTTATCAAATTGTTAAAGGTCATATCATATAGTAGTATATATGATTCTTTACACATTAAATAAAAAGATCTGATGCTAAGTCTAATAATTCATAATTTCGATGTAGTGATGAGCTTAAACAATGATTTTAAGGTATATGTTGTAAAGTGCAATATGTGATGAAAATATTTGTGATTTCTTTTGAAGGAAATGCTAAATTTCTACTGAAAAGGGTGCTAAATTTCAGTTAAAGGTTATTGATAATATATAATTTTTCCATTTAAATTTATGAACTCCTGATTTTTACTGGACTCCAAATTGAGAACCCTAGTATTAGAATGTTTAGCCACAGTATCTTATAGATTGAGAGTTTGAGACATACTTCTCATTACAATTATTACCATCATCATCACCACTCTCATTATTATAGAAGGGAGGAATATATATTTGGAATTCTTAATTTAGCAATAATGTTTTGATAATGTTATAATATAATAATAATGTTATAAATGTTATATAATAATGTTATAATAATAATGTTATAATGTAAATATAATAGTGTTATAATATAAAACATTATTTAATAATATTTCAGTTTAAGATACTAAAAAATAAAGTTGAGTATTTGCTAACAATATGGCATAAAATATGGCAGAATCAACTTTTTAAAAAATTTAAATTCAATTTAGTTAATATATAGTATAGAATTGGTTTCAGGAGTATAATTTAGTGATTCATCCCTTACATATAACACCCAGGGCTCATCCCAACAAGTGCCCTCCTTAATACCAATCACTCATTTAGCCCATCCCCCACCCACTTTCCCTCCAGCAACCCTCAGTTTGTTCTCTTAACTGCAGAGTCTCTTATGGTTTGCCTACCTCTCTGTTTTTATCTTATTTTATTAGAAACTCTATACAAGAACATTTTCTTAAAGCCAAAATACCCAAGTTTACACATATCAACAATTAGATGACTGCTATATCTAAAGTGTTTTCACTTATATCTGTTTTGCAGGGTTTTTTTCCTTTTCAGTGATAATCCTAGTATGTTCTTGTTCCCGTCTCATCAGTAATCTCTACCTTTTGTCACATTGAATAGATAAATAATGTGCCTTTAAAAAAAACCACTGAAAGTTATACAAATTTATTCAGAAGTCTCTTGAGAGACTGGCCCCCAACAAGAGTAATATTGCTTGACTTAACAGCTTAAATTAGTTTTGCCTGTGTTTATGCTTTTAGAAATGTACCACACCTCTCAGTCTGGATTAGTTCAATCAACATTATGTTTCTCAGTTGCATCCATGCTAATTCATGTAGTTGAAGTTATTAGTTGCTGAATAACATTCCATTGTGTGACCATACCACAGTTTGTCCGTTTTTCTTTATAGGCATTCAGATATTTTCCAGTTTGTGGGCATTAAGAATAAATACAACTGTTCTGGGACTTAGCTAAACATGTGAATGATTACTGTTTGGCGTTTATCTATGAGTAGGGTTGTTGGGTCTAACTGTATAAGCTAACACACGGGATGGAATTATCCAGTCAGAGACCCACATAAATCACAGGGATCTTATCCTTTAGCAAACTTTATTAAATAATTTCTATTTGAAGGCAATTGAAAATTTCAGGAAGAGCAGAGAGAGGTTTAGGTCATCAAAGGTAGTTTCCCAGGACCTATCTTTTTCTGTCCAACATATGGCTCAGAATAATGGATAAGATCTCTATGTTACATCTGCAAAGTCACTTCACACAGCAGGAGCATTTAAATTGTGAAGCCAGGGAGCTGTGTAGCTTAGGTGAAATCCTCCAGAGGGCCATTTCTCATAAACCTTGGGTTCTTTTCCTATAGATAATTCTTGACTAGGACATCCTAAGCAGGGGATTTCAGAGATAAGGTCACTTCTTCCTAGCAAATATCATTAGTCTATTTATCCACAAGTCCATTTATGAAGAAGATTAGACTGGATGACCCCAAGAGCTTTTCTCGCAAGGACTTTTCCTTGGTGTAGTGATTGGATCAAAACCCAGTTGTTTTAACTCCTTCCTCTCAACATAGACAGCTTTAACAGATACTGCCAGTTTAACAAAATGATTGTACTAATTAGTCTTCCAGCAGTAATACATGAGCATTTTGATTGCTCTACATCCTCGCTAACACTTATTTTCCATTGTTGTTGGTTTGTTTTCCTTTCCATGATCACGGTAGGTGTGTAGTGAAACCTCTTTGTGGCTTTCACTTGCATTTCTGTGATGACGGTGAAGATCTTCATTGGCTTTTTGGATATCCTCTTTTGTAAAGTGTTTGTTCAGCAATTTTTCCCCATTTTGTACTGGATTTGTGTGCCCTTTTCCTGTTGATCTATAGGAGCTCTTTATATATTCAAGGTAGTTTTTCTTTTTTTAAACATTCATCACCACACTCAGTTACAGAACTTAAAATTTTTTTTTGTGATGAGACCTTTTTAGATTTACTCTCTTAGCAACCTTCAAAAATATGGAATGCTTTATGAAGTTGTGTGTCATCCTTGCCCAGGGGTCATGCTAATCTTCTCTGTATCTTTCTGATTTTAGTGTATGTGCAGCCAAAATGAGCATGAGAATAGATTTTTTAAAAATATTCTATTATGAATATATTTTCCCACTTCATGTACTACCTTTATACTCTTATTAGTAATTTTTTTTGATGAATACAAGTTCTTACTTTTATTATCCAGTTTTCCCTGTGTTTTTAAAATCTAAAATGAGCTAATAATGACCGTCCAAATTTCTTCATCCATTAGTCCTAGTTTGGGAATTAAAGGACCCCAGGAAGCCTGAATGAGAATGATGCCTTAGAAGGAGGGAAGAAGAGAACCATGAATGATTTAATGCCCCTTTGGTCATTTCACACAACCACATAATTTATTTGTCACATCTTATGCTCTGAATGGTTGGCCTTATTGCCTTCTGACAGTTTTGGCATTAGAAGATTTGAGAATTTGTGGCTTTTTGTGGCTTAGCAGTATCTCTTTGCTACTTTTGGTTCAAAATACATTGCTTAATCCATACCTCCCATATCAGATAAACAGAAATTGGGTGTGTATTCTCTACCCAGTACTATAACCAAATACATTCCATACCTGCTTTTGTTCCCTAGATACAAATAATTTTTTTTAAATTTTCAGAGAAAAATGGAGTTCCTCACTAAGCTGCTTCTTCAGCCCCTTCTTAATGTTCACTTGTTTGAACAGAAAAATTATAAGAAATTTGTCTATAGTTCTTAATTCTAAATATGTAACTGTGTATTTGTATTGTCAGGTTTTGGATTTTAGCCATTCTAATAAGTATATAGTGATATATTGTTGTTGTTTTAATTTGCAATTCTCTAATCACAAGTGATGTTAAGTATATTTGCATATGCTTATTTGTCATCCTTATGTTCCCTATAGTGTTCCCGTTTTCTGCTTGGGTCACTTCTATTTTTATTGTTGAGTTTTGAGTTATTTGTATATTTTTAATATAAGTGTTTTATCAGATACATCTTTTGCCTGTATTATCACCAAGTCTGGGGCCTGTCTTCATTCTCTTAGTAGTATCTTCCACAGAGCAGAAGTTTTTAATTCTAATACAGTTCAACATTTTTCTTTCATGGATGTGCTTTTGTATTGCATCTAAAAATACCTTGCCAGGCCCAAGAACACCTAAAATTTCTATGTTTTCTTCTAAATGTCTAATGTCTAATGTACTTTACATTTAGGTCTATGATCCCTTTTGATTTTATTTTTGTGAAAGGTATAAAGACTGTGACTAGATTCTTCTTTTTTTCAATGTGGGTGTCTAGTTGTTCCAGCACTGTTTGTTAAAAAGACTGCCTTCTCCATTGAATGGCCTTTACTTTTCTGTCAAAGATTGTTTGACTATATCTGCGTGGGTCAGTTTCTGGGCTCTCTGTTCTTTTCAATTGATCTATATGTCTATTCTTCTGCCAATACCACATTGTTCTGATTACTGTAGATTAGTAAGTTTTGAAGTTAGTGTCAGTCCTGAAACTTTCCACTTTTTTATTGGTTTGTTGACTACTCCAGGTCTTTTGTCTTTCCATATAAACTTTAGAATCAATTTGCTCATATCCATAAAATAGCTAGCTGGGATAATGATTTGGTTTGAATCTATAAGTCAAATTAGGAACAACTGAAATCTTAACACTACTGAGTTTTCCGGTCAATGGCTGTGGAATACCTTTCCATGTATTTAGATCTATTTTTAATTCTTTTAATCAGAATTTTGTGGTTTTACACAAATATACAAACTGCATATTTTGTTAGGTTTATTCTTATGTACTTCATTTTTTGGGGGGTGCTATTGTAAATGGTATTGTATTTTTCACTTCTAATTCCAATTGTTCATTTCTGGAATGTAGGAAAGCAATTAACTTTCATATATAAACCTTGTACCCCGTAACTTTACTGTAATTGTATATTAGTTTCAAGAGTTTTGTTGTCAATTCTCTGGGATGTTATATGTAGACAATTACGTTATTTGCAGAAAAGGGCTATTTTAACTCTTCTATCTATAGATCTATCTATCTATCATCTATCTATATCTTAATTGTATTTGCTAGGACTTCCAGTACAACATTGAATAGGTATAGGAGAAGGGACATTCTTGTCTTCTTCCCAATGTGAAGGAGACAGCATCCGGTTTCTTAGCATAAGTATGATGTTACCTGTAGGGGTTTTGTAGATGTTCTATTCAAGTTGAAGACATTTTCCTTTATTCTTAGTTTGTTGAGAGGTTTGTTTGCTTGTTTGTTTTAATTGTGAATGGATGTTGGATTTTGTCAAATGCGCTTTTTGCATCAGTTGGTGATGTCATTTGTTTTTTTCTTCTTTAGCCTTTGATGTGGTGGATTATATTGATGGATTTTCAAATGTTAAATCAGTCATGACTGCCTGCTATAAATATCACTTGGTGCATGTTGTATAATGATTTTTATACATTGTTGAATTTGATTCGCTAATATTTTTTGAAGATTTTTGCATCTATGTTCATGGAAGACATTTTTCCTTTCTTTCAATTACTTTATTTGGTTTTGGTAGTAGAATGGCCTTATGAAATGAGTCAGAAAGTGTTCCCTCTGTTTCTGTCTTGTGGAAAAGACTATGGAGGACCAGTATCATTTCATCCTTGAATATATGATAAAATACATCGGTAAAACCATATGGGCCTGGTATTTTGATTTGATTTCTTTCATAAATATACAACTATTGAAGTTATCTTTTTCTCCTTGTATCATGTTTAGTAGTTTGTATCTTTCAAGGAATTGGTCCATTTCATTTAAATTACAAATTTGGGAACATAGAGTTGTTCATAATTTTTATTATCCTTTTAATATCCATAGGATCAGTAGTGATGAGCCTTCTTTTACTTATATTAGTAAGTTAGGCCTTCTCTCTTTTTTTTTTTTCTTGGTTAGCCTATAGGTTTATAAATTTTATTGAACTTTTCAAAGAACCAGCCTTTAATTTTGTTGGCTTTTTATATTGATTTCTTGATTTTAATTTTACTAATTTCTGCTCTTATTTTAATTATTTTTTCTACTGCCTGTTTTTCACTTATAGTACTCCTCTCTCTCTCTCACACACACACACATATTCTCTCTCTCACTCAATCATCTAAGAAGGAAATTTAGATTACCAGTTTTCAGGTCTTCTTCTTTTCTAATATAGATAATTTTGTGCTATAAATTTCCCTCTAAGCACTGCTTTTGCAGCATTTCACAAATTTTAATGTTTTATTTTCATTGTCATGTAGTTCAAATATTTAAAAATTTCTCTTAAAACTTTTTTTTGGTCCATGAATTATTTATATGCTATTTAGTCTGTAAATATTTTTGGATTTCAAGCCATCTTGCTGTTATGGATTTCCAGTTTAATTCCATTGATATCTAAGAACATACTTTGTATGATTCCTATTTTTTAAAAATTCTTATGGTATGTTTATACGCCAGAATGTTGTCTATCTTGAGCCATACTCCATATCAGCTTGAGAATCATATGTATGTTTTTCTGTTGTTTGATGGAGTGTTCATTTTGGGGAGGGGGGTAGCAAAATAAGGTTTATTGAACAATAGCAAGATGATAATACAAAGCTCCTGAGGAGGGAGGGGACCCAAAGGGGTTGCCACCAGAGTTTCTAAGTCTAGGGGTTTTTATGGGTTTGTTGGCCTGCTGTTTTAATCGGATTAACCATCCCTGTACCTGCCATCTGATCAGATTTTTCTTACCTATCAGATGGAAAAGCGTGGGGAGCTCTTTCTAGGGCAGTGTAAAATCCTTTCAAGTGTGGTTTCCTCTTAGGGTGGAGGCCCCTTCTCCCTGCCTGCCTTCCAGTTATCCTTCATCATTCCCCCTCTGAAGAGGTAACCCTAACTGCTGTTAGGGAAGAAGGTTGATGACCAATCATAGCTACTTCCTGCTGGTCAGGGGTATTGGATGGGACAACAGTGAGTATTCCTTTCATCCAGATCTATCAAGTGGCCCCATGTAGATGTCTGGTTTGACTGCCATGTGAGGCTTCTGAACCACCACCATTTGGAGTTTGATGACATTTATTCTGGAAGATATAAAGTGGGTTAGGGCATTTAGGAGGCAAGACCCAAAGCATAATGCAAGACTGAATACAGCCAGTCTGGCAAGAGATAGAGGATGTTTTAGTGAACTCCCCAAATACTGTGAGGAGAGGGCAGGCAAAAGGCACTTCAAGACTAGTTTGAGGTCCTCTCTGGGTTCGCAGAGGGATTTTGGTTTCTTGTTGTTTGTCCCCCCAATGTGGGACCAGGGTTTGACTCTGAAGGGATAGATCCAGGCTTCATTTTGACTGCTATTGGAGTTGCTAAAAATCACTGTATATAGGCCTTCCCAGACCAGCTCTAACAAGCACTTGCTTCCCAGGGTGAAAATGGGACAAGTTGGTTATTTGGGGGCTGGGAATTAGGAAGCTCCTTATAAGAGGGATGAAGTGATTAAAGTCCAAAGCCTTGGCTACTCCCTCTGTTATCATTCTGAAGGGCCTAGAGGAGTCCAAACCAAGGGATTTACTAGTGCCTTTTTCACTTCTGAGGCTTTTTTGGTTTTATAGGAGAAGGCCTCAGTCCAGTGCATGAAGGTATCTACCCAAACCAGGAGGTACCTGTACCCATGCATTTTAGACATGAGTGAAGTGCACTTGCTGATCTTCCCTAGGTAACTTCTTACTTGCTATTTGCCTCTGGGGATTTGTGAATGGGAGGATGGGTTGTTCTGGCAGGCTTCATACGTTTTTAAAATGTTTTAATAGCCCTATCTAAATTTCTCGCTGTAAAGAGTTTGCAGGTCATTTGTAGGGTTTTATCTTGACCTAAATGGAAGGTTTGGTGTGTAGGGTTTTTAGGACCTTCCATTGGTTAGTGGCTGGCAGATGAAGCCTAACATCCTCTGCCTGGAGCCAGCCTGTAGACCGGGGAGTATACCCCTGTTCTGTTGCCCATTGTCTTTCCTCAACTGAATATCAGGGTCTTTCCTGGGTTATGGAACCATCCCAGACTAAGTGGACAACCACAGGGGTAGTTGAGCTGACAGATGAATTTGAGGCCGCATTGGCCAATCTGTTCCATTCTGATACTTCATCTGCTCCTTTTTGGTGTCCCTTGCAATGTACAACTGCTATTTCTGGGTATTGATTTATGGCTTGCAGAAGCTGTGTGATTTCCTGATGATACTTGATAGGAGAACCTGACACAGTTAGAAAATGTCTCTTTCCATATTGTACCATGGGTGTGTAAAACCAGGGAAGCACATTTGGAGTCAGTATATGTGTTGACTCTTGTCCTTACTAAAAGCTCAGGTGAGTGCCCTCAGGTCAGCCAGTTTTACATTTGACCCAGGTGGGAGAGGGTTACTCTCTATTGTTTCATATAAAGATCCAGCCTCCAAAACCCTCAGTTGTTTCTCAGAGTCCACAGTCTCTCATGCTTCATCTCTCCCTCTGATTTCAGAGGGGAGGGGGGTGGGGGGATAGGTGAGCCTGGTGGTGGGTATTAAGGAGGGCACGTATTGCATGGAGCACTGGGTGTACTGGCATAAACAATGAATCTTGGAACACTAAAAAATAAAATAAAATTATAATGAAAAATAAAAATAAAATAAAATAGTATGTTTATAGCAAAAATAAAATAAAATCACATCCAAAAAAAATTAACTAACTAACTAACTAAATAATCCAACCTTTTGGGTGCCCTGTTCAATAAATGAAATAGAAAATAAAGTCCATTCTGGATTTTCTATTGGGGTTTCTTTTAAGTCCTCCAGGGCAGCATAGGTTTGGGTTATGATTTGCTGACAGTCATGCTCTGACCCTGTGCCTCCTTCTAGAAGGAAGGTGGTGGGATTTAAAGTTAAGCAAGTTTTCATTTGCATGACTGGGCCTTCCAGGAAGAATGCCTGGTATCTCAGAAGGCAGCTATCCATGAGCCAATGATGCTATCCATTGATAGGAGGCCTTGGGTATTATGAGGGGTGTAGACAGTAAGATCCTGTCCCAGAGTTAGTTCTGTAGCTTCCTACTGGTTGTTGATCTGGCCCCTGGGCCTGGGTTAGGACACCCAAAGCCATTCCCTTTCTTTCTGTCACATACAAGTTGTAAGCCTTCCCAGTAGGAATACTAAAAGCTGGGGCACTGAGCAAGGCCCTCTTGAGATTTTTTTTTTTCCCCTCTTGAGATTTTTAAAAGATTTTTTTCTGACTCTGGATCCCAGACTCTGGATGGGTACTGGCTATTTGGGTATCCTTGATCAGCCAATAGAGGGGGCATGCTATTTCCCTGTATCCTGGTATCCACAAGCAGCAGTGTCCTGTTATGCCCAAAAAATCTTTCCAGCAAGGGGAAGTTGTGGAGTGCTTAAGGTGTGTGGGAACAGGCACTGCTGTTAAGGCCTGACCCACTTCAGCCTGAGTTGTTCAGACTTGGGGATTAATGTTAGCCTCAACTAAGGAGAGGCAACTGCTGGTCTGCCCAGGGACTATCAATATGAAAATTAATACCTCTACCTAAGAGAGGTGTAGGGCCCCTAGGCATTAAGAAAGAGTGAGAGAAAATTGGATCTCTCCAGGTGCATCCCAGAAGGGACGGAAAAAATTTGGCTTATGGGTCACCCTGTGATGCCCTTAACGACAATACTGCGATTGAACAGTTGGCCCTGGGTAGAGAGTAGAACAGAAAAGGTGGCTCCAGTATCAAGGAAATCGACTGGTTTTCCTTCTATAGCCAAAATTACCTGAGGCTCTGGGTTCTCTATGGTGAGTGTTTCAGAGGAGCCATCACATAGAGCCCCGGGCTCCCTCAGTCCCGATCTGGGGCGCTGGCCACTTGAGCCCTCACAGATTGAGGCCCCTGAGGGCATTCAGATTTCCAGTGTCCCCTTCCACAAGTGGGACAAGGGTTACAGGGCCTTAGTTTTTGCCATTGGGGGCATTCTCACTTCCGATGTCCTGGGTGTCCACAGAGATGTCATTTGGTGCCAGGGCTTTGGGAGGCCAAGCTGACAATGGCATGCAAGGCCACAACCAAAGCCTCAAGACATAACTTTAGCTTCTGTTCCTCACTCTCCTCTTGGTCCTGACTGTAAAAGACCCAGTTGGCAGCTCATTAGAGCACTTCTAGAGTCCCCTTGGGGCCAGCGGCCAACTCTTGCAGTATTTTCCCAAATATCTGGGCACCAGCAGGGTGGTGCCTACAAGAAGTGGGGAAAAGACATCCCTTACCTTAGTTTCTTATAGATGACCAAGGAGACTTGGGAAGAGAGCAAAAGGCATCCCCAACCTCAGTTCCTCTTCATGTTTTCCTGATGTGTGGCCCTAGCTATTCAGGTGACTGACAGCCAGAGCCTGTCAGTCAAAGGTGTGGGCGAGTTACACTTACCCAGGCTTGCCTCTACTTCCAGAGAGTGACCCTGGTTTCCCCATTCTTAAGACTCCCTTAGAAGTCAATGGATACACCAGACTTCTTTTAGTGGAGTTATTCTGTCTGACATAACACCCAATTATCTTTTAGTAAAATTTAGTAAAATTGTTCTGTCTGATCTGTTCTGGTCTGTTCTGTCTGGTCTGTTCTGTCAACTATTAATAAAAATTAAAAATCTAAATTTTGTTTTTACCTTCTTTGATGCTCTGCTTCTTTTTTTTACACTGATCCACATTTCTGACCTATATATATATGTATGTATGTGTATATATATATATATATTTTTTTTTTTCTCCAGAAAGGACTTTTAACATTTCTTGTAGGTAGTTTTGTTTGTCTGAGAAAGGCTTTATTTCTCTTTCATTTTTGAAGGGTAAAATTCACTAGTATAGAATTTGAGGTTAGTGTTTTTTTTTTTCTTTCAACAATGTAATATTTTATTCTACCCTCTTCTTGCTTGCATATTTTCAAGAAAGAAGTGCAATGTAACTCATATACTTGTTTCTCTGTAGGTAAGATGTTCTCCCACCACTGCGGACTTCTTTCAAGATTTTCTTTTTGTCTTTGGTTTTCTACAGTTTGAATATAATATACTTAGGTTTGTTTATTTTATTTTGTTTGTTATATTGCTTATTTATTTTATATTTGTTTTATCAGAGCTTCTTGGGCCTGTGGTTTGGTATTTATCATTAATTTTGGAAAATTCTTAGTTATTAATACTTTAAATATTCTTTCTTTCTTCCCATCTCTCTGTCCTTCCCCCCACCCCCCAAGACTTTATTTGTTTATTTGACAGAAAGAGAGAGAGAAAGAGCACCAGTGCGAAGGAGAAGAAGCAGGATCACAGCTGAGCAGGGAGCTGGATGTGGGGCTCCATCCAAGGACCTCTGGGTATCATGACCTGAGTCCAAGCAGGTGTTTATCCACTGAGCCACCAGGCACCCCTGTCTTTTCCTTTTGAAATTTCAACTAAGTATATTTTATACCTTTGAAATTGTTCCACACTTCTTGAATATTCTGTTCTTTCTTTTTTCCTTGATTCTATTTTATCTTTGCATTTCAGTTTTTGAAGTTTCTACTGACATATTTTCAAGCTCACCGTTTCTTTCCTTTTCTGTGTCCAATGTACTGATGAGCCCATCAAAGCATTCTGCATTTCTTGTTACTCTATTACTGATTTGCAGTGGTTCCTTCTGATTCTTTCTTAGAGTTTCAATTTCTCTACTTACATTATCTATCTGCTCTTGCCTGTTGTCTGAGTCCTGAACATATTAATCATCATGATTTTAAATTCCTTATCTGATAACCAAAATCTGTGTCCTGAGTCTGGTTCTGATGCTTTGTCTCTTCAAATAGTTTTTCCTTGCCTTTTAGCATGCATTGTAAATATTTTTTATTTTTTAAAAATGATAGGTCAGGTTTTATTTATTTTATTTATTTATTTTTTTAAAGATTTTATTTATTTATTTGACAGAGATCACAAGTAGGCAGAGAGGCAGGCAGAGAGAGTGAGAAGGAAGCAGGCTCCCTGCTGAGCAGAAAGCACAATGCGGAACTCGATCCCAGGATCCTGAGATCATGACCTGAGCCGAAGGCAGTGGCTTAACCCACTGAGCCACCCAGGCACCCGATTTTTTTTTTTTTAAAGATTGATTTATTTATTTGAGGGAGAGAGCTGGGATGTATGCAATGTGAATGGGTAGAGGGGCTTAGGGGGAGAATCTTCAGACAGACTCCCTGCTGAGCACAGAGCCTGAAGGGGAGCTTGATCTCATTTTGCAAGAGACCAAGACCTGAGCCAAAAATAAGAATCTGAGGCTTAAACAACTGAGCCACCCAGCCACCCTAACATGCATATAAAGTTTTACTTAAAGTCAAGTATGATGTATAGATAATAGAAACTGAGATGTATAAGCTTTAACTGTGAGGCTTTATGCTAATGCGGTTAGGAGCTGGATTTTGTTTCAGGTTTGCTGTAGCTGCAGGTGTCAAGAACTCCTCCAGTATCATTGTTTTGGCTCCTCCCCTCCCACTTTTGTCTCTTGTTTCCCCAATAACTTCTCTTAAACAGTAGCTTTCCTGTATTAGCTTCTTCAGCTGATATCCAGGAGCTCTGTTGCGGTGGTGGCGAGGTGTGGGAGAGGGGAAAGTGTCCACAATGTTGTGATTAAGACTCAGTCTTTCCGCAGACCCTTACCCCTGGATTGCGACCTTCACAAGTAACTCTTCGCCCTCTCCTCCCCTGCTCCCTTCCTCTTAGGTGAGGCTGGAAGGGAGTAGAGTTAGATAATTACACTTTTCCCAAGTAAGATAAGGATTTTATAAAGTCCTTTCCCTTTGTTATGGAGAAAAACTCAGGGCACATTTCAAAAGCATTACTTTCCTTCTCCCGCTGGGAGAGCCCTGAGGGGGCTTTTTTTGGATCTTCACCTGAGAACCTGGTAGACTTGCTGAGAGTAAAATATTTAAAGGTGTGCCCCGCCCTCCCACAAGACTGTACCCTCGGGTGTTCTCACTCTCAAATTAGTCCAGACTCAGCCTCTAGCAATTCACTAAAATTACCATTTAAATGTTTCTAGCAGTTTATGGATCCAGCAGCTTCGACTCCAACAGATCTCTTATGTGATTCTCTGTATTCAATTTATCTCTCCAGATTTGTAGTAGTTTGCCCTGTGACTTCAGCTTTCTAATCGATCCAAGAAGTCACTGGTTTCCAGTTTGTCCAGCTTTTTTCTTCGTGTAAGAATCAGTGTCACTTCTTCCAAGCTTTTCATGTGTCTAGCGGGAACTAGAAGTTGAATATCTTTCTTGTAAATAAAAGCGTAAGACTTTGTATTTAACAATTTCAATGAATATGGAATTTTCACGGAGTTTCTCAGTCAAGATGATTTAAAAACAAATATAAATGAATATATTGAAAAGTAAAGTAGCCAAACCTTACTTATCCAAAGACTTATTTTACTTACAGATTGTCTGTAGCTGTGCCTTGTCACATTTTCCTCCAAGTGTTTCTGATTTGGAGCACTGCTCTTGGTCAATAAGACTTACTTGAGTAGTTGGGAGTGGGGAAGAAAGAAGACGGGGAAAAAAATCCAGCCTAAGATGTGTTTTTCTCCGTTGGAAGCATAAGGTAAGCAGCGAGGAACGAAGCTGAGATAAAATGCAGAGTTGGGATTGTGGAAATGAATTATATTCTTTCTCAGGCCACTATTATCCCTAATTGAGTAGACTATATAGAAAATAGGACTGGAAAGAGTTTGGTGGGTGTTACTAAGGGAAAGACCTTCAAAAGTGTGAGATTCATTCTGTTCACCTTGTGAAAAATTTCACTTCATTCGCAGCGACTAACGCAGTTTTGAAAGCCTTTTTGTCATATTCATCATCAGAGAAGGCTTATCCTATTCAAGATTTGACAGTCTTTTAAAGACCTACTTCTGTGACAATTTGCCTCCACTAAAGAGGAAGGGTTATACATTAGCATCTGGGATGCTATACCGCGAAATTTTTTGTTTAAGGTTTTATTTATTTATTTGAGAGAGAGAGCTTGCATGTGTGTGCATTGGCGGGGGTGGAGGGTGGTCAGAGGGAGAAGCAGACTCCCCACTGATCAGGGAGCCCTATGACATGCTAAGACCAGAGCCAAAGGCAGACCTTTAACTAACTGAGCCACCCAGGCACCGCTATATCATGAAATTTTGAGTCTCTCCACCCCAACCACCCCCTGCCTGCCTATTAGCAGGTGATATTCTTGGAGCTTTCATTCTGAAAAACATAGTGTAACCTAATTAGGAAGGCAGGTAAAAATGCTTTCACAAACATTAATGCTTAATGGGCAATGTACAGCTCTTGACAAAGCACCACTTAGAACAATCTTGTTTTCTAAAAGAACTCTGTATGCTAGTTACCTACTGCTGCTTCTAAACATTCTCCTAAATTTAGTAGTTTAAAATCACAATCTTGTATTGTCTTTCAAGGTTTCTCTAGGCCAGAGATTTGGAAAGGACTCAACCAGGCAGTTCTCCCTGGTGGTCTCTCAAGTAGCTGTGGTCATCTCAAAGTATGCTTTGGGTTGGAGGATCCTCTGTAGGGTGGCTCACTCAGTTGGCTGGCAATTTGATGCTGACTATTGGTGTCAGTGACCTCAGCTTCTTTCACCTGGGTCTCTCCAATGGGTAGCTTGAGCGTCCTTATGGTAAAGTGGCTGACTTCACCCAGAGTAAGCAATCCAAGAACCCAAACATCCAAACTGGAAGTTGTAGTGTTCTTTATTACTTCACCTTGAAATACATTCCCACTACATTCTCTTGGTCAATGGTAGCATGATTCAGCATAGAAGAGTATAAAACAAGGACATAAATAGCAAGAAGTATGATTATCAACAATAGCTAAATTATGGAAACAGCCCAAGTGTCCATTGACCAATGAATGGATAAAGAAGATGTGGGGTGTGTGTATGTATATATATGTGTACACACACACACACACACACACACACACACACTAGAATATTACTCAGCCATCAAAAAGAATGAACTCTTGCCACTTGTAACCACATGGATGAAGCTAGAGTATATTATGCTAAGGAAAATAAGTCAGTCAGAGAAAGACAAATAACCATATGATTTCATTCATATGTGGAACTGAAGAAACAAAACAGGTCAACATAGGGGAAGGGGGAAAAAAGAGAGGGAAACAAAACATAAGAGACTCAACTATAGAGAATAAACTGAGGGTTGATGGAGGGGAAGAGGAGTGGGGCTAAATGGGTGATAAGTATTCAGGAGGGCACTTGTGATGAGCACTGGGTGTTATATGTAAGTGATGAATCACTAAATTCTACTTCTAAAACCAATATTACACTATATGTTAATGAATTAGAATTTAAATAAACAATTGAGACAAAAAGAATACTATAAAAAAGGATTTAAAAATTTAAAAATATTACTGATTACTCTTTGTGGTGGGTCTAGATACTCACATTTAAACATGACCTCCTATTTGTTTTTGATGCTGATTATCACGATTGGAGAAATACCTTGCTCTGGTTCTTTCTAAAGGAATTGTGGATCATCATGGATAGCTTGGAAGCTCACTACTGATCAAACACCTATTTCATATTTTTAGAGGTAAGTAATAATTTTTATCATTTTAAAATGTGTGCATTTTAAATTACTTTTTGTCCACACAACAGTTCACAACAGAAGTAAACCTATCTCTGTTATTCAGTTTTTTTAAATACTTCTAAAATTATTTCATGTTTATGTACTTGCAGTAGTCTAATGGTTTATTCTTGTTTTTCTCCAATATTATTCCTAAAAACTTATGGGGAAAATATTTCTCTATAATAGCAATATGAAAAGTTAGAGTCATCTACTAAATCTAGTTCTGTGTCTTTTGAAGAGATAGTCTATATCTATAGAAGATAGTCTATATTCATATCTGTGTTTTGTGTGCAGTGAATTTTAAGGTTAGATTCAGTCATGCTATTACGGGTTTCACCAAGTTAAACGTGCTTTGTTTTCTAGCTGTATTCTTTCACAACATAAGCCTTTAATCTACATTTGCTGCAGATCTCCAAGAAGGGGCAATAAAAAGCAGCCTTTCCAAAAGTTATTGGATCATGGAACACTTGGCCTTGTGGGTATTTTGCATTGGTGTTTCATGAAACATACTTTAGGAAGTGTTAAATATCTTATTTCACCCACATATTCTCTCTCTATAAAGTGTAGTATTATTAGCAATGTTTATATTTGAGCCTTTCTCCATGCCTTCCTGCAGTTTATTTCCCCTTGCTATAGCCAGTGTGTTTGTTCTTTAATGCGGCTCTTACCCAACTACATACAAAACTTCAAATAATCTTCTAGTTTTTCTTAGGATAAAAACCAGTCTCTTTAATAAGCCATTGCATAGTCTGGCCCCTTTTTTCTACATTCACACTGACCTTCTCTCAAAGTCTACTATTTGATGTGCTCTACTCACCCCAAGGTTTTTCATTAGCTGTATCTTCTACCTAGACCCCTCTTACTTCCCTTTGTATCTGATTAATTCCAACTAGTCTTTCGTATCTAAGCTCAAGTGTTACCTGAAATTTCCATCACTAATCTTACTCCGTCAAAGCCCCCAGTTAAAAGCATGCTCTACCCTTTGAAATACTTTGAAGTATTTTGTATTTATTTGTGTTATTATTTGATCATAGTATAAATTATAAGTTACACTCAGGCAAAGACTAATGCCCCAGCTGGGGTTGCTCCATTTCCTAGATATGTACTGCACTACGATATTAAAGTGTAATGGTATGTTTTATATATTTATAACTTACAACAAAAATTATCACTATTTGAATCTCTTATTATCCAAACTATTCTTCTTATTTAGTAAATGCAGAATATTTGTCAACTGCTTTCTTTAACAACCAGCAGTTGCTACCGTCACCAGGTAAAAAGGGAGAAAGCTTGTTGGAGCATTACTTTTAGAGGGATGCTAATCTTGAGATGAAGAATTTATCACTTTTATTTGCATGCTATCTTCTTCAGTGAAGCCATCAAAGCAGTCTTCTTCGTTACCCCATTATCAACACCAGTATGTATTCATTCAATTAACTATGTTTAGGAAACCATAAAATGTATAAAATAGCATTTAGTAAGAATGTACAGCAAAAGGAGCTGCCATCCTAGCCCATAGAAAACAATGGAGAAATTATTTGTATTATTTTATATTATTTTCCAGGAAAATGAATATTGGAAATAAATCCGAAGTAGAGCATTGTGGATAATGATGGTCTGGAATGTGTAGGAGAAACTGGATAGAGTAGCAAACCTGTTTCCAAGAAAAGTGCCACAAAAATCCTGGAAATAATCCAATAGTAAAGCATTTTTGAGCTGGGTTGGCAGTTTCAGCAGTGACTGAATAGAATCTGAAAGGACTCGCGTGATAGTGTGGGAGAAATGCAGCAATAGCAGAAAGTAAGAACAAGTCAGTACTTTGATATTCCTGTTGGATTTCAGAATTATTGAACTATAAAACTTGCCATGAAGAGATGACTAATGTATGTTGCCCACTTTTCATTTAACAAGCTCTTCTTTTTTTTTTTTTTTTTTTAAGATTTATTTATTTAATTATTTGACGGAGATCACAAGTAGGCAGAGAGGCAGGCAGAGAGAGGGGAGGAAGCAGGCTCCCTGCTGAGCAGGGAGCCAGATGCAGGGCTCAATCCCAGGACCCTGGGATCACGACCTGAGTTGAAGGCAGAGGCTTTAACCCACTGAGCCACCCAGGCGCCCCTTAACAAGCTCTTCTTGTACTTTATTTCAAATAACCACATTTTTTAATTTAAAGCAGAATCAAGATACCAAGTTCTTGGGATTTACCTATGGTTGTGCCTGTGGTGCTGAACCAGTCATTATGTATCTCTTTATTTTATACCAGAAGTAAACACATTTATTTAAAAATTTTACCAGAGAAGGCTCTTAAAATTCTGTTAGATTTTGAAATGGAAATTTTATATTTCACCTCTGTAAATTGTGACAGTGAGACAGAGTATATATTTATAAAGGACCTATTAACTCTGGCATTTCTGCTGAATAGTTTACATAAGATATATCTGTTATACTATTCAAATTATCATGTATAATTAATGTTACTGTTTTCAATGTAAGTATGCTATTTTGTTGATTTCATACCCAAAGGCAGCCTCTTTATTTTCATGCATTGTTGCAAAGTAAATTATGATTTCCACTACCGATTCTCCCCACTAAACTCTAGTTATTCATTGCTGTAACATAGAAACTAGATTGTCCTACTCAGCATCATTTCATCCATCTTCTATATGGCCTTCTTATATTACAGAAAGAGCTTTCTACACATTACACTTTGAGACTCCCTTGCAGCTGGGGTTCTGTGCATCTTTAGGTTCTGCCAAGAAGATAAACCCACAGAAAACTTGGAGGCATAAATGAGCAGTGACAGGGGAGCCGTACCATAAAGGGAGAAGGGTTCTCCTGGCAGTACGTTTGAGAAAACAAAAAGGACTGTCCTGGAGCAGAACAAATGAGGGGAATGTCTCAGGGGAGAGGATTGGTGATCCTATCCTATAGGTCTCTTTAAGTGATTTAAAGACTTTGGTTTTATTTTGAATGAAACTGGAAGCCATTGGAAGATTTTGAAGGGGAGGAACATATAAATGTAAATGATTTGCATTTTAAAGAGATTGCCTTTGCTTGAAATGTTGAAAAAAGATTGTAATGTGGCAAGGATAGAAACAGGAAGACCAGTTAGAAGATCATTGCAAGAATCCAAAAGGTAGGGGTGCCTGTGTGGCTCAATTGGTTAAGCATCTGCCTTCAGCTCAGGTCAAGATCTTGGGATCCTGGGATCAAGATCTTGGGGTCCTGGAATCAGCAGAGTCAAGCTCCCTGCTCAGCAGTGAGTCTCCTCTCCCTCCCCTGGCTTGTGCTCTCTCTCAAATAAATAAAATCTTTAAAATAAATAATCAAAAGGGAGATGATGATGGCTGTATTTGGGTTAGCAATGCATGGTGATGTGTGTTCTCAGACTTTGGGTATATTTGGAGGGCAGTGCCAAGGGATTTCCTGGATTTTTTCATCCCAGATGAAGAATGACTCTTAGAGCAGAAGAGTAGAGTTGCCATGTGTATTAAGAAGGAGAAGGGCTCTTGCCTATCAAATACTGTCCATAGGCAAAGGAGGATAAGGATTGAGAAATAATTGCAATGTGGATGCTACAGATGACCTAGGCAAGAATAGTTTTGGTGAAGTTGAGCATAAAAGACACATTTAATAGTTAAAGAATGGGAAGAGGGCAATTGAGACAGTATAGACAATGCTTTCAAGGAATTTTGGTCTAGGAAAGCAAAGCAATCTGGTGTTACCTGGCTGTAAATAGAGAAAGGACATTTTTTTTTTTAAATATGAGAGAAATAATTGCATTTGTATGTTAATAGCAGAGAATACTTCTTGATGTAATATAGACAGAAGAGCATTGCTAGAAAGATGTCCTCGAGTAGTAAAGAAGAGATAGAATCCATTATTCGTGTGGATGGCTCAGTTTTAGAAAGAAGTAGAGATCATTCATTTCTAGTAACAGGCAAGGAGGCAGACAGAGCATATAGGTGTAGATATAAGTAGAGATCTGGAAGTCCTCTTCTAATTGCTTCAGTTTTATCAGTGAGGTAGGACTCAAGGCCAAAAGCTGAAAGTGAGTTTGGGATAATTATTGGATCAATTAATAGCCAGGTGGTAATGAGATAGCTTTCAGAAGTTTAGTTCAGGCTGAATCAAGTCTCCAGCCAATGCCTGTGCATGACTGGATAGAGAATAGAGGAAGGTGAGTAAAGAGAATTGAGTCTGAATTTTGCTAGGAGGATACCAGTAAGAACTAGTCAGGACGTCAGGACCCCAATCAAGAAGACTGGGGCTCAGGGTAAGTACGGATTGCAGCAGTGGATGGGATTGGGAAAAATACTTAGAAAATCAAGAAAAACTAGGAGGGAGCATTGAATAAAGAAGGGAGATTCAGCTTTGTGTGTATGGGACGCAGAGAACCCTCCCCAGGGTTAGATCCTAGCAGAAACACTAGCCCCCCGTTCTACTTCTAATATTCAGCTCAAGTACAAGGAAGGCTGAATGGGCATGTGGAAACTGTTGCTGGAGCTTGAGATCATTGAATAAACAGAAAATTGCAGAATTCAGCTTGTTTTTAGTCTATCTACATAATGCCAAATGATGGAATCTTATCAATTATGTTAATGTTTTGTCCACACAAGCATGTAAATTTGAGCAAATAGCGGAGTATTAGGCTTGTTCCAGCATGGTTCTGATGTCTCAAAATAAGACAGTAATTTCTAAGTGAAGCAAATAGTAAAATGTTGTGATAATATGCTCCTTTTAAACAATTCAAATGTTTATGTATGCTGTAACGTTTTATTCTGTGAGAAACATTCTGTTACATTAGATGAGATAGCTATGTGATAGAGAAGCAAAATATCTAAAATCACAAAGTGGTAACTGACAGATTCAGAACCCAATTCTGATTTTGACTTAATGAACACTTACTAAGTTGCTATGTGCCAGACCCTGCTGGACAGTTTGCTTTGGCCTCCTGATTTCCAGTCCTGTGCTTTTCCTAAGAAAAAAAACAAAAACAAAAACAAAAAACACAAAAACAAAAACACCCAAAACAAACAAACCAAAAAACCTGAGAAAGCTTCTGTCACCAAAAGAACTATTTTTTTCCTTCGTGCTAGACAATGTGAAATAATGCTCACACCTTATATTCACCAATATACTCTTGTTATTTTTACTAATAAGTGATTTCAACTTAAATCTGCAAATATTTTCATAAGAAGCAGCTATAGTTTTTCTCCTACAGAACTCTAATGCCCATGTTGAAACTTTTTTGTTGTGAAGACTATTTTCAATTTATCAAAGAGGAGAAGTATTGGTAGTATTGGTATTATGGCAATTAAAATCAGTGAATTCATGTCCTGCCATTTTTCCAAAGAATACTCAATACTTTTTACTTCAAACTAGTGTGTGTAACAGAAAACTAAGAGAAGGTAAGAAGAGTGTGCCCCTTTTTCACCTGCATTCATCTCATAGGCAGGTGTTTATAGCTACTTTAAATGAGTGTTCGGATAATATGGTGCATTTTGTCATCACTATGCCACAGCGAGTGATCAGACTCAAGAAAGAGATCTGTGCTTAAAGAAGTCTGTCGATAAGTTGACAGAGTTGATCTCTATAAAGAGCAGCAAATGGGCTTGATTATTTAAGTGCTTGCTTGGAAGGGCATTATGAAGACAAAATCCCTAACAATGCCAGTGGCATTGCAGGCTAAAGCTTCAATTATTTACTGTACCAGGATTTTAAGATCAATATTCCTTTAATTTATACAGTTTGGAAGCAAGATAGGACTTTATGTAGCAGTATTTCACTCTACCATCTGGGGAAGGTTGTTTTTTAAGAATATGTATGACTATTTGAAAATTTCATCATGATGTGTGAAACTTGGCATGGGTAATACTAAAACATATATATTGAAGTTCTTTCTTTAGGAAACATGGGACTAGAAATTGGTGTGCTTGTTCTAAGTGTATTGATCAAGGTCTCTGATTTTCCTTTGCCTAACCTTGTCAATTCTCTGAAACTTAAATGGGTTCCTAAAAAAGCAGTACAAGTACCAATGGGCATAGTTACTTCAATAAAGAACAAACAAATTAGAGAAAATCCCGAAGGACTTTTCAGGGACACTTATTTAAAAGCTGATTTTTGGTTAAAAGACCTCAACTAACTAAAATCGAGTTGATCACTCAGTTCCATTGCTAAAGAACATAATTTTTATTATTTAAAAATACCAAATACTTTTGGTCGGGGCTGCCTCTACTGCTCCTACCTTGTGCCTTTAGACTTTGTATATTATTCTACATTTATTTTATTCATTTTTTTTGAATGAACAGTACTTTCATATGCTTCAAAAATTAAAATAGTAACAAGAGGTATACACTGAGAAATTTTGTTCTCACCTCAGCTTCCTTCCATCCCCAATAAGGGAAATTTTCTTGATAATATTTGTAGGGTATCTCGAAGCTCTATGGGGATACAGCCCTCCTCCTCAAAGGACGATTGATTACAAATCAAATAACGTGTTAAGGGTCCTTGCTAGTCATTTCATTGAATAATTACCATAGTATGCAGGTAAAATTATAGAAAGTAACAATGTTTTTCTTTTCCCTTTTGGTCTGTATAAAGACACAAACATATCCTCTCTAATAAGCAGAGGGGTCCATGTTGTCTGGATTTGTAAGTATAACGAAATCAGTGTATACATGAAATGACTCAGTAGTCCAAAGGGAGAAGACAAATCAGACAAGATGGTCCCTGTGGAACTGACTTCTTTAAGAAAAATGACAAATTAAAAAAAAACAAACAAGATTCAAGGTGATCTTGCATTTATACAAACAGAATTGGAAATTAGCAAAGCTTTATTTCTGGTAACTCATGATTACTGAATTTGAAAAAAAAACATTTGAGGCGTTAGAGCCACATTAGATACCATAGAGAAGTAGGTCAGTGAATTAGTTTCTTGAGCTGTTCTTCTATCAGAGAACATAGAGGAAGAAAGTAAAGGAATAGGGTATAAAGAACATAGAGGATAAATCCAGAAAATCATATATAGGCATTATAAAAATGCATAACTGTTTCCCAAATGTGCTTGAATGTAATAGCTTCCTGAACACTGATGTAAAATTTCTGCTTCCTGTGCCCGTTCCTCAAAATCACTAGTCCAGTATCCTCGAGTTTGTACTTAGGCATATCTATTTTTCAAAATAAGAACATTAAGTGGCTGTAATGATATGGAAATTTTGGGAAACACTGCCACAAACAAAGAGAAAAAAATCAAACTAACTTCAAAAGAAAATGTAAAAATAAATACATACACATTTATTATTTCTGAGAGTTGAAAAAAGACTTATCTTCATAATAAAAGGGTCCATAAAATACCAAGCAAACTTAATAAAAAGTGACATATTCTAACAAATTGAATTTCAAAAATAAAAGGGAACTCCTTTAAGCATCCAATCAGAAAAACTTCTAAAAGCCGAAAATCACTTGTCATACTTCTCTTTAGCAAAACTAAATGCTGGAATATGAGGAAGAAATGTCAGCACAGTTACAGTAGGAAGAATATATTCCCTGAAAAGCTGTTGTTCATTAGAAGAGTAAGAAAGACATTTGCAGATGAGCAGCTCAAAGTATTTTATCTGCTTATCTCTCCTGCAATTATTACACAAAGAAGAATTCTAATTAAAAATAAGAGAAAAGCCTAGAAAGGAGAGAGACACAAGGGGGAGCCCCAAAATCTGTCTATGAAGTCTTAAATCCTTGGCTGATTCTTGAACTGCATGTGTTTGGAGCAAGCCTCTACCCATCTCCCACCTGCCAACCCCCTACTCCCCCACCTGGCCTCTCCCTATCCACCCCAGAGAGAACAGCAGAGCTGCACAGAGATTTTTAGCAGCTGTCTGAATGCTGGGAAGACAGAATTTGCAGTTTAATTCCTACCAGTTTAGTGGTATTTGGGAAATACTTCAAACTATCCATAGAACCTGGAGGGCCATAGCTTAGGAGTAAAAACCGTGTCTCAAGTGTAATGGGCACACTGAAGTGGACCTGCTTTAACAAAGCCTTAAACATGCTCAAAGTGCTCTTCCACTTATGTAATTGTTTGTTGGAACAAAACTCAATACTCTTCAAAGAAAAATAACAGACTTCTGTATTGGCATCCAAGTGGGGGGGTGGCAAATAGATCAATAGAATGGAATAGCTCATAAACAAGCCCAAACACATGTACTGTATTAGGTTCAGTTGCATGCAGCTGGACAGGAGGGTACCCTCCAGATAGCAATGGCTTAAAAAAAATTTCTACAGTGAATCATTTGCAATGTTTAGTATACAATAGGAAAAAGATCTAGAGATATGAAGAAACAAATATAATTTATAGTCAAGAGAAAAATACAATTAATAGAAACAGAACGGATCTTTTCCATGAAATTAGCAGACATGGACTTTAAAATAGCTATAGTTAATATACTAAGGAATCTACAGAAAAAGATAAAAATAATGAGAAAAAATAAATTTCAAGAAAGGTATAGAAAGTTTAAAAAGAAACTAAATGAAAATCCCAGATCTAAAAAAAAAAAATCTGAAATAAAACTTAACTGTATGTTTTTAATAAATGGTATAGGAACAACTGTTTGAGAGGGGAAAAAAAAATTAGACTTCCACCTGATACTTTGCGGCAGACAATATGACTTAAGTGTAAAAATATGTAATATTTATATAAAAATGTAAAGTATTTAAAGTAAAGCCATAAAATATTCAAAAATACAGCTAATATTTACATTATTTTTTATTTCATAAAATTTTTTCTACAATTTGGAAGTTTTTATTTTAGTTCTAGTTAACGTACAGTATCATATTAGTTTCAGGTATACTATGTAGTGAATCAGTCAGTACCATACATTACCCGGTGTTCCTCACAAGTGGACTTATTAATCCCTGTCACCTATTTAACCCATTCCCCCAGTTCCCTCTGCTCTCATTACCATCAGTTCTCTGTAATTAAGAGTCTGTTTCCTGGTTTCTCTCTCTCTCTTTCCCCTTTTGCTCATTTGCTTTGTTTCTTAAATTCCACATATGCGTGAAATCATACAGTATTTGTCTTTCTCTGACTGACTTATTTTGCTTAGCATTATACTCTCTAGCTCCATCCATGTCTTTGCAAATGGCAATATTTCATTTTTTTATAGTTGAATAATACCCCACTTCACACACACACACACACACACACACATAGATGTCACATCTTTATCCATTTATCAATCAATGGACACTTGTACTCCTTTCATAATTTGGCTATTGTAAATAATGTTGCTATAAACATAGGACTGCATGTATCCATTTGAATTAGTGTTTTTACATTCTTTGGGTAAATACCCAGTAGTGTGACTGCTGGATTGTAGGGTAATTCTTTTTAATAATTTTTGAGGAAACTCTATACAGTTTTCCGCTTTGGCTGCACCAGTTTGAATTCCCACCAACAGTGCAAGAGGGTTCTTTTTTTTCCACATCCTCACCAACACCTGTTGTTTCTTGTTGTTTCTTGTGTTGTTTTCTTTTTTTATTTCAGCCATTCTGACAGTTGTGAGGTGATTTCTCATTGTAGTTTTGATTTGCATTTTCCTGATGACAAGTGATGTTGAATATCTTTTCATGTATCTGTTGGCCATTTGTATGTCTTCTTTAGGAAAACATCATATCTTCTGCCCATTTTTTTAATTGGATTGTTCATTTTTGGGGTAATTGAGTTTTGTAAGTTCTTTATATATTTTGGATACTAATTCTTTATTGGGATATGCCATTTGCAAATATCTTCTCCCATTTCACAGAGTTTTAGTTTTATTGATTGTTTCCTTTACTGTGCAGAAGCTTTTTATTTTGATGTATTCATAATGGTTTATAAATTTTTCTCTTTTTAAAAAACAGTTTGGGGGTGCCTGGGTGGCTCAGTGGGTTAAAGCCTCTGCCTTTGGCGCTGGTCGCAATCCCAGGGTCCTGGGATAGAGCCCCACATTGGGCTCTCTGCTCAGCGGGGAGCCTGCTTCCCTTCCTCTCTCTCTGCCTGCCTTTCTGCCTACCTGTGATCTCTGTCTGTCAAATACGTAAATAAAATCTTTTAAAAAAATAGTTTGTACATTTGGTACCATTTTGAGAATGACCTCCACCTCAAATAATTTTATTGTAAAATGAATACCCTCCATCAAAATACAAGCAAGAAAAGCATCTCTAACCATATGTGTTACCATTTTTAATATGAAGATATCCATTAATAGAGTCAAATTTCTAATAGAAAAATTGCACAAACAGGTTAAAAAAAAAACCTTATAAATGAAGAAATACAGATTGCTGGGAAATGTGGAAAATATTCCATCTCGGCTGCCATAAGAAATGTAGCTGAAAACACAGGAGATGACATTTTTTGCTTATCAGATTAGCAGGCTTATATAGTTTACAGAATATGTTGACGGCAGTGTGGGGAACTGGGCATGTACGTTGTGTGGTGGAATGCAAGATAATACAACTTTTATAGAAGGCGTTTTGTGGAACAATATATAAAAATTAAATATGGCATTCTCTTTGACTTAACATTTAATTGTCAAAATTTATCCAAAGGAAACAAGTATGTGAAGACAGATATTCAATGATACACATATGTGTATATTTATAATACAAAAGAAACAATCTAATTGCCCAAAATAAAGGCATTTGTCAAGTTATACTTCATTTAATGAGTAAAGCCATTTACAATTATATTTTAGCTATAGATTTCTTGCTACAATATCTGTAATATGTTAAGTAGAGAAAATAAACAGGTTTTAAAATGCATAGTATAATTATACTTTTGCTAAAAATTAGCATCACACACATTCATATACATATGTGTTTGTACAGAAACAAATCTCAGATAATATGCGTCAAAATACTAAACACAGTTATCTATGGGTGATGGAATTATAAGTGATATTTTTAAATTGTTTATCTGGGTTTCCTAATCAAAATGATACAAGTTAAAGATAGTTTCTGTAGACTTTTTATATCCTCCCTATGTTCTGGCTATATTCCCTACCCTAAGCATGTTGAATAAAATAATCTTTAGAGAAATGAAGGGTTACTGCCATATAACAATTAGCACTGCAGTTGGGTTGCACTTTGGGTTAAATAGGTTTCTGTAGGCTGGCATGTCCACCATGTATAATGTTGACAGTAGTAGCAAGTGTATTTGAGGTTTCAAATAACATCCTTTGGAATAAAAAGTATTGTAGGATAGGAACTTCATGTTCTGTTCTAGTCACTCTGTCCCTTTGGCAATCACTTGCTCTTTGGGGCCATTATGAGTCTGAATAAACAAGAGACAATCTGTGTTCATACTTTGAGTGGCAGTTTTAATTTAGACAATCTGCAAATTTGAGAAAAATATTCCGTCAACTCCCTGTGAGCTCTTTTTCCCCTCGAGTTGGCTAAAGCTCTTCCAGTCTTTCCACAGCCATGGTTGGGATCAAACATGTGTACACAAAGCTCTCAGTGCAATTTAGCACCAGCATCCAATGCAACTCAGTCAATTGTAAGCCCTTGAGAGCTCCTTTTAGAATTACATCTTTGGTTTCCCGGGTGATGTAGACATCTGCACTCATGTGAGAACAATACACAACTCTGTTATCAGAAGTGTAAGCTACTTGAGTTGTGTACAGGAAGGAAGAAAATCAGAACCTGCACAGCGTTTAGATTAAGCTTATGGGGGGAAAATGTACAGAATTAAACTGGGAATATGCTTTATGATACAGAAGTATTAAAATTGAATGTTTATAGTATAGTGAAAGCCCAGTGAATGAGTAAAGTTCTGACCTCTCTCCCCGGTTTAGAAATAAGACTCTAGTGGGAAGCCACAGGCCCCTCTTAGCAAAGTTTTTTGTCATGGTTGTTACTATAGGCAGTCTTTGCTTTGCACAGCAGGCAGGAGCATTAAATGGCTGTGGAACCAGAAACCACGTATCATGAGCTTACTAATAAATGAAAAAAGTGTATGATCTGTGGCCATTAGAAATAGTTGCCCAGACATTAAAAACTCTCTCATTTGTTGGTTTTAACTCTACGGGAAAATGTCTTTAAATACTGAAACTCATATTTATTGGTGCCATTTAAAATATTAGAAACAGTAATTAAAGGGTTTCATTTTAAAAATTATGGAGGTTGGGGTGCCTAGGTGGCTCAGTCAGTTAAGCATCAGCCTTTGGCTCAGGTCGTGATCCCAGGGTCCTGGAATTGAGGCCTGCATCAGGCTCCCTGTTCAGTGGGAAGCCTGCTTCTCCCTCTCCTGCTTCCCCTGCTTGTGTTTCCTATCTCTCTGTCTCTCTGTCAAATAAATAAATAGAATCTTAAAAAAAATAAAAAATAAGAAATTACGGGCGACAGCTTTTGCCTTATTGTTGTCATATAGATTATAATACAGCCTGAGCATGCTTCCATGGCTTGGCCAATTGTCCTACTCTTTTCTAAGTTTGGGTCAGCTTTCACCATTTTATCCTTTGCCCTTTGAGTGTTCTGAAGAATCTCCAAGAATTCCTTTAGTAAGGAGTTTTTGCCAGTGTCACTTCTTCTGGGACATGATTGTCCTTTTCCTCAAAACCACTCCTCGTGTATGCCCCCAGCTTCAACTTCACCTGCACTGTGTCCTCTGGCTACTTACATCATCCTCAATGGCAGCAGTGTCAACACCACCCCCCTCCACGCCCCTGGTCAGACAAGACTCCATTTGGGTTCCATTCAAATCTATCTTCTGGTGTTACCACTTTTGGTTTCTTTGTGGCACTTTCATTTTTGTCAGCCAATTCCCTCTTTGATTATCCATTTTTATAATAAGTCGCATGGATTTACAGCTGGGAAGCAAGGAGGCACCACAAGTGGGAACTTTTTTATGAATGAACTGGAGGGGGGAAATGCAGTAACTAATCACTGACAGACTTTGAAAGAAGTGATGTGATTGGTCACTGATGATGAAACACATCTGTTATTTACCTTTGTTTGTACTCACAGTTGTTATAACATGGTAACTGAAATTTGAACTGTGCTGTTGGGGAACTGCTGTTATTTAACTGAGCTGTGGTAACTAGAAGTCTTGTAAAGTGAGGATGGTACTGAATTAGAATTATGTGCTCAAAACCTAGACAAGAGGAGACCAAGTCCTGTGGGGAAAACCAGAGCTGCTTCTCAACTTCTGGCAGCAAAATTCTTCTGAACTATTTATATGTAGCTGTGAGCTGAAAAACAAATCATTGTGATGGCAGCACAAACCAAAGGACTTGGTTGCATTAATAGAGCTGATACATGTGTGGCGTACAGCTGATGTGGACCAAAACTGACATTCAGAGTGAGTCTGTTGGTGCAATTGTAGCGATAGAATTTTTTGTCTCTGGATATCAGAGGAAAATAAGGCAAGCTGGAAAAAAGTGGTGGAATGGTTCTGAACATTGTAAGAAAAGTAGAAACATTCCAGTTTCAACAAGACAAGGGGTTTCCACAAGGGCCCCTCATTGTTTAAGCTAATTACATTAAAACATTTCTATGGTTTTCTTTCCTTTGTGGCACAGCGATTTCTTTTTCCAGGTTCTAAATATCAGGCAAAATAGATATATATATATATATATATATATATATATATATATATATATATATATTTTTTTTTTTTTTTTTAATTTGAGGATTTTTATTTTATGTACAATGAGCTGGCATTAAGGTAGGTATCTTGGTTATCTGCAGGTAGGTATCTTGGATGACCCATTCAAGGAAGTTCACTTAATCCAACTTAATGAAGCCTATATCCTTCGCGTACTGACGGAAACACTGGCGGCACATATTGAGGCCGTATTTCCGGATCAGACCGTGCCGGTTTGAGCAGACGCGGCAAGAACGAGAACCCTGGCCAAATTTCCTCGGATGGCTCCAGTAGAGCTGCTGGTGACCCATCTTGCTCTCTCGGACGCAACGAGGCAAAAGCAAAATAGATATATTTTTAAAGGATGAAATAGGTAACTTAATATCTGAATGATGAAAGTAAAATTTGAAAGAAGAAGTGTTTCTAATAAGGCAAAGATTGTGTAGTGAACATGAAGACTTTTTAAAAGTGACTTGTGCTCCTTAAATCAATTAACAAAAACATCTTTCTATTTTAGAGTATGAAAGAATCTGTCACAATAGCTTTTAGAAAAATAATAAGAATGCTCAAGAATATTAAAATAGTGTCAAGAGATCAGATTCATGTTTTAATACATTTTGTGAATCAGGATTGGAGATTGTAAAAGGCAAGAATTCTGTGCAGCATAGAATTGATATTTGCAGCTTCATGAAAGGTAGGTAAACTTGGAAACTTCAATATTAGGAGAGATGATCATAGAAAAACCTGTACATATAGGAGCGATAAGTAAAGTGATTATGAGAACAGGTAAGAATAAATTTGATTTCATCTTCAGTTTTTATTCTTTCCCAATGGTATTTCATTAGTAAATAAACAGAATGTGGCTCTGCTTCTGAGGTGTGCTAGAATAATTGATAGAGTATCTTGTGAATTGTATTGATTTCCCAAACTGGGTTTAGCAGGCTTGAAGAAGAGCAGTTGGGAATATTGCAATCTGGCTGACAAACCAAAGCCTGATGATAAATGTGAGTAGGTCCAGTTGGAGGTAGGAAGGAACTGGTGGGGTGCCTCAGCAGTCACCATTAGATATGATCATAATTAGCATTTTTATTAGGGAATCTGAATAAGGAATAAATATCAAGTTAATGAAACAGCTGAAAAATGAACTGGGAGCATTAGTTTATAGCAGTGGGTAATATAATAAAATATAGGTAGGTAGAAACTGAAGAACTATAAGAAAGAAAAGAAAAACAAAAGGGAAATTTCATTCAGTAAGATGATGAATCATTTCCACAAGGATTTTAATCTGAAATCCAATTATAAAGTACTCTAAAACTGCATAACAATAACTAAAGTTGCCTGCATAGACAATAAACCTAGGCATTATAAGTTGTGATCAGGGTTTTGTCATCCCCAATAAATTATTCTGCCTCCCTACACCCATATCTCATCGGTGGCAAGAAAACACTGGAATGAAATGTCTGGGATCGGAGCTTCTGTGGCCAGAATATCATAGATACTGTCACACACACATGCAAATAGGCTTTGACAACAAGGCCCATAAATATTTCCATTCCTTATGAAGTAACATTGGATTCCCTTTTTCTAATCACAGATAGAGTACATAAGCATAAATTCATCCTGAGTACAAATGGAGAGTGTGATGTTATGAATACTCTCTTGGGTTAAGCCCTGAGATGTGTTCTATCAGGAGGAGCAAGGGTGCTGTATAGCTAAAACGGAAAATTTCCCAAGGAATAGGTCTTTTCTTCTTTCCTTCCTCCTCCTTTTTCCCTCTGTTGTCCCCCCACGACCCCCCACACATCTGGATATCCAAAGAACATATATGATGCTAGCCATTTTCAATCTCCAAACTCTTATGCATTAAATTTTGCTATTCTCTGATTAACTGAGAACTCATCAATGACAAGTGGATTTCTGTGCTTATTTTAAGACCATAGATCTAACCTTCAATGAGCAGTGTTTCCTAGGCTTTTGATGGCCAAGCAAGAACCAGCTGGTGGTAGCTATAATTTAATACCAAGGACAAAATCCAAAAATGTTTCCATTATTTAACATCTATACAGTTACTCCTATGTTCTGGGCGCCTGGGTAGCTCAGTCAGTTGAGTATCTGGTTCCTAATCTCAACTCAGGTCTTGATCTCAGGTTCCTGAGTTCCATGGAGCCTACTTAAAAACAAAAACAAAATTAAAAAAAACAAACAAACCCATAATTGCTCCTATGTTCATTTGGAAAATTGGATAAATAGCTTTTTTTTTTTTAACTGAACAGCAAAGCTGATATAGCCAATGAAAACCAAATCAGAACCCACAAATTCACTTGAAAAGGCCTTCCTCAGTTAATCTCTAACCCCTCTTCCCCACTTTAGGGAAAAAGAACAGCATGATTAGTAAACTAGAATAAAGTTAAAGGTAAATATTTTTCTGGTCTCTAAAGTAAAATTTTTCTTCAAGTTTTACTTTGTTCTCTTAAGTCAATCAAAATTGCAGTTATAAGAGCAATTATGTCTACTTTGCCTTAGTAGCCAAGGTATTCAAATCCAGTCTCTTCTAGCATTAAGACTTGTTGTATTTTTTTTCTCAGAATATAAGTCCCCTCAGCAACTTGACAGATTCTTTGGTTGTCTTGTTACTGCCTCTAAACAAAGAGCACCCTCTTTCTTTCTGTACAAAACAGCATTTTACAAGTGAAATGGTTTGACAAGTAAAACTCTAACTCTAAAATCTTTTTCTTTATACCTCTACTGGAATTAAAAAACAAAAATCCAAAAACAACTGGTTGAAACAACCAAGACCACCACCAGCGAAAACGGTAACAAAGCTTCAGAGATTTTTAAACTAAGGGCACATTCTTGTCAAGGCAGAAAATTTAATAGAAACTGCAAAAACAAAACTAAAATCATTTATCACTTCCTTATAATGCTTCTTTGTGTAAATATAACTAGCAGTTATTCTGCCAGTTAAGCAATATAATTATTATATGTGGAAACAGAATTTCTCACTTATTCTTTTTTTAATTCTTTTTTATTTTTTAAAATTTTTATTAAAGTATAGTTGACATAAAATAGTATATTAGTTGCAGGTGTACAGCACAGTAATTAGACAGTGCTATCCATTGTGCACTGCTCACCATGATAAATGTAGTTGCCATAAATCACCAGATAATGTCAGTACAGTATTATTGGCTGTATTCCATATGCCATATTTTTCATCTCTGTGACTTAGTTATTTTATAACTGGAAATTGATACCTCTTAATCCCCCTCATCTATTTCATCCATCTCCTGGCACCCCTCACTTTGGCAGCCACTAGGTCTCTGTATTTATGAGTCTGTTTCTGGTTTTGTTTGTCCATTTGTTTGTAGAGATGGTAGTGGGTTTTGGTGTTTTTTTGTTTTTGTTTTTGTGTTTGTGTTTTTTTAGATTCCACATATAAGTGAAATAATATGGCATTTGTCTTTCTCTGTCTAACTTCCTTCACTTAGAATAAAGCCTCTAGGTCCCTCCATGTTGGTGCAAGTGGAAAGGTCTCGTTCTTTTTATGGCTAAATAAAATCTTCTTTATCCATTCATTTAGTGATAGACGCTTAGATTGCTTCCATATCTTGTCTATTGTAAATGATGCTGTAGTGAACATAGGGGTGAATATATCTTTTCAAATTAGTGGTTTTGTTTTCTTTGGGCAAGTACACAGTAATAGAATTACTGAATTGTATGGTAGTTCTATTTTTAACTTTTTGAGGAATCTCCGTACCGTTTTCCTTCGTGGCTGCACCAGTTTACATTTCTACCAACATTGTACAAGGGTTCTATTTTCTCCTCATCTCCTCATCTCTCCTCATCAAGCCAAAACTTGTTATTTCTTATCTTTTTGATATTAGCATGCTGTCAGACATGAGAGGATATCTCATTGTGGTTCTGATTTGCACTTCCCTGATGATGAGTGATGGTGAGCACCTTTTCATGTGTCATTTGGCCATCTGGATGACTTTGCAAAAATGTCTACCCATGTCCTCTGTCCATTCTTCAATTGAAATGTTTGTTTTTTTGGTGTTGGGTTGTATAAGTTTTTTTTTTTTTTTTAATATATTTTGGGTATTAACCCCTTAATGGATAGATCATTTATAGATATTTTCACCCACTTAGTAGGTTGCCTTTTTGTTTTGTTGCTGGTTTCCTTTGCAGTGCATAAGCGTTTTATTTTGGTGTATGCCCAATTGTTTTATTTTGTTTTTGTTTCCCTTGTCGGGGGAGACAGGTCCAAAAAAATACTGCTAAACCTAGGGTCCAAGATTTCAGGTCCAAGACCTGAAAACATAAATTCCTAGAAGAAGACATGGGCAGTATCTTCTTCTTCTTCTTCTTCTTCTTCCTTCTTCCTTCTTCCTTCTCCCTTCTCCCTCCTTCCTCCTTCCTTCTTCCTTCTTCCTTCTTTCTTTTTCTTCTTCTTCTTCTTCTTTCTTTCTTCTTTCTTCTTCTTCTTCTTCTTCTTCTTCTTCTTCTTCTTCTTCTACTAGGAATTTATGTTTTCAGGTCTCATATCTAGATCTTTAATCCACTTGGAGTTTATTTTTGTGCCTGTGTGAGAAAGTGGTGAGTTTCATTCCTTTGCATATAACTGTCCGGTGTTCCCAGCACCATTTGTTAAGGGGTTGTTTTTCCTTCATTGTATTTCCTTGTCTTTTTTGTCATAAATAAATTGGCCATAGAAGCATGGGTTTATTTCTGGGCTCTCCATTCTATTCTGTTGATCTATGTGTCTATTTTTGTATCAGGAATACACTGTTTTGACTATGAGAGTTTTATAGTATATCTTGAAATGTGGTATCTCAATTTATTCTTATAACCTCTTGAGAGTATAGTATCATTGTTCCTACTTTGCACATGGGGAATAGGAGGCACAGAGAAATTCAGAACTTGCCTAGAGACACGCAGCCTGAGAAGAAAGTTTTGATGTGTGGGTGTGGTTTGGTTGTGGTTGAGAACCCGCACTCAACCAGCTCTGCCCTATCCAGCTAGCTCCCTTTGTGTCCCATTTTTGGTAACTCCATGCTCAAGAATTTAAAAAACCTCTATCACTCATTTTGTCAGTGAAGTTCAACAGTACAGGTGGCTCAGTGGCAATTCAGGGTGGGACTCTTCAATGCTGGGTGAAGCAAGGAGTTTATTCGGTTTTCAATTTTCTAATTGTGATTTAGTATCCTACAGCACTAAATGAGTATTGATGTTATGCGGCCTAGCCCCTGCAGAGTAGGCAAATGGATATGGGTCTGCTTAGCAGACAGATTTACATGAAAATATGACTAATGGGAAGGCTTTCTGCATCCTTTCTGCTGAAAGGAAAAGGATATCTGATTATAAACCTAATTACATCTGTAAGATCCCTTTTGCATACAATATAACATCATCGTGGGTATGATACCCCATCCTATTAATAGTCCTGCTTATTCTTGGGGGGGGGTTATGGATTATATAAAGCATGTACAGCAAGAGGCAGGAATCTTGGGAGTCAGGTTGGAATTCTGCCCATCACCGAGTAAGAGAAGCTTCTGTGAAATTTTTGTTACCTTGCATATAATAGACTAATCGGGTGTTTTTTGTTTATTTTTTAATTTTTCTCTATCTGCCAACTATTTTGACCTTTACTCAAACCCCGAAATGCTAAAAAATAGCTTACCTGTGAAAGGCTAGATAAAGACCCTCTAAATTCCCAATCTTTGGCTCATAAAATTAGCAAAATTCTTCTGTATCCACTAACCAATGGAAACAAAATGCCCATAAATCTGATTTAGTTGAAGTTAAACTTCTCTCCTTCCCTGAGACCCCTGAACTTTGGCCCACCCTCAACCTGAATCAGCATACAGCTTCTCCTAATAGGCTCACCTCAGGGTAAAACATTCTCTGATCTACTGTCCTGTCACTGCACCCGCTGTCACTGCCCTCCCCCCTCCCTCCCCCTCCCTCCCCCTCCCTCCCCCCCCTCCCCCCTCCCTCCCCCCCTGAACTTTGGCCCACCCTCAACCTGAATCAGCATACAGCTTCTCCTAATAGGCTCACCTCAGGGTAAAACATTCTCTGATCTACTGTCCTGTCACTGCACCCGCTGTCACTGCCCTCCCCCCTCCCTCCCCCTCCCTCCCCCTCCCTCCCCCTCCCTCCCCCCCCTCCCCCCCTGAACTTTGGCCCACCCTCAACCTGAGTCAGCATACAGCTTCTCCTAATAGGCTCACCTCAGGGTAAAACATTCTCTGATCTACTGTCCTGTCACTGCACCCGCTGTCACTGCCCTCCCCCCTCCCTCCCCCTCCCTCCCCCTCCCTCCCCCCCCTCCCCCCTCCCTCCCCCCCTGAACTTTGGCCCACCCTCAACCTGAGTCAGCATACAGCTTCTCCTAATAGGCTCACCTCAGGGTAAAACATTCTCTGATCTACTGTCCTGTCACTGCACCCGCTGTCACTGCCCTCCCCCCTCCCTCCCCCTCCCTCCCCCTCCCTCCCCCCCCTCCCCCCTCCCTCCCCCCCTGAACTTTGGCCCACCCTCAACCTGAATCAGCATACAGCTTCTCCTAATAGGCTCACCTCAGGGTAAAACATTCTCTGATCTACTGTCCTGTCACTGCACCCGCTGTCACTGCCCTCCCCCCTCCCTCCCCCCCCTCTCCCCTCCCTCCCCCCCTGAACTTTGGCCCACCCTCAACCTGAATCAGCATACAGCTTCTCCTAATAGGCTCACCTCAGGGTAAAACATTCTCTGATCTACTGTCCTGTCACTGCACCCGCTGTCACTGCCCTCCCCCCCCCTCCCCCCCTCCCCCCTCCCCCCCCTCCCCCCCTCCCCCCCTCCCCCCCCTCCCCCCTCCCCCCCTCCCCCCTCCCCCCCCTCCCCCCCTCCCCCCTCCCCCCCCTCCCCCCCTCCCCCCCTCCCCCCCCTCCCCCCCTCCCCCCCCTCCCCCCCCTCCCTCTCCCACCCCCAGGCCTTTCCCCTCTTCCTTATGTCTAGTCCTGTTTATTCCTCCTTTATTTATTTTTTTTTAAATATTTTTTTTAAGATTTCATTTATTTATTTGACAGAGAGAGATCACAAGTAGGCAGAGAAGCAGGCAGAGAGAGAGATATGAGGAAGCAGGCTCCCCGCTGAGCAGAGAGCCCCATGCAGGGCTCGATCCCAGGACGCTGGGATCATGACCCGAGCCCAAGGCAGAGGCTTTAACCCACTGAGCCACCCAGGCGCCCCTGTTTATTCCTCCTTTAAAAAGAGAAGTCCCCTCTATGGAACTTGGAGAGGCTTCAGGTCTTAACAGTTAGAGTGGACTCCCTATTGCAACAGTCTCTTTTCCCCTCTTGAAATAATCCTTTTGAATAGAAGCCTTTCCTTACTTGAATCTCAGTTTGTGGGTTTGTTTCTGTTCTGACTTTTGTCTTTGTTTTTTGTTTCTGGGTTTTTTGTTCTGTTTTGTTTTGTTTTCTGATACATCGGTGCCCTTTAAGGCAATATTCTGTTCAACTAATGTGAATGATTTTTTAAACCATTGCTTCAAAAGCAGGACAATTATTCCTACATCTGAGGCTGCTGTGCACTGAGACAATGACCCAAGTGAGCCATGCAGAAATCTCCATGTGGCTTTAGTTCCTTTCCTTGGAACAGTTAATTAAAATTGCCCCTCTCAGACTCCAGTGAATTTAATCTGGTTAGCTTAAATTAGCATTGGACTAAAATTAAAGTAAGAATTTTAAGGAAGAAAACTGTAAGGAAAGGTCACAACAGTTTTAAATTTATGAGCTTGCCTTAGATGTTGGCAGTGTGGTAAAACTAGTTTTATGTAGAGGCTAAGTCAGAATAAGAGATGTCCTAATCCTTTGATTTGGTCATGCCCTGGACCTATATGAAATAAATCAAACCTTATCAAATCCATGGTCTTCAAATGAGGTCTTATAATCTACTCTAGGAAATATTAGTCATATTACATTTTCATTTGGGATTTTTTAGGTTTCTGATGAGAACAGTATGAAATTATAACTGATTTTTAATTCATTTTCAGGAATCAAATTTTTTTTTCTTTTCCTCATGGTAATTGGCCATTATTACTTTATTTAATGATCAGCTCTATTATCCGACACAAAAGAAGATGCCATGGTTAAAATCACAAGAGGACTAATTTGTTCTTTGATATTAGGTAGGTTCAAGGTTTTCAAAACTTGAATTAATAAAACTCTTTGGATTGAGGGAATTTAGACCTTGCCTTTCAAAGTCTCAACATTCTGTGCAAATTGTAAAAGCTCGATCTCTACCCAGGAGAGTTCACTTACCAGGTTTAGAGATTTCAAAAGCAAGACAGGATTCAGAGCTTAGAATTAATGGAGTCAAGCAAGTTTTAAAATCTCTATTGGGCTGAATTCTCAGTAATAAATACTAGATTTTTAGATTTAAATAATGTCCATTACTATACAACATCCATAATCTCGTCAAATTAACTTCGAGTGTATGTTATGTAAAACCTGATCTATATCTGCAGCCACTAGCAAAGCAGAAAATCTTCCTGATTTAATATGTCTCCTATCGTATGTGAGCAGAACTGTGGTGGTAATTTGATAAAGAATATAGGAAATCTGACTTATTGGCAATTAAGTGGAATCATGTCAAGTCATGTTATTATAATCTTGATCTCTTTCTTTTCTAGCTCATAGCTCGTATTTGAGGAAACTGAACAACACTTACTCATAAGCTGATCCAGAGGAATAATACAAAATTATTTGGAATTTGGGTATATTCCTACAATTCTCTGAAACTCATTAAATCTATCAAATCAGATAAAAATTTATAGATTAATATATAGAAATAGTAGCATAGTAGGATTTTTGGCACCCTGGGACAAAGAAGAAATGGAATTTTTTCCCAAAATGTAATACTTCAGGTACAGTTTTAGAAGAAACAGTAAAAGAAATCAACCTTGCCTAAAAATTAAATTATTATAATACCAATATTATGTTTTAATCTTAAACCTATGGATAAATGACCATTACCAGGCAGAGTATCTTATGATGGTGAGATCCACCAAGTAAGTTATTTTAAAATTTTCTTTTTCATTTCAAAATTTCTGCTTTTATTCATCATATTCTTTACTTCTGATGCAGAATAAGGGGTTAATTCTTTATTTCCCTCCCTCTCACTCCCTTGGGCACCTTGTGTGTTTATTAAACCCTACTCCACTGGCTTCTATCCACCCGCCTCTGGGTGTTTTCAAGCCATTAGTTTTCTCTTTTTCCTCCAAGGCCAATCTTTCCCTTCAAGGCCAATTTTTCTTAAGTTTATATATACCCATTTACTCACTAGTTATGCCAAACTCTGTCCTTTGAGGTCTGGCTATTTCCCAACCATTAGTGACTCTCAACGTCTCTACTAATTTCCTTGTTATCAAGACCTTGAGAAAGAAAGAAAGAAAAAAAAAAAAAAAGAGTAGTTTCTGGTATCCAAAAGCAATCACAGCTAGGCCTTGCTTACTGCACACTGGTCTGACTCTCACAACTAGACCGTGGTGTTCTCTTTATGGGCATAAACCATCTCAAAGAACATCAACATCAGACAAAGTTACTCTAAGACCATGATAAGGGGAACAAAAGGTCACTGTGCAAGACTACAAAATACCAAACGTCCCACCCTCTCTCGTAGGAGTGACTGTTACTTCTTTACCGACAATAGCTTTATTCCCACTCCAGTCTGCCATCCTTAGAGATAAGATTTGTTGAAATACCGAATCATAGGGCTGGCTATGTGTGTATATGGATGACCTGGATCCAGTCAGAGTACTCCATGTCCCTGACAACCATGTTCTGTTTCCGTTCCATGTGGAGAAATCCTCTTGGTAGCCGGAAAGGAGAATTAAGCCAACAAGTTTTATAAAAGAGGGTTAGAAATGGAATCCCTGTCATGAGGTCTCCATTAAGATTCTCATCTCAGTGTTCCTGAGGCCTCATTTATCTCTGCCTTTGCCAGAGTTTGTACCTTCAGCTGTTCTTAGATTCTGAGAATTCATTAGTTTATCTTAGTTTCTTAGTTCCAGCTAGGTTTTTGTCACAGAGAAACTGAATATTCTAAACTGAGAGACACATTCACTTTCCTCTGCGGATAACCATCCCAGTCTTTTGGGGACAAAATGATAAAAAGAAAATAAATCGTGTTTCTGGCAGGAGAGTTATAGAGGAGGGGTGTATTTACAAGACAGACCCTGCTGACCTTGACCATGATCCATAGTTTTGGCGAATATCCATTGTTATATGTAGTTAAGACCTGTGCTAGATCTTTTTATGGTCCTCCAGACATTTTTTTTTTTAAATTCTGAAAAAAACATTCTAAGTGAAAAATGCCTTTTGTTGAGAAGCACCATCCTTAGAGGGATTTTGTGGGATGAACACAGTGGGAAAGTGAATGGTATATAAACTTTGAGAAGGAAAAGAGAACACCAACATCTAGTTAAATAAATTATGTTCTGATTTGAATTTCCATTTTTTCTAAAAAAATACATTTGGTATTGAAGGTATCAGCTCTGCTGTTTTCAGAGATAATAAACCTGAATCTTAGTAAGTAAAAATAAATGAACATCACTAACATGTTTTATTTTGTTTCCATATTTCGGGGAGAAATATGTTTCCAGGTGGGGGACACCTGGAAAAAGATCCTTGTTAGTTCTCACAAGTGACTAAACATAGGGGAAGGGACAGCTATAGTTTTCATATGTAGTTCTAGACAGGTTCTCTCTGTAATGAAAAATAATGTTATTGTTGGAGTAAATTAGTTCTTTGGAAGTCTCATGGTTTCTAGACAAAGCCCTATCAGAGACTCAGGGTTAAAAAAAAAAAAAAAAAAAGACCAGAAGAAAGGATGTTTGATTTCTTGAAGTTAAAATGGTGACATGGTCAGTTGGGTGTTAGAACGACAGAGCAGTAACTATGTAAAAGAAACGTAGTGTCTTTTGATATTCCCATGTAACGTGATCTGAAAGGCTGCTATTGATTCCTTTTTTTTTTTTTTTTAAAGATTCTATTTATTTATTTGACAGAGATCACAAGTAGGCAGAGAAGCAGGTAGAGGAGGGGGAGGGTGGGGGAAGCAGGCTCCCTGCTGAGCAGAGAGCCCAATTCGGGGGCTTGATCCCAGGACCCTGGGATCATGACCTGAGCCGAAGACAGAGGCTTTAACCCACTGAGCCACCCAGGCGCCTGCTGCTGTTAATTTCTTGAGTTATTCATTCAGGAAGTATTTATGGAGCATCTGTCCTGTACCAGGGGACTATTCTAGAAACTGTATCTGTGGTATCTTTCTTGCACAAGCAATTTGTACTGCCCACAATAGAGGTACAAAAGCAGACTTCACATCACGAATGTTACAGTGGAAGCAAGACCCTTTGGGTATGCTCTTGTACCGGAATACCAGCTTTGCAGATGTATTGAGCCCTGGTTAAATGGATGAAATCACCAGCCTTTTTTCTTCTGTTTATAAGGGAACTGTGTAATTTGTTTTCCAAAGTAGGAATCCTTGGAAATCAAGAGAAAGTGCTAGTAATAATTGTACTAGGACAACAAGCATAAAGTCAGCTCTTATTCCTGGCTGATTTAACAGCCTTCTCCTGTGTGCTTGATCTGCAGATCACAACCATTCAGCTGGGGTGGTCTGAATCTTTAAACAGCCATCCTTTGTCACCTGGCAAGCAAGACCTGAGCTTTGGAAAAATAAAAACTTGAGCTAGTTGATTCTGGAGATACAAAGGAGGCTCTAATTTTTACTTCCCCAGTTTGTAGAGGTACACAAAAACATCAACAGGGAACCCTTGATATTTTGGTGACCTCATCCCCAGTTCCACAAAAAAGGAGATACTCTCTCTCCAAAATGACCAGTCTTTATCAGCTCAAAATAAGGCAAAAGGACATGTTTGAATTTTTGGTTCTTGGGGGCCTATTAGCTGAGATTGAATTGTGTGAGCACTTTCTACCGTACACCTGCTTGGTGATTTGGCACACTGAGAAATTCCTAGGGCTGCCACCCCAGATGAGTGGGGCAAGATGACATGATTTATAAAGGCTTTTCAATTTCTAATCTTTATGATATAATATGTAATGCTTCATGAAAGTGACACTTTTACTAGACCAGGTAGTAAAACGTAATCATGGTGCTTGACAAATGTTGGTGTAGTAGATTAATGGCTTTGGGTGTGTTGTTGTTATTTCTTATTACTTCACCTGATTGTACTCCAGTAGTATTGCTGTTGAGTAAGACACATTATGTGTGCTTTAAGAAACATCTGCTGTGCGATTTAAATCTCGAACATATGTGAAAATCGGGGTCGGAAACAGGGTGGGGGAGATTTAGGGAGAATTTTGTGGTATCTGGGGGTAATTTTTCAGTAATTACCAACAGTGTTTCATTTGATGAATTAACTTACAGTTCCTTCTGGCCTCATTTGTTCAGGCCTCTTTTTGGCCCTTTTCCTCTGAAATTCTGTGCTCCTCGCCACTAGTCTTTGGACCATTTCTGGAGTGGTCTGAAAGACCATATCAGTCTCAGTCTCTACTGAAGTCCCTATACCTTAAAGAGCTCATGGCATGAAGGTTATAAATTGAATAAAGCAATAAAAATATTTTAGTAATGTATGTGGGTTGATATGTGCAGGAGGTTAGCAACATTGAAACACAGAAGTTGCCAAAATGTGATCTATGCCCTTGGAAATTATCTGGCCACACTCTTTTTTCTTTCAGGCATATGTAATTTCAGTTAAAGTATTTTCTTCTATATGTTAGAGATTAAGCAAACATCTCTGTGATTTAATTGAGGTATGTCTAACAAACATCCCTAAAACATAAACCCTAATCTATCATTTGAGTTTACTTCTATTGACTTGAAAGACTTCCTTCAAGAGTCCCCTATTAAAATGCAAATAAACTCTTGACTGTTAATAATCTCCAAGGCTGAGATTAGCTCCCAAGGGATAGAATCTGAGCTAGAGGGTCAAGGTGTCCCTGCAGTGTTTTTCTCCAGTGTGCCACTCATGGGCCCACGGTAATGCACATAGGTTTCACACCCTGAACCCACAGCTTTGTGGGAAAAGACTCCACAGTAACCAATATATAATATATTCAAGATTATAGAATTTGCAAAATAGCAACCCTAAGCATGATTTTTTTCTTTTATGAATCCACAGCTGTTAATTGGGTGATAACAACCATGGATCAAGAGGAGGGAAAAGGGGTGCCTGGGTGGCTCAGTGGTTTAAAGCCTCTGCCTTCGACTCAGGTCATGATTCCAGGGTCCTGGGATCGAGCCCAGCTTCGGGCTCTCTGCTCAGCAGGGAGCCTGCTTCCTCCTGCCTCTCTGCCTACTTGTGATCTCTGTCTGTTAAATAAATAAAATCTTAAAAAAAAAAGAGGAGGGGAAAGATTTACCTCTTATTTCAAATTAAGATAATCATCATCAGTTTTTAGAAAACTTATAAGTGAAAGTATCAGTACTGCTTTGGAGTTTTGTGTTATGAGTTTTTCGTTATATTTAACTTCTTTGAAAACTTGATATCAGTAGTGAAGATGAGGCTTTGATAGATGGGTTGAAGACTTGTTTTGCCTTTGAAAAATGTGTTTACTCCACGAGCACTCAAACTTTTCACGGCAGCGTTGGTAATTTGGAAAATGTGTTTACTCCTCGAGCACTCAAATTTTTCACGGCAGCGTTGGTAATTTGGAAAATTTGGAAAAGGCTGGGAGCGCTCCAGTTACATTTTCGGCTATGAAGGACAGAACGTATAGCCCCTCTGAACATCAGGTTTTCTTGTCTGCTTACAGAAGCACAGTTACTACTTTATAATTCAGTTGCCTTATTTAATCAGGAAAATGCCGTTAGGGTTTAAAAATCTCCTCCAGCTTATGGTGAATGCTCTGCAAAGCCAAACTGTTCTGCATATGTTCTGTTGATTCAATGAAAGTATTAAAATGAAAACGAAATGTTCAACCAACAGGTTACAAAGATGTTGAAAGCACTAAGTAGATCATGGTTTAGAAAGAGTTTAGAAAAATTTTTGATGACGTGGAAAATGTACCGTGGGTAAGGAGATATGCAAATTTAAAATTATGAATCACCCTTTCTACATAAATTAATTTAATTAACATTATGAAATCTTGGGCTTGTTATAGATTGATTATAATGATGTAAGACTATTCTCCCCTAGATCATTGTCACCAGTGCCATTTAGACATTCTCCTTGTACTCCCCTTGTGGTAGAGCTTGATCCTACCACATTTTATAAGCCCACATGTTCATCTTCCATCCAAATATAATGGATCCAAAATGTGTCACCCCACTAGGAAGCAGAGAATGTCAACCCCGAGGTCATCTCTTTCTGAGGACAAATTTCTTATCCCTTCCGGGAGGAAAAAAAAAAAAAAGATAGGGTTATATTTGGAAAGGTATGGAGTTATTATGGACAAATCATCTAATATAGTAAGTAACATTTCAGATCTATTTATCCATCTAAGATGAAAGCCAAAGTAACATGTAAAACAATCGTGTGAAATATACAATAAAACACTCGTTACAGATCATTCCTTCACATTAAATCTCACTATTCTGGCTCTAATACAAAGGTTTTAGTTTTTATTTCACTTGTGAAATTTATGCATGCCTCTCTACTCTTCAATCTGTCTTCTTCTATTTATATATTATCGTACCATGGAAAGAGAAGATGCCAAGGATATGCAGAGGCCAAGCCCACCCAGTTTGATATTCTGAAATACAGATAAAAAATAATTCCTGATGATGCACAGAAGAAAGGAATTCTGGTTCTAGGACACAGAGCAGTCTTCTGCCACTTTTCTAGCACTTATTTCTTCTGGGCTTGCTTGAAATATGCAGTATTTATATTTTTACAACGGCATAGCAAAACTTTGAAATAAATGGAGAAGTTGTGCTGGAGAGATTATTGTTTCTGCCTCTTTGTTAGGGTTGAATTTATCCATCCACCCATCCCCACCACTTAGCAAAGTGTTCAGAACCTATAAAGTCAGCACTCAAATTTTTGAATGAAAGAATGAATATGAAATATGTAAAGATGAGAATAAGAATGACTGAGATTAGTACAAGTGTCAATGACCAGGCAGAGGGATAGGTAAATTTGTGGCTCTTTACACACGTGCCTTCTGAATGTGAGATGCTACAAACGGGAAGGTGTTAGTCCCCCTTGCCCTTCCTCCATCTATTTATATTTACAGAAAAACAAAGCATATTTGCTACACTTTTGTTTTTTTCCCCATTATCTGCTGCTTGGAGGTCCAGACTCCTGTTCCAAAAGAAAGCATATTTTCCTGTTTTTTATTTATTTATTTATTCTTCCCCCAGAAAGACTGTTCTTCCTTTACTTCATCACAATTATCTTGACCGTGACCTGAACCTAGAAGTTTCTCATGCTAATGACCCAGGACATATCATGGGGAAAAAAAAAATATATATATATATATATATAAAATTTCTGAACAAATCTAGTTTTGCTCAAGTGTTCTCGGTACTCCCTTTCCAGCTAAAATCCTCTTATTTTTTTCCATATTCTCTGTATTAGGAAAGGGTCACATTTTGGGTTTTTCTGCTTCTTCTGGGGAGTTTATTGATGAAAGCATCACCTTGAATTCCTCAAGTTTAAAACCTCTTGACAACTGTTTTCCTAAGGAAAGGTGTGGCATTTTAAAAAATGTGTTTTTATTCATATATAATGCTCTTTTAAAAAAAAACTTTTTTTGTGGGAAGATTGACATACAATAAACTACACATACTTGAAGTGTAGAATTAGTTTAGTTTTGAAGTATGTATTACAGGAGAGGAAAATTTTTTCTTTACTCATCTGGTTTGTTTTTTGTTTTTGGTTTTTTGTTTTCTTTTGGGCTGATGTATTAATTAAATTGACATAAGATTAGTAGGAAAAAATCAGATTTAATATTGTATGTAAATGAAGACATGAAATGGGCAGTTGAGGCTTACATGCCACCCTGAGCTAAGGAGAAGGAGTTGAGGTGGGGGCTTTGAAGAAAGGAAAACAATTCACAGGAAGATGAGAAGAACAGATGTTTGGTAAAGGAATGTTTGTGGTGCCGAGGAGAGACAGTGAGACACAGAGGGGAATCTGAACAAACAGGCCCTGTAAGCTGTCCCAGCTTGTGGCACTTAGCCTACACTCTTTTGTGGTTCTCTCTGGTGTAGCTCTTTTCCTGGACCAGGACCTCTATCTGAATTCTTTGAGGCAGTTCAGAGGGAAGTAAAAAGCTCTTTCTGAGTGTTTTGGGACTTAACTTGTCTTCAGCTCAAAATAACCCACATGCCCAAGTGACACATTTTAGGTAGGCTTATTCTGAATCCCCTCAGTAGTCACAGGTGAAACCACCACTAAAATCAAGAAAATGGACCTCTTTGTCACCCTGGAATTGCATTTTGATCTCCAAGCCCATTCTCTTCAGGCCCTTAAAGAAGTGAGTTAAGGAGTGAACTCTGTTGTTTGTTGTTGTTTTAGTTTTAGTTATTCTGTCTGTCTCCTTCCATTCCTGGGGTATTATTATAACTTATAAAAATGATTTTTTTATAGTTTAAGATAATTGTATTACTTCTTCTGTTACAGCACTGCTGAGGGTTGTTCATGTTTTTTCTTAGGGCAGGGACAGCAAGCTGTCCCCAATAGCCACACCTCCGCTTTTCCTTTCTAATAGCTACACTGAGTTTTAGCTGGACAGACACAGGTCTTCTCAACAACCACATTCTCCAGTTTCCTTTGCTGTTAGGTGTGACCAGGTTCTGTCCCCTGGGATGTAAGCAGAAGCAATAGGTTTAATTGTCGGTTGTTCTCTTGAAGGGAAGGAGTTTATGTGTGCTTTCCTTTTAGCCTTTGATTGGCTGGAATGAGTCTCATCCCATGAGATCCAAACTCCAAGCTGACCGTGGTAACATCCAGGGCAGAAGGAGTGCTATCAGCTTTGGACTTTTAGACCAAATCGTTATATGAGAGAAGAAGAACTTTCTGTCTTTAAGACAGCATTGCTTGGGGGTTTTTGGTTACCAAACCCATATTGTAATTAGTGTAATTCTGTTTTAGAATTAGGGAGAACTTCGACTCAGAGTGGATAAGAGAACAAAACTGTGCCTTGTGCCATCTTATTACATTTGTTTATTTGTTTCTTCTAAAACAAACTCGAGGGTAAGAGTGGACTCTTTGAAATCCTTTCCAATGAATATACTAGCAACTCAGACATTTATTTAGGAAAATGTTTTAGCATGATTGGCAACCTGAAATATTTACATAGCTGCTGCTTTTCAGACTTCAGTGAAGTTCCATGGAAGTCTGTTCCCAAGAACTGTCTTTTGGACAAATACTTGGCTATGTATGCTAGCCTGATTTATCATACCCAGAACATTAATATTCTTCTTCCTGTAAGTCATTGCTGCTTTACCTTCATTATAACGGCGGTTCCAAACTTCTCTAGAATGGTGACAAGATTTGATTTGATACCATCAAGTAAATAGCCCCAGCATGATGCTTTGTCAGTGCTTTGCCAGGAAGGACTGAGAATTAAATATGTCATCATTTTATACTTTTTATATGCAGAGAGTCTCGTTTGACGTTATCTCAGTGCCACAGCTGCACTGATTTCCCTTGCTACCCTCACACCCCTCAACATTTGGAGCCCCTTTATTATAATGGTAGATATTATGTAATGAAGGTGGTTCTGAAAGGCTGTAACATGCAGACGTTTACCGCTGCCGAATTGAAATATCAGGTTCAGAGGATGAACAGGTTGCCTAGCAACTGATACTGCAAGCTCCAGCGACTGCTCATGCCCACTGAGATTGACAAGGGAGCCATCACAGGCTGCCTGTGCCTTCCTATTTAGCAATTCTGACAGTGAGACCAAAGCCTATCCCGGGTGGGGGCGGGGGGTTGGGGAATGACATATTAACATTTGAAGAATGAATACATATATCGTATATATATATATGTATATATGTGTATATATATATATATATCATATTACTATATATAATATAGTTAGAAACTTTCCTTAGAAAAATCCCTGTATTAATTGAGAGAGAGAATCTAGAGAAGGAAGTACAAAAAGGAGTATTTGAAAAAGAACAGGATCGGAAATGGACCTACCGCGGGCTTTGGCTTTCCATTTCAGATGGAATGGGGTTTATTTTGGCTGAGAGGCATGTGCAATGCATGCATGACTAGGCATGTCCAAGGAGATTTATCTTAGAAGATAACAACCATGAAATGACTTTTGAATATTTGAACAGGTGGAACTACATGTTTCTGTGCACTGTGTTACATGCTGTCATACTTGTTACATGTTGTGCTCGCATTGCCAAGCGGTACCAGTAGTCTGAATTAGCAGGGAGAGTTTTCATCTGCTGAGGACGAGATTTTATTTTTGTTATGGTGCAAATAATGAACTCCTATGAAGTATTCCTTTTCTACACTGGTTCACAAATTATATTTATTTCTTGGAGTCTGTGAAATACCTAACAATGAAACACCATTCGAAATCTCTTTTTAAAATAAATTCCAGGTCCTATTGTGTGTGGAAGTCCTTTTGTGGAATGTTGAAGCCAGGAATTGAAACCTTTTGTTATAAAGGAAAAGAGTTCATTTTAAGATCCCTCATATTTTGGAGGCAAATCATTAATTATAAGCCTTTGGCTCATTTCACATAAAATCAAATTCATATTTTACTATACATTTCATCTAGAAATTAGTATTTTTATCCTCATGGATATAAAGCACATACCCGATTTAGCGTAGTTAAAAAATACATATACCTCCTGACCCAGCAGTTCCACTAGTAGGAGTTAATCGTGGACTTGGCTTCCGGTATATGGAAACATGTAGGGTTAAGAACTCTCAGTGCAATGTTGCTTATAAAAGCGAAAACCTGGTAACCTAAACGTCCATTAATAGGATACGAGTGATAAAATTATTGTATAGCTATAAAATGGAATACTGGGGAACCATTATAAATACATTTTTGTAGGAAATATATCCAAGCCACATTGTTATATAGAAAAAATTTAAAGAAGATAATATAAAGAAAAACCCGAATGGATAAATGTTATATATGGACATAAGCTTTTATAACAGTTACTTTTTGAGATAATGTTTAGATTATGCTGGCAGTTAGGGTAAAGAGGGATATTTTGTTGTTTACCATAAACCCCTTTGTCTTTAAAAAAGAATCACAAACAGGGGCGCCTGGGTGGCTCAGTGGGTTGAAGCCTCTGCCTTCGGCTCAGGTCATGATCCCAGGGTCCTGGGATCGAGCCCCACATCGGGCTCTCTGCTCAGTGGGGAGCCTGCTTCCTCCTCTCTCTGCCTGCCTCCCTGCCTACTTGTGATCTCTGTCTGTCAAATAAATAAATAAAATCTTTTAAAAAAATCACAAACATATATTTCTCTCATAATAAAAAAATGCTAAAACTTATATTTCTTAGTACCAACACTATTAAATATATTGTTTCATTTCTGCTTTGCGCAGACATGCAAACTAAAAAAAAAAAAAAAAAAAAAAAAAATCCTATCATTTTAGCCCAGCATCTTCAGAATCATCTTGTCTTTAATAATCCTGTTAGGGAGAAGATTATAGATGGTGTCCCTAGGTCTTCCTTGGGTCTTATGTGTGTTTCTAGGGTCTTAACTAAATTAACTCATGAACCTTCTGAATTACAGGCAATTATCTTTTGAATTCATGAGAAGAGTTAGGGGATTAGGAAGTAGCAAATGTAATACTGTTCTTTCTTTCTCTCTTTGGAGCCCCAAAGCCAATAATATAATTATCTCCTATTAAGTCTATTTCATCCTCTAGTAAAATAATGAAACAAATATTAATGAAGTGGAGCTACAGCCTTGTATCATCTCTTATGCAGAGTATTTATGCAAGACTCAATAGAATAAATATTCTATTTGGGAGGAAAGTGTATCTCTGCCTTGGATGATTATGTCTGCCATGTACCCCACTCCCATGGAAACAGCTTACACGTATATTAAAGAAAAGTGATGACTAACTTAGTTGCCAGGAAGTTGATGGTTTAAGGGGATAGACAGATTTTATGATGTTTCCCTAAACTTGGATGAAAAGGAGAGTGTTCAAATATAATCAATTTGGGTTTTTATTTACAGCAAGTGGACTTGGCTTTTGGTTACTGAAAGTTTCTGAAAGGAAGGTTAAACTCTAGGGGCCCAAAGTAAATATGGTACACACCCTGTAGGGGGTTAAAGGAGGAATGTGTGAGTTATTTATGAACTTGTATAATAACAGCACTGAATAAGCCTGTCGCCCTTGAGAAGGACTCCATTCAGCCATCTGGTCTCCTATTCAAATGCTCTGTTTTGTTCTGGTTTAGATTTTTTGCCTCAGCTCTCTCAGATTTGATATTTTTAGATATCCTCACCCTAAGGCAAACCCTCTTGACACAGTGCCTACACAAAATGACACCGAGCGTCGCAAGCCAGGAAGCTTATTGAGCTCAGAGTTGAAGTCAGACGAGCCCTTACTCATCTTGGGCTCGTCCTTTCCTCTCTTCCCTCACCATATGGCTGAACAGTGCAGCTCATCTTAATGACAGCATCAGGAGATGGAAGAAGATAGAATGTTTGTGCATGGTTTGTTTCATTTCTGTGTTTAAAGTAGTATTGATCTATGGGGCACCTGGGTGGCTCAGGCAGTTAAGTGTCCGCCTTTGGCTCAGGTCATAATTCCAGGGACCTGGGATGGAGCCCCGCATCTCCCTTTCACCTTGCTCATGCTCTTTCTCTCTTTCTGTCTCAGATAAATAAATAAAATCTTAAAATAAAAATAAAATAGCAATAATTTAAGGCACATTGGCCTAAGACTTGACTCGATTGTAGAGGCTCGGCTCTGGTTCACTCTGTTCTTCTCAGCCTTCATCTCACCCTCTTCCTGAGAAAGTATGTTTTGAAGCCGGACAGATCTGGGTTACAACCTTGAGTTTGTGACTGATTGGTTAACGCCTGAGTTTCCTTAGGTTGCATATTGTTAATAAGAGGATTCTAACTACAACATTGTTGGACTATTTTGAGAATTAAATGGGATAATACCTCCTAATATGTCTCAGCATAGTGATTGGTAGATATTAGGCATCTGTATTTTCTCCTCCTCCACTGAGGAAAAAAATACACTTTTTTTTTTTTCCAAAGGAAGAAAAGCTAGTAAAGCAGGGGTATTTTGTATTATCTTAATGATCTTTGAAATATCAGTGTGGGTTATTTTGCAAGTTTATAATTGACAATGAGGTTGCCTCTCTGGGACCAGCTTCCTAAATAACCCACTTTGCTCCCATTTTGTGCATTTCTTGCCTTCTTCTCCAGTTCAGACAAGCCTCCTGACTCCCACTCCTCTGAGCATGGGCTGCCTCCTTCTTTTGTATGCTTTTGTTCATAGCATGTTCCTTTCTGGAATGACTGTCTCCTTTTTTTTTTTTTTTTTTTTAATCAACCCATCAAACTTACTCACTTTAAAAAGGTCTAGGTTAGGTTCCATGTATTCTATAAAGCCTTTTTCTATCTGTAGCCTACATTGACCTCTCCATTTCTATACTCCTCTAGAGGAAAAGAGCAGGACTGAACTTTGCCTCTTCATTCAGGTCTGTTTCTTGCAGTACAGCTAGAGTTTGCTTGGTGTAACAGCCTCACTTCTCCCACACAGAGACCACCATAACCAGAAACCACCAGGCCCCTGGCTTATATGTCTGTGTCTTTGCTTTTCTATCTAGTCTGCCTGAAAAACTTATTCTTCAAGATTTCTCTGTAGGTGTATTTTTCAGTCTCCCAGCAAAATTGTCCTCCTGTGTCCTCCCTGTCCCATGGTGTTTCCTTTCTCTCCTGGAGTACTTGCCTCATTATAATGTGATGCTTTATATGACTATACATGTTTCTCTTAAAGTATAATTCAGGCCTCTCTTGGGCAGGGGCTTTGTCTTATTCTTTTTATCCCTGGGTCTTGGAACATAGAGTGTGCTTTATAAGAATGGAAAAAAATGAGTCTGTCAGGAATCTCTAATTGTGTTACGTGCCCAACCCATCTCTCTGAAAGATCCTAGTGCTAGACTTTCATAACCGCCATAGTACCTCCTACATAATGGCACACAGTAGGTGTTCAGTAGACACTTGTTTTCAGTACCCTATCAGTTCCTACCATCCACCACTGGATATGCATAGATGGTGATTGTTGGTAACTGGTTCGTCTCCACAGGACGAGAGACCAGAGGGCACTTTTCAACTTTTCAAGAGCTTATACTATCTCTTATACCTTGGCCCACAAGAGCCAGCAGCATTAAGGGGCCTGGCTTTTTGTTTCACTACAATCACATTTTTACTTGGTGATGTAAAGAAAGCAAGTCCTGGACTGTGGCTCTATATATTTATTTAACAAGAGGATAAAAATAATACACCTAAATATAAAAAGATAAAGGGCACCTGGGTGGCTCAGGTGGTTGGGCATCTGCCTTCAGCTCAGGTCATGGTCCTGGAGTCCTGGGATCAAGTCCCACATCAAGCTCCCTGATCGGTGGGGAGTCTGCTTCCCTGTCCCACCCCTAGCTCATGCACTTTCTCTCTCTCTCTCCCTCTTGCTCACTCTCTAAGTAAGTAAATAAAATCTTTTAAAAAATGTAAAAAGGTAAAAGCTAATTAGAAATTGCAAACCATTCACATGTCTTTTTAACAATTGCATATAATGTATAATTTTCCAAAAGCAGTCAAAGTTATTATCTAGTTGCAACTCTGTGAGAGAGAATAAAAGAATAACCTAACATCTGTTCCCAGTCTTAGGAATAGCTTTGGGCAGTTTTTATATAGGGCAGGGGCTTACTGCAACAAACTCACTCATATTCATATCTTTGCAATATCCATGTTGCCTTGTGTGAAATCACAAGGTCAATTGATGTCAAATGAATGAGTGATTAATGTAGCTTAAGTATCCCAGGACAGTCCTGTCACTGGGGACTACCTTAAAGTAGATTTTCTTGAGCATGAAAAGGTCTGTAGTAACCCAAATGTCATTGCAGAGTGCTTGTTCCCACACTATCAGCACCTCCTGACTACAAGTAGTTACGACCTTTCTTTCACACATACTCCACCATCGTCATGGATTTTTCTCCCACATAGATTAGAAATTTTATTTGCATGTGAAATGTTTCTCTGCCTTGGTTATTATTGCTGTGTAATAAAGAAACCAAAACTCTGTCATATGAAACTACCATCATTTAATTATGGTCAGAGATTCTGCAGGTCAGGAAATTGGATAGGGCGTAACAATGACGGCATATCTCTGCTCCATGAAGTCTGGAGCCTCAGCTGGGAGGACTCTGAGGTTGGACATTACTTCATGGCTGGCTGATGACTCGTCTGGAGGCTCCTGCATTTATACGTCCAGGCTGGGTGACTCCAAGGCTAAAACTAGCAACCAGTGTGCTGGCAAAGTAGCCTCTTTCTGTGGCTTGGCTTCCTCACAGCATGGCGGCCTCAGAATGGTCCAACCCATGTGATGGCTCAGGGCTCTAAGAGCAAGTATCCTAGCAAACAGGCCAAAACTTTCATTACTTCTTATGGCCCTGTCTCAGATGTCGCATTGTATCACCCACACTGTATATACTATCGGTTGAAGCAGGCACAAGTCTTCACAGAGTACAGGGGTAGGGACATAGATTCAACCTCTCAATCAGAGGAATATCAAAGAATTTTGAGACTACGTTTTAAAATGACATTATTATTTACAGAAATATATCAATATATCATGTTGACCTTGGAAATTCTCTGAATATAAATATCCATAACTAGACCATAAAGGCATAACGGTTGAGCATCTGTCTTCCCCAGCTTTATATAAAAACTCGTTATGCATCATTCTACTTAACTGTAGTATTTTCAAATTAGTCTTGTGAAAAGCAAACCTTAGAGTAGGTAGAGTAGATTGGAATTCAGAGGCTATTTGATTTAACTTCCCACATAATATAGGGAAAATCTACCTTGCCCATGCTCCACTAGATTCCCCTTTGGTACTTCCACCATAGGGAGATTACTTGTCCATAAGGAGAGCTATTTGCTCACAACTTTAAATACTGAGTCAAAAGATGCTTCTTCTGTGGTCCTAATTTTTCTTATTACGTCAATGCAAAATAAATATAATCCTTTTTTGTGTGACTGGTTCCTTTTAAACAGCTGAAGAAAGCTAATATCTGTCTTATGAATTTTCTTCTTTCTAGGCTATCTTCAAACTTTAAGTCAAATATCTAAATGTCAGGACATATAGGTTCCTAACTATCTTTCCCTGAGTCCTTTCAGGTTTGTCTATGTTCTTTTTAAAATGTAGTTCTGGGATGCTGGGTCAGCTCAGTCATTAAGCGTCTACCTTTAGCTTACTTAGGTCATGATCCCAGAGTCCTGGGATCAAGTTCCACGTCGGGCTCCCTGCTTAGCGGGAAGCTTGCTTCCCCCTCTCCCATTCTGCCTGCTGTGTTCCCTCTCTCACTGTCTCTCTCTGTCAAATAAAAAAATTAAAAATCTTTTAAAAAATGTAGTTCAAAAGGTAAATTCAGTATTCCATACTTGAGTTGGTTAGTGAGCAATAAGCTACAGCTAAAAATTACTCCTTTGATCTGGATATTATATTCCTGTTAATATAACCCAATATTGCATTTGCTATTTAAATTAGTCATATTCTGAAACTGTCATAGCATGGCTCAGGCTAAACAGCCTTGCCTGGTGATTAACTGTGAGGGCTCAGAGTCAGATGTCTTGATTTCATATCTTGGTCCATCATTTCTACCTATATGCCTTAAACTAAACACTGTCCCTCAGTTTCCTCATCTGTGAAATGAGGATGGGTATTGTCATGAGCATAAAAAAAAAGGACACTGTAGATAAAGTATTACTGTACTTGGAACAAAATCTATAGTCAGCAAATATTAACTATTTTTTTTTTCAAGTAGACCCAATTTACATGAATCACTATTAAATCAGCCCCCTTTCTTCCTATAACACTGGTTCTTATGCTGTGTTTTGAACATGAAGTGCATACCTTTGGATTATCCCTGTATATTTCATTGGCTTACCTTGGAAATCACCTACTTCTATATATTTTATTCACATTCTGTGTTTTACTATCTTAGGCATTTCCCCTGTATTACATCATCTGCTGAGTTGTTTGATGTACCTTCTCTGTCTTATCAAAGCCACTGATAAAATATTGAATATGAAGAACAAAGTCCAAAGAACCAAGCCAATGGAAACCCTTTCTCTAGGGTTGCATACTTCCATACTCCCTGCCCCCACACTACTTCTCACCTTCTGAGTAATAATCCTGGATTGTTCAGCCCAACTGCTAATACTCTCACCACATGACCTGACCTCAGACCTGTATTATTTCTTCCAGCCTTGACTCTACTGGGCTCTGAACAGTCCTGGTACATTGTAGGCACTCAAAAAAGAACGAAGCCAGCATTGCAATCAAATTGTTACAGAAACTCAAAGGAGACAACTACCAATTTGGCCTTCAGGAATCGGGACAGACTTATCAGAGTGGTTGTATTTGAGCTGGGTTTGAGAATCAGTAGCATTATAGTTGGTGTTAATGGTGTTTATGAAAACAATAATACAGTAATTCCAGGCCCAGAGGAAAAGCCTTGTGATATAGCTCTGAGAAGGTAAATGTTTGTTGTTTATATTTAGAAAACTTAGCCTTTGGTGATTCCAGTATAGGAGTGTGTGTGTGTGTGTCTTGTGAAGAGAGGGAGGGAGAAGAGAAGGAGGAAGTGAGGGGATAGGAGATAAGGCAGCTGGAAAAGTAGAACTCAATTCTTAAGGACTTTGAAAGCTTTATTAAAGAGCTGGCCTTCATCTGGTCTACAGATTGGAACCATTGAAGGTTTTCTAAAGTATGGCTGTGAAATAATTAGATTTTTGCTTTAGAAAGATAACTGCAGACAGGAATGGATAGGAGACTGAACTAGGGCAGCAGCAGAGGGTAAGGAGATACTGGAATTGACTGATACAGGAGAATTTGGGAGGTGGTATCAATAGGACTTGATGGAAGGAGGAAGGGTACATGGACAGAGAAGGATGCTGGTGACTCTGAGGCATGTAGCTTGATTAGACAGGATGGATGACAGTGGGGAGACCCCTGACTAAGGTAGAGGACAGTGCTGGGGAAGACAAAGTCTTCAATCCTGTTTCCGTGGGAGTTTGTTAAACTGAAGCATGGTAGGGAATGGGGAAGGTATAATCTGTCAATGGATTTCATCGTTACCAGCATGGACCTGAATGAATCTTGTGAAGGAAGTGTTCTGTGCTGTTTACAGGGTTGCTTACTCTTGACAGCAGAATCTTAATGGCAGTTATCAGGTGGGGACTACAGTTATCAGGAATGTCTTCACCTATAACAACACCCATGGGGGGAGGAAGTCTTTCTTCAGAATTTTAGGAATATTATAAAAGAATGAGTTGAAAATAAGAGAATCTACCTAAACAATTAGAAGTAAATACAGTTAAGTTTAACCGAACGATGGGAAATCTGCAGTAAGTAGTGGCACTCAGTCACATCCAAGTCTGGACCTTTTACAGCATGAAACTGGTGAAAATATTTAGTCAGAAGTGGTGAAGATTATTTTCTTCCAGGTTCTCCCGGTCTTACTCTATATCCCATGATGACCAGAAAGTGCTGCTCATAAATTTATCTGTAATGCTCACATCTCACTTTTAGAACACAGCCAATACTATGGTATTCAGAGTTTCCTTATTTCATGCTTTATCCTAAATTAGGTGCTGTCAGTTATTAATCCTGGAATTTCTTCTTTTCCCATATGACTGGTCTGTTTCCCCCACCTTCAACTTGACTATCTTTTCTTTATTTTGCCCTCATGTGCCCTGTATTCCATTCCAAGGGGAGGAAGAAGAGGAGCTGAGGAATATTATATAGAGAATTAAGAAAACATTCCCTCCTTTTTTTCACAGGCAGATTAACTTCCTGTGTCCAAATTAGAAACAGTTCCCCCCACTGGCCTGATATTTACACACTGTAATGCTTCCTGTATAATTGTATTAGCATGCTTCACAATCTCTTCTACTTTGGGGGTTTCACTGTCTGGTTGGCTCCCCCTGAATAGTGGTACTTAAAGCCATGAATGTATATGAGCTATCCCAGTGAGACAGATGTGGAGTCAGCAGACCTGATGATGGTCTCCTGGTAAACAACAATACATAAGGAAGAAAAGAACTGGCAGATGAGAATAAGAAGGAAATTTTACTCTGGTAGTTGGGGATCATCAATTCTACTCCCTTTTTCCGAAAATGCTCATAGGCCATTCATTTAATAATCTATTCTAAACCTCTGCCTGAGATGGATATTAAGCTTACTGATCTATAGTTTTTGGAATTCCTGGGATGTTTGCCCATCTCACCCCTGGCACATTTCCCAGGCTCTGTTATCCCTCCGTGAATACACCATGAGGCTCTGAGTTCACTTCTGCTTATTCTTCAGCATTTCTACATACCATTCATCTGTTCCCTGAGGCTCATGTCCATTCAAAGGGCTGGGTGCTCTATCACCATCTCCTTGTGCCTCTTCTGAAATTTAAATTCTGATTTTTTACCAATCTTAGAAGTGATCTCAACTCTACTTTATGAAATAGGAAATATTACAGGAAAATAAGTTCAAAACCTAGAAAACAAATTAAAAAGGATATATAACACAAAAGTTCTTTGATCTGCCTATATTAAATTTCACACTCCAAAGCTGATTAATTTTACAGAGAATGGAATCTTTCTTTGAATCTATTTAATGTTCTGAAAGAACATTATTCTGTTAAACTCCTAATTTCTATTACCTATCCTCCTCACCCTTAAAGTCTCCCATGGATTTTTACCTTTCTTGGATCATCACTTAAAGCTGTTTAGGACCAGGTCCAGTTGCATATACCAGATACCCATCAAAACAGTGCTTACCCTGTTAAGACATTCCTGTTTCTCACAAGGGAAAGGATGTCTCATGGCAGCCCAGGACTCCCATTTTGGTCAAGAGTCAGCAGCGACCCATCTACCTTCTCTCTTGCTGCCCATTTGTGCTTTCACCACCCACGATGGCTGTCAGTACCAGCCTTCTCATTGGCATTACAGCCAACAAGATGGAGTAAGAAGTGCAATCTTCTCTTTTAGAGGGATTTTTAGAAGTCCAATGCAACACAGCCCATGGCCACACACAGCTGCGAGAGAGGCTGGGAAATGTAGTCCTCTAACAGGATAACATTGTGACTGATTAAAAATCTAAGCTAAGAGAAGAATGGTTTCCTGGCAGGCAACAGCTATCTTTGCCATATTGTCTTTCCTGAATTCATATTCTACTTATCAGAGATATAATTTGTTTAGGATTGATTGGAAACAGCCTTGTTCTCTGAACTTGAATGTAATTTTTTTTTCCATTCTTACACTTCTTTCCATTAGCTGCCCAACTTCATAATTGCTTCTTATCTCACCACAAGATGTCCTTAGATAGGTCAGTCTCTGCTCTCCTCAGCACAGTTCATTCAGTCTTTTATAGGAGTCAGGGACATTGGAGGTGAGGGAGAGTCTCCTGATCTTTATATTAACTTGTTGAGATTTATGATCTCTGAGATGAAGTAATTCCTGTTCGGATTGGCAAACACTGGAGAACAAGTCATGAGAGAAGAGCAACTTTAAAAATCACACCTGTAAATTCTACTGTGTCTCCTGTGCACTCCCATTTTTTCATGGAAAAATATTCTTCAAATAAAATTGCTCTACGGGAAAAATGAAGGGGGGGGATCAGAGATGAACCATATGAGACTATGGACTCCAGATATCAAACTGGGGGTTTTAGAGGGGAGGAGAGTGGGGGGATGGGTGAGTCTAGTGATTGGTACTAAGGAGGGCACCTCTTGTGTGGAGCATTGGGTGTTATATGCAAATAATGAATCATGGAACACTACATCAAAAACTAATGATGTACTTTCTGGTGACTAACATAACACAATAAAAAAGATTATTTTAAAAAATTGCTATATAGGATGTCCCCGCCCAGGATCCCACTACTTCTTCCTTCCTTGGCTATTTTTCCTCTGACAGTGCTAGGGCTCTCCTTCCTCTACCCCTTTATTATGATGTTCAATGTTACAGTTACTAGGTTGTATTTCCTGATTCTGCTCTCTCTGAGGTGACATCTACTCTGTAAGTTCAATTGACACCTAATGGCAGATTGCCCACACATGTATTTCTCCAGTGCACATATTTCCTCTCAGCTGTAGACTGATTGCTCATCCCCTTACCCAACTTCTGTTGAATTTCCCCAAACCGTCTCAAATTTAACAAGCCCCAAATTAAATTCATGTTCCTCTTTCCTCTCTCCACCCTAAGACTTTCTTCAGGTACTGTCTATTCAGAGATTGTCACTAACATCCATCTGGTTGCAGAATCTGGACATCAGTAGCCATTTTTGATACCTTTCTTTTCCTCCTTCCACTTACTCAACACAATCTATGTTCCGCTGACTTTACCATCTAACACTTAAATCCAATTGCTTCTCTTCCTCTTTTGAGCCACCATCTTATCTCAGATGACTGTCGCCCTACACCTACTTTGCCACATCCTGATTTGTCTTTCTCAACAACCCCCACCAAGCCCATCTCTAGTTCTGTCCAGTAATGTTTTCAAAAGGCAGATCAGAACACATCACTCTCTTGTTTAAAATACTTAAAGTTCCTCATTTTTGTCTCTGGCTAAAGAGTTTCATAAGATAATCCACAGTGCTCCATTTGGTGTTGCCATTGGTAAGCCTCAACCTTTTGTGTGTTCTTCAGCACATGGCTATTTGGAACTTCATTCTCTGTCTTACCCTTTCACCACAAGGACTTTGCATACGCTGATCTCCTAATCTACTGCTTTTCACCCATGTAACATGTAATACCTTCTCATCACATTGATGCTCAATTATTTTTATTTATGGATGTGCTCATGAGGTTTGCAACTAGGTCAGATCCTCCCTTTATGTGCTCTCATGGTACTGTGTACTAGCACTTCTCTTCCTCGGTACACTTTTTTTTAGGAATTACTGGCTAATAGTGGTCTCTACTATAGACTACAAGTTCCACAAGGTCTGGGATCATATTTGTTTTCACCATTGTGTCCAGCTCTCAGAGCAATTCCTGGCACATAGGAGACAATAATATTTGTTAACTGAATGAATTGATGGCTATATGAGTCCTTTAGGACTGAAGCTTTTTCATGATGAGATGGGTGAGGTTAAAGCAAATCTAAAGCTGATGTGTCAGCTATGTGTTCAATGTGTTTGGACTGGTCTTTGTGTGTACCTGTAGGCAATAGCATGTCTGTTGCAGCTTTTACTTGGCCACATGCAGTTGTTGGTAAACAGAGTTGACTCTAAGCCAAACTGTGAAGCTTTTTTTTTGTGCCCTCTCTGTGTCCCTTGACTCTCTCTGTTTCTGTCCCCTTCTCCCTACCCTCACACTTTTCCCCTTCTATTAAAAGAGGGAAGCACCTGCCACCAGATATTTATACTTATTTTCATCACAATCTCCACTTTCTGTGCCATTTTCTCCCCTTGGTATTGATCCTTTACCTTCTCACCTTCAAACATTCTCACTTTTAGTATCTGCCCCATTCTATTAAAAGACATATGGGTTTGAGACTGGTCATTTTGCCTTTCCTTGCCCTCCGTTTTCTTTTAAGCTTTGTTCTAGAAGGGAGCTGTGATCTTACTGGGCTAGAGCTGCCGTTAACATTCTCAGGGCCCAAGGAGGGTGAGAAGAATGGATCTTGTTATCATGGACTTCCCCTAGGACTCAGCTCTCAGGGCTGTTTAAGATCATTTGTGCAGGACCTTTCCTGCAAAAAAACACAATTGGTCAAGTAGGTATTATGTGACTGAAATCTAGTTCATCCCTTGCTTTCCAAGCCATGTGTCCTGTGAAGATATGCCTCTACCCAGGAAAGGGTGTTTTTTCTTCTGAGTTGTGCAAAGTTGCCATAAGGGTTAGAGGCAATGCTATAGACAGTCCTGCTTTCCCATGGGGCTTTCAATCAAATTTTCTCCCACCATGACTTCCAGCTGCTCCTGCCATTTGCTCTCTCTGCCTTTCTTAAAACTCCTGATTCTTCCTCTTAGCTTCTGTTCTGTCTTCCTTTCTCCCAAATTCATATTTTATATTTTCTACTAATTCTGACATTATTATATATTTCTTTCTATAAATTTGTCTTTTATTTTTTACTTGAAGTAAAGTTGACATACAATATATTTTTTTTAAAGATTTTATTTATTTATTTGACAGAGATCACAAGTAGGCAGAGAGGCAGGCAGAGAGAGAGGAGAAAGCAGGCTCTCCATGGAGAAGAGAGCCCGATGTGGGGCTTGATCCCAGGACCCTGGGATCATGACTTGAGCCGAAGACAGAGGCTTTAACCTACTGAGCCACCCAGGTGCCCCCTTGACATACAATATTATGTTAGTTTCAGGTATACCACATAGTTATTTGATATTTATATGCATTACAGAATTCTCACCATGATAAATATAGTTACCATCTGTTACCATATAAAATTATTTCTGTATTATTGAATATATTTCCTCTGCTATGGTTTATCTCTGGTGACTTTATTTATAACTGCAAGTTTGTACCTCTTGATTTTGTACCTTCATTGCCCAACCCCTGTTCCTTCTGGCAACCACCAGAACATGGTTGTTTTCTGTGTTTATGAGTCTGTTTCTGTTCTCTTTGTTTTCCTTTTTAGATTCCACACATAAGTGAAATCATACAGTATTTGTCTTTCTCCCTGATTTATTTTGCTTAGCATAATATCCTCTTGGACCACCCATCCATGTTGTCACAAATGGCAAGATTTAATTATTTCTTATGGCTGAATAATATGTATCTATCTTCTTCATCCATTCTCACATCTTATCTCACATCTTCTTTATCCATTCATATACCAGTAGACATTTAGGTTGCTTCCATATCTTGGCTATTGTAAATAATTCTTCAATGAATATAGGGGTGCATCTATCTTTACAAATTAGTGTTTTCATTTTCTTTAGATATATAGCCAGAAGTAGAACTGCTGGCTTGTACAATATTCTACTGTGAACTCTTCGAGGAATCTCTATACTGTTTTCCATGGAGGCTGTATCAATTTATATTCCCACCAACAGGGCATAGAAGTTCTTTTTTCTCCATATCTTCACCAACACTCATTATTTCTTGTCTTTTTGATACTAGTCTGACAGACTTGAGGTGATATCTCATTGTTGCTTTGGCTTGCATTTTCCTGATGATTAGTGATGTTGAAGATCTTTTTATATGTCTTTTAAACATCCATATGTCTTTGGGAAAATGTTGTTTCAAGTGCCCTGTCCATTTTTAAGTCAGATTTTTTTTTATTGGAATTGAGTTACAAGAGTTCTTTATACATTTCGATATTAACCTTTTATTGGACATCATTTTAAAATATCTTCTCCCATTCAGTGGATTGCCTTTTTGTTTTGTTGATGGTTTTGTTTGCTGTGCCAAAGCTTTTCAGTTTGATGTAGTCCCAATTGCTTATTTTTGTTTTCATTTTCCTTGTCTGAGGAGAAAGATCCAAAACAAAAACAAAAAACAAAACAAAACAAAACAAACCACTGCTGTGACCAATGTCCTTGAGTTTATTGCCTATGTTTTCTTTTAGGAGTTTGATAGCTTTAGGTCTCACATTTGGGTCTTTAATCCATTTTGAGTTTGTTTACAGTATGAGAAAATAGGTTTCTTTTTTTTGCATGTGGCTGTCCAGTTTTCCCAACACCATTTATTGAAGAGACTATATTTTCTCCATTATATATTCTTGCCTCCTCTGTTGTAGATTAGTTGCCATATAAATATAGGTTTATTTCTGGGCTCTCTATCTGGTTCCATTGATCTATGTGTCTGTTTTTGTGCCAGTACCATCCTGTTTTGTTTTGCTTTTAAGATTTTATTTATTTATTTGACAGACAAAGATCACAAGTAGGCAGAGAGGTAGGCAGAGAGAGAAAGGGGGAAGCAGGCTCACTGCTGAGCAAAGAGCCTGACATGAGGCTCGATCCCAGGACCCTGAGATCATGACCTGAGTCGAAGACAGAGGCTTAACCCACTGAGCCACCCAGGTGCCCCAGTACCATACTGTTTTGATTACTATAGCTTTGTAGTATAGTTTAAAATCTGGATGTGTGGTGCCTCCAGCTTTGTACTTTCTTAAGATTGCTTTACTTATTCAGGGTCTGTCTTTTATGTTTATTAAGGTAACATATACACAGGTTGAAAATTCAAATGGTTCTATAAGTCTTCTTATGAGAAATAGCAGACTCAACCTGTTACGCCTCACCATTTCCTGTTCTTCATTCAAGCGTATATTCAACACATATGCATTAAGCGACTTCTATATGCCACACATTGCTCTAGGTGCTTGGGATACATAAGTGAATAAATAGACAAAAATCCCTGTCCACATAGGCTTCTATCAGACCAGGGAGGCACAGACAAAAAGCAATACATATAACAAACAAGTAAATTATATAGTATGTTTATTTGTAGTAGGAGCTGCGGGGGAGAAAAAAGAGTAAGGAAAAGGGAATCCTGAACATGGGAAGGAATCGCAGACAGAATTCTAAGATGGGCCTTGTCGAGAAAGACCTGAAGTAATGAGTGGTTAAGGTGTGCAGATGTATCTCTCAAAAGAGGAAACTCAAATTTGTTTCTCAAAAACAAAACAGAAGAGTGGAGGGGAAGGGAGGGAAAAATAAAACTAGACAAAACCAGAAAGGGAAACAAACCATAAGAGATTCTTAATCATGCGAAACAAACTGAGGGTTGCTGGAGGGGTGGGGGTGGAGGGATGGGATAACTGGGTAATAGACATTAAGGAGGCCACGTGATGTAATGAGCACTGGGTATTATATAAGACTGATTAATCACTGAACTCTACCTCTGAAACTGATAATATATCATATGTTAATTAATTGAATTTAAAAGAAAGAAATTAACAATAATAATTTTAAAAAGGTATGCAGATATCTGGGCAGACTGTGGTCCAGGCAGACCAGACAGCACAGAACAAAGAAGCAGGCAACAATGACTGGTGTATACAAGGAAGCATAGGAAGCTGGTATGGAAGCTCAGAAAAAGGTAGAGGAAGAGATGAGAATAGGTGGGTAAGGCAGGAGTAAACCATGTAGAACACCACAAGTCAGGACAATAGTTTACACCTTTTGTAGCAGTTTCTATTGTTATTAAGCATATTTGATCAAATAGGAATATTATTAATTTTGATTTTTAATTTTTTATTTATTTCTTCCCATTTTCAATGACGTGGTTTAACTCTTTCACCTCACTTTACCCACCATTAACACACATTTCACCCCTCCCCGTTTCCCAATATAGTTGTATTATAATTTTATTTATATCAACATCAATGATTCCGTTATTATAACCATGTAAATGCTATTCACAGTTGATCTGTGTAGTGTACTTTCTCTTTATCATTGATTTCTGTGGAGGTTCTGCTATCCTAGTAGTTCTCGATGTGTGGTGCCTGGGTTCTAAGGGTCCCCAGGATCCTTTTAGGGGGTCCACAAATTCAAAATTACTTTCACAATAATACCAAGACACTATTTGCCTTTTTCTTTTTTCTTTTCCTTTCTCTACTTTTCTTTTTCCTTTTCTATTTCTTTTCTTTACTCTTTTCTTTTCTTTCTTTTCTAAGATTTATTCATTTATTTGAGAGAGAGAGAGAGAGAGAGAGTGTGTGCACACATTAGTGGGAGGAGGGGCAGAGGGAGAGAATCCCAAGCAGACTCTGTGCTGAGTGTGGATCCCAGGACTCTGAGATCACAACCTGAGCCTAAATCAAGAGTTAGATGCCTAACTGACTGAGCCACCCAGGTGCTCCTTTATTACAAACAAAAGCAGTGTGGCAGGGCACTTGGGTGGCTCAGGTGGTTAAACGTCTGCCTTTGGTTCAGGTCATGATCTCAGGGTGCTGGGACCAAGTCCCACATCAGGCTCCCTGCTCAGCAGGGAGTCTGTTTCTCCCTCTGCCTGCCACTCTCCCTACTTGTGAGTGCTGTGTGTGTGTGTGTGTGTGTGTTAAAGAAATAAAATCTTCAAAAAATAAAAGCAGTGTGCAATGTACTTTACTAAAAGTCACTGTTTTATTCTTAAATGCAAAGCATTCTCAGTACGAAATAAAAAAAAGCATAGCACAAAGCCAGTTACATATAAGAATGGCATTAATGAATCTGTAAAAATTGTTAATTGTGCTAAATCTCAACCCTTGAGTGCAAGTCTTTTAGTACTGTGTGTGATAAAATAGGAAATACAGATAAAACACCTCTGCTATCTACTGAAGTACTATGGTTGTCTCAGGAAAAACCACTGGCAGTAGAGTTATAAACTGAATGAGCTACTTATTTCATGGAGCAATATATTTACACAACAGAGTGCATATGCACCTCCCTTGGGTAGCTAGAAGACAATTTCTTGAAACTGAACAAAGTGACTTGGCCACTTCAAAGAAACCAACTGACAGTATTTGTTGCCAATGATAAAATTCAAGGTGTGTGTTTTTTTTTAAGCTTACTGTTTTATTTTATTTATTTTTATTTTTTCATGGAACTGACATTTATTTATTATTATTATTAACATATAATGTATTATTTGTTTCGGGGTACGGGTCTTACACAATTCACAGCACTCATCATAGCACATACCCTCCCCAATGTTCATCACCCAGCCACCCCATCCCTCCCACCCACCTCCCTTTGTTTGTTTCCTGAGATTAAGAGTCTCCTATGGTCTGTCTTGCTCTTTGGCTTCATCTTGTTTCATTTTTCCCTCCCTTCCCCTATGATCCTCTATCTTGTTTCTCAAATTCCTCATATCAGTGATCACATAATTGTCTTTCTCTGATTGACTTATTTCACTTAACATAATACCCTCTAGTTCCATCCACGTTGTTGGAAATGGCAAGATTTCATTTTTTATGGCTACACAGTATTCCATTGTATATATATCACATCTTCTTTACCCATCCATCTGTTGATGGACATCCAGGTTCTTTCCATAGTTTGGCTATTGTGGACATTGCTGCTATAAATATTAGGGTGCACGTGCCCCATCGGATCACTACATTTGTATCTTTAGGGTAAATACCCAGTAGTGCAATTGCTGGGTCGTGGGGTAGCTCTATTTTCAACTTTTTGAGGAACTTCCATACTGTTTCCAGAGTGATTCTACCAGCTTGCATTCCCACCAATAGTGTGGGAGGGTTCCCCTTTGCCTGCATCCTCGCTAACATCTATTGTTTCCTGACTTGTTAATTTTAGCCATTCTGACTGGTGTGAGGTGGTATCTCACTGTGGTTTTGATTTGTATTTCCCTGATGCTGAGTGATGTTGACTTTTTCATGTGTCTGTTGGCCATTTGGATGTCTTCTTGGCAGAAATGTCTGTTCATATCTTCTGCCCATTTCTTGATTGGATTATTTGTTCTTTGGGTGTTGAGTTTGCTAAGTTCTTTATAGATTTTGGATACTAGCTCTTTATCTTTTATGCCATTTGCAAATATCTTCTCCCATTCTGTCAGTTGTCTTTTGGTTTTGTTAACTGTTTCCTTTGCTGTGCAAAAGCTTTTGATCTTTATCCTTGCTTCCCTTGCCTTTGATGATGTTTCTAGGAAGAAGTTGCTGTGGCTGAGGTCAAAGAGGATGTTCCTTGTGTTCTCCTCAAGGATTTTGATGGATTCCTATCTCACATTGAGGTCTTTCATCCATTTGGAGTCTATTTTTGTGTGTGGTATAAGAAAATGGTCCAGTTTCATTCTTCTGCATGTGGCTGTTCAATTTCCCAACACCATTTGTTGAAGAGACTGTCTTTTTTCCATTGGACTTTCTTTCTTGCTTTAACAAAGATTAGTTGGCCATAAAGTTGAGAGTCTATTTCTGGGCTCTCTATTCTGTTCCACTGATCTATGTCTCTGTTTTTGTTCCAGTACCAACTGTCTTGATGATTGCAGCTTTGTGATGGACCTTGAAATCTGGAATTGTGATGCTGCCAACTTTGGCTTTCTTTTTCAACAGTCCTCTGGCTATTCGGGGTCTTTTCTGGTTCCATATAAATTTTGGGATTATTTGTTCCATTTCTTTGAATAAAGTTGATGGAATTTTGATAGGGATTGCATTAAATGTGTCGATTGCTCTAGGTAGCATAGACATTCTGACAATATTTGTTCTTCCAATCCATGAAGATGGAAAGTTTTCCCATTTCTTAATGTCTTCCTCTGTTTCTTTCATGAGTATTCTGTAATTTTCTGAGTACAGATTCTTTGTCTCTTTGGTTAGATTTATTCCTAGGTATCTTATGATTTTGGGTGTAATTGTAAATGGGATCAACTCCTTAATTTCTCTTTCTTCTGTCTTGCTGTTGGTTTATAGAAATGCAAGTGGTTTCTGTGCATTGATTTTATATCCTGACACTACTGAATTCCTGTATGAGTTCTAGCAGTTTGGGAGTGGAATATTCTGGGTTTTCCACATAAAGTATCATGTCATCTGTAAAGAGTGATAGTTTGACTTCTTCTTTGCTGATTCAGATGCCTTTTATTTCTTTTCATTGTCTGATTGCTGAGGCTAGGACTTCTAGTAGTATGTTGAATAGCAGTAGTGAGAGTGGACATCCCTGCCATGTTCTTGACCTTGAGGGAAAAGCTCTCAGTTTTTCCCCATTGAGAATGATATTCACTATGGGTTTTTCATAGATGGCTTTGATGATATTGAGGTATGTACCCTCTATCCCTACAGTGCGAAGAGTTTTGGTTAAGGAAGAATGCTGTACTTTGTCAAATACTTTTTCAGCATTTATTGAGAGTGTTGTATCAACAAGTTCTTGTTCTTTCTTTTATTAATGTATTGTATCACATGAATTGATTGACCAGCCTTGCAGCCCAGGAATAAATCCCACTTGGTCATGGTGAATAATCCTTTAATATACTGTTGAATCCTATTGGCTAGTATTTTGGTGAGAATTTTTTGCATCTGTGTTCATCAGGGATATTGGTTTGTTATTTTCCTTTTTGATGAATAACCCCCTGGCCAGACTTACCAAAAAGAAAAGAGAAAGGACCCAAATTAATAAAATCATGAATGAAAGAGGAGAGATCACAACCAACACCAAAGAAATATAATTATACAAACATGAGCAACTATACACCAGCAAATTAGACAATCTGCAAGAAATGGATGCGTTCCTAGAGACATATAAACTACCAAAACTGAGCCAGGAAGAAATAGAAAACCTGAACAGACCAGTAAGGACCAGTAAGGAGATTGAAGCAGTAATCGAAAATCTCCCAACAAAGAAGAGCCCAGGGCTAGATGGCTTCCCAGGGGAATATCCCAAACATTTAAAGAATTAATACCTATTCTCCTGAAACTGTTCCAAAAAATAGAAGTGGAAGGAAAACTTCCAAACACATTTTATGATGCCAGCATTACCTTGATCCCCCAAATTTGAGTTTTTAAATGAAAATTAGAATTTTGGAAAACTTGTTTGCCACCATATACTTCCCAATACTTAAAGACTTTTTTGATGAGATTGGAGGATATTGATAGACATGAATGTGATTTTTTGATATTTAAAAATAAAATGTTTTAACATTTGGAAGATCTATATAACTCAACTGACATTTTCCAGATGATCAAAGTGTGATATTACAAAATTGTGCAGAGTACAAGATCCACTCAAAGTACAAGATAGACCAATGGATTTTAATGTAAAAGAATATGAAAAATTTATTAATATGGTTTCAAATTTGGCAAACTAACTTCTAAGATAATCCTGCTGCTACATTTTTGTAGTATCAAAGAAGAAAATCCAGAATTATCTAAAGGGATTATCAAAAGACTTGTCCCTTTCCCAAATACATGCGTGTGTGGAACCTGATTTCCTTCATATATTTCAACCAAAACAACATACCATAGTACATTAAATACAGAAACAGACATGAGAATCCAGCTCCTATTCACCTAGGCATTCAAGAAATCTGTAAAAAATATAAAACAGTGCTCTTCTCCTCACTAAATTTTATTTGGTCTTAGAAAATGATTTTTTTCCTAAAATACATTATTTATGTTCATAGGTTATGGGTATAACATTGACTTTTTTTTTTAAGATTTATTTATTTATTTGACAGAGAGATAGAGAGAGAAAGAGAGATCACAAGTAGGCAGAGCAGCAGGCAGAGAGGGGGAAGCAGACTCCCTGCTGAGCAGAGAGCCCAATGTGGGGCTCGGTCCCAGGACTCTGAGATCATGACCTGAGTGGAAAGCAGAGGGTTAACCCACTGAGCCACCCAGGTGACATTTTAAAATAAATGAATAAAACTTAAAATTAACATTCTGCATTTCCATATTTGTGTATTTTAAATATTTTTATAAAGAAAATTTTTTGGGTAGTCAATAATTTTTAAGAATGTGTAGATGTCTTGAGCACAAGAAAAATTTGGGACCCACTGTGCTGCAGGATACCTAGGGATGATTTTCCCCTCTTCATAGCCCCACAGCCTTTTCTTTCCATCTGCTGAGAATTCCTTGCAAGAAATGTTGACTCTCTTTTGATGATGCACAAAGGAAGGGGTGCTTCAATGTTCTTTAGGTATGAGAGGAACTTTTTGATTGTTAAGAAACCTGAAAATGATTTGTGAATTGAGCAAATCATGACACAAGTCCCCATCACTCTTGGCAACCACAGCTCCAGGTATCCTATATGGCTTCATATGGATCAAACACCTGGGACACAGGTGTGTGTTGACTCCAAGGCTGAAGCAAAGCAGGAATCTAAACCAATTTGTCAGAAATTTTTTAACCTTTAATTATCCTTTAATTTTTAAAAATATCTTTCTTTCTGTAGTACAAGATAATTCAGAAGCAATTTTCTTGTCAGCATGTTTTCCTTCTTATTTTTTCAAAGACATGATTGATGATAAGGGGAATTTGGGTATATGCCATGGAAAGTTTTTGTTCTAGAATAAGTAGTGAAGCTAGCATTTTGAGTTTTTAATTAATGTATTTGTTTTCCTCTGGAAATTGGAGAATTATATTTGGGCCCACACTGATCATAAAATTGTGGTCAAACAATATCTATGAAGCTCTAAGTTCAACCATTTGATGAAAAGAAACTTGCTAAATGAAGACCACATTTTGTAAAGGGCAAATATTTCTTAATGTTTTGCCAGAGAACTAAATTACTTTGTGATAGTTATCTATTCTCACATACTCAGTGCTGTTGACAGTGACATTATGGGCACAGTATCTGAATACAATCCCTCTTCTATCTTAATAATTTAATTCAAATATCTGTCTTTTCTGTGAACTTAAAACATTAAGTTGTGGTTAAAAAAATCTATTATCTGAAGATATTTTGAAGTGTTCTGGAAAAGTCTAGACTGCAGGTAAAGTGCTGTGTTTTTTACATGGAAGGAGTGAGATTAAAGCTATCTCAGTAATTATTATTATATGGTTAGATAACATTTTTTTATGTCCTCACTGTCTTTCATTGTGAGACAGTAAAGAACTAAAGGGAATTTTTTATATTACTTTAGCAGTTCAGGATCCAGTAAGTCTATATATAGATGTATTTTCAAGTAAACATTGGCAATTTTTTTCTTTTTGTATAATGTTATTTTTCTAAGGAATAAGTATCCTTGTATTTCTTTTAGAAATAACAGATTGAATTCTGAGGTCAATAAAACAGGATATTGCTTCATACTTTGCAAATGTTTCACTGTGTGTTGATAACCTAGCGTTAACCACTGCACTGGAGAAGCTTTTCTAGAATGTTCCCAGACTTGGTATGGTAGGCAAGGTGAGGCTCAGGTTCAGGGTTAGGAAAGGTTTGGAGATCGCTGTTATGACCCTGCTGAGTGTCAGAGTTCTGCAGAGGAGAAAGTTTAGGCAAGGCTCAATTCAGTAGGAGCTAATTTTAGGTAAAAAATAATTATTTATTGAACACTATTACTTTATGTTAGGAAAAATTGATTTGAGAAGCCAGATTCAGCTTAGAATCAAAGGGAGAAAAGACCTTTTATAGATAAGGCAAAATAAATAAGTGACTACACCTCACAAGGGTTTGTGCACCCTCTCACCAACCAATATTAGTGATGTATTTCACTTCAAATTCTCCCTTATTGACATCCCAAAATACCCTCTTAGTTTTACTGATTATATCAGGAAACGAGTCTCCAAGCTGATAATCTACTTTTTAATAGCTTAGTTCTTAATTGCTTTTGTTATCATAGTGAGAAAAGAAAAAAATTTCTTTATTCTCAGAAAAAGGAGTAAATTATTGTGGCTGGTGGGCTTTTATGCTGGGCCAGGTCAGTCTTACTATATATTTCAATACCTCTTACACTCCCTGGAGAAAGAAAGTATTTTCATAGGACATTTCCTATCATATTATGTAACTAAGTTTTGTTACCAAAACAACAATGGACTCCATCCTATGTTCTGTTATATGGTATGCAATGATGGACCGAAAATTCTAACTTTCTTCTCTTTTCTTTCAATAGGATTTGGGAGCATTCATGATTTCACTTCATTAAAAACAAAAATTTGCCTTCTTTGTCATAGATTAATTGACTATATAATTGTGGGTTTATTTCTGGGATCTCTATTCTGTTCCATTGATCTATGTATCTATTTTTGTGCCAGTAACATACTGTTATGATACTACAGCTCTGCAGTGTATCTGGATACCTCCAGCCTTGTTCTTCTTTCTTAGGGTTGCTTGGCTATTCAGGGTTTTCTGTGTTTCCATACAAATTTTCATATTATTTGTTCTAGTTTTGTGAAAAATGCTATTGGTATTTTGATAGAGATTGCACTGAGTCTGTAGATTGCTTTGGGTGATATGGACATCTTAGCAATATTAGTTCTTCCAGTCCATGAGCATGGAATATCTTTCCATTTTTGTCATCTTCAGTTTCTTTCATCAGTGTTTTATAGTTTTCTGAATGTAGGTCTTTCACCTCTTTGGTTTAGTTTATTTTTTTAAAGATTTTTATTTATTTGTTTGACAGAGCACAAGCAGGGGGAGCAGCAGGTAGAGGGAGCCTGATAGGGGGCTGAATCCCAGGGTCTTGGGATCATGACTTGAGCCAAAGGCAGACGCTTAACCAACTGAGCCACCCAGGCGTCACCCCCCTCCAGGTATTTTATTCGTTGTGGCACAATTGTGAATGAGATTGTTTTCCTAATTTTTGTTTCTGCTACTTCATTATTACTTTGTAGAAACGTTATTCTGGGTATTAATTTTGTATCCTACAAATTTTCTTAATTCATTTATTAATTTTAGTAGTTTTTTGGTGGAGTCTTTAGGATTTTTCTATTATAGTATCATGCTGTTTGCAAATAGTGACAGTTTAACCTCTTTTTACCAGTATGGATGCCTGTTATTTTTCTTGACTGATTGCTGTAGCTAGGACTTCCAGTACTATCTTGGATAAACATGGTGAGAGTGGACATCCTTGTCTTGTTCCTCATTTTGGAAGAAAAGCTCTCAAATTTTCAACACTGTGTATAATGTTAGCTTTTGGTTTTTCACATATGGCCTTTATTATGTTGAGGTAAATTTCTTCTGATCCCACTTTAAGAATTGTTGTCATGAATGGATGTTGAATCTTGTCAAATGCTTTTTCTGAGTCTACTGAGATTATCATGCGATTTTGTCCTTTGTTTTATTGATGTGGTATATATAATGGGACAGATGGTAACTATACTTAATGGTGAACATAGCATAATGTATAAAATTGTCAAATCACTAAGTCGTACACCTGAAACTAATGAGATATTTTATGTCAACTATACTCAAATTTAAAACAAAACTAATTTGCTAAAAATGTTGTGAGAGCAAAAAAATGTAAATTTTTAGTCTTCCTTATCAAATAGTAAAGTGAGGCATGAACTTCTCCCCTCAGACAGAAGCATGGAACACTTTAATATCACTTACAAGCCATGGGCTAATAATAAGGTGGCATCCAGGAAAAGGGGTTCATGTTCCAGAAACTTCTGCCGTGAAATACAGAATCACATGGCTTCCTTACTGCCATATATTTCCCCAATATTACTTCATATATTTTGCCAATATGACTAATCCCAGTATTCTACATTTTCTAGGTCAAAATCTTTCATTGGAATCATGGGTTGTTTAAGATAGAGTAGACCTCAAGACATCAGATTCAACAGTCTCTCCTTCAGATAGTAAAGTTATTAACAGTCCTACTTTGCTGTCCTCCTTCCTATATAACTAGAAAAATAATTATGTCCATGAACAAATGCCTCCTCCTGCTTTCCTTCTTCTTATTTCCTTCTCCTCTGCCATATTTTCTTATCCAATAGATTTTCATCTCTTCACCGTAAGTAATCAGAACAGCTGTTCCTTTGGACCTCTGGGAATAGCTCGCATTTGTTTTTCCCACTAATCATTAGCTGAAGGTGAATGAACTCCTGAACAGAAAGAGTCTTACTCTTCATCTTTATCAGTACTTTGGTAAAATATAAAAATGGGCTTTAGGCAGATTAAAAGGCAGCATTAGTGTCTCTAGTTACAATATTTCTGTGGTGCGATAAACATATTTCTCCCATGATTTTATATCACTTACTGGAGATCCAACTTTCCCTAGACACATAGGTAAAAAACCTGTATTGGAAAAAAAAAAATTAAGCTTCATTGTTCATAGCAACAACTGAATGCAGCTGGAAAACCCCAGGAAACCAGTCTTTACAAAGTACCCTGTAGCTGAATAATCCTTTTGGTCTATCCATGTCGCATCTGCATCTCCACCACTTACCTACGTTTCTTTCCCTCTCAGTGTTTGCCATGCCTTGCCATTCACTCCACTTAAAATGCTTCTTGGTCCTTCTTTTCTGCACAGTGTTTTCCCCAAGGACTAGATGCTTTATAGTCCCCATGAGTCTTACATGCTTTTGGCTAACAGAGAAGCACACATTTGTTTCCTGGTCTGCATATATGCCTTTTGTGTGTCTCTCAGTGTAGCTATCAGTTCGCATTCTCATTCTCCCTTCTTTTTACCTTCTCCTGACCCTCTTTCTCTCTGCTCCCCCATCCACCACAGCTAAAAATAATGATCGTGTTTTTAATCTATTTATTGCTGAAAAACAGTGATCACCATAGAGAGTAGTAAATTGATATTCATTCTCTTATTTGTATTTTTGAATACTTCTTTTCCACTTTTTATAAATTTTTTTATCAGCAGAAAAACTTTGATATGTAGAAATTTGAAACACCTAGGTTTATGTAAGTATAACTTGAAACTTAGAAAAAAGGGAGTCATTTTTAAATGACTTCAATTTCTGCATATGTGGTTGTGAGACAGAAGAAAAATGGATTGCTCAGCCGCTTTCACCCTCAACATAGCAAGTATTTCTAGGACAGCCCTGCTTGACTACAGGGTATGTGAATATATACAGTTTTGCCAGAATATGATGTAGAACTAGGCAGATGCCTGTAAATGCCTACTAGCTTTTCTTAGATGCATAAAGGAAACAAGATTTCTTCCAGCAATAAAATAATTTTCAAAGATTTTTCTTTCTGAGTGTCAAATGATAAATCCTGAAAATATATCTACCATGCTAGAATTATAACATTGGAAGTTAATTATACTAATTAAAAGAGGGTCAGGAAGGTCTCTGCACAGCTGTGGTGAAGTGAAGCATTTGAAATTGTGGACAAGGGATAGCATCCGGCTATATAAACACATGGTTGTCGTAATGTCGATGTCAACAGAAAAGATGTGCAACCTCAGCTCTGAGATGTCCCAGAAAACATGTCGGGTAAACACAGGCAGAGGGTCTCTGCTTGGGTTCCTCAGAAATCTGAATACAATGTGGTTATTAACAATTTCTTGGCTATTCCACAAAAGCACTTGACGAATTATCATTTTATATACAAAACCATCTCTAGGATATGATTCTCTTCTGATACCTTCATAAAAACGATTTAGAAAAAAGACCACAACCCTAATTACAATTTAAGTATTTTTAAAAGCCTAATAAAGTTTTTCATTAGATAAATGACGAGCTCAGTCGAAAGAACTGTGCTGAGGACAAATGCCTGGTCCCTGTCCAGGAGGTCATAGAATGGATTTCTATGAAGGACTCTCTATTTGTTGCCAAACTTGGCAGGGATAGGGGTTGTTTTGGACTGTTCCTCTGTGCCTTTCGGTGGCAAAAGAAAAGCACTCAGCTCACATTGAGGCTGGTGTTCCATCCCAAGCAGCATTCTATGTCAGTCAGCCTCAGCACAGTTTCACATGCACCTTCATGTTTCCTTCTTTAAGGTAGTTGGACAAATGAGCTTCCCAGCAAGTGAGGACCCAGAGCAGTAAAAAATTGCAGGACCATTATAGTAACTGGGGAGCTTTAATACAAAGCCTGGTTAAGTGACGTGCTTTAGCTCTGCACCTCCCCATGAGGGAAAGTGGGTCCAGCTGTCACCTGTCTGATGAAAGACCAACAATGAAATTGTGAAAATTAAGTGCTCCATCCCAAGTCTCCCATCCAATGGGCCATTTGATGTGGCTTGTCCGTCTGGAGGTTGGGTCCAAGGATCTCTGGAAGTGAAAAGGAAGTGAATAGTTGCCAGAAAGCTGGCTACACTCTAAAATCCTAAACCAGAGCAAAGAAAAGCCCTCAGTAGAACAGCTTCATGCTGGAGGTTAGCTGTTCAGAGTGAGTTTTAGGAAGTGTGGCAGCTGAATCTGTCTTCTGAAGTGAGGAGATGGCCAGACTCTGAGGGAGAAGGAGGCCTGGCCATGAATTTGCTCCATTCTCAATTCTGCTTTCCTGATTCTTGAATCACTGGCAAGGATGGGCACCAAAAGGTCACTTCCTTCCAGTGCTCAATTTCCCTCTGCTCCCATGAAAAGGAAAATTAGCAAAGAGCCACCGTGTAAAAGTCTGGAACCATCCCCACCCACCACCACCCTGGCTCAGACATGAGAATCACTGGGCATGTACTTAGCACTTCTTATTTAAAGACATTAGATGGTCAAAGTTTGTACTGAAATGTATCTAAAACTATCCAAATTAGTTTGGTTACATAATTCAAATGACAACTATGAGTTATAAATCTGTAAAGATAGGAAACTGTATCTGTAAATAAACCTGGCCAGTTTGACATTTGTATCATCACAATTAGTAATCCTGCTATGGGTTAATGTTAAAAAGGTTATTGGCATAATTATTTTAAGAACAACATGTTACTCCTCCCATAATTAAAACTGTTAGTTGCTAGACGTTTTGCCTGAAATTCATGACATTTTGCTACAGGGAAAAATGTCACAAGTCTGGTCTTCTTGGGCCACAAATCGAGAGAACGTTAGTAAGTTTTGGACACACAGCTAATCTTCCTTTGAGGGTTGTTATGCTCTTTTTCACTTTGATGGGAATTCTCTGAGGGGATAAAAACGTAAATCGTAAGATTATCTGTAGCTTTTATTTACCTTTATGACTCTCTAGATAATGATGTTTATATATAACCTGTGTCTTAATTTTTCCCCTGAGAGTCAAAATTTGTGGTAATTATCTCTCCAAAGGTCAGAGAGTTTACAGTGGGATAAAACTAGGCCGTGTCCTAGCTCCTTCACATTAATGACTTGATACCACTTCTCAATGAATTGGGTATCTTACCATCTCTCCTTCCCAATGTATAGAACAGAAAGATAATAATTAATCTTCATAGTATCCCCTCATAATATGACTTTATGATCATGAAATAATATGACCCTAAGTGATATGTCAACCTCTGATGTGATCATTATCTGCAAGCATGACTTTAAGTGCCCGATTTCAAAGTCCTAATTGCAATTTTTAGTAAATATCTGATTGACTCATCAATAATAATTTGTTACTTTGGATTAGGTTTTTAAGCCAGTTTATCCTATAAGAATCACTGGAAAATTAAATCACTTCAAAGTTAGATTTTTCTTACATACCAAACTTAGAAAAAAAACTTCATTGAACATAATGTGGTTCAATAACCTGTTGATAATATTCTCTAAACAAAAGTCATCATTTTGATATTCTATGATGTAGATCTTTGGGATCTCTGCCTCTCCTATGCCCTTGTGTTGAACCAAACCTAACTCTGTGTTTTGAGCAAGTTCTTGGTGCTTCTTCCTCAGTACTATTCTGTGCGAGGGGGAGTGGTCCTCTGGATACCATCCTTCTCTCCTTCATCCTACAGATCTGCCCTTATTTCATCCCAAATACTTGCCAGTGAGTTTAACCTTGAACTTTATGCTGCCAAAAAACTATTCAGTTTTTAGCAGATTATTCAGAGCTTAGACTCTGGGGCTAAACTGTGAGGATGAATCTTGGCTCTGCCATTTACTGTCTTGCGTGATACTGGCAAGTTAGGGACCCATCCTCAATTTCTTTATTTGTAAAATATAAATATTGATAGCACTTGCCTATAGGCTAATTTTGAGAGTTAAATGAATATTTATAAATATTTACAAGGTTTCATAACACTCAGAGCTTAAAATTATTTCCAAAACTTTTGTTTTGGGAAATCATATTCATGGCAGTTTCTTGAAGTACAATGTTCTCCTTTTCTTCTCTTTTTTTTTTTTCACTCAGCCAGTTCATGGGGTAGCTTCGTACTTGAAGTACAGTGCTTTGACTCTTGAAAAAATGTTTTTGGCCATTGTATTTGGGTATTAAATACTTACTTGTATTCGGGTTCTCCAAAGAAGCAAAACCAATAGTATGTGTGTGTGTGTGTGTGTGTGTGTGTACACATATAGATTTATTTTAAGGAATTAAGTCATGTGATTGTGGGCCTGGCAAGTCTGAAATCTGGAGGGCAGGTTAGCAGCTGGAGACCCATGGAAAATTTGATATTGCAGCTCTAAATGTCAGCCTTTTTCTCCTAAGGCCATCAATTGCTTTTGTGAGGCTCACCACCCACATTATAGAGTATAATCTGCTTTACTCAAAGTCTACTGAATTAAATGTTAATCCCACCTAAAAAAAAAAAAACTTCACAGTGACACCTAGATTGGTGTTTGACCAGTATCTAAATACTGTGATCTAGTCAAGTTGAAATGTAAATTAACTATCACATTACCCTTCAACAAAATACATAAATACTTTTGTAGAGCTCAGAGATTTTATAAGGAAGTTGTTGATAAAGAATTCAATATGTAATTCAGCATGAGGTTTTGTGAGAGGCACTTCTTGGTTGGTCTTCTGCTTCTGTAGAGGAAATGCTGGCTTTTATCTTGGCACACTACAAACTATATAACTAATTGCAGTTTCTATGTGTACATTAGTCATTGAGAAGCTCAGTCATCATTTCCTACACTACAGACTGGAGCCTAGGATCTTGAGGCACACATTTCAGGTACTACATTAATTTCTGTGTCATCTTGATTGTCTTTGCTCATTTTAAGGAATTTATTTATTAATTTATATAATCAGTGCCTTTTCCAGATATTCCCATTACATGCTTTTCATTCTTTTCCTTATAAATCCATCAACTTATTGTAATTCTTTTTGCTGGTCTGTGTGTCCCCAAAGATGCAAAGTCCCTTGAAAATAGGAATCAAATTTTGTTTGCTGTTGATTCACCACCTCCTAATACAGGATCTAGATGGTTATTGGTTCTAAATAAGTATTTGTTGAATTCTGTATATATTTTTATAAACACCTTGATTCTACCTCAGAAAAGCACAACATTCTTACTCCCAAAGATTATCTTCCAGTGTCTATATAAAATACTCGAGTTTTAGAAATGAAATTCTAGATTTAGGAGAAAAAGCGATTCTAGATAATGCTAGGCATTCATCTGGAAAGTTGACAAAACTCTGAAGTGGTTAAAAGAATAGGAATTGAAATGCTGACCTTCTATTCCAATCTTTGCGATTCTTTTCTTGGTTGAGAATTACTTATTAAAAGTGAGCTGGCCTTCTTACTGGAGTTTTGTGGTTTGGGTAAGGATGGTTGTACTCAGAGACAACCCTCAAAAGGTTTTTACACATTTTTATGGGTGGTTGCTTTCGGAAGAATCATTTTCACCATGAATTGTTTGTCTTTATGTAAGAAATGCTGGCAGGTGTTTTGAGGTGATTCTATTGGGTTAAACACACAGATGCATCTTATCAATGTAGTTGGTTTTTAGGTGTCAATCTATTCTGTCACCAAGAAGGTCAAAATATTCACCTCAGCCTAACGTTAGACAGGTGGCTTCTTCACTCGGCCCCTGGACTCTGACTAGCAAGTTGTATGGTGTAAATGCATAATCAGGAATCCAAACCAAGGGAGGGCTGGTAAACTCAGATAAAAGAAAATTAAGTGTTCTCTTCTACCTCATAATATTTACCATTTTCACTTTGGAATTATTTTTGTTTAAAAAGCTATAGGTACTGTTGGGCACCTTCATGGCTCAGCTGGCTGAACATCTGACTTCATTTTGGCTCAGGGCATGACCTCAGGGTCCCGTGATTGAGCCCTGCATGAGATTCTGTGCTTAGCAGGAATCTGCTTGAGGTTTTTCTCTCTCTCTCTCCCTCTCCTTCTTTCCTTGCCTACATGCTCTCTCTCTCTCAAATGAATAGATAAATCTTAAAACAAAACCAAAACATAGCTATTGTCTAGTATTAGAAAATCCTTTCTATTAAACACTGTTGGCTGAACATTATCGAAAAAATCTTCCCATTTCCAGTGGGCTTCCTTCTTCCCCTATGAAAGTTTTGAATGAGCCCTAGGAGCTGGGAAAACAGCAATAGTCAGGAAATCCCCACACCCTTCCTTGTTCTAGGAAACAACTTATTGCAAAGGAACCACCCTTCTGACATTGGCTAAGACTCTCAAGTGAACCTCCTGTATACTTATGACAAAGTCAGACACAGACCCTTCCAATTCCTATCTGTTGTCTCAGAAATTTGTAAGTGAATGGCTTGTCCTCCCTGACAAATCTGAACAAAATACTTGCTAACTTAACTTCACCAAACTTCAGTTAGGTGTCTTGTTTTCCCCAGGCCTCTGAATTCTGGCCCATTCTTTAGTTTAAACAAGTATGGGAGATTAGCTAAACCCTGGAAGGTTGAATAATCTCCCCTAACCATCTCTCCCAGGGTTGGCTGGCCACAATGAAAGACACTTGCTGTCCAACTACTCAATCACATCTGCTCACCTCACTCTCCCACATTTAACTCTTTCTAGTCTTGTTGACTCTCCCCTATGAGAGAAAAACCCTTTCTGCCTTGCATTTGGGATGCTTACAGAGTTTACAGTTGGAGTATCCTCCCTATTGCAATAGTCCCTCTGCCCTTAGGACAATAGTCTTTTCAAATGAAGTCTCTCCTTACCTAAGTCTGGATTTGTTTTTTGACCCCTGAATATAATTGCCATTTTCATTGACTGACAAAATGTCTTCTATCTCAGACATTCTAGGAGTCTCAGTTCTGCTGTTACTACCTCAGTTACAAATTTAACTACGCAAGCATGTCGGGGGAAGATGATTTTGTCATCATAGAAAACTGTGCAGATTGAGATGCTGGAGACCTATTTGCTTTTGTATTCTTCCATAAAGTAATATAAATTTGTAGACTTAATTAATTGATTTTAACATAGATAACTTGAGAAAACAAAAACTAGTAAACATTCTCTAAGAAGCTGAGAATGATTTTAAATTTTCAATCTAAATTTTCTCAAGCAGTGATTTACTGACTGCAACTTTTAAAAATTGTGTCTGTTAGTTTTTAAAGAGTGTCTGAAGCCAGTCTGAAAATTCAGGTTGGTCTCTTTCTTCTGTCTCCTGTTGTATAGGTGCAAGTAATCACAAAAATTGTGAAACAGCAATTACATTTGAAGAGGATTTGAAAAGTAGAGTGGCGCAAATAGAACCACCCAGTGCACAATAGACCAAATCTATTTAAGATCACTTGCTATTTTGATCAGCCATGCTTTTCTGCTACAATTAGCTACTGGCCTCACCACCCCCATGGCAGCTGATGATGCATGTACTGTTTTATGCCTCTACTACTAGCCTGAAAAACATCTCCGTGAATTTTGGGTTATTTGGTTTGGGGACTTAATAATATAGAAGGAACAGTAGAAACTTTATGGTATCATGGGAATGATCCAAGTACAAGTGAGAGGATGGAGGCCCTAATATGGGGTCTGTCATTTACTTATGGTGACCTTAGATTGCTTAGCCTGAGTCTCCATTTTTGAAGGATAATTAATTCCTGCCTCATATGATCATCATAAGGGCAAAAAAGACAATATAAGGTAGTAAGAGCTTATAATATTTAAATAATATTATCACTTTCACATTTGTATTTTCCATCGTTAGTGGATTGTGAGCTCCCTAAAACACAGGTCCTATATCCTCCTAATAAACAAGTAAATACATAATAGTTATTCAAAAAGCACTTTTGAATGTGTAACTTGATGTGAATGCATGGCTGTAAGCAATACTAAAATAAATTCCACAAATAATTCAACAAACATTTATTGTGTGAACATTATTGTGCTAGGTCCCTTAAGAGATACAAAAATGGATCAGACATGAATCCTGCCCTCCAGGCACTTACAGTCCACCAGAGGATATCAGAAATGTGTATAAATAACAAGGTAGAAGTTTTTTTAAAAAGTCCTAAGAGAGGTACAGAAGCATTGCCATAAGAGTTCACAGGAGAAATTATTTCTAGCTTGGAAAATCATGAAAAACTTTGTGAAGATGAAATATGAGGTGGACCTTGAAGCATAGATAAAATTATATGTGGTGGGAGGGGAAGGACTACCAGTCTAAGGGCACAGAATTCTTGGCAGGTCGTGAGTACAGTGGGCTCAGAGAGAATTGCCCAGGACTGTCGGAGGGGACAACTGCAACTGAGCTTTGGCAGAGTACACGTATGTGCACGTGCAGTGGAAACTTGTAAAAAATGGACTAAAATGAGAGCTTCCTTAAAATTATGCTTCCTTGGTACTTATTGACCTGCCTGCATTGTTTTCCTCATAGATTAAAAAACAAATGAAAAGCACCACTACAACTTGGCATCCCTCATAAAATAACAAAAAAAAAAAAATGGCCCTAACATTTTCAAGTATGCAATTTCTGGTTAACTTTCATATATTAATCTGATATTGAGTTACTAGAACTAGAGAAAAATAGAGTTGAAAAAAATATAAGATTTCATTTTATGGCAGTGACTATTGTAGTTTTACAAGAAATATTAGTCTAATATATTGAATTTGGTTTTTAAACATAGAATTTATGTTTTTAAATATACACTTATTGAGGGTTTCTTTTTTCAGTCAAGATTTTACAGTTTGAAATGGGAAACTCCCTACATGGTTTTCATTCACTCTATAGGTTACTGTGATGGAGCTAAGCATGTGTATATATATGTAGGTGTATATAAATATACACACATACATATGTAGGTATATATATACACACACATACATACATATGTGTATATGTATGTATTTATAGATACATGGATATAGAAAGAGAATGAGAGAGAAATTTACTAAATATTCCTATCACCAGAAAGTCTTCTTATAAATTTAATAAACATTTAATATTACAATTACATTATAATTAGCATGAAGTTTATTCTATAGAAAAATCACTCCTTAGTTATGTTATATTTTGATTTTGCTTTTATTTTTAAAATCTGGTTAAAAATATATTTTTTAACATCTTTACATTGAGAACAGTATAAGTATCTGACAGTTCAGCCTGAGCTGGGCGGTTTTTAAGGCTCTAGCTTCGGGGTGCACTTGAGTGTTGAAGCACCTTTGTCTCTGCCTGGACTCATGGCCTGCGGGGCCGGGTCCCCCAGGTCATGGGTAGCCGGAGCCAGCTCACTTGAGTTTCTGACAGACCACGCAAGACCATGCAGCTTAGGTCTAACAACAAACTAAATAAACATTCTAGGAGTTTTGAAGACTCTCCTCTCCTTTCCACTCTTTATACTCCCCTTAGACTGAAAGACAATCTCATCATCCACTGAAAGGATGACAAAATAGCCAAAACCCTTTGCACCGTGTTTCATTAATGAAGCTTTGAGAAAGCAGGAGACTTCACTGGTGTGGCTTTCCACTACAGAGGACACTAGAGACCAGCTCACCTCAGACTTCCCACTTCTCAAACCAGAGAGAAAGCATCTACCAAATATATCCACTCCCCTTTTCCTTCTGCTAGAGAATATACAGAGAAGATTTTTTAAAAATCCTGAATAAGTTCATTGTTTTGTATGCTATGAAGAACTATAGTACAAGTAGTTTCTTTTGTGAAACATGCAATGGAATTCATTACTTATAATAAACATTTTCCCTGTATTATTTTTTGTATGGCAACTTAGTGTTTTCTACTAGTAGTTTTCTTTTTGCCACAAGATAGGAAAAAAAAATATTTATGTAAGACTATGATGGCAGATTTCTGACAAGCCCCATTTACATGTTACATTGTTCCAAAGGATTCTTGAGTAGAAAATACAGAAGCACTATACAAACCTACTATTACATTTGAGAAATCATTAGCCTCAAAGGAGTAATAACGGTATGCTATTAAAACTGTGAATACATTTTCAGTATCTGTATTCAAAAAAAAACTTTATAAATATGTAAATTCCTGTTCAACAAATCCAAAATAAAATGCACTAAAAAACTGATATGTAGACAAAAGTTTATTTACACCATACAACATTTTAAATATTTTATACACAGTTGCAGCAGAGAAAGCTACTCAGAGCTTTCTGGAGAAAACTGCAATAATAAAGATGTGAAATATATTATTCATATAAAAGTGAGATTATTACTTTATTGCATTTAAAGCAATGAAGAATGTAGCTCAACAAACATTCATTTAATGACAAAAACTTTGCTTTTATATTATAAAGTAAAAAGTGTAGTAATGGCCAAACAGACTGTTATAAACTTTAAAAACTGCATAAATATATACATTGTGCTTCATGGTGAAGTTTTTTGAAAACTAAACCATATGAAGCGGTTACAACATGAATCGTTGCTTGAGGTTTATCTATAAAGATTACCTTACAAATCCATTCCACGGGTACTTACAACACAGGATGGTCAGAACTGTACACCTGGTCCTCTCTCCACTAGCCTGACTAGTGAGAAGTTACCATATGCAAACACCACTGACATTTGGCACATGAAGGTCCTCTGACATAGGATAGTCACACTGTCCAGATAGAAATGTCAGGCTTCCCAAATCTTAAGTGTCAGTGCAATAAATTGTTTTATATCCACCTCAGTCCATTTTGATTCTGTTAAACTTCTGTTTGAAAGTCACCCTCTTGCACATCCAGAGGCAAATTCAGACACTTCTCCCATTCTGCTGGCCTCAGTTCCAAAGCGTCCTTTGCCTCTGTATCTAAGACATTGATTGTGGTGTAATGTTGGTATTCACTGGGGTTTTTGAAAGTGTCCCATGGATTCTTGTTTGGTGCTGGGTTTTCCTGTTGAGAAGAGAGGAGAAGAGAGTCATTATTGGATGACGAGGCTTACTGCTTGTGGAAGTTCCCAGGAAGCAAGCATGTTTGTGACCTTAATCCAGTTCACATGATTCAGAGATGATTTGAAATTGTGGGCAGCTGCAGGAAATGGTTTTGATTTTAGTTTTCTTTCATTGAACAAACTGATGAACACCTTCTTTATGTTATCCTAAAATTTTCCAGCAATCAAAGGAATTGAATAATTTATGGAAGGCAAAGTAGATGATGTTTTGTTTTGGGTATCTTGTGAAATGTCAGTATAGCTCTCTCAGGTAGAAAGGAGTGTTCCTGCTAAGACTAAATGTAGAAAATTTAAGTATTTGGGCAGAATCTTTGGTGAAATAAAATTTGAAGATATGTAAGGGGGCATGTTAGGTAATAATAAAAACAGTCCCCAAACTGGCCATATTTCATAAAGCTGGATTTCATTAACTTTGCTTAGTTTTTAGGAAATTATCCTTTTTAGAACATTAACATGCTACTATGTCCCTTGCGTAATCTATTTTTTCCCTGCTGTCTATTCCCCACAATTTTCTATGTATTTGGGCAGCACACTAATTCAGCAAAAATCATTCTTCCCTTCAAAGAGCACAACTTTTTGGAAAAATATATCCAGCAATATAAGGGGTTTTAAAGAATGTCTACCAGCCAGCATTCCTTATATTCCATAGTATATACCCTCTTTCTACTTAAGATTTAAGATCTGCCTAATTATGACTCCACCCATCAGACCTTCCATGTTGTAGGGGCTCAATAAATATGAGTAGACATTATTCAAAGTTTCTATAGCCTGATATTTTGCTAAGATTTAGCAGTGAACTTGATTTATTTTAAACTGTGTAAAGATTTCTGTAAAATGAAGGAATTTGAATGGAATAGACTGTGCTGAGTGACATCAAAGAACAAGAAGGAAATAATGACTGAGTTTTCTTTAGAACAAATTAAGCTGAAGCACTTAAACAACTATAATTGTCGAATATGCCCTTTATCTCTTCCCCTTCACCCTAAATTCTAGGCTTCAACTGCTTATAATTAATTAGTAGGGGGAATGTAAAACAGATACTGCAGTTATTATCTGGGTTCCATTGACAATAATAAAAATCACTCAAGTATAGATAAACAAAAGAGACAACCTATAGAAATATGTACCATAACTAGAAATTGTTAAAGTCCTCAATGCATTAGATGTTTTTAACACTTATTAGCCTTAATCATGAGGACATATAAGAAAACAACAGCTAATAGCTAAGATGTGATAAAATTTAACTTTTAGGATACTTGCAGGAGATTAGTCTGATTTAGTCTAATATCCTAAACTCTTATGAACTATATAGTCTTAAAACTCTTCCCCCCCACTTCCTCCCTTGGTCTCTTCAACTAATATTTATCAGCTGCTCTGTGCTGGGCATGGTATTAGGCATTAGGGAGGATAAAATGATGAACCAAAGATAGAAAGCCACATGGTTCACTAGGAAGCATAAGATCTAAAGCCTGATATATGCAGGTCCAAATTCCAGTTGCTTCATCTTATATGAATGTAACTCTGAGCAATTTACCTGGTTTCTGTGAACCTCATATTTGCAAAACGGACACATGTTTTGTACTGGGGGCCAAAGGAATTGGCAACATTTGCAGATTACCTACATTATGGGGTTGCAAAAATAAAAAAGGTAAGGGGCCTAGCATAACACTTAGTATTTAATAAATGGTCACTAGGTAGTAATCATACTTATTGTGAAGATGCTTATAGTTAAATGAAGGTATAAATATATAGTTATATTTGTGTCTATAATCTAGGAGAAGTGCTGACGGGGATACAGACAAGGGTGGAGATAAGGCTTCCTTTTATGGAAAGCATCTAAACCTTTCCGAGAAAAGTGATACTAGAATTGTCATAGAAGAATGAGCGTGGTCATAAACACGTGTGAGTGGAGGCTGGGTGACTGAACAGGCAAGCATACTGAGAAGTAAAAATCTAGAGAGCATGCAGATGGGATGGGACAGCTCTGAGAAACGTAACCAATTTATTTTAGTTGGAGTGAAAAAGAATAGAATAAATAGGCAGAAGGTGAATTGAAAGCCAGATCATAAGGGACTTTGTATGCCAGGACACTCAATTTGGAATTTATTTTTAGGCAATGGGGAATAGTGGAAGATTTCAGGGCACTACAGTGACCTGAATCATCAATCACTGATTGAAAGGTTCACTGGTGTGAATTCTGCTGCCTCAAGCCATGGATAGGATTTATCCATCTTAGACAAAGGCAATGTCTTAAAGGAGCTTTCTGGAAATCCTTAGTCTGAAAAAGTTGAATTAGTTCAATCCTAAAAGGATTCAGGATATGTAAATTATTTGTACATTTGCTTTGAAAATAGGGGTTTCATTATGTTTGGAACAGATGTGATTTTCCATTTATAATTTGAAGATCAAGCATCATGAATCCATGAACTAAAATGGCCAATTTTAAACTTTTTAAAATCAGAATGTCTAGATTCTAATTTATCACAGTATTACTGCCAGGATGTGACTGACTGAATTTCTGAGAGGTTATATAATTAATAAGGTTGGCTTTCTTGTTCATCTACTCTGGCCCCATGGTATTCCCGCTAGTATTGTGGTTCTTGCCATTGTTCATAAATGTCTGGACACCTGTTAGGTCTGAGGCCCATGCATCTTTAGTGATAAAGAACTACTGCACCCAGCTGTAGAACTCAGCCAAACAGAGTGACACACACACACACACACACACACACACACAAACAAAAAGTGAAAATAACTTCAGGGACCTGTCGGACAACACTGAATAAAGCAATATTTAGGGGTCCCAGAAGAAGAGAGAGAGAGAAAGGAACAGAAAACTCACTAGAAAAAACAATAGCTGAAAATTCCCAAACCTGTAGAAGGAAACAGGTCTATGGGTCGAGGGAGTCTAGAGCTTTCTAAATAAGATATACCCAGAGACAGCCACACCAAGACACATTATAATTAGAATGTCAAAAGTTAAAGAGAAAACCTTAAAAGCAGCAGGTAAAAAAAAAAAAAGCAAGAAAACAAAAAACAAAAAACAAAAAACAAACAACAAAAAACAAAGCTTGTTATGTATAAGGGAACCACCATAAGTACATCAGCAGATTTTTCAGGAGAAACTGCATATTAGAAGGGAGTGGCATGATGTATTCAAAGTGCTAAAAGCAAAAATCCCAATCAAGAATATAAAAATAGTAAAAAATAATGACTGCAACAACTAGTTATGGGTACACAAAATAAAAGATGTGAAATGTGTTATCAAAACCATCAAATGTGGGGGGGGGGGATTAAGATGTAGCATTTTGGAATGTGTACAAACTTAATTTGCTATCAACTTAATATAGATTGGCATATATATAGGCTGAGATATATAAGCTTCATGGTAACAATGCTAAAACCTATAGTAAATACATAAAATTAAAGCAAAGCATGTTCATCATCTTTAGCCATCAGGGAGATTCAAATCAGAACCACATTGAGATATCACATTACACCAGTTAGAATGGCCAAACTTAACAACACAGTAAACAACAAGTGTTGGAGAGGATGTGGAGAAAGGGGAACCCTCTTACACTGTTGGTGGGAATGCAAGTTGGTGCAGCCACTTTGGAGAACAGTGTGGAGATTCCTCAAGAAATTAAAAATAGAGCTTCCCTATGACCCTGCAATCGCACTACTGGGTATTTACCCCAAAGATACAGATGTAGTGAAAAGAAGGGCCATCTGTACCCCAATGTTTACAGCAGCAATGGCCACGGTCGCCAAACTGTGGGAAGAACCAAGATGCCCTTCAATGGACGAATGGATAAGGAAGATGTGGTCCATATACTCTATGGAGTTTTATGCCTCCATCAGAAAGGATGAATACCCAACTTTTGTATCAACATGGACGGGACTGGAAGAGATTATGCTGAGTGAAATAAGTCAAGCAGAGAGAGCCAATTATCATATGGTTTCACTTATTCGTGGAGCATAACAAATAACATGTAGGACATGGGGAGATGGAGAGGAGAAGGGAGTTGAGGGAAATTGGAAGGGGAGATGAACCATGAGAGACTGTGGACTCTGAGAAACAAACTGAGGGTTTTGGAGGGGAGGGGGTGGACGGTTGGGAGGGTCTGGTGGTGGGTATTAAGGAGGGCAAGTATTGCATGGAGCACTGGGTGTGGTGCATAAACAATGAATCTTGGAACACTGAAAAAATAAAAATTAAATTTAAAAAAAAAAAGCAAAACATCAAACCACAAGGGAAGAGTATAAGAGAAGACAAAAGGAAAAGAGAAAAACTATAAAAATAACCAGAAAACAAATTACAAAATGGCACTAAGTACATACTATAATTACTTTAAATGTAAATGCACTAAAGTTTTCCATCAAAAAAACAAGACACATATATATGCTGCCTATAAGAGACTCACCTCAGTTGTAAAAACACACAGACTAAAAATGAAGGGATGAGAAAAGATGTTCCATAAAAATGGAAACCAAGAGAAAGCTGGGTGGCTATACTTAAGTCAGACAAAACAGACTTTAAAACAAAGACTAATAAAAGACAATGAGCATTACAAAATGGTAAAGGGATCAATCCAGCAAGAAGATATAAATTTTTACTTATGCACCCAACCTAGAAGCATATAAATGAATAAAGCATATATTATCAGATATAAAGGGAGAAATCGATAATGATACAATTACACTAGAGGACTGTAACACCTCACTTAAATCAATGATAGGTCATGCAGACAGAAATTCGAACATAAGCCTAAAATGATACATTAAACCAGATGGATATAATAGATATATATGTCAAGATCACAGCTAATGTTATACTGAGCGGTGAAAAGCTGAAAGCTTTTCCCCTAAGATCAAAAACAAGACAAAGATGCCCACTCTTGCCACTTTTGTTCAATACACTATTGAAGCAATTAGGCAAGAAAAGGAAATAAATGAAAAAAATTAAAAAAGTAAAACTGTCCTATTTGTAAAGGACATAATTTTATGTGTAAAAAACCCTAAAGACTCCTCCAAAAAATTGCTGAAACCAATAAATTCAGTTAAGTTGCAGGATACAAAATCAATATGCAAAACTCTTTTGTGTTTTTATGCATTAACAACAAACTATCAGAAAAATCAAGGAAACAATTCCAATTCCAATTATACCAAAAGGAATATAGTATCTAGGAGTAAATTTAAGCAACAAAGTAAAAGACTTATACACTGAAAACTATAAGAAATTGGTGAGAGATAATGAAGAAGACACAAAAAAAATGGAAAGATATACCATGTTCATGGGCTGGAAGAATTAATATTGTCCAAATATATTACCCAAAGCAATCTATAGATTGATAAAATCCCTATCAAAATAGCAATGGCAATTTTCACGGAAATAGAACAATTCTAAAGTTTACATGGAACCAGGAAAGATCCCAAATAGTCAAAGCAATCTGGAGTAAGAAGAATAAAGCTGGAGACATTATGCTCTCTGATTTCAAACTATATCACAAAGCTATAGTAATCGCAACAGCATAGTATTGGCATAAAAACAGACTAACAGAACAAAGAGCCCATCACCCAATTACCACCCCCCCAGCTCCCTTTCCAAGGGCATGTGATGTGATGAACACTGGGTATTATATTGATGAATCATTGAACATTATATCAAAAAGCAATGATGTAATATATCTTGGCTAATTAAAAAAAAAAGCCCAGAAATAAACTCATGCATATATGGTCAATAAATTTAAAACAAAGGAGGCAAATCAAAACCATAGTAAAATATCTCACACCTGTGAAAATGGCTATTATCAAAAAGACAAGAAATAAAAAGTGTTGGCAGGGATGTGGAAGAAAAGGATCGCTTGTGCACAGTTGGTGGCAATGTAAACTGGTGTGGACACTGTGGAAAACAGTATGGAGCTTCCTAAACTAAAAATAGAACTATCATATGATTCAGCATTCCACTTCTGGGTATTTATCTACAGAAAATTAAAATACTGATTTGAGAAGACATATGCACCCCTATGTTTACTGTGGCACTATTTACATCAAGGTATGGAAACCACCAAAGTGTATGACTGATGGACAAATAGATAAAGAAGATGTGGTATATAGATATACAATGGAATACTACTCAGTCATAAAAAAGAATGAAATTTTAGCATTTTTGTGACAACATGTGTAGACTAGAGGTTATTATGCTCATTGTGAATTAAGTCAGACAAACACCATATGATTTCACTTATATATAGAATCTAAAAAACAAAACAAATGAAGAAACAATACAAAACTCAGAAATGAAAAGAATAGATCGGTGTTGCCAGCAGGGAGGGGGTTTGGGGGGAAGGTGAAATGGGAGGAGACCGAAAGATACACATTTCTAGGACAAGTCAGTCATGGGGATGTTATATACAGAATGGTGACTATAGTCAATAATATTGTATATTACGTAACTTTATATGCTGACAGGAAGGAACTAGATTAACTGGGTTATCATTTTGCGGTATATACAAATACCAAACCATAATTAATACTGTTATGTTAATTGTATCACAATAAAAAATTATAAATTCAATATATGCCAACATGCATGAAGTTTACGAAGATGCTAATTTGGTCTTAGGCTGTATACACAAAAATGGAATATTAGCTCAATATTAGAATTCAGGGCCACCTGGACTACCACAGGGGTCCCTGAGCATTTCCCATAGTTCATGGGTCTAGGAGCAGGCTACTGTTATCTCCAGACCAGTCCCTCCCTCCCTCCATCCATCCTTCTTTTTCTCCTTCCCTCTCTTCTCTTTCCTTCTTCCAACCTAGCAGTAATGAGGACCAGGGAATGAGAATTTGTTTATTCTATATTCCAAAAGAGCAAGAATTTGGAGAAGCTCCTTGAGGGAAAGGGATCTTGATGGAGAATAGTTTGAGACACAAACTCAGAGGAAGAGAATTCTTTCAACACTGCCTTTTCTTTGTAGTCTGATTTAGATGTTGTCCTGCCTGGAAGCAGGGAAATGGACTAAATGGTCTTTTGGGTTCCCTTTGATACCCAAAATTCTACATAATTATCATTTGCAGTGCTAGACAGGTGTTGTGAGTTAGTAGCCAGAAATAAAGGAAAAGACTTTGAGGTTTTTGTTTTGAAAATGTCTTTCTCTATCCAATTATGCGATTTTTCATTAGCAATGTGCCACACGAATTATGACTGAATTAAGGATAATGAACTCACTCACATGTTCATTATTAATCAAAACTGAATAAGGAACTCTTTTTTTTTTTTTCCTGTTCTCAGATATTTAGGACAATAGTCAAGCAGCAATGACAACTCTATCCTTCCCACTCTTAACCTCCCAAATGATAAATATTTATAAATCTTTTCTAGAAAAGGCGTGCTGCTGCAGAGATGTGGTGTAATTAGTAGGCTATTTTGGTTGTCAGGAAGCTGAGATACAGATATTTGTGTCATTAATGATTTAATACCCAGACCATACAACAAGGGGAAATTACAATCATATTATAGTAGTCAGTCAGCTGTATCTGTTGCATAAGACTTTCAGATTTATAAACATAACCCTTTCCTTTTTTTTTTTTTTTAAATAAATGAAGTTTCTTCAATTTATTTCAATGTTAGCTCTCAGTATTCCAGAATGAGTAGCTAATGTGTTTAGGTCTAATCTCAATGGTGCAGTTCTCATTTGCCTGGTGAACTAAAAATTGACAGCCCAATATTAGGAGGAGTAGATAAGAAAGACCCACTCACTACATATAAGTGTCTTCTATTTGCCCAGCATTGTGGTGATGATAACAAATAATGCATGATTTTTGCTGTAAGGAGGAAAATATGTTGATATACACATGAATTATTTACAGACCAATTAAGAGTTAGGGTCTATTATATTTCTTATAATCTTGACTTAACAAACACAGACCATTACCATGACCAGCATTGTACTAGTACTAAAAGGAATACAGAGAAAACAAAGGTACATAAATTCTTATTCTCGATAAATTGATGTTACTAATCAGGAAGCTAGGACTTAGACTCACAACACACATATCCAAGACTCACGGGAGTTAGAAGGTGATCAAATACCTTATCTCTTACAGTGATACATATATATGTACACACACACACACACCCCAGAACCCCAGATGTTGGGAGGAGGGGCAGGGCTGCAAAGGTATAAGGCAAAGCAACAGCACCCTATCTGGAGTGAGGAACAGTGGAGTCAGATGGTAGTCCCAACTCTGCCTCTCATTGTCAAGTCTCAGCTTCTTAACATCTCACGTGCCCTACCTGCTTTGGAAAGTGTTATAAGAGTCAAAGAAAGCATTATTTATTAATTACCCTTTTCTTTGTTCAGTTTATGAAAAATTGAGATTTAGAAACCCAAGCTGAGTGACTTCCTCAAGACCAGATAGGTCTGGGTTGAGTTTTGTTCTCTTGATCCAGGGCTCTCACAAATAATTTTGTAGCCTTCTCTGGAGCCATGATTAGGCCATGGACATGGTAAGTGCACACTATCATTTGATGAATTCCTATGCTAGGATTGTAGTACTGTGAACAAATGAGAAGAAAATGGCCCAATGAATAATCAAAGCCTTCGAAGTTTCCCAAACTCTTGGGAAAAGAGTGTTTCCCAAAACTTTTCTCACAAAACATGTGAGTCTCTGGGAGACAAAAACCTATCACTTCGGTTTCAGGTAACAGAGTGTGCATTCAAATGTGTATATGTATGTACATATATGTTTATAAATATGCATAATATAAAGAAATACATAATTACATTTTATGGCCTTAAAATGTCAGACTTTCAAATGCAAATGGAAAAATTTAGTCATCTATTTAGGTATTTGAATTAACGGACTTTTAATGATGATAAAAGGGCCAGGTGAACCTAATACATTTTTGATATATAACTAATTCCACTTAAAGCTTATAACTGAGAACATTTAAAACACAAATAAAAATGCTTAAAGAGTCTATCATTCCTAATTTGTTTCTTAGTACATTCCAAATACATTGTGGAGCATTATTTATTTTTTCTACGTATGCCACTTCTGTGTTCACAAGACGATGAAAAGCTCCTGGAGGGCTAGAATAATGGCTGACAGGACACGTCATTACTGTTACCCGGCACTGATGCACAACGCGCACTCACCATACTGCTTGTATTTGGTATATCCCGAAATCTGTCCAAAGTTTGAAATTTCTGATTCAGCTCCTGAAACAGTTCCATATGCCTCTTCCTTGTATGCATGACCTTCTGCAAAACAGAACAGAATGGCCCTCGTTTCCAATTTGCTGTGTACATTTTAAAAAAGAGATTTACTATTTTCACTTTAGCTAATAAGGAAAATCAAGTTTGGCAGGAATCAGGAAGTCCCGAAAGACACCAAAAATGCAAATAAGCTGCTAATCCTTGTTTCATAGTCAGCACTTCTTGAACATGAAGAATTGGCTTTATTTCCACTTACGAGATAACCAAAAAATAGTTTTCTCTTGTGAGTGCATTAAAAATGCAGCAGTCATTCCTGTGTAAGATTTCCATCATTCAAAGTTAAAGCTGTTTTACAAAAATTGTTATAATATAAGAAAATGTTTAAAAACGTGGACTTGTAAAGCACCCAAGTCTCTCAATGTTTGTCATGGGAAATACTACTTTTTTATGTATTATTTCCATAAACACTAAAATCCTAGCTGGCTATCCTAAAGGGGTAGCAAAATCCCAGGCACTGCCATTTAAGGCTGACTCAAAGCTCTGAAGCATCTGAAATATACGTGAGATCTAAAATCTTACACTTTCCATGAATAATGACTGAGCTTTTCAGAAGGAAAATCTGACCCATAGGCTTCATATATTTATTTACGAGATGGTACAGAATCTTAACAATTAGGGCTCAGAGCATAAATTGTGTGGTTGATGAGCTTCTCAAATCACCAGTACAAATATATTAATCTTTTTTCCCCAAAATATATTAATACTTTTTATCCTTGGTTATATCCTTTTCTCCCAACTTTATCATAACTCAACAAATAGAATCCTAAATAAAAATGACCCCAGGGTAAGTATCATGGGCTGAATCTTTTTCTATTACAGAACGTTTAACAGAGAAGATAATAAATCCCCTGTATTTACAAGTATTATTTTAAGGGAGAAAACACCTTCCTCAATTTTGATTTTTTTAAATGTTAAAAATCAGTATTTCAGTGATTGTTCCAAGATTGCGCCTCCATATTTGTGCAAGATTTTATAGTATTTTAAAGCATGTACTTCATAAATCATGATTTGCTCATGTGGGCTTTGTAGGTGTATTATATTCATGACTAAGCTTTGATTTCAACATTTGGCCTATTGTTTGAATTAACAAATATTTTCAAAAGTAAGGATTTGTTTTGGAATAGAAGTATATCTTTGGGGAAGAAATATATATAATGCCTAATTTTCTTCTAAAAAGACACTTGAAGAGAACATGATCTCCTTGAGGGGGGGAAAAAAGCAAAAGAGAAATGCAAATTAAATCTTTAACATATTTTTAAAAGCCTTATTCTATTATGCCAATTTAATTTTCTGTATTTAATGAATCTGTGTTTAGGTAATACTTTGTTTAGCTAGTTTCTTCTATTTTCATTAGCCTACTTTTATGAGAGAATTCTGACATTTTAAGTCTTGCTCTAACCAAATTATTTTCATCTGTGCTCCCTTAGTTCTAGGAGTTGGCTGTTAACAAATCAGGTGGTTGAGGATGAGAACATGGCAACATTACTCATGATGAGGACGTGAAACATAGCAAGCAATTACAGAGCGATTAACTTCCCATCAGTTTTGGGGAGAGTACAGGAAACAGATTTGCAGGATTTACAGAGAAACACCAGGCAAACATAATTTTACTAGCAATGGCTGATGGAGATTTATGAGAGGGAGGATTTGCATAAGCAACTCAGTGGAGGGATTTTGAGGACCACATAGCTGGCAAACATAATGAAATACATTCTATCTCTGGGCACTCAAATATTCCCAGGCAGTACGAGAGCCCAAGACACTGATTAAAATACTGATTTGTGTTACAAGAAATACCTTAAAAACAACAACAACTATGGTCATCAGAATATGAACTCTGGCTCTAACTTTTGAATGGTGTTTTTCATAGTAATGAATCTTACCAGGTAGTTATTTTTTGCTGGGCTGCAGGAAGACTAAAGTCACGCTACTGTCATTTCTTTAAAGATACTTCACTCTATCAGTTAATACATATTCATGAGCACCATATATTGTGCTAGATGCTGAAGTGACAATGGTGTGCAAAATCCAGTAGAGCTTCTCCCCTCTTACAGCTCAAGGCAGAATAGAGGACATAGGCATTAATCACGTAAGAACTCAAATACACATTATGTTAGAACTGAGATAAATAAATGGTGTGTCTATATGAGTAAGTGGTAGGGGAAGTCACTAAGATAAATGCAAGTGAGGCAGATTTCCAAATTTTCACATAGTCATTTTGAAGCTGAAAATTCCCAAATCGGTTATTCATCATCTTGTTTGTTCTGTCTCTTCCATTCTCTAAAATTCGGAGAATTTCTGGTATAATTCTTATTTTTGTGCCCTTTCTCAGTGAGATCATTCCTTTCCAAAGACAAGAAGCTCATTTTCTTGTAAGATAGTTGATGTTATTGGCACAGCTTCCTCATTTTAAGGTGGGCATGTGATGATTTTTGTCTGTGCAGTCTCCATTTGTCTTTTATCTTATGACAAGCTCCTGACTTTGCCTTGGGGATTTATGCCTGCCAATGGTGGCGGAAATGTCAATGGAGGTCCCTACTGTCTACTGGCCAAAGGTCAGCTTTTCCATATCCTTTCCAAAAGTTCTCTTTTGGTTGGTAGTCAAAGTCACTCTGTCTCGTGCAACCAAATATTTCTGTTGGATAAAGCATGTTTAATGAAGTAAAGTGTTAAATGTATCCCATGGCAATGAGGGTACATTAAATGATTGAAGTTTTTACCATCAGATTCTGATTGAATAGGTAGCAGCTGATTCTGAACTGAGTGGATTTTATTTTGAGGACCTACATTGTTAGAACATACTACGAAAAATATATATGGTGAATGCAAATGTTCTATAACCAAAAAACCTTCTGCAGTGTTTTACATAGGTTTATAAAAGCTACTCTGAGTAGCTCACGGACGCCACAAAGAAGATGGAAAGAAATTAAAAATTTGGGTGCTGAAATCTCTTCCTAACCAGACACATTACTTGCAAATCCATCTGCATGCCAGATAGTCATTCTAATTTGAAATTGTCACCTTCGCACAGCCAGAAATCACCATGGCAATGATGGCCTGATGGCTCCGACAGAAGTACCACATTAGAGCTGCCAATCAAGAGTGCACCTGTCAGGGCTCAGTCTGATTTTCCATGCATGTTCACAGATTTAAGTACACCTTTCAGCTTTTTCAGTCAGGGAAGCTTCCATTGACATGGAAGCCAGCATTATGGTAAATAAGCTGGAGAGTTTCCAATCTGGCAATGTTTTGGGATTAAAAAAAAAGTAGCTGTGTCTGCACAGCAAAGGAAACAGTCAACAAAACAAAGAGGCAACCCACGGAATGGGAGAAGATATTTGCAAATGACAGTACAGACAAAAGGTTGATATCTAGGATCTATAAAGAACTTCTCAAACTCAACACACACAAAACTGATAATCATATCAAAAAATGGGCAGAAGATATGAACAGACACTTCTCCAATGAAGACATACAAGTGGCTATCAGACACATGAAAAAATGTTCATCATCACTAGCCATAAGGGAGATTCAAATTAAAACCACATTGAGATACCACCTTACACCAGTTATAATGGCCAAAATTAGCAAGACAGGAAACAATGTGTGTTGGAGAGGATGTGAAGAAAGGGGAACCCTCTTACACTGTTGGTGGGAATGCAAGTTGGTGCAGCCACTTTGGAGAACAGTGTGGAGATTCCTCAAGAAATTAAAAATAGAGCTTCCCTATGACCCTGCAATCACACTACTGGGTATTTACCCCAAAGATACAGATGTAGTGAAAAGAAGGGCCATCTGTACCCCAATGTTTACAGCAGCAATGGCCACGGTCGCCAAACTGTGGGAAGAACCAAGATGCCCTTCAATGGACGAATGGATAAGGAAGATGTGGTCCATATACTCTATGGAGTTTTATACCTCCATCAGAAAGGATGAATACCCAACTTTTGTATCAACATGGACGGGACTGGAAGAGATTATGCTGAGTGAAATAAGTCAAGCAGAGAGAGCCAATTATCATATGGTTTCACTTATTCGTGGAGCATAACAAATAACATGTAGGACATGGGGAGATGGAGAGGAGAAGGGAGTTGAGGGAAATTGGAAGGGGAGGTGAACCATGAGAGACTTAGGACACTGAAAAACAACCTGAGGGTTTTGAAGGGGCGGGGGGTGGGAGGTTGGGGGAACCAGGTGGTGGGTATTGGGGAGGGCACATATTGCATGGAGCACTGGGTGTGGTGCAAAAACAATGAATACTGTTACGCTGAAAAGAAAAAAATATTCTTGAAATATTAAAAAAAAATAATAAAAATAAGTGAATTAATTAAAATCAACTAAATGTAAAGTAATGCCAAAACTAATTGCTTTTATACATGCACTTGTAGGTGAACCAGGAGAAGTGGCAGTCAAAGGAAAGTCTCCGTGAAACTCAGGGAAGACTTCACAGAGGATTAATTACATTGATTTAAGAAAAGAAATTTTCCAGTTCGGGGTTTTAGAGCCTAGTGGGAAAGCATGTATAAAAACACATCTTGATCTGGTCACTGTAAATAATCATCCTTCACCTTAAATGAATTAAATCATTTCTTCAGAGTCAAAAAAAAAAAAAAAAGTAGCTGTGGTTTTAGATCTCACAAATAAGTATGGTTTCCCCTTATCTATTTACTTGTCTGAGTAACTGTTTATTTGCAGCACTCATGCCTTTGATGGTCTTAACTATCTAATTAGAAGTTTTTGTGCTTATAAATCTTACTGGCCCATTTTAATCCTCTTTTTGGATTTTACTCACCTTAGGGTTTTATCTGTTTATCTTTTTCTTTCTTTTGTGACTGAAACATACTGTGTCCCAAAGAAATTGACTTCTGTGAAAAACTCAATTTTCTAGAACCTTGGGAAGATGATAAAGCTATAACTCATGTAGATTTTCTTTTTAAATAAGCAAATATATTCTAATTGACACTATATATAGAATTCAGGTTGCCTGAGTTATAACTCCTGTCAAATACCATTGGCATCTTTTGCAATAAAGAGAAATGCTTAGCAATATTCCCTTCCACTCAGGTTATGATGACATCATTCTTTGAAGCTGCATAGGAACCCCCATCCTGAGAGGACCAGCAACCTAACTGCACAAAAATATCTCCTGAAATAGCTTACTTTATACTCTTATCTGTCATTTTATATATTTATAACTCAAGGGAGGCCTTTAATTGTTGATACGAGAGAAAAAGTGATAGGTTTTCTAGTACTTTCATGACATATCAGGTATTTGAGAGACAATCGGGATGTGATTTTTTGGAGCATGTACTCTATCTCAGGCACTCTTCTAGATTAAATGCTTGAGACATGTCAAATCTTACAGCTCTGGGTCTGGACAAACTTGGATTTAGATCTCAGTTCCATCACTTTCAAATTATGTGGTCGGAGGCACAAAATGTAACCTCCCCGTCGCTCCAGTTTCAGCATTCAGAGTAACCTTACAGGGTTGTTCTGAAGATTGAAAAAGGGATACACGTCGCTTATCACCAGAGGAAACATGTAAGAGCCACTTCAGAAATGGTAGGCATTATTATCTTTCTCAGTCCTCACAATAACTCAGGGAGGTAGGAGTCATTATCTCACTTTGCTGATTAGGGGACGGAAGCTCAGGAGGCTGAGTAAATCTCCCAGGCTCCCATCAGTGGTGAGAGAGCTGGAACGCATTGTGAATCCAAAGCCAATTTTCTTTGCATGCTGCTATCTTGGATACATCCCATATTCAGGGAGCACCCTCCTTTCGGTGACTCAAGCTTGTGATTATGCCCTATTCAGATGGAAAAGCTGGTGAGAGAAACAAGGGTGGGTTAGTTGCCTTCTGTAGTAAGCCGATAACCGGGATATTGATCACCCTGCAACGATCCCATAGTACTGCCATTATGTTTTGAAGGGCTGGTCTCCATGTCTTGTCTCTGGACACCTTGTGGACAGTGACTTTTCTTTGTATCCCTGACACCTGACACAATGATTGATATTTAGCAGATGCTCAATAAATGTGCATATACATATGTATAAAGGCCAGGGAAGGTGTCTGCAATGTGGAAGAGGCTCTCATAAATCTGGTCTTCTCTCCTATTTAAGGGGTCTCCCAGCTGAAGAAGAGACTTCTTTAACTGGCCCCAGACAGGATCCCTATCTCCTATTCTGATCCTATTGTGCTCTCTTCTTTTCCATACAAGTGGCTAATAAAGGGCCTGCAGGTGGGTTTGAAACAAACTGCTTGGAAGTTTTCTTTTCTAAACTCATTAAGTGTGAATGACTGAGTTAGGATTTAAGTTGGAACTACAGATAAGGTAGGCATTACTATATGTAGATTTTTAGAAACAGAGAAACCTCTTAGAAAAGGTTGGAGAATCTCCCAGCTATAAATTTTAGATTATGGGGCCTGGAAATCATGTTGATAGACTTTAGAAAGCACTTTGCCTTAATTACCTTTTCTAGCCTTAGGAATATAGACACCTATGCTCTCCTTGTTCATATTTACCAGTATAAACCTATGCTTATTTTTCTTCTTTTTGCACTGCATAGGAGTCCTCAATCCAGAGTGGGTTGTTGAATACTAGTTTGAAGTGAACGAAAACTATGTTAAGGAAGCAACACACACTGTAGGAATTAATCTTGATTCCTGAAGCTGTATTGTGAAAAGGGAATGATTTGTGTGCTTTCCTTGGCCAGAGTCCCAGAGTATCCCTAAGACAGAACCTGGAGCCCCATGGTCTGCCTGACATTACTAGTGTCTAGTTATGTTTCAAGTATATTTCTATTTGAATAAATATATATCCAGGACTTAGACAAAGGATCCAAAAAAAACTGAATAAGGTATGTATTATTTTTTGTCACTGTCATCCCAGGATATATTTGGCTGCAAATATTTGCAATAGTTTAATTTAGTATTATAGAAAAGACAGATGTAGCATAAGATTGGATTGCTCAAATGTTTCCTCTCAAAGTGTACTGATTGCCTAACAGAGTGCACTTACTGCGGGGGATGGGCACAAATATGCTTTATATTTAGGAAGTAATAGAAATTTTATCTTCTATGCCATAGCTTAGCTGTGTCCATAACAATATAAAATTAACATAAAGTACTTTATCTTATTTATATTACCCCAAATCTACTAAAAATTCATGTCCCCACAAAGATGGGCATAATTATCCTGGATTGATGACTTCTTGTGCTCTTTGCTCACTATATCCTCTCCTCAGTTTGAAAAGCATGGGTTTACTTGATGTGTGGGGTTCATTAGGGACTTCAAAGGAATGTTCTAAGGTGTTTTTAAAAGCTTACATCATTCCATAGAAGAATGTGACAAGGTTTATCTCCATGTTTTTTCAAGAGAAGATAAAAATACCTCTCTACACATACATTCTTTTTTTTTTTAACACGGAATGGATAGTATTGTCTATTGCAGTTTGAGATGCTTGTATTCCTGCATTCCTAAGAATTCCTTGAGATTTGTCCTCAATTTAAGAAAGCTAATTTAAACTACCTGCCTGATATTTCTGATTTAACATCCTATTAGGCACCTTAATCCCCAAATTATTAAAATGCAAGTTGGCTTAACTAGATGTCTGCTTTATTTTCCTATATCTGTCAATGATACTACTAGAAATCCAGGCTCAGACCTGTAGGATCCTCTCCTATGTTTAGTTAAGGACCAAACTCCATAGATCTTGACTTTGCCATGTCCCTTCATTCCTATCCTTTCCTACCACTTCTTTTTTCTTTTCTGGACTAGTCACTTCCAAATTTGTATTTCAACTTCCTCATTCACTCTACTCCAGTCTTTCCTTTCTATTACTGCCACAGTCCTCTTTCTAAATTCCAGGTCAGAGCAAATCATTCCTCATTAAAAAACAAACAGAACAAAATAGAACAGAATGTTTTAGCAGCTTTTAGTAACAAATTAGGTAAAAACTCCTTACTTGGGGTGCAAGCTGTTCACTATATAGTTTCTAAATTCCTTCCTCTTTTTATCTATAGACCTCATGTTTCAGTGAATTTTAATTTGCTTCTGGTTTCTCAAACATGCCATACCTTAGCCAACCTCCATACTTTTCCTCTTCCTGGAATCTCAACCTGCTATTCATCTCCTTATGTTGCATAGCATGTAACTATCTTTGATGTCCAGTATGGCTCTTTTTGAGGTGTTAACTCCCTAGTCCATTTTCTATACTAGTCTCTGCCCCAACTCAGACATACTGTTTGATAACTTTTTATTAAAGCAAACTGAACTAATTTCAATTTTAAACCATCCTTTACAAAGTAATTTATCAAATGCCTACTATTGTGAAAATGAATAAAAGAATCCTCATTCAAAATGGAGGAATCCATGAAGGGAGAGCTCTCACGCACTTCCACTCATCACAGTCTGCATAACCAGCAGGAAAAAGAAAGATTTTCTCTCAGCCTGGCAGCAGCAAGCTGCCTGCAGGCAATGAGAAGCTGCCACCACCTCGAACTCCTTTTTGCCTCCAATGAAATTTTATTCAAAACAACCTCTTGCAACTTCCTTCTTTCCTCTACAAAAGGATGCTGTCCCTCTTTGTTATCTGGACTTGCTTACTGTTTGCCATAGTTTGCATGTGTGAAATTGCAGTTCCTCCATTATTTCCAAATAAACTCATTTGCTGCTCAGTAATACTTGTTATTTGATTTTTAAGGTTGACATTATATGGTGTCAGAAGTGGGACCTGAAGGCGATGAACCCGGGTGAACCAACAACCCCAGGCATTGTGTATGGTAGTCACTTCAGCCTCGTGCACCCTCTGTGCGTCATCTTTTTTCCTTTTGGCAAGGTAAACCTCTTTTCAGAGTTATGCTTCTTCCGTTTGGTTGAGCTCTCTGACTTTATTCTTCAAGGCATCAGCCTTTTGGTGACTGTTAATTTGTTTGCTGTGCCTCTGGTTTTAAAGTATGGGATTCACAATCCTCTAAATTCTTTACAAAGGAACCTCCTTCTGGGACCCTGGCCAGTTTTGTTTTCAAAACTATGGCCCTTCTTCATGCACTTTCTTAACCAAGTGGACCAACTCAACCTAAGATAATGTAGAATTCCAATGGTCACTGTGGAAAACTTTTGACCTCCCAAACTTGTTTTTCTCAGAACCAAATTGGAAGACCACAGCTCTAAAATTAAACAGAGTAAAAAGGGTGCCTGTTTTAGTTGGTACTCGGTGTCTTCCAAATGTATCCAAGACTAAAATCACCTCTTTGCAAAATCAGGTTTTTAAATTACCCAAGACACACAAACAATTCAAAGTAGACAAAAGGGGCTCTGAGGCCACTTTTCCCCTTCCCTGTCCTCTTTATCTTCATTACCAACTTCTTCTTTCCCTTCTGCACCATCCCCACCTCTTGTATACCCCCACTTCCTCATCTACCAAACTATGGACCATAATTAAAGAATTTATTAAACCCAGAGAAGATCCTCAAGTTTTTATAAATGGATTACCTACTGAGATTAGTAAATTAAAACAACAACAACAACAAAAACCAAAAAAACCTTCTGGTGTCTTCTGGGGTCCTTTTTTGCATCTCTGTGTGTGTCTATGAATGTCTATGTATGTCTATTATAGATATGGTATTTTTCTACTTCTGGGTAACTTGCCAAAGTTAATTTCTGAAAGGAGCCCTATTTAATTGGCTTGAAAATGAAGCACTTATAAATTCTCAGAAATATTAATAGACACTCACCCAAATACTTTTCAGGTTCCCATGATCTGGGAAAATATTTGCTCTAAAAGCTAGTTTAAGATTGTTGGTTCAATGAAAATGAACATTATAGAGTTCTCAGAATTAAATATAAAACTTTTGTTCTAGTGAGGTTTATTAAAGTGCAATAAGTTCATGTTATTTCTTTTACAAAATTTCTGAGCAAGAAAATAGCTTGGGCTGATGGCTAGTTGTCTAATATCTCATTACGTTTTTGTGGGTAATCTAAACATAATTTTAAGAATAAGTTAAAATAAATGTAAGTAAGATAAAAGGTTTTTAGGTAAACTTTTAGTTTCCCTAATACATTTTGGTAACCTTAAAGTTTTGCTAAGTTAAAGTAAATGATGGATATTCACACATCATTTCTAAATAAGGTAGAAGATGGACACCTTAATTACTGAACATAGGTTTATCCATTTCTGGCTTCTTTTTTATACAGAGAGACAAAAGATATTTGGGTCTATTAATGAACATGTTTTGTACCACACTGAAAAATTATACTAGAAATTATGAAATGTATTCATGAAATTGCCAACCTTAAAAAATGCTAATGTAAAAGTTCATAATTGCTTGCTTAGTTTTCACTAAAAATTAAGGTTTCTTAGGGTTAAAAATTCTAATTAAGGTTTCTAAGTGTTAACAATCCTAATTAAATATGTAATTAAAGCTAGTAGAAATAATAAGGGAAAAATAACTCTGTATACAAGGAAAGTAAGGTATGTTTTTTGGTTAGAAAAGGTATTAAAAAAATATGAGGTATGGAGATCCATTTCTGTTGAGGGAAACAGGACAGACTAAGATAGACATAGCTATATAAGGTCTGTGAAAAAGGAATCTTGGGAGAAAATTTTTATGTATGATCAAGCTAAATAAAAATTTTTTATAAGGGTTTAAAAATAAGCTTTAGGGGCGCCTGGGTGGTTCAGTGGTTAAAGCCTCTGCCTCTGCCTTTGTCTCAGGTCATGATCTCAGCGTCCTGGGATTAAGCCCCGCATCGGGCTTTCTGCTCAGCGGGGAGCCTGCTTCCCCCTCTCTTCTCGGCCTGCCTCTCTGCCTATTTGTGATCATTATCTGTCAAATAAATAAATAAAATTAAAAAAATAATAATAAAAATAAGCTTTAAAATTAATAGTATATCTATGTAAAATTAAACTTCAATTTTTCTTTTATTTGCTAAAAGGACAAATTTTTCTTAGACTATTGGTCTGCTTTTGATAACAGATTGTAAAAAGTCCTCCTTTTTTCTTTTAAAGTAATCTGGCTTAAAAAAAAAAAAGGATTCTGTGTTTTGTTAAAGTAATTTTCTGTACTTGCTGTCTTTAGCAGGGCTTTGATAATGTAAGTTTTAACTTGGAACTCTGACTTTCTATATTTGCCTTTTAACATCTTCCATTGTTTCCATGGTTAAATGGATAACTATTATTTCATCAATCCTATTTGACCAAGAGCTTTAAAACCTTTTGATATTTTTGACAAATTTCCCCAAATCCAATTCTAAATAGTCTTTTTGACCTTGAACTAACTTTGGGTTTTCCAAGAAGTCCCTAAAACATCTCGATAGATTTGTTCTTTCTCCTTACAAAAAGAGACGCATTAAGCCCTGTAGGGTTATTTGATATGTTAAATTACATGAGAAGCATTTTCCAATAAGTGATGATAAACCACCCGGTTATGTTATGCAGGTGAATTTTATTAATATAAATATTTTAGAAATTATATGAAATTCCTAGAAATCTGATGTCTTGGTATAATGTTATTGGCCATAATTCCATTATTATCTTAAAATATACAGAAAACCAAATTTTCTTGTCAACTCCTTTACAATGAACTTGCATCAGATCTTTAGGAATGGGCATTTTAAATCTTTTGTCATTTATAGGGAGTTATGGTTTTACTCTGATACTTTTACAAAAGTGTACCTACAGAAGTAATTCAGCCTCAAAGATTCAGGGAAAGAGCTCAAAAAAGTGCAGGTTTCTGATAACTTTGAGATAATAAACTGAACTGGGTAAAAATTTCTAGAACGAATGTAAAAACTAAATTCAGGCGTAATAAGAATAACATGGTATTGAATGAATGGAGGAAGATGATTATAATTTTTATGACTTCTAGTTTTCAAACATTACTGGTCCTTTAATATTTTGCTTGCTACATTAAAAACCCCTTTTACTCCTTTCTTTAAAGCTATCTATGAAATACAGCAGTTTGGTAAAATATATCTTTGTAAACAAAGATGAAAAATTTACTTTTTCTCCCTACCTGATCCCTCCAGAATTTCAAAACTCTTGAGGATTTTTTCACATGGCAATATAGTTATTTACATAAATTCAGTGAGAATCTATTCTCCTTGTAATAACAATTGGAAATATTGACTACTTTACCAAAGTTCTGGATTATTTTGAGAGAGATGTGCATAGACTCAGATTTGACAGGACAGGTTTTAAGGAATTAAGGCTACTTTATGGAGCCAATAAAGCTCCTCAGAAAAATAAACTTGGCACCTTGATTACAAGGTTCTAGCAAAGCAGTCTTTTTTTTTTTTTAAATATTTTCTGCTTTTTGTATTTACTGAATGACTGCAATTCTTTTTTTTTTAAATTTTTTTAAAGATCTTATTTATTTATTTATTTCACAGAGAGAGAGAGAGAGAGAGAGAGAGCACAAGCAGGCAGAGTGGTAGGCAGAGTCAGAGAGAGAAGCAGGCTTCTCACTGAGCAAGGAGCTCAATGTGGGAATTGATCCCAGGACCCTGGGATCATGACCTGAGCCAAAGGCAGCGGCTTAACCAACTGAGCCACCCAGGCATCCCTCCAGCAAAGCAGTCTTAAAAAGAGCTTATATGACCAATCACTATTCTTGCTACACTTGTGTAAATAGGCCAAGTTTAAGGCACACAAATTAGTTTTACGGTGATTATCTTTGATAAATATCAGGGTAAGTATAGAGAGAAAAATTATGTTTGAACCTCTCTCTATATTAGATTCTAATCCTGTATTAAACTGTACTAGATCCTGAATTCTTCTGTTTTTCTCAAATATCTGTCTACCACTCTCCAAACTAATGTTTCCAATTTTTTCCCATGCTTTTGATTTGGAACAAAGACTGCCCCTGAACCTCTTTGAAAGGAACTATACCAGCTCCTCCTCATCACCTGAATGACAGCCAGGCTTCAGGGGTTTGAATCTTGGACATACATCCCACAGCTAAAGATGGCTGCACCTGACATCCTGTCTTGTACAAACCCTGGAGATTTTTCAATCAATGGAAAAGAAGTAGCAGACATCAAGACAGACTACTTCCACTCAAGACACCACATCAAGACCTCATACTTTAAACATAAAGGTCTTTCCCTCCTTCTTTCCTTTACCTTGGCATTGGCCTAGAAAAATAAAACCATCACCTGTATCTCCCAGGCTGTGGCTAAGGGGGATTAAACTCTGGAATTTAAAACATTTTTTATTGTTTTGTCTTTTTTCAGGCTTAGAGAAAAAAAACCTAACTGATTCCTGATATCTCATCTATTTATAGCTCATTACTTTCAGGTTTGGCCTTCTCAAGTAGGACCATATATACAAACTAGATTTATTTGAGAGAGAGAGAGAGAGAGTACACGAGCGAGAGAGAACAAAAGCAGGAGGAGGGAGGGGAACAAGCAGACTCCACAATGAGCATGGAGCCTGATGTGGGGCTCGTTCTCATAACCCTGAGATCATGACCTGAGCCGAGACAAAAACAAGAGTGGGATGCTTAACCAACTGAACCACCCAGGTGCCCCCATAAACTAGATTTATTATTCTGCCTCTCTTGTGTTGTATAATCATTTAAAAATTCTGTGCCTGTTGTCTGTCAAACATCTGCAGAAATAACCTATCCAATAGGGTGATGCTGTCTCAACCTTTAAAGATGATCTCTAATGCTTCCACCCTCTTTAAGATAAAGTCTTTAAGTGGGAAATGCCTGAGAGTTCTCCTTTCTACCCTTGTTACTCAAATGTGGCCTTAAATGGTTTCCAATAACCATGCTCTTTCCTTGCACAGTGGGATATGAGAACCAGGAAAGGTCCTTCCCGGCACCAGGGGACAAAATCACTAAATACAGAAAACCTGACTCTTGATGGGCAATGCTTTCAAGGAATTTTTAAAACAGTACCTCCCAACTTCCTCTTTTCTTTTCCAGGCTTGCATGTCCTGAGTTGCAATTCCCAAATTAACTCATTTGCTGCATGATAACCTTTGTTTCTAATTTGTTCAATTTTTGAGGTTGACACTAAATACTAGATCTCTGCTTGGAGCTGAGAAAGCAAATCCAGTAAGGAGATAGAAGGGGAATAGAGGGATATCACTATAGTATTTTCTGTATACTTTCCCAAAAGTAAGAAGTGATGTTACATCATTTTGACTAGTTAACACTTTATTCCAAAAAATGCAGTAGATTGGCAACATGAAAGGACTTTTCCCCAGGTATAACATTTCCTGGCCAATGTTTTATGGATGTACGAGTTGAGAGAATATTGTTATTGTGTATAGACTTTGGGGAGTGTCTTTGGCCCAAAGGGAAGATATCTTCAGGAGCCTAGGAGACAAATCTGCTTGTCAGTGGCAAAATGCCTACATTGGCTACTGTGTGGTAAAGCTTATGGGATGGGAACTGGGGGACTAGCAAGTAGTTTGATATAAACAAAATTTATCCAGCCTGATTTAAAGGAGAGGGAGACAACTCTGACTCTTCTCCAAGGACCATCCACAAAGTACAAATATATCATATTAAAATTTATCATTTAAAGCTGGCAGTAATTTTTCTGAGCACCATCTGTAAGATATCTGCCACATACCTACAGCTGCACACAGACACACAGACTCAGGGGAATGGTACTAAAAAGTTTGTAAAGAAAATGTAATAATCTCAAAGTGTCCCCCAGCTCCCAATTCTATACTTCTGGCAATCATGAGATAAAGAGTAATTAAAGAGCTAACTACCCAGGCTTGTTGTGTTGCAACATCTCTCCATTACCAGTCAATATTTTGGTAACACCACGGTTACATGTTGGGATACTAAGCAGTGGGGGGAAAGCATCTGATTAAGGAATCTGATACCAGTCTCTATAAAGAACATACGAAAAAGGAATAGTTTTTCTAATGCTCCAAGTGACCCAATATGATTAGATTTCTTTTCAGAGCTTATGATTACATAGCTTTGGTTGGTTGCATTGAGACTTAATTTTAGATCTAGGTTTTTACTATATTTTGTCCCTGATGCCTCATGGATTAATTCCCACCTCCTTTTCTTTGTGCTAACACAACTTACTGATTTTACGACATAAAAGTAAATACACAATGATCCTCTATTTTTGGGTAACCTAAAGAATAGAAAACAAATTATTTGTCCCTTACAAGGTGGTAAAAAGTGAAGAAAAAAAAAAAGATTGTCGAATGTTTTTTCTTTGTACCCTAAAACTTAGAATAGAATGAAGTTTTTATCCCATGCCAGGTTGCTACAACTGAGATGCATCAGTAGGAAATTTTGCCACATAATCATGGAGGTCAGATTCTTTATTGTTACTTTGTTTCTTATACTCTGAAGCTTTACTGAAAAAGGCCAATTCTCCTTAGGATAAAATCGAAGTGTGTTCACCAATGCAGTAAATAAAAAGTTAAGTCTCACTTTTGATACCTGATGTATATTGCTGAGCTACATTCATCTACATACACAAAATGATTGATTTAGGAGCTTCCGTATACTAAAAGGTTTCCATAATTTTAGGAATATCAACTAAAATTATCAAGTTCTATGTAAGCATCAAAACAGTACAAATATGCTAGAGACATTTATAATGTATTATATCCAATTATGTCGGCGGGCTGTGAATCATATCCAATTATCAAGATGCATAAGTGCCTTTTATGTGACACTCAAAGATCATTAATTTTGTGCTTAGCATAAGCTGCTCAAATGGTATGATTTCAGTAATTTCTAGCATCGATATTACAACATCAATATAAATTCAATGCAAATTGGAAAATGAACATCTTCATCTTGTTTATATCTGTGAAAAGGCATTTAAAAACACAGGAGCACATTGAACCAACACTTGCTATTGGAAAAAAGAATCTGCAATGTATCACAGAGAACCTAAATAATAGGAATCAGTACACAAGGCAATTCCGGAGAAAGCCTAGCTAACCAGCCAAAGCGTCCTCAGAGGCTCTCTTTTCAGGTAGCTACTGAAGTAAAACCAATGTAATTGTTGTAAATGTGAGAAATGAACAAAACAACATTCTTACCTCACAACAAACTGGATTGATCAAATTCAATCCTTACCACAAATTTCCCATTTGTCTTAGTATTTATAAAATGGATTCCTTGTTTGGAATATCTCAGTTTAGCATACATCTAAGTCAATTAAAAGTTAAATTTTTTTTCTACAAGTAGTTTTACAGTATGAACTCTAATAAAAAATGTTTGACTTCTCATTTAATTTTTAAAAAAGTAGAGCTCCTACATACTGCAGCATAATATGTTTAAGTAATTATATGTCAATCTTGAATTCAAGCAATTAAAATTATTTTGAAAATCCATAGAAACTTACCTCAAAGTCAAGGTCTGAATATCGTGATTTTCTTCTCTGTAAGATTTTTTTAAAAAGAAGAAAAACCAATATAAAGTTATGTTTAGTCATTCAAATAAAATGAAAATTATTTTCAATAAAATGTCCTGCGCATCTTTGTATTACAAGTTTTCCTTCAAAGAGTATGTTGAAATTTTTATGATTTCATCTCTTTCATCCAAATGATTTCATTCTTATTTTGAACTTCCTTTAAAATGGAAGAGTATAAAAACACAGAGTACTTCTCATCTTGACCTCTTAACTCTAATTTTTCAGTAAGAATTTTTTAATATAAATTCACACAAAACATTCAATCTTGAAGGAGACTTTACGTCTGTTATAGCAAAGCTATGTTTTTTACTTTAGAGACACAAAGGATTAAAAGCTATGTACAAAAAAAATCATCTAGTCATCTCAAGACTTCCAGCAGCCTATCTCCAGGCTTCATTTCTACCAAAGTCTCTCTGGCCCGCTGAGTCCTAAAGTTCTGTACGTCTCAACCACAGATTTTTTGGTATTTGACAATTCTCCGTGATAGGAAAGTCCTAACTGCTAGTTCTTAGAAGCAGAAGTATTCTAATTTAATAAAAAAATAATGATGATTGTCCAACCCTAGAGAAACATAAATGTAGATGTCAGTATCTCAGTGTTCCTCTATGCCTCTGACTCTGTTAAGCAGCTCCTAATTCTAGTTCCAGATCAACATGTATTAATAAAATAATTAGGCAATAAGCCTGATAAAATCAGGAAATATTATTTAAATGAAATTAAAGTGACTCTGAATATTAGTGTAGGAAAGGTACACTTAGCATATGCTCAGAGGGATTTGATATTGAAGGAGATATCTGGTAAATGTAGATAGGGTCCTCCAAATTTTTAGAGAACAAAAGCAAGTTTCCAATATGAGGCTCGTTTTTTGTTTTGTTTTGTTTTTTTTAATTTGGATTTTTTGGGAGGAAGTGCGGGTGAAACAAAAAATAAATATTAAAAACAGGTAAAATTTAGGCAGTTGAATATCATGTAAACCTTTAGACAAACTTTTTAAAATTTTTCTTCCTCTTCTATCCCAATACTTACTTACCTTAAATTCTATCAGGGAATCCTACCCATGATAGTTGATTCTTGTAACTGCTAAATAGCAGAGACAGACAGACACTAACATAGTTTATTGAAAAACCTGTCTGCATTTTTGCAGCTAGAGTTACAACATCACTGTAGAACCAGAACCTCCCTATGTAACCAACTCCCCATAGCATGCTTTACTAGACAGAAGGGGATATACTAAAAGAAAGATTTTGTTTAAAAAAAAAAAAGCCTAAAAGTTTTGAAATTATTTGATTTTGGTGGAGCTGGATTATAGAATCCAGTTTTCAAGTATGATGATGGAGAGCACTAGGAAGGAAATGACTTTATTAAATGGAAATGGCACATTGATTTCACTTAGGTCCTTGTCTCCAGCACCACTGTAGCCTAGCCGTGGTGACATCCCAGAAGGAGAAAAGTGTGTAGGGCAGCATTTAACCCAGGCCTCCTTTGCCATCTCCTGCCATTATTGTTCTCTAACAGTGTTGTATAGAAAAAAAAAAAAAAAAAAAAAGCAGGCTCCAATGTAGCACATCACACTTTGCTGCCGTATGCTAGACTGAATGTCAGTGTTTCCATTCTGCTCTTGAATGCTTTGCCTTCTTGGCATTGTGACTCAGCAGGACGTTTTTGTAACTATACATTAAGCAAAATTCTTTCCCTAATACAGCAAAATGCAAACATGGGAACAGTTTTAAGCCATTATTATAGAACATTAATCATGAGCTCTGCATTCCACTTGCAAATTAAATAGTGAGATCTTATGGAAAAGGGTCCGCTAGCCAGCAAGAGGCCCTTCTGCTGCACAGATTGAGGGGTTCTCTGTTGCCAGTGGTCATAACACCTGTACCTTGCTCTGTTTCTGAATGCAAAGCTGTGTAGCCTAAGAACTGGAAATGCTAATAGACACATATTACCACAGGCCCCATATTTTAGGAACAAGAACAAGAGATGGGAACCTAGAAGAACACTGGAAAGAGATTCTGCTTCTGACAGCTGATGTCACCTATGCACCTATGTTGATATAAAATATGAAAAAGAAAATGGATATATTTTTATAAATACACTTATCTCTCTCTCTTTTTTAAGATTTTATTTATTTATTTGACAGACAGAGATCACAAGTAGGCAGAGAGGCAGGCAGAGAGAGAGGAAGGGAAGCAGGCTCCCCGCCAAGCAGAGAGCCCAATGCGGGGCTCGATCCCAGGACCCTGGGATCATGATCTGAGCCAAAGGCAGAGGCTTTAACCCACTGAGCCACCCAGGCACCCCCATTTCTCTCTTTTCTATCTAATTTTGTGAAAATTAAATTCTAACCTAAAGGTATATCATAACCAGCAGCCTTGAAGGATTAGAACAAGAAATAAATGAAGCACACAGATTTCAATCAAAAGAGCTTAAACCCCCTGGGTGGCTCAGGGGGTTAAGCCTCTGCCTTCGGCTCAGGTCATGATCCCAGGGTCCTGGGATCGAGCCCCGCATCAGGCTCTCTGCTCAACGGGGAGCCTGCTTCCTCCTCTCTCTCTGCCTGCCTCTCTGCCTACTTGTGATCTCTGTCAAATAAATAAATAAAATCTTTAAAAAAAAAAAAAAGAGCTTAAAGATGGTGGTGGTAGGGATAAGCAGTGAAGACTTAAAAATTAGAGAATGGGAAAAATGTGGCAGATTTTCAGAGCCCATGGGAGGTTAAAATTTGTGTCCTCTTATTCACATCCCCACAATACTGACCAAGTGTACCAATCTTTCATAGTTTATAAAGTGCCTTCACATTTGAACATGCTACCTGCCCTGTGGGATGGTCAGGAAAGTATCATTTTTTAATATCTATTCTATGAATTAGGGACACTGAGAACCAGTGTAGTTGAAATGACTTGTTCACTTAAAAACTGGGTAGTAAGCAAATGAGCTGGGATTCACACTCAGGTCTTCTGACTCTAAACCCTGTGTTTTATCCACTGTCTCTCACTGCTTGCTTAGGGGTAAAAGAGGTAATATTTTGTAGCCAAAATGCCTGTGAAAATTTGTTGATTGTGACTGGAACTCAGCAAGAGTAAGCATGGAGGACCCAGTCAATCCAAGGCTGACAGTAGTGGGACTGAGATGTTTTCTAGCCATAAAGTAAGTTCAAGCAGATTAATTTTTACTTGTCAATTATATTTAAAAGAGGAAAAAAAAGCATTCAACATGTTACTTCTTTGAGCGAAAATCTAATGGCAATGTCAAAGAATTGTGTTAACTACAATAACTTAAAAACCATTCGAATATGGGATATTTTATAAGCAATCATACAATAACACGTAATAGCTGACCTCCACCTCCATGATGTGCCTCCCATTGCAAAATCTAGTTTACCTTAAAGAGGATATCTGGCACTGGGAAACCATGTTGTCACAAGAACCGGAGTGTTCAGTTCTGTTATCCTTGGTATACATGCAATAAGCTGGAAAGTCTTTCAAAAAGTACCCAAGTTCATGGCAACTGTGACTGACTTACACATTTATTCAAATGTCCCTCTGAGTATGCTGGCAAGTTATTGTAAGGTACAAAAGTGGTTAGAAAAAGTGGTTATACATTAAAAAATGAAAATCTAGGGGTGCCTGGGTGGCTCAGTGGGTTAAGCCTCTTCCTTCGGCTCAGGTCATGATCTCGGGGTCCTGGGATTGAGCCCCGCATTGGGCTCTCTGCTCAGCAGGGAGCCTGCTTTCCCCTGTCTGCCTCCCTCTCTGCCTACTTGTGATCTCTGTCAAATAAATAAAATCTTTTTAAAAAATCTATTAATAAAAGTGATCAAGTCATAACAATTTTTCTGATAAAGTTGACAACTGAAGGACTGCTGCATATAAATTTAAAATAAGCCAGGGTGGTGTTAAAATACTTTATGAAGACACAGATTCCCTCTGTCTCTGTATCCTCAACTTCTCAAATAACTTAATACAAAGAATCCTTTTTGTCATAGTAGGGCATACAAAAATCTCTTCAGGTCTTCTATGTGGTTTCCTTTTCCTAATTTTCCACTTAGAACTCATTGTAACTTGTTTCTATCCTTAACACTCCATTCACATTCTTCTTGTTAAAGTCTCTGATGAGCTCCATCTGGTCAATTTCCAAGGTCAACTTTCTGTCCTTAGCTTGATGGACTCTCAGAAGCTTTTGAAATTTGATCACTTCCCCAAAAAAACTCATGATCTTAGCTTTTCCTTTTCCTCTTCCTATTTGCTGTAACTCATTCTCAAGTGTGCTTTGCTGGCTCTTCCTTATCTCACTATCTTCTAAGTGTTGAGTTCCTGAATTCTCTTTTTTTCCTCATCTTCTCTCCTAGATGATAGCATTCATTCCATGGTGGTAAATACCACTTTAAGTTCCACTCTTTTTTTCTTCATGTCTTTCCCATCCAGAAAGTGTCAGATATCTAGTTGGTCCAGTCAGAGGCGTAGGAGTCACCTTTCATTTCCCCCATCTCTCACACTGCATATCAAATTTACCAGCAAGTGGTGTCTGTTCCACCTTTGAAATCTCTTGATCCGTCTACTCTTCTCCATCTTCACTATCATGTCTGGGTCAAAGGCATTCTCCTGTCCTGTCTGGATAACTTCAGTAGCTCCCTAACTGTCCTCCAGCTTTCTGCTCTATCCCCTCTCCTAATACCACTGAATCCTAATCTTTCCCTCTAAACCGTCAAAGGGATGGATGGATGGATAGATGGAGAAATCATGCCCATCTTTCACTGAACAGTCCTTGTTTGCTTCAATTGTTTTACAAGGCTCTCCAAAATCTGGCTTTTTCTTCCTATGCCAATGACATCTTAAGGAGCTCACCTGCTGTTACACAGGACTTCCAATCCTGTGAAAAGTATTCCAAACTCCTTCCTATCTCTGTATTACAGTTTCTTTTGCCTAAAACATCCCCTCAACCTCCAGACAGAGCCTCATAAGCCATATTCCTTCTTAACTTCACTCCACACAGCACTTTGGGAGTCTTCGACCCCCTTATCAAGTCTCTCCCTCACATTCCATGGTCCTGACCCAGCCTAGTACACTCTAACAGATTGTTCATTTGTTACCAGTTAATTATCTCTCTCCTCCATACAGTTTATTCACCACAGGGATAGGATCCACATCTCTTGATCACATTTATATCCCTATCATCTACCAAAGGGCCTGGCCCAATAATTCACAAAAGTATTGATGAATAATTGGAGGAGGTACATGACCGCAGCTAAACAAGTCCAAAATGTGACTCATTTCTTGCTTTTGTTTTGTTGTTGTTTTTCTCATTCTTTGGGAGAATATGGATAAGCAGGCAGACTAAATACACAAAGAAAACCATTATGAATGGATTAACTGACAGCCAATTAAAAGACAATTGAGGGGAATGCAGGCTTATCACTAATGGAAGGGGAAAAAGTTCAGGATGATTTAAGAGTAAAAAAGCACAAGAGTATGAGGCTACACAGAGGAATACTTAGCAAGTACAGGCACTGAGGCATCTCTCCATATCTAAATCCTCTAGAATAATGAATAGTTTCTCAGAGGGAATAATTCATTGTTTGTGTCACTTCAAATTAAACTGGACCAGACACTAGAAAATTCACTGCAAGGAATAAATTGCAGTGATTAATAAATGGCAATATGACTGCCATTAAAAGTTTTATCATGGAGTGAGCCATGAACATACTCAAGGAGAAATCTTTGATACCAAATCCATTCAAAATATCTGTGAAAATAAAACCTGAGAATAATTAATTTTGAAAAATGACTTTTATTTCAGCTAATTTTGTTTGCATGCCTTCATAAAAGACAAAATTCCCTAACCTAGGAGCAAAAACAAAACAGTAAAGAAGGGGGCATCTGGGGGGCTCAGTCGTTAACCTTCAGCTCGGGTCATGATTCCAGGGTCCTGGGATCGAGCCCCACATCAGGATCCCTGCTCAGTGGGGAGCCTGCTTCTCCCTCTCCCACTCCCCCTGCTTGTGTTCCCATTCTCTCTGTCAAATAAGTAAATAAAATCTTAATAAAAAAACAAACAAACAAACAGTAAAGAAGGGCAAGCCTTCCTTTCAGCACAGCTAGGTGAGAAAAAAAATGTAAAAAAGAAAAAGTATCTTCTGTTCAAAGGTCAGTTTTATAATGGTATCTGTTAGTGACGGTATCCCAGCTCCCAAGTGAGGCCATACTATTTTGTCTAAAGCCGTAAATATTGATTTAATATAGCATTCAAGCTTCTTCACAGAAATTCAAGATATAATGGTAATGAAATAACACAACCTTACATCTGAAAGGCTTCTTACAAGTTTCAAAGGGTTTGCACATCATTATCTAATTTGATCCTCACAAGAGCTTTATGGGAGGCAACTATAATGTGACATTATAGCTAACATGTTTTACCTTTAAAACCCATTATGGTGAGAGCTCTATAATTCATGTACAGAAAACTGGAGTATAAAGAAGGAGCCTAGAATGGCATCCCTTTTTACCCATTTATAAATTGAGGGAGACTTATCTGACAACGTTTTCAGATATATTGTTAAGTTTATACCGAAATGGTCAGAAAAGCTGGAGTAGCAGAACTTTCTGGTCTTGATAAAATCGTGTTGTAATCTAACTCTGATTCCTCATTAAGGGTTTCCTCAGGAATAAGAAAAATTAAGACACAATTCGTCAGGAGAATAAGAGGAACCACTTATGTATTTACATCGGAGCAAAGTGTTTCATAAGAATTCTAGTGATAGTGGAGCTGAGAAGCTACACATACAGGATCACGAGGTAACCCAGAGATTAGCCAAAGTGAATATGCCTCCAGGCTGGACAAAAGGATATGGCATTGTCACCTAGGCTCAGGGGCTGAGGCACCTGGCCAAAGCCAGAAACATTAAGAAACTGTAGCTAAAGCACAAGATGGTGTCCAAAGCAGAATGGATGACCAAGGGAGAGATATCCTGCGATTCTCTCTTCTGCCCACCTCCAATCTCTCCCCAGCGCCCCCTAGTGGCCAATCTCTCCCAGCCAGAAGCCCCAGAACCTGCACGGGCCCTGAGTGACACTGTTGAAAAGGGTGCAGAATGGACCGTGTGCCAAACAGGCCCAGGACATACATACAAACTGGGAAGATTTCTGAGTAAGGAAGTGTTTATTATTTAAATCTAACAGCTACAGGCTGTGGAATAAATACCACTGTTCCAAAGATTCAAAGTAAATTCTGACCTATCTTACAATGACATTATCTAGAATCTTTAAAAAAAATAAATAGAACCACAATCCAAAATTTAAACTATGTTTCAAAGACCTCAAAATGGCTTAAGAACTATATGATACCTTAATCTTTTCCCCACGTGCTCCATAGCATGTAGTGGTTACTTGCTTTATATAAACACCAAATATCAACACATTCTTTTCATTAATTCAAAGTGAATGACATGAGTGCTGGAGACAGTTTCATTTTTCCCTTTTTTTTTAAAATTGTTTTAAACACATTTATTTGTTTATTTTAGAGGGAGCAGAAGGAGAGGGAGAAGGAATCCCAAGCAGACACTCTGCTGAGCGCGGAGCCCAATGAGAGGTTCGATCTCATGACGCCAAGATCATGACCTGGGCCAAAATCAAGAGTCAGACCCTTAACTGACTGAGCTACCCAGACAGCCCTGACAGTTTTATTCTTCTTGACCTTAAACTGCTTAGAGGACATCGAGGGCTGGAGCCAATGTGAGGATTTCTACCATATTAAAATTGCAATTATCCCATAGTTGTGGAAACTAAATCTTTCAGAAACTAAAATTCTCAGAATTGCTCATCAAGCCCATTCTGAGAATGGATACAGTTTGGAAGATGGAAGATAACACATTATAAGAAAAAAGAAGGTACTATGAGGCAGGGAGACAATCTGGATAAGCTTTTACACCAAGAAACTTCATGCATTCATCAAACTTTTTTTATACTCAGGAATTGGGAGTTAGTTAAACAAACTCCCCTGGAGGCTAGAGCCTTTTCTGCTGGCACTGCCTTCAGGGCTGGGGGGCCTCCGTCCTTTTTTGTTGCCTCCTGCTTATTTGAATAAACACTTCCACACACTCACCCACTCTGGCTTTCATTTTCTCCCCCTTAAATCGTCTTTCTCCTTGCCTTCTCTTCTCCTTACGCTCAGCACATTCTAGGCTACAACTGGTAGCTTTCATCTTCTCTTCCTTCTTCCCCCAACCCTTCTTCCCACCGTGGCAGTTTGTGAAGACCCACTCCTCTGGAGGAAACTTCCTGAAATCACATGAACATCGTTTTTATAATATTCTTGAAAGGACCCTAAGGCACCCGGCCGTCCTCTGCTGCTGCAGCTTCCCGGGCTGGGAGTTCCCGGGGCTGGGATCGTCCTTCTCACTCAGAGCGGGAGACAACTCAAACTGTTCCATGGTTTGGGCCTCATGTCATCTGCATATTCACCCACTGGCATCTTCACATTGTCTTCTAAAAGACTCCAGGCACCTCCTGGTTACCGTGGATCCCCTCTTTACGGAGATAGTCATCTTCTGGTTCTTTGTCTAATGTCAGGATATCATCTTCCTCACTGGTTGGCCCTGCAGATACAGCCTAGCAGAGCTGATAACTCAACCTGACAATGCACCACTCTGCTCATCAAGAAAGCCCCACCACCAGCTTTATCTTCATGGGCCAAAGTCCTATCTCCAAAATCTGTTAGCTGTGTATACCTAAACTTTACTCTTGTCATGTCTTTATTCACCGTAAGACCATGTGTCTGTCAAGGGTTAAAACAAACTTTAAATTGCTCTCCTGCTAATGTCCAGACACATTACTGTCACTTTTAGATAGCACAAAATTGATCAGGACAGAAAGATTCTTTTCCTAGATGTGCTATGCACTTGCTCTGTAACCTTGAATAAATGACTTTACTTCATGGATTATAACAACTTATCCATTGTACAGAGGTGTTGTGAAGATTAATTAATTCATGTTTTTAAGGTGATTTGAGGATCTGCTAATGAAAGATGCTATATAAATGCTAATTTTTATTATTCATTCCCACATCTATATATTCTCTTTCAGCTGTCTCCTAAAATGGTCACCATAAGCAATTACTATTAAACTCTTTCAAAGAATGAAAATGAGGAAGTGAATTTTCATTTTGAATCCTGAATTTTCTTCCTTTTTAAGATGTAAGCCTTATGATCTCTAAGTCATTTAAATGCAGATCTTTTGGCTGAATCACAGTTACATATGATGCTTATACTTAATAATAAGGATATGGAGATTTGGAAAAATTACAAACTGAACAGAGCAACACTTGGAAATTTAGTCTATTGTTCAAGCACACATGACCTGTACAACATTAAACCCAGAGACGTTTTTAGGCTTTTAGATGTAAAGCATTTTTATAATATTTTAATGCAATTCCATTCTAACCCCTTGAGCACATTTTAAAGAGCCCCTTTATAGAAAGGACTCATATGGTCATTATGATTTTCAAGTAGTGCATCAGAATTATGATTACTTATATTATTACATGCACACTCACTGAAAATCCTTTTGAAATGTTTGTGATTTTGCATACATATTTGGTAGTTTGTGCTTATGTGATTATACTGGAGGTGACCTGCTAGTCTCTGGGATACACAAGTTAGAAAAAGAGAAATAGTAGCGAGTCTGCTAATTCAGAAGGACAGAACACTTTTGTCCCATGGTCGTGGGAGCTCCTGCCCCTCTATAGTTAACTTGGCCTCACTGCCCCTATGCTTTTGGTTGTAAGGGATGATCCTTTTCAGAAACCCTAGTCTGTTTAAGATCGATCTAGAATCTAGGGGTTTATTCTAGATCCCATCCACTTTTCCATTTTCCCCATCTAGAAGTTCCTTGATCCAGTTGGGAAAAAAATCTCAAAATCACACCACTCATCAAGTTACTCTAGTCTCATAGGATCTCTTTTCCTGTTGACCTAGCAGAAGGAATGGCTTTGTGGGGAGAAGGGAGGGACAATTATCTCTGTGCACTTCTGAACACAAGAACATACGATGATCAGCGTATTTCTGATGAAAAGGGTAAGTGACAAGTTATAGTGTCTTTCTCTTAACAGTGTCTTATGAAATGACCTATCATATTAAATACAATTAGCAATACATGCAAAAGAGTACATGTATTGCATTGTATACTAAAATATGTAATTTATCAGCAGTAGGTTTATAGCAAAATTTCAAGGTACAAGATATAAAAGTCACAGATAAAACAGTAACATGGTGCATATCAACAACAAAAAAAAGACACATTCCTTAGGTCTTACTTGATTAATTGTAATATACGATGAATGATATTGATAACAGTTGATTACTCTGTATTTCATTGTATGCGTTGAAAAGAAGCTGAGGAGAATTTGCTTTTATAGAAAAGCCATGTGGTTGGACCTCAGAGTCCTGATTCTTAATCTGATTAATGTACATCCCTCCTGAGAGCTCACAATTTAAGATAAAAAATTCTAGTGGTCATCATTCTACAAGAGCGGAGAGCAAAACACTTACTCTGAAAGATATCGATCTAACATAAAAATAGAGTTAATAATCAGTGTAATGGAATACTCCACAGAAACATTCCAATTTTTTAAATTTTTAATGGATGCCCTCACACAGAAAATACAGACTTTGGTTTAAGTTTGTAATGCCATCCAGGAACTACTTTCACCACCAAAACGATCTCTGGTACCTGAGAAGTATCAGGAGGATCTTCTATTTTTTCCTTTATGAGTGCTCTACTTGATTCCCATTATGAAAGAATTTTGATTATCGAGAGCTCCCCTTTCAAAACATGATCTTGAGAAAGAGCATTCTGATGTACTACTGGGGAAAAAAAAATATGTCTAGAATCTTAACCCCAACAAGCCAAAAACTTTTGTATGGTACGTAACTGCAAAAGGTAATGTGACACATCTCCCTCAATCCAGTGTCATATGAATCAGTTTCTCAAATATCAAATATTTCAAGTATCAAGGAAAGGCTTATTCTATTGCTTACCTCTAATGAACTCATTGATATCGTTGACCCAGTTTCACTTCTTGATAGTCCTGCATTATCATCCAACTCAGAGGCCATGAAATTCTTCACAGCTGTGCGAGGCTCAAAGGGCAAATTCTGCATATGTTCCTGGGGTGCAAGGTGTTGATCTAAGTTCATATTGAACTGGTCCATTACAGGGGGATTCATGTTGAATTCGGGATTCACTTTGTAGTGTAATAACCTTTCATGTGGCAAGGTTTCCATGCCAATATTCATTTTGCTTTCCTCTTTCATTGATGGCTGAGTATTTACAGAACTTCTGGGCATCACGATATAGTCACTTTCCATCATTCTTTCTTGAGGATGGACCATGTCCATATCAGCTCCTCTCAAATTGTCATCTGTACATAAGTACACAGTTCTTCGCAATTCACTGTTCTCTTTTTTCAAACACTGATTGCCCAGCTCATTCATACTCATGGGCATGTGCATACCCGTGGGTTGCTGGATGATGACTTTGGAAATGACGTTTCCAGGCAGTGTGGAATAGCTTAGCCCTTCAGGGTTTGTTCCCTTTTCTTCTTCGTCATCGTTTAGAGAAATCCTAGAGAGCGTTCCTGTTATTGTTGCCGCTCGGCAAGGACCGATATCCTTATGAAGAACTGTAAATTAGGAAACAAAAATTCACAGGAGAGAATTAGTGAGTTTTTAGCTTTTCATTACTGCAGTCTGCCATTGCTCTATGAAACAATATCTTTAATCAAATTAAAAAATAATATTTAAATAATTACATATCTATTGCTTGTGGATGGTCCAGATTACTCAGTCACTCTTTATTGATTCTGATATGCTTTTATTGATCTCCAGAAGTCCATAGCTAAACACATCTGGAAGTTGATTAATGGACTTTCAAAAATCTCCCTATGCGATTCTTAAACAACTCTGCATAGCTTTTCAGGGGAAAGGCAGACACCACAGAAGTTTCTCCACCAGTCTTTTGTAAAGAGTTTTATGAAATCATGGATATATTCACATAAATTTGACTTTTTCTCAAAGGCTCTTCCCCTAAGGAATTCTACAAGTTCTATTCATTAAAATACTTCTTGAAAGAGGTAATCAATGAGAATTTCATCATACTACATTAGAAATTCCTCCAAAATTATGCACGTTGAAAATTAATGAGCATTTATCTATGAAGTCCATATGGTCAAGGTAGATACAGGGTTCAAAAGTTTTTATCATCTTCAGTTCCATGTGGAGAAAAAAAAGAATTTCTTCACAAGATCAATCCATATGCTCGAATGCCCTCGGGGTGGGGGGAGGGTGTTAAAATTGCCACTGACTTTAAGCAGGAAAAAACCGTATGATCCTCTGAAAACTCAGTTTAATTTTAAGCCTGCAAAATAATGACTCAGAAAAATTGAAAATGCATGATGACTTGTAGTAAGAGAGGGGGAAGAAATGAAAACATAAACCAAACCAAACAAAAATAAACCAATGAAAGAATTCAGAATTTTTAATTAAAATGTATTTTATCATTTTTCTCCTGTCTCTATCTAAGAAGAAAGTCACACATTATGGGTAATAGCAGCAGAATGACTTGAGGCATGCTTAGTTGTAAACAGATATCAGTTTTGAGGTAGAAAAGAATGAAATTCTGAAAAATATTCTTGGTAATTTTGGTATTGAAAACACACAGAAGAGCACTGTAGGTTGGCTCAATGTGTGCACTTAATGTTGTTCTACCTACAAATATTTGGTTCATTGTTTCCTCATGAAAAGTTGCAGATATATTGAAACTTACCCATTTTTATCCAATTTTCAAATAGCACCATAATGATTATTCATTAAAGCAGAGGTTAAAAACCAGAAGATTACGTCTTTCCTGACTACAAAGAGGAGAAGCCTTCAAAATTATTTCAAAACATGCATCATTCAAAAAAAACACATCATTCATGTAATATCTTTTATCTTTAGAGATGCTGTATTTAATTATTGTATTAGGTCTCTTTATTGCAGACACTAAAAATCACATTAAATCTCTATCTACATATAAATTTTTATTAATCCACATTTGGTTGTAAGTTTTTGTATTTATTATACAAAAAAGTAGAATAATTCAATTTAAAAAAGTTACTTCCCAACCTCAGATCAGTAATGAACTGTGGTTGCCAGGAAAAATTTACATAAAAACATTAAGGAGCAAAGTAATAGACTTTATTGGCAAATTAATAGACTTAATGGCACTTTAAATAAAATACTTTTAAAAATCTCCAAATTCAGGGAAGAATATTTTTAATCTTTAACTGTATGTAAAAACTAATCCAAAATTTATAGCAGTACAATTTAAAGGCAAGTTATGGGAACTGGTCGGCATATATAGCTTTACACTTTTATGAATGTATTAGAAACCATAAAGGAAATTTCTGTACTGAATATTGATTTTATAATCTGTATTTGTGCAAAATTCATTTAGCTTTGTATCAATTAATATGATTTGTAGTTATAGTTCCCATATTTTTATGACATGACACAGCCATCTTTACTGAAAAATTGTTTATCTTAAATATTTGAGGAAAGACAGTTCTTATGAAGTAGTGTCTACTCCACATGAGAGATATTTCTGCCTCTTAGACTTGCTTAAAATGGATATCCAAATTTTGAATGGAAAACTAAACAAATGCATACCACCTACACATTACAAACATGATGTTAAAGTGATGGGACTTTTACGAGAAATTAATTAAGTTGTAAAAGGCAAAACATACATACAGCACAGCAAAACAAAAAGCACCTAAGTATTTTGCATAATCAGATAGGTATTCCACCCTTTGGGAACGTGAATTTCAACAAAATTTAGAGGAAGATTACTTGGAGTCTATGAATTGAAACTTTAAAAATGAACTGAACAGAAACCTCTAGGGAAAATTTGAGGCAAATTCCTGATGAGCTCAGTTAAAAGGGGCACAGACAAAAAGAAAAAAAGAAAATTACAAGAATATTTTTCAACAAAATAACAGTTCAGGAACACTAAATCCCAGAATGCCATGAAGTCTGGGGAAAAAGGGTAACTTAACAAGAGAGCAGGATGAATACTGATGGATGAGACCACAGCTTGGGGAGGATGGTCTAGTACAGCGGTTTTCCGACATCAGCATGCATTAGAGTATCCTGACAGCTGGCAAGAACACGGATAACTGTACCCCGCCCCACAGTAGATCTGGAGGAGGGCCTGAAAGTGCACACTTTGAACAGGTTCCCAGGCGATGCTAACAAGGTTGGTCTGGATAAAACTACTTTGTTCCTCTCCTGTTCTCTATCAAGGACAACTATAAAGAGTACACCAGAAAAGGCTGAAAGGAAGCTAAACTAAATGTTGGAAAATAGGAATTAAATGGATAACTAATTATTTTAAAGAAACTCGGGCTTCTGGAACCCAGACAGATCACATCCATCTTAGAACGCAGATGTAGAACCTGGCACCATAGCCAGTGATCTTTGAGAAATTATTGAGAGCAGACAGAGCAAGGGAAAATGTTTCATCAGTTGTCCAAAAACAGAAATGGCAGACTTTGGAAACCAAACACTAATGAGGCTGTTTCTTAGCAATATTTCGTTAGATACTCAATAAGAAAGAGTGATTCCTAATCCCCTACCCCCAGACCCAACGTGGGTTGCCAAGTTACGATAGTTATTCTACAGCTCTGCTATGACCATACTCTACAGAGTATTTTCACTGAATTCAGAAATGAGACTCTGAACTTATTCTCTCATGTTCTTGTGATTATGACACTCTATGATCTTACAACCTGCAAAGATGTTTCATGGTTATGAGGTGAATCTCAAAAGTATACTTAAAGGGAGTCAGTGTGGGGTGGTGGGAGGTGCCCTACTGAACACAGCAGGGTTCTACACCCATTCTCTTCCCATCCAATTCCCTGATTGACAGTTTGAATAAATATTTAGAAGGTATTATCATCAAACTTTCAATGGCCAAAAAATTTCAAATGGATAGAATGCTAACCTGAAACTAGCAAAAGAGCAAACAGAGATAAATGCAAGGCCAGATTTTTCTTCAAGGAAAAAACCCAGAACTTTTACCTCATCCTCTACTGGTAAGGTCCTGACAACTACAAGAAGTCTTGACAAGTTGACAGTAGTAACAGTACCAGTTGTTATGAAATGAAATGCAAATGTAGATAACATTAATATAAGTAGAGAGCCAAGTGTGAGAAATGCTGAATAAGTGTGTACATTTGGGCACCATAATTTAAAATCTACTGACAGACTGGAGGCTCCATGGGCACCGTGCCTGCCCGGGAGGATACTATGAGCAATGAATGAGGAACCATGGTTTGTTTAGTCTGGAGAAAAAGGGCTTGGACTGTACTAAATGGGATTTGCTTCCAAACATCTGGATATTTGGATAAAGTAGACAGCCACTCTGATTTTAGAAGGCAGCACTAAAGTCAATGAATACAATATAAAATAAGGTATATTATTATATCTCAATATACAGAAAAATTTGCAACAACTGGAATTATCCAAAAAATGGAACACGTAGTTTCCTTTGAAACTCTTAAGTCATCGACTCCTGGTGAAAATTTAGCCCCAGGCTGAGGATAACCATAAGGGACACCATCCATGGGACCCTAGCTCTCTAAAGCAGAGAGCACTGCACGGTTTCTTCTGGGCTCTGCTAAGCAGGTAGCAATGGCAGCATCTATGATACACACAAACACACACAATGTATTTCATCCTGGCAATAACCCATAGTCCACAGATGATGAAAGTGAGGCACACAGAGGTCAAACTGACTGGCCTTATCCCTGACAACCAGGGAGCAGTGGAATGGAAGTCTTATGTCTCCAAGTGCAGGCTTTCCCATTGTCACTGTGCTTCCTATGAACCATTCTTAGTTTCTCTTTCAATCCTCATTCTCCCTTCACCCTCCATCCCTCCCCCTCTACCACATTCTGCTATTACAATGCTTTCCCTTTGAAAGATTCTATTTATTCATCCACATGAATATGTGATGTGTAAACTGTGGCATTTTCATTAAAATCAAAATCATAAAAGTGATTTCACTTCCCTAATGATATTTTCAAAATCCAAATATTCTTACCTGATCGACAAGCAATGTCTACATCCTTTTCAAAGTCTGTCTGTAACAACAAATCATAAGGCATAGAATCAACCTTTAATGAAGACCTCGAGTGACTTTTACTAACTAGATTAAAGTTTACAGATACCTGACTAGGCAGTACTAGATTATTGTTTTGTGCAAAAGAAGTTTCTTGAGGAATAATCAAATTGTTTTCAAGCCTGTTTCTTAGAGACCAAATGTTGAATTAAAGCAGTAGAAAACTGGCATACAATTTTAATAAAGCAATACACTACCCACTGTCATCTTCAGTCGGGAGACTGACACCGTCTATAAAAGGATAGAGCTTCAAGATAATTTCTTAAACCACAAAAATAATGTGTATCATTATGAACATAGTTAAATAAATGTCTTTGTTTTTTATAAAGTATTCACTTTGAGTATATTGTTTATAATGTAGTATCATATAATATAGCTTTGTCAAACCTTTAATAGTCAAACTAGGCTCTTCTAATGATCCATTTTCATTCAAATTGACAAAAGCCTTTGAGATTTAGGAATTAAAATTGAGGATTAAACAACACTAATCTGGTCTACAACCTGCTAGAGTTTACTTTCATCCCTATATTACCCCCAAACAGATCAGTTAATTTTTTTAAATGACAAAATTAAATTAGCCTGTCTTAATTAAATTCTTCTAGTCATATACTGGAAGATATTATTTAGAATTTTTTAAATTTATTTTAATATTTTAAATTAGAAATTTCAGTATTTATCTATTTATTTTAATATAGAATTCATAATTCCTTCCCAAGCCTTAGTTATTAGTATATCCTTTCGACTATTTTATGTTGTGTAATCCAAAAACACTCATAACACATTGAATATATGATCAAAGAAGTCTCTATTTAAGCCCTGTTTTTAATGAGTCATAGTTTACATCTTATCTCATTTCTAAAAGACATCAAAGTGCTTTTGCCTATAGGACCCCTTAATCCCAGCAGTCCAGCTCCTGTACAATGACTGACCTTTAATTGGAATTGTGGCCACATCCTTCTGCCTTAGGGCAGTGGTTCTAATCTGAGGCTGCATATTGGAACCGCCAATACCTGGGGTTCCTACCCCAGACATCCTGATTTCACTGGTCTGGAGTGTAGATTCTAATGCACAGACAAGGCTAAGAACCACTGCTTTACGACCAGAAGTGCAGGTCCATAGTGTTCTGGTCTGTAAACAAACATGTTCCTGTGGACAAACTGTTATCCCTCATTCTGTGCAGGGATGAAAATACAGAAACCCCACAGAAACCCCACACTCAACACACCAGGGGGCCCATAACAGATCCAGGACTCCTAAGCATTCTGGACGGAACACTTATCAGATAGCTCTATGTTCATGAACTAAAGCCAAAGTCACTCGAAATGGGACTTGGATACTATTTTAGTAGTAGGAATATTTTCTTTATTCCTGTCACAAATCATGAATTAATCAACAGTCAGAAGGAAAATAAAAGCTCACCATTATTTGAGCATGCCCATTAGGGAAAGAACTTGAAGAATCAGCATTGATCGGGTCCTGACAGTTTCTCAATCGGCATCTAAATGCATCCTGAACCTGTAGGGGGGAGCAAAAACCCATTAATTTTCTTCTCTCTTGGTCATGACCCGATATTGTCTATATTGGCAATCAACTGAGAAATAATAACTATCATTGTTTTAGATCTAATACCCATTTTGCTTACTTCTTAATACATACGCTAGTATCCCTGGACTTTTATGCCAACCACATCTATCACTCCCCACAATCTATAGGGGGAGGTGCTGGGAACTCCTCAGTTCTCACCAGGGCTGCGTCTGGCTGAAAAATCAGTAATTCTTGCCAGAAGGCAGATTTATTTTCACTGTTACAAACAATGTGTGTGTCTTTCAAGGGGGATTTCCTATTTGCTATGGCATAATCTTCATAATAGCTTTAAACATCACAGAACTGAGATTTCTCCATGATCTTTTGAGTGGAACTGATTTGGGATTTTTCCCTTTATGTCTCATGGAAAGGATCATATTGGGGCAAATATTTCTCATCTCCCTTCAAGTACCATGTGCCCTGGTGTAAAAGCAAAACATAACGAAACAAAAAGTTAACGAAAGACTTTTCCTGGTCATCTTAAAAAAAAATAAAAGGAAGAAGATCACTTTGCAAAGACAAATTTCCTTCATAAGCATTCACAATTGGATTCTGAGTAAAGAAACACATATCATAAAGAAATTTGAAGAACATTAAATCCTTTATTGAGTAAACATGAATCGATGAATAGCAAACGCATAAATCAATGGATAGTTATTCTGATCACATGATGCCGTCGCAGTAATGTGTCCTTCCCACTTCCTGTGGCTCATTAGGCTCCTAACAAGCTATTGATAGGCATTATCACAAGTAGCTTCTTATTCCACTCAATGACAAGGTCATTTTCCTATTTTGTTGTTTTGACTTCACAAGATTGGTATTCTCCATCTAGTTTATTATGATCTGTTTTATTGGATTAAAAAATAAAGCAGACATGGTGTTGCATATCCCCTGTTTTACCAAAGCGTTGTCACACGGGCAACCAAAGTAAACACATAATGAACCGTCTTTACTTCTGAAAAGCATGGACATAAAATATCCTGTCACTGCTTTGCTGTGAGATGTGTACAGTGTATGTATTGGCCAGAAGAAAACCCTCTCACCCATGTCCTAAGTTATCATTGCAAGATTTGGAAAGGACATGGGGTTTAGTCACTACCACAGAGCCCTGGCCAACCAGTACAATAAGGAGACCTCTGTTTACTTCTTTTTCTCCACCTCAGGTTTCTAATTCTGGTGATGCGGCCACTATGGCTGTGAATTTAGGGAGTGGGGGGTAGACTTGACACTCTCTCACCTCTTTTCTGTCCTCAGCTTCTAATATTTCTAAACCTGAGATTTACTAGCAAAAAAGAGTGAGGAGTTGCCTGCTATTAATAAGCAAGATAATTTCTTCTTTCCTCCTTCAAAAACATCAATACAAGTATAGGCTCAGGGAAATCTAGTCTCATCATCTTTTCCTAAAGAACTAGATAAATATTTAGAACTAAACCTTCCAGCTTCTCCCTTGAAGGACTCATAACACGGGAAAAGTTAGATTCTTTAGATGCAAATACTTTCAGGATCCTCCTTTTTAGGTTAAGAAGTAATAGCTATAAGTCATGGGCACCTGGGTGGCTCAGTGGGTTAAGGCCTCTGCCTTCGGCCCGGGACATGATTCCGGGGTCCAGGGATCGAGCCCCACATTGGGCTCTCTGCTAGGCGGGGAGCCTGCTTCCCCCTCTCTCTCTCTGCCGGCCTCTCTGCCTACTTGTGATCTCCGTCTGTCAAATAAATAAATAAAATCTTGAAAAAAAAAATTAAAAAAAAAAAAGAAGTAATAGCTATAAGTCATGAGTGACACAGTAATAATCAAAAATTGGTAATGAGTCTAGTGTTTGTCAGATGATCACTGTTTGCTACACAGAAATTTGCATTGGGGAAAAACACTAAGAAAAAAGAAAAAGCCCAAAGAACTAACCTCAGAAAAATAGGTATGTGCTAATTTTCTGTTTGTGCCCCAAGGTGACTGATAAGAAACATAATTTATAAAGGTAGCTCAACCATATGTTAGAAATGTTGCCTTCCAGGAGCTTGTCACATGACAAATTTTTTCAAATCTATTTCTAAATACTAGCATATATAACATATGAAAGTGGCACTTGGTAATACCAAACATTAATTTAACTGGTCCACGCTAACCACTCTATTTTCAGACCTCCAGAGTCTAGCTGTCAGACATTTTTGTCTGACAATGAAATATGGAAAAGCAACTTCTGCTGAGTTTCTCTTCAAAATCTACTACCCTATCGCTTAAAGGAGGCACAAAAGAAATCTTTTTCATAACATATACATACAAAATCAATACTTTAAAATTATCAAATTCCCAAATACGACAATGGATTAAGGGCATTTCTATCCTGGAGAATGATGTCAGCTTTGTGAATCAGTCAAGAAGAAACATAAAACAGAAAAGCATAAAAATTCTCCAGCAAATTCAAAGTCACTTTAATAGTCACATAAATGCCATAATTTAAGTGCTAGATTCTCTGACACTTTCAGTGCTTCTGTTACTTCTAATGCAGAAAGCTTTGCAGGAGAAATTCTACTTGATTCCGAATGCTCTGTTTGATTTTTACAAAATCTTAAAAATGCATTCAGGCAGTCTAGATGAATTAGCCTTAAATATTTGTCCAACACAGTCAGGGAGAAATGATTAGGCTAGATCTCATAAGGCATATTCTTCATCACAGAAAAAAGGGTTTCGGAAGAGACAGTACCTGGAAAATTTATCTGTAGCTATTTGGAAACATTTTGATAATTAATTGAATTTTCTATCAAGTAAACAAAAAAGCTTATCTATCTTTGGTGAATCAATGTGAATTATACTAGTGGAGAACAACTGGAATTTTTTAAAAAGCAAGTCTGCAAGGACCTTAATTCTAGATAAGAAGAAAGCATGAAAAACAAAGACAGAATCTATATTTGGCTATCCCATCCCGATATTAAAATCTTCTGTGCCAGTTGTCGTATTTACACTGCAGGACAATAATAGTTTTGGTGTTTCTCGCCTTGTGGTTAAGATTGAAGAAAAACAATTGTTAGAAGATTCACATATTTATCATTTAAACTCATTTACCTGACTTACTGTTTGCGGGGAACAAGCCACTTATTTTAGGTAACAATTTAATTTTAAAAATTTTACATAACTCTTGTAATATTTTTTAAAAAAACTTACACAAGACCAGGAAATACAATTTTTATTTATTTATTTTTTAAAGATTTTTGTTTATGTGTCAGAGAAAGCACAAGCTGGGGGAGTGGCAGGCAGAGCAGAGGGAGAAGCTGGCTCCCCGCTGAGCAAGGAGCCCGAAGCGGGACTCTATCCCAGGACTCTGGGATCATCATAACCTGAGCCAAAGGCAGATACCCAACTGGCTGAGCCACCCAGGCATCCCAGTAAATACGGTTTTTAATAAACTTGTCTTGAACAATTAAATGTCTGACATATTATGGCACAATTAAAATCTAGCCTCCAAAATGTCCTCTTCTTACAATACTCTTCCAGTAGGTCTTTAACCTTAACTGACAGCCAGACAAGGGTTAAAAAGTATTGGGGGAGTAGCAAAGAACAGGTATGTAAACAGTCTCTGAATATTTGGGGCACTTTAAGGAAATCTGATGTCATGTTGTGAAATTAAAAAAAGAATGTCAAAAACAAGGTGAGGGGAAAGGAATAAGATATCAAGGCTGTCTTTTGCAAGTATCCATCAGGGGCACCACCAAAGTTATCCCATCTAGGTCCTGCCGGGGGCTGCTCTAAAAACTCCCGCGAAGCCACACACCCTTTTATTGTGGATGGTTTCCTGGGTGAGGCATGAATTCAAAGATGTTTGCCAGGGTGTGTCTCGCTTCAGTGTCCCCCCACCCGCCACAGAACAGCGGTCTGCATCCTCTCAGGAGCGTAAGCCCAGAGCTTCTCGGTTGGTCCTCACTCTGAAGGCAGCTGGCAGAGTGTCACTGTGAAAGTTGGTGCCAGATTTAGAGATTGCTGGGGAAGAGCACCGAGCAGTGCTTGGCAGCGTTGCAATTGAGAGAAACCTCATGGCAAGAGCTGCACTGTTTGAAATGGGCTCTGGATTTAGCTACCAAGCAGCTCACACCCCAAATCTTTATCTTTTAAGAAGGCAGTTTTACCTCCAGTTATTCTTGATTTTCTATTCGTGAGGATCATTTTAAGACAAGCAAAGAAATTAAGTTTCATCCTTATAATTATTTGAGATTGTTAGCTTGTTGGGGGGGGGGATTTCTTATGCATTCTATTTTTTTCCTGGATCTAATGTCTACTATTGTTTCTATTGATTCATATGAAATAAATGACTCAGCTCTTTTTAATCATATTAAATTCCATATAATTTAATCATTAAATGAACCAGGAAGATTATTCTCAATTTCATGTGTATTATGCCAACTGACATAACACAAATGACTTCACATTATGAAAGCATTACCTGACTTCTCTGATAGCAAAGGAAATAAAAATGGTTTGTCCTTTGCTTTACATGGAAGGAAAAATAGGGACTTTATTCCTAAATTTCAGTCCTAATGACTTTCGTCTACTGGAATTTTTGAACACCTAAAGGATCTATCACTCTCAAAACTGTTGCAGCTTTTTACCTTGTTTTATACCAGTTTGGGGGGTAACAGTATGCTCCCCTAGAGGACGTGTCACATATATGATCTGAAAAAATGGAGCACCATTCTTTAGCATGCAAATGAGAAAAGGAAGGAGGGAAGTTCTATGTCAGACACCCCCACTAAGGTCGTCACAGAAGATACTTAATTTTAGCCTCATGCCACCCAAGTCATGGCAGAAAATGAAAACTTAATTCTGACCTCTATTCTTATATTTATTTTAAACCTCTATTCTAGACACATTCAACTTTCTGCCACCAGTTGAACAATGTTGCAAGGTGGGATCCCAGGGAACCCGGAGGAATGGGAAGCGGGATTTGCCTATCCTTGTGGCCAGATACTCAGAAGAATTTTAAGTAAAGCAAGCCCGGGTTGGATGCCACCTGGCAGATATGCCTGAGTTTGCCAATCTCTGCCATGTACTCTGTGTCTCAATTTGTTCACTGATGCCACTTTACTCATCTGATTTCATGCTCTGGTTAAAGCTCCTAGATCTCTGCCTGGGTTTGGAGAACCACAGGTGCAGATTAAGACTGATAAAATATTCATAATATAATTGTGATTATGCTCAGGTCAGGAAAGCCTAATCTGGAGGGAGAGGTAGGATTTATAAGAAACAGAATAAGGGAGGCTGGTGATTTCTGGGAGTCAGTACATAGGAATAGAAGCATACGATCCTTGCTCATGTATGTCACATCCATGTTCCTATTTAAAGGCACTCTTCATGCTTTCCATTCTCTGTTCTGATAAAATTCAGCTTCATTGCAGTACCGTGAGCCATTCTCCCATTCCCAGAAAACAAACACAGGAAACAAAATGATCTTTAAATGTATTTCTTCCTGAACTTTCAATTCAGCTTGACAAAGAAAAGGCTCTTAGCAACCCACTCCCTTTTCCCTTAAATCTTTATCCTTCTGAGCAACTGAGAATCTTAGAATCAGTGGCACCTTGAACCTCCCACCCTGGACCACTCACTAACTCTATGAAATCTATTGAACTTCTTCATGACATGACACACAGTGGCCTCTTAGCATGACCACTGAACAGCCCAATGACAAAGCTCTAAAAACATCACTTAATCAATGCTATGCACTCAAATGTTGTCAGTACTGTCCTTCTCTTGGGGTTGCAGTTATAAACTTTTTTTTTTTTTAATCACTCTAGTATGTAGGATCACATCACTTGCTTCATGCCTCCATGTATCCCAGATGGTCCCAGAGAGGACTACTCTATATTCACTGCAGGCTCCATTCCATGGAAACCTCATGCCTAGTAATCTCTCTCCATCTTCCCTTACACGAAACTTTCACTTCCTTAATCCTCTGACCCCAATTTTTTTTGCTCAGGACCCACTGCATTCTGAAGTCTCCTATCACCCACTCCCTCATCTCCAATGAAACTTCTGCCAATTGAAACTTCTGCCCTCCCTCATTAAGGGCGTGCACAGATAGGCACTTCCGTAAGCACTTCCGTAATAATGAGTCATACCTAATTTCCCTGTAAATAGTCAGGCTTGGAGACTCATGCAACTCTCAATCTGAACTATATTATATGCAGTATGACCTCTTTTCCAATTGCTCTCTAGTTATTTCACTGCTATTGTCTTCATTTATTTTTTTTAATGATTTGGGGGAGAACATTCGTTTTAGATGAGATCGGTAAGGATGCTTGTCTGTTTTATATATTCACGGTCATGTGCTTATAAATCATTTTGTTTAGCTGTATTCTTTATGGAAATAAGACCAAATTGGAAATTGGAAGGAAAAAAAAAGGCAGAGGGGAATGAGAGGAAGAGAGAAAGAGGGAAAGAAGGAAAGAGAAAGCTGTTCATGTTTATTTCAAGCACTTTGTTACAAAATTGCTTCCTGGGTTTGGATGAAGATTCTGGGACCTCATCTGGTGCAGCCTAGACCTCCTGCCTGTGCTGGGGAAAGAGAAAAGAGGAGCTTGGCCCTTCTACTGTCACTACAGAGCAGCCATGGACCCTCACACACTGATACAACAAAGTCATCTATTTAAGCACTTGCCTCTTTCCTTCCATTTAGTGAAAGGGTTTTATTGTAGCTTATTTTGTATCACAATCTTGTTATTTTCACCCTCTGACATTAAGCTGTAAGATTGTCTTAGAGCCAGGCACAGCCAGAGACAGGAGAGATGAGAAGAATGTGCAGGCACCAAGAAAGTGGTTTCCTAGCAACAGTAACTATTTCAAAGGTTTCATAACTTGTGTAGTTTGAATTTCCATAGCAATGTGGAGAATAGTAAATAGTAGATGTCGTTATGTGTTTAATGCAAATGAATTCTAATCAAGGAATGACGAATAAATGAAGAAAGCATCTATATTTATTCTATTAGATTCTGTCTTATTAGGTATTATACATATTAGCTTCCAAGATCTATGTTTTGTTGCTGCAATGATGTGTGATAAATCATGTTGTTGTTTTTTTTCCTTCTTATTCCCTCTTTTTGTTTTCTCTTTTGTCAGAAGCATCTACCAAAGCAATTCAATAGACAGAGTTGTTCCAGAAGACAAAATTGTATTTTCAAGAATACAAATTTTATGAAATTTATATATTGAGATGTCAATCTGGAGGTTGCAACAAATTGTTATGCAAATAATCAATTTGCTTTTTTTTTTTTAATGTGGAATATAACTGAGTTGCCAGAACCAAAGTGATCATTTTTCTCTTCCCTTCTGACGTGAAATGATTTGGTTTTAAAATTGGATCCACTAAAAGCAAAGGCACATTTAGAATAAATCAAGCCCCATACACATCACATTTAAAATGCCTGTTATACTATTTTGTTTCTTTTCTCTTTCTTCAACTGCAAGGCCATATTCCTCCCTTGTGTACACCCACCTCCTTCGCAGGAAGATTACAAAAGTAAATATAGGAAAAGGCTTTGAATTCATATTGGAAGAATCATTAAAGACTATAAATGATGAAATTATGTTACTGCAAGTCAAAAATACACAGAAAAAAAAGTGTATCTGTATCTAGTCTCTCTCTAAAGTGAAGGAAATATTTCTTACACTGCTTATACATTTTTGATGAAGAAAAATCCATACAAATCATCCTGAGTTATTGTAAAAAATATCTTAAAGTGAAAAAATTGTATTCCTAAAATCTCCTATGGGATTATCAGGTAGTTTGATAGGCGTCATTACCCAGTATTCTAGCTATCTAGACCATTTGCTTTGGTGTATTTTTATGGAACTTCTGTTCAGAGGAGACATTGAGGATATGGGAAGATGCTCCTATTCTCCTGGACTGTGCTTAAAGTTAGCACAGTGTGATCACAGGTAATACGAGACAGACTTATTGCTGGTGTGTTAGGCCATATGCAGTTAGAAGGTCAAGATGTGTTTCTCTGAACCCAGTGAGGCCTTCTTTTGATGTGGTCCTTGGGATTTGCAAAACCCTTTTAAACAAGGTTCTTTTGTTTTTTCAGTAAAAACATCCTTTGAGAAATTCTGAAAGAGATTTGCCCTATAACTGACATCTGCTCTGTGTACTACAGCAGTGTTACAGGGTATTTTTAAGGTCAATACGAAAATAATGGATATGTGATTCTTCATTTCAGTTTTTGGAAATGAGAGTGATGACACTCTGCCATTAATTTATCAGCTATAAAACTATTCGATTTGAACTAATTATTGAAAATGCAATAATAACAGGGCCAATATTCATACTTTTACTCCCTATTAAAACAGGAAACATATATTTACAGGTATCTACTTAGCAGAAGCTTTTATTATATGGTTTGATTTAATTACCCTTAAATCATGTTTTTGATGGTTATTAGTCCAATTAGCAACTATGGAAAAGTTCTGATGGAGATAAATTTGTATGTCAAATATTTTTCTTCATGTAAGGAGCAAAAATTTGATAATAAACCATCAAAATATCTGTCATTTTAAAACCTGAATATTTTTAACATAGCCTAGGGCTATCTCCAAAGCTTATTTCTGAAGAAAAAGAGAGGCTTATTTAGAGATAGGATACTTTTCTCCTCTTTAACACCTACAGTATTATTATCGTCTGAAAACTGCATAAATATATTATGTATCTTGCTTAAAACCCACAACTGTTCATCCTTAATTGTCAATCAAAAATGCATCCTGTGTCTATTTGCTTAGAAGAGTTTTGTTACATAAACACCCTACAGATAATGCAGAAGACCCACAAGGCAGCTATCGTTGGAGAATTACACAGCCCTAAATTATTCAGTTTCCCCTTAACTTTTACTTAATTTGGGTCTACAAAGGATTGAATACTTGCAAGATTTTTAATGCTGATATTCTAGGTAGAAATTTGTGATGAGGGAATTAAAGGGCTTGGCAACTATAAGCTAAATCATATTTTTAGATGATGAAATACTGCCTCCTTTGCAATGTGAAGTCACTCTTCTTTTCATCATATAATGTTCTTGGAATACACATGTGGGTTTATTGCTGACATCTGTACCTTATTGAAGCAGCTCAGAAATATTGTTCTCCCCATCTGGTAAATCAGGTTAAAAACCTTTGGTTACCTTCACATATCACTGTAAAAACTGTGTGGTGTGCAGTCATACACACATGAGTCTTTCTGCAACGTGCACATCATAATAAAGTTTTCAAACAAGCTGGATAATGAGAAATGACAGTGTAGGCCATTTCCTCAAAATTACTAGCATGGCACTGTGTCATTGTGTTTTAGTTGCCACTGTCCCCAGAGTAAACACAAAAATGACTCATAAACCTTGTAAACACTGTGTCAGTGCTTGCAAGCACTCAGCATAATTTTTGCACTGGTTGGAAAACAATATTTTCTCACAGAACAAATCACGTCCGACATCTATCACTGCTCAGTGGATTTGGCGCAGGTTAGTGTCTCAACTCATGAAGGAGGACTTGTTTTCCTCACTGCTGACAATAAACCTCAACCATGACCTGGAAAAATGCCGTGATTTTAGATCTGTAGTTCCTGGGGACAATCACTGCCTTTCGTGTTGCATTGTGTACATTTTTTTTTGTTTTTGTATTTTTAAAGTATAAACATCCATCTCAAAATCATGCACCTTCAGCAACCTTAATTTCGTATAGAGACACAAAAACCATTCAGTAATCCTCAACATTTTCCATTTAAAATGTAATAAGTTAAGTATGAAGGAATGGGGATATGCTGTGTGAAGAAGCAGCTGGGAATGGGTTTAAGAGATATCACTGTATTACGTTTATGAACTACGCCTCTTAAAAATATGCCACCTCACTCCCTCATCCACCAGTGTCCCTTACAGGTTTCTCTCCACCTATAACCTCTCTTGACTCTACTCTCCCTGGTGTCTGAGACCCCTGGAAGCATCTTGCACAGTCCCATCTGTTTTAACTGTCACTTTCAGGGTCCAAAGAACCCTCTTGAACTTTGCCTTATAGCTTCTCCTTTAGCTTTGACTTTCCAAATGATTGACTTTAGAGATGATTTTAATCCCAAGGTATTAAAATGAATGATCCTATTTGTTAACAAGGAAAATATCCATCTAACCATCATCCCTCTCTGCCAGAGGAATTCTCTTTCTTACCTCTCTCCGAAGAATGCAGTGGACCATGACTATCACAAAACCTTGCAAAGAATCAAACACGGCAAAAAGTATTTGAAACAATATGGAGCGTTTGTCTGTCATGGCTAGAACTGCAGACATCCACGTCAGAGCCAGAAGGGGCAGCACCACGCAGGAACTCCAAAGAGACGCCCTGTTGAGAGACAGGGAGAGCAACATTACGTAGCTGCATGTCACGCCCCAGGCAATAACCAAACCCCCGTTCAACAAAGTATTCTTGGATGTGGTACCAAGACCGTTAACTTGGAAACCATAAAGCAGATAACATTGGATAGTTTTATTTATTTTTTATAGCCAATCCCACAATAGTTATAAAGGCAGTTGGCAATTATAAATATTTAAGTATGCTCTTAGCTCCAATATTAGCAAACACGACTTTTTTTTTCCACAATAGCATTTTCTCACATGCACCGTAAAAGATTTGTAACAAGAAGATGTAAATGATTGGGACTAACATGGCGTTACTGGCGGTGGTGGCTGACAAAGCTGTTGTTGAAACTACTCCACACTTGGCACATTTGAGCGTCAAACCGCTATGAGGCTCACTCATCTGACTGCAAACAAACAGAACACCCACAAAAAGAACAAAATATTGAATTGTCACCAAAAAAAAAGACGTTGCTGCTGCAAGTTAGCTTTTAAATACGATTTCATGCAGAAAAGTTTATTTATCAAAGATGAATGCTCTGGGTTGTTTTAAAGATGCATTTACACTACACATTATTTTTGTAACATTTACCTTTTAATAAGATGGGCCTTTGTTGCATGCAAAGCATATTTCCATCAATTACATCATAAATGGCCCGGTGTCTACAGTTCAAAATTGTCCAATACACTGAGTTAAACATAAGCATGTGTTTGTGTAGACATACAGTGAAAACCCTTTATTCAGACCCCTGATTATCAAACACATCAGGACTCCCAGCCTCAAAGATTTTCATTGTCATTTGCAGAAGGCACATGATATCAGTTAAAACCTTCTGAAATGTAAACATGTATATCAGAAGTCCAGTATAAGAAGATGTCTATTTTAGGGCTTTAATCATTTGTGGGCGATGTAGCCTTTATCTCAACAGATTCGTATTTTTAAATTTCTCACAGCATCAATGTATTATCCACATTTTAGGATGATCTGAATATAGGGGCTGATGAAATTTGATGAAATATTAGTTTATAATAAAAAGGGTGATAGTTTAATGCTTTAATAAAACACATTTAACATTAAGTTCAAAATAGTCTTTCGAACATTTTTTCATAAACTCCAATCCAACAGCATTTAAATGGTCTATTCTAATCCGGAGGATTTTGCAGGCAAATTCAGATTCAAATAATTCAGATTTAACCTCTTATATCATAGAAGAAAAATCATGCTATCCAGAGAAGCTTTGTACACATTTTACATTAGAAAAGAGTGCCTTGAAAATGACTGGTTTATTAGAACATAACGCTCTCATGAAAAACCAAAAAGAAATTACTTGAAGTTCAAAACATCTTGAAATGATTTTCTGTGGTATACTTCTCTTGTCTATTCTCTTGTGGTGCTAATGTCTAAAATATGTTTTCTCAGTAGGTTTTTTCAAAATAATATTCAGTGGACAGGTATGTAAAAAAAGTGGCAGGATAGAGAAAAATCCTAAGATCATCATACTTCAGACTGTCTCACTTCGTTTAAAGAAGTGAACTCATTTTTGGATAGTGCTTGGATGAGATAATAAATCTGAAAGCTATTAAATAAGTAGTCTGATTGACCAGTTGACCCCCGGAGAAAAATCAAAGCTTTTAGAGTTAGATGTGAGGGTGGGAAATAGGGGACTACATCATTCACCTTACAGATTCAACCCAGGACTTATGTCCTGGCACATGAGACCAAACTTTTCACAATAACAAGTAAACAATGGTCTATCCGGTTGGATCACTAGAGCCTCAATGGGCGTGCGAGTGTGTTTGAAACTACTGCCGAAGGAGTGCCTATCTACAGCGGTGTTCTCACAGTGACGCCACCTCAGATGTATATACCCAACACCAAAGACTCCAGTTCAGTGGGGCTTAGGCATCTGTGCTTTTTTCTTCTTTTTAAAAGATATTTATTTATTTATTTATTTATTTATTTATTTGAAAAAGAGAGAGAGAGAGAGGGAGGGAGAATTGGGGGGGAAGGGCAAAGGGGTAGGGAGAGGGCCAGAGAATCTCAAGCAGACTCCACTGGAGCCCACCGTCGGGCTCAATCTTCCCACCCTGGGATCATGACCTGAGCTGAAACCAAGAGCTGGATGCTTAACTGACTGAGTCACCCAGGGACCCTGGGCACCTGTGTTTCTTGAAGCCCCAGAGATTATTCTGATGAAAAGCAGGAATGCACACAACTATCCTAACTGTGTATCTGAGTTATCTTCAGTTTTATTAAGCTCCATCAGATTAATATTAAAAAGGCATGACTAATCTACTCTTTCCTTTATCAGAAAAGATATGCTATTTTGTATTTGTGCTTTGAACACAAATGTGGCTATCTTCCTCAATTTAAGGGCACTGTCTCTAGGCTCCAAAGCAAGACTGAAAAGCCAAAGATGATTAAACTAATTTTAGTTTAGTACACAATATAAACAAGTATTTTAGCCCTAAGAAAAACTAAATGATCTAGGTATGGGCTTTCCTGAAAGTAAGTATTAAGCCAGTATTTGAAATGCTTATTTCTCTTTGGGATTGATTTGTAAGTGACTAAAAGGCCTATGACCTTAATCAGAGCTAACAACTGTTGAAAACTAAGCTCGATGTTAACTGGTTGGACACTTTTGGAATTCTATTATTAGATGTATAACGGGGCAGAGAAGAGATAGGTTACCCAGGGAGATAGGATATTTTCCCCTAGTTTGTATGACCACTACAGAAATTAATATAGTATGAAGAATACAGAGTCTAAATGCTAAACAGGTTTGCTGCAAGGGAAATAAAATTTTATTTCTTTGTTACAGGGGAAATGATATATCTATAAAATAGAAAGTGCTAACAGTAAAAAAAAAAAAAAAAAAAAAAAAATTGAATTTCCCATAAGTTCAAATGTTACCATATCTACCAGGGTATCTATCAGGTTATTCCTGCAGGGTCTTGAGTCTATAAGCTTCCCTTCTCGATTTTCTTTTTCTTTTACTCAGGAAAAAAATAAGAACAAAAACAAAACAACAACAACAAAAACCTGTCTGATTGGTTCATTATTGATACTACATAAAATTCCTTGGGGAAAAAAAAAAAATACTCCCTTTCCCTTCGGGAAAAAATCTCATGATATTTGTACAAGACCCTGGTAATTTCCTTAACTTCAGGTAGATGGGATAAAACAATTTAAAATAGTAGATAAGAAAGTTCCATTGCAAAAAAGAGAGGAAAAAATGAAATATTCTGCTTGAGGTATTTGTTAACAAGGAAAATATTCATATTTGAATATACATGCCATTTCATCTTTTCATTCTTTTCAATTATTTTGTATAAAATGTATTAATTGCAATCAATCCCTCCTTTGTAAATATATTTCGTGTATTAGAAAAAATATAATTTGGATATTATATACTTGTCAAGCTACTATGTTATTTCTTAAACATTCATTCATTCTGTTATAAATATTGATTGAATAAACTATTGTTTGGCAGTTTCTAATAATTATAAAAAGGAGGAAACAGGAACAAAAAACTGGTAAGAGGAACATGTTGATTCTAAATAATAAACAATGTTCCAAAAACACTTGATATCTAGATATTTTCAACCTGAAATATTTATGATGAGCATCAACTTTGGAATTAATTAGCTTCTTTCTCACTGTTTCTTTAGTTAATTCTGATTATTTATTGTTCACTGAAATCTTTATGACTGTTCTCATGGATTCTCTGTGAACTAAAATCTTCTACAAATTTCCTTCAATCATACTTAGAAATAGTAAATTTCATCTACACAAACTTAGGCAAAAGTTGCATTTTATATTATAGAAAAAAGTTCTTAAAGCCTAGAATCATTAACTTGTTGATAATTCTTTTCTGCTTTGAATTGTAACCATCATTCTGCTTTTATAACACATATTAACATTTCTATTTCTCTGATGGATGCCTTTGAACTGGAAAAATACAGATTCTGTTTTGCCAGTAAAATGCAGAAGTAACTTCTAATAATTTTTTCATAAATAGATGTTTGAAAATTAATGTGTAGATTGATGTGGAAATTTCTAAATTCATAATGTGACAATTTTGTCATTTCTCTTAAACGTATGTTATGTAAATCAAACTGGATACAACATATAAAATGATTAAAGAGAAAAAAATACTGACTGTAAATTTAATAAATCCTTAGCATTATACTCATTCTGATGATCTCATCTCTCTCTCTCTCTCTTTTTTTTTTTCTTTTTTGACCTCAATGTTATGAATGGCAGAATCACAGATGCTTGACTGATAGAAGTCAGGGTCACTTGAAAACAATCTATTTTCTTCTTTTAATGTGTCATAACAATAATCACCATTTGTTGAATGAGTGTTTGCTATTTGCTACTCTAATGAATCCTCTGTATATATTATATTTCATATACTCTATTATGAGGTAAAATTATTATCCCCATTTTATAGGTTAGAAGGCTGAACTCCAGGATAACCAAGTAACATGCCCAAAGACACACGTAGCCAGTAAGTGCAGAGCTAGATATTGAATATGGCTTTGTTCAAACATATTTACCTCAAGGCTTTATCCTAACCACTAAACTCCCAGCCCCCAGTTAAAAAATAATGTGTGTGTGTGTGTGTGTGTGTGTATACACAGACACACATGTTTATGCCACTAGAGGCAGAACCCAGTTTCTATACCCCATATTCAGTATGATCAATTTATACTTACATGATTAATCTGGGCAGAAATACTGAAGCTATTGTTCCAATTCCAATCATACATGGCAGACCAACAAGAGCAATAGTGTGAAAGCCTCAAGTTCAAATGGTATAGAAAGTTCAGTATGCAAGTTCAAGTTTACCTATTTAAGGATGCTATGAAGACTCATCTGAAGTGAAAAAAGTTTCTAAGTGGTGAGTGATGCCCCCCTTTTAAGGAACCTCCAATGATGTTTTTATTATACCATTGCAGTTTTAAAGCTTGATATGAAGGATATAAAGTTTTTGTATTCAAAACATTTTACTAGTCTTTTACTAGGGGGAACAATACCTAGATTACCATACCATATAAATCATTACATAGATTATAGAAACATAAAGCACTCAAAATTCTCACTGATCAGTGATCAAGTTTTGTGACTATTAAATAATAATATAAGTTATTAAAGAAATAATAACTGTAGGGTAAGTTTTGAATCAAAGTACAGTTAAACAGGAAGGAGAAAGATATAAAGTTTTTCAAGAAGAGATAGAAAGGGAAATTCAAAACATTAATAATTCATTCAAATTTTTACAAATGTATATGATGAGGTAACCATGTAACCTTACAAGGCACTATCAACCTGCTTATGAAATGTTATGAGTCATTAAATGTGGTGATATCATAGTGACAGTAAAATCAAAGGAGATGCTTTTCTAAATTTTGTAAGTGGTTAAATGCGCAAGTGAAAATTATGAATAAATCTTCCTAGCAAGTTATAGTCAAAACATCATAAAGAATGAAAAAAAAATGACAAAAATAGTGTTTCATTAGTGATTATTTCATGTGAAGAAATTTTGTGAAATATACAATTAATCACAGAAAATGTACTATTTTTGCCCTAGTATGGTTTGCTTGTCTTGAGCTGTGTCACACACTGACATTATGTTCAGTACCCTCCTGTCCTTTGTGACCCAAACTAGGGGGCCTTTCTCACCTAAGAATAAGTATTATCATTCTGATTCAAAGGGGCACATGCACCCAATGTTTAAAGCAGCATTATCAACAATAGCCAAATTGTGGAAAGAGCCAAAATGTCCATCAATCGATGAATGGATAAAGAAGATACACCCATATACACACAGTGGAATACTACTCAGTCATAAAAAAGAATGCACTCTTGATATTTGCAACGGCATGGGTGGAGCTAGAGAGTATTATGCTAAGTGAACTAAGTTAGTCAGAGAAAGACAAATACCAATTCACTCATATGTGGAATTTAAGAAACAAAACAAATGGACACAGGGAAAGGAGAAAAAAAAAAGTGAGAGAGAGAGAGGCAAACCCTAAGAGACTCTTAAGTACTGAGAACAAACTGAGGGTTGCTAGAGGGGCAGTGGGTGGGGGGATGGGCTAGGTGGGTGATGGGCATTAAGGAAGGCACTTGTTGTGATGAGCACTGGATGTTATATGTTAAGTGATAAATTACTAAATTCTACTCCTGAAACCAATATTATACTGTATGTTAACCAACTAGAATTTAAATGAAAACTTGAAAAAAAAATAACAAGTGTGTAAAGTCCAGCCTTAACATTTAATCTTCTTATCTTACAAACAGGCAATATGCACAAAGAAATCCAGACTTTCTTAATGCTCTTTCAAATTATTTTTAGATATTTGTCACATTACTTCAGAATAGCACATTGAAAACTTTAATGGCAGAATCTACCAAAATTCATCAGGAACAAAATTTAAGGCACAGTCAAAATGCAGTCCATGATGATCTGGAATTGGAGTATGGGATTCACTGGTAAAGAACCTTCAAAATCCACCAATTGCAGCTTACCCGGCTCTGTGTTTGAGCTTTTTATCTAGGATCCCATCTCTGGAAACAAGTTTATTAAATACCAAAATGCCAATCACCATGTTGACCTGTCAAACAGAAACAAAGGTTGACCTTTCAATGATATTGAAGGGAATCAGGTCCCCCTTTCTCCTGAAAACCCTCTTTTATTAATTTATAATCGCTTCCGAATTCTGAACTCACAATAGCAGTGATATAAATCACCTATCAAATATTTCATAATGCATATCGGAACAGAACAATTTAACAGTGGCATGTTAAAGTTTTAAAGTACGTTAAGTACATTTCATTTCCATGCTTTGCAGTTAACACTAAGGAAATTACCATTTAATTGTCTAACGTAAAAGGTGCCATACTATGCCAATCTGGCATTCTAGGTCACCCCTGATTAAAATCAATTGGCCAAATTGAGTTTTACCCTCTGAGAGTCAAAAGACTTTTAGTCTCACAGTGTGAGACCAGGTTGAACCCTGGCGGCCAAAGGTGTTAAGGATTCATCATTGTCCCCAGCAAGGAGAACAGAAGGCCTGCATTCCTCAGGAGGTGTGGCCATTCCTCCTGTGGGTGGAGCATATTTTCATGTCCCATGCTTTTCTAGAAAAAGGGGGAAAGCCTATTCAACTCACCAGAATCCTTTAAGAGATGGACACTAAGACCAATTCTTATAATGTGCTCTACTGAACACTTCTCAGCATTTTCTAAGACTCTCTTACTCTCACTTAAAAGGTCTTTTGCATAATACATCCGAAATGAAATCACACATATTTTTCTTTCTCAAGTAAAATTGTAAAAAGCTGTAGAGATCGCTGTGGTCTATTTGTAGCAGCTTGTTATGACGAGCACCCACAATTCTCTAACCTACCAGCGCTTCCTGATAAAAGGAATCCAGTCCAACTCTGAAACCAAGATAGTCAAGGAAAAATATTTTCTTCGTTTTGCCTTGCTGCCCCTTACCCTCCATGATCAACAGAATCTCAGTGCATCCCCCAATGCAAATGGTGAAGTCTTTAACATTAAAACTAGCAGTTCACAAAAATCTGTTTTAAATTAAACAGGATGACTAATTTGAAAGAAAGAAAGAAAGAAAGAAAGAAAGAAAGAAAGAAAGAAAGATTGATTCCATTTCCCTAGCACATTGGCCTGACAAAACATAAAGCTGAAATCTGTTTAACTGCTGGTATAAGGAAGATCCAAAGCAACTCTTAGGTAAGGTCTTAGGAGTTGTCACTTGTCTTACCTTCCCTGGCAAGACAACCCTTGGATCAAAAGAAAGACTTACTCATCTTCACATTTCTCATTACATGAACTAAGAGAAAAAGGTGTATTCCATGGATTCTATTAATCTACAATTTAATCATGAGGGAATCCATCACTACTCCAAAGACCAAACTTTGGTTTTTCAATTATACACATACTCTTTGTTTCTCCATTTTAGGGTTATATGTATATTAACTTAGTAGCTTAGGGAAATAATTCAATTGATTAAATAAGAATTCAATGCAGCAGACAAAAATGTGTCTAATAGTTTCAATTTCCCTATGCTCTTCTCTAACACTCATGTCTAGATTTTTTTCTTGTGAATCATGCACAGTTTCTGCTTCTTGTTGTAGTTTAGAGGAGGGAGAGCAAATTTTAAAGAAAGGAAAAGTCATACAGAGTTATTAAGAAAGATATGGCTAGCTTCTAATATACTGAATGAATCGTTCAAGAAACCAAAGGGTAATTTTCAATAAGAACTCTAATTGCACAGCAGTGTGGATCTTCATACTTAATTCAGACCATTTCCCTCCTTACATTTTCATTTAAAGATTTATTAGACAAGAAGAATTTGTAGAAAATTTTCATGTTTGCAAGACTCCAAAAAGAAACAATTTAAATCCTTATGCATAAAATATGGCAGGGGCTCTCAACTGGAATTTGGGGAAATGTCTGGAAACATTTTTGATTTTTACTGACTTGACATTCCTACTGGTATCTAGTAGGTAGAACCCAGGGATGCCACTAAACATCTTAAAATATAGAGGACAGCCTCACGACAAAGAAATATCTTCTCCAAAATGTCTGTAGCACTGAGGCGGAGAAAGTCTGACATCTGGATAGGTATTTTCTTGTTGATATTTGACAGTAGGCAGCAGTTACCAAAATTAAGAGATCTTAACAACGATGTAGATCATACAGAATAGTATAAGGTGGTATGATAATAAATGATGAAATTTGGCCCACGAACGAGGAAGAATTTATTGAAACTTACTCGAACTTCTTCACAAATGTGAAATTACTGTAAGAGAAATCCCACACTCCCACGTTTAATAGTCTTCAGTCTTCAAAATAAGAATATTTTAGAGTAATAAGGGACTAAGTAGCAGTTGATATTCAAGTTTAAGTAATAACTGATAATTAAGGAATGATACATTGAACTTTGAAATTTCTACAAAACAAATACAAAACCATCACTCTAACTGAAGCAAAGCAGGCTTTCTTGGCTAAGAAAACAGAAGAAGTTGACTTTGATGTTTACCAGGACAACAGCGGCTGCAGGTCCAACAAAAGCGTAGAGAAGTCCTCCTTCAAGAGACAGCCAGCAGCTAAAAATAACATCAGAGAGAAACTAACAGAAATTAGTGATAAGTGTTAAACCATGAAGTATGATACAAATTACTTGAATTATGTACTTTGCATTCAAATTTTGGCACATTTCAAAGACTTGTAATGAAACAAAATGCATTAGGAGATATGGAAAAAAGCTAAAATTAGAGCATTTCCTGTGTGAGAAATATTATATACCTTTCACAGAAAAGAAACCTTTACTATAAGGCCTTACTTTCAGGCAGTTAAAACATTTTAGACAAATTACTCTTGCAGTGAGATTTTCATATTGACTTTCAGTACAAAGGTGACTATTACGTAAGTTTCATAAAATGCTGCTTTATAACCATTATGAAATTTTTCAAATACTAAGAACAGCATGCTTTCAGAGTCTTGCATATGTCATTTACGGGTTCTTCCTTGAGGCCATTGGGATACTGGGAGAAATTGGTTTAAAAGCCATCATTGGAGGGAATGGCTAATCTATATTTTCTATGCTATTTTTTTTTTTTTTTAGCTCTGATTTTACTTTTACCCCAGCCTACTAAGCAAATTCACTAAAGATAAGCTTTTGAATAAAAATAAGTGCAGCTGTGTTTATTTCGATTACTCAATTCACCAAGAGATGCAGGTTTACATTGCTAGAGACATGGTGGAGACACGGTAATCCATTTGAGTGAGAACGTTTGTTTTCTCACAGCAGAGGGCCATGAAGAAAACATGGGGTGCAACTTGGGCTTGTAAGGTGGCCCATGTGTGTGTGCAGAGTCCAGGAGAGTCAATATAAGGAAAACACCAGGAAATGTTTTATCTCTGCTGATGCAATGGGTCATGCCCATTATTTCATGCACCTGTTTTGACATGCGACCCTGTCAATATTACTTCTAGCTCCGCAGAATGAACATGCTGCCTCCAAAATTAAGAACCATTAACAATAACAGTCCTATATCTGTTCTAAGAATAAACTTTTCTATATTAATTGTGGTGGTTGCCTGACTTAAGCATTTATTAAAGCTCACAGAACTATACATTGAAGAGGGTAAATGTTACTGTGCATAAATTATACTTTAATTAAAAATTTTAACCTAGTAATTCTATAAATAAAAATATATATGTGTGTGTTTATATATATACACATATATATTTATTTATATTTATATATTTACCCATGCATACATGCCAATACATGTATCGATGTATACATAACACAAATGTGTCTGTCTGTATGTATTCAAAGTCTGCATGTACTTAGTTCTCCTCACCACAGGAGTGGACACATAAAATTCTACTTTCCCACTTTGGGAGTGATAATTGAATATCCTTTTTTTTTTTTTTTTTTTAGATAAAATAACTGGAGAAAAAGCCTTTAGTTTGATGCAATACTATAGTCAGTGTCTCTCAGACTGCCACTACATTACTACTATATTTTTGTGCAAGGTAATCTTCAAACCGATACATTATTCATTATATTGTATTCTGTCTGAATCACAAACTCCTTGAAAGTTGGAACCATATAATCTATAATCCTATCCCTTTCTATATTCCCAATACAGTGCCTTTCAAATACTGGGTTTATTCCAAAAGAGTCATACTGTTGTAAAAAGTAATGTCTTAAAGGTAATTGCGCTGTAGTAAGCACTACTCTACAACAGACAATCAGGGAGTTTTGCCTGTTTGTGTGTTTATAATACAGATTGCAGAAGAAAACAAGTGTTCTAATGACACGAGTTCTTTAAATTCTTCGGAAATTTCTTTTGGATGGGCAGGTGACATGAAGTCTTTTGGCACAATTTCCATTTGGATGAATCCACCAGAAGGTCTAATTAGCAGTAATTCCTACCTCAAACCTGAAGACGAACAGAAAATCTCACTTTAAAAATTTAGGCTTCTAATAAGATGTGCCCATCTCTTTCTCCATTTCTCAACTGCCTCCTCAGCTTGAAAGAGCAGATGAAGAAAAATACGAACGTGTATTGCTTTACATTTGAAGTGTTAAACATAAACCTTACTTATACATTCTCTCATAGAATTTGTCAGTATTATAGCTGTGATTAGGATGGGTTGATACCATGCCCTATTTCTTCCCTCTAATTTCCCCCATAGCCTAGGCATTTTCTAACCTTTATTGTACTGGTTCCCCTGATCTGTAAGTTTTAGTATTACCTTAACATAGCAACAACAAAAACAACAAAAAAAACATAGCAACAAAACTTGAACTAACACAGCACAACTTGGTTGATACCAATATATATTATCAGTGAAATCAGAAGCTCAGATCAGAATCTTACGCTAAAAGGTAAACCACCAAGGTTTATTCAGTTCCCAAAAAAACGTATTTGAGATTAAACACACAAAATAAGTACTGAAACATTTTGAAATGCACTGGTCTTATGAGACAGTGGGAAACTGAAGCAAGGATTCTGCACAGGGCTTCCGCATTCACTTCCTTAGCTCTGTGCATTTGAGCTACCTTACATCATTCCACACTAATGCGATTTCTACCCTAGTTAATGACTCGGTGACAAAATGCAAGCCATCAGCAGTGCCAACCAAGAGTAATGAAGCATAGATGATGATTTACTTAATTATAAACATGATGTATCACTGTGGATGGACTTACTAGTGATCAGTGCCATATCCTTTTGTCCTTGTGAAGCCTACTGATGTGGCCACTACTAATGCTGGTAAACCTGCAAGAGAAGCATTGTCACACTTCACATTCAGCTGTAACCACTGTGCACTCTGGCTCAAGAAAGCTAGGACAGACTCAAAATGCTTACAATGGAGGGAACTACCATTGCTTTAATTCTTTCATGAAGTATGTTTCCATTATAAAATTTCTTTCAAGTACGAAAATATGAGAGCGACAGCTGGTCTTTTAACTCAGTGCACTTCTCTAATGTTGCTAGGTTACCACCACATTTGACATGGGTTTAAAGGAAATTAATAACAGAGATTTAGTCTATCTTTTAAGTTATTTTTTTCCCTAGGGGTTTATGCTGTTATAAAGGAAATTTATAGTTATAAAATCAGAAAGGCAAAAAACGGATATTGTGCTGTGATGGGATATCACAGAAGTGGAACATTCAGTTGGCCCCGTATTGATCCACATCAGGTTGTACTTACAATAAGAGAAAAAATCAATCATAGCACATAATTCTTTACAATTTATTTGTTACAACGAGAATGTAGGATCAAGGTTAAGGGCTCTAAGAAATTAATTTTGGGGCCTCCTGATGATCCTCCTTTTAACAATCCTGAACAAAGTTCAGAACATATAGAACGGTTCCTCTTCATGGACTTCTTGGTAGGTATCTCTCCACACGTCACTCAGTCCCTCTTGGAATTCAATTGCCTGCATAGTTGTGCCAATACCGACCTAACATCTTTTAGTTTATATTTATATGACTCACACTCTCATTACCCAAGTTCAGTGGCATGCCCCTGTGTCTTGGTGAACAGAGTTCAGTCTAATCTATGCTATTTACCTTTTCTTTCTTTCTTTCTTTCTTTCTTTCTTTCTTTCTTTCTTTCTTTTTTTTTTTTTTTTTTTTTTCATTTTGATCATGACTTCTTTTCAGGAAGATGATGTTTGCCTTTTCAGGTAGAAAAATCCATCAACTAATCACCTTCTGCCCATCTTCTTTCTTCCCATCATTTCCTCTCCTTCCTGCTATTCTCTTCTATGAGTCTTTTTAAGTGACATCACTTTTCTTCATGAGGTTTAATGACCAAAAACAATGAGGAACATCTCAGAGGGACACATCATAGTTTTAAACAGATATGCATCTCCCTCCACCCTATATACACACATGCATGTGTGTGTGTGTGTGTGTGTGTGTATACACATATATATGACTTTTTGATTGACTAGACCAAGTTTAGTAGAAAATATTCTACTAAATATTTAGTCATAGCTAAATATGGGTCATAGCTAAAGCATTAATAATCTTCATTTTGTACAATTTATTTTTTTCTAAATTTATTATGTTGCACTTTGCTATAATGAAATTGGTAGGCCACTAATCTGCCAACTCAGATTTCCTGATAGTCTAGCACCATCCGCTTAGCTTTTTTGCTACTCAGAGTAGTAGCAATATTATCTATAAACTTGAAGTCCAGCTGTGAGCTCTCTCCTCAAGATCTTTGGTAAAGATATTATGAAATAAGCTAGTTACCAATCCAGAAAATTGCCACTCTTTATATTTAAGGGAAGTCACTTACCTGGATTCTGTATTTCTTGGATCTATGACACTAATTCATGATAAAAGTGCTCCCTGATTCAATACCAATCTAACTTTAGAAGGTCTTTGACATAAAATCCAGACAAAAATTTCATGAAAACTGTAAGTAGAATACATTCTCCAATTTCTTCTTAATGGCTTTCCCATTTGCTTGCACAAAGAACCCTCATATGTTAATCACATATGACAGCACCTTGTTGAAACCTTACGGATAATCTTTAAATAATCTGGATCCTAATTTTTCCAGTATGAATTATTCTGCTATTGTAATAAGTCTGCTTACTTGTAATTTTTCAGACTCCATCAAGCATCCTATTCTCTAGTCTATCGGTATGGTAGGTATTTGCTGTATATTTGGTCCCAAATTCCCCATTTTTTTAGTTCAAGTCTTTCAAAACACAAAGGCAAATGACAAAATCCCGAGGTTTTCTGAAACTAGATTCTTAATTTAATTCTAATTAAACTAAGCTAATTAATTAATTCCAATTAAGCATTAGAACTGGCCTTATGAAAAACACAAATCTTCAAGATGTCCATTTCATAAGGCAATTTGAGGGAAACTTTTCCTGATAAAGATAAGCAAAAAAATTAATTAATTCTCAGTCTGTCAACAATTCTTTTTCTCCTCCGAGGCCTCCCCTGACTAGCTGTGAGGCTTCATTCATTCTCTACATGACTTTCTTCCTGTGACATGAATAGCTATAGCCCTTACTTGCTTTGAGCTCTCTTAGAACGGACTTCTCAAAGTTTTCTTATGAGGAGTACATGACTAGTGACTATAACGTGTACCTGTCTTGAGCCCCGCACGTTTTAGAACATTTTGTGTTTTTAGGACATATTAGCGGAGAACACTTTGCTTTTCTGCCTCGAGCTATCCCAGGACTCCTGTTACACCATTGCTTCACTGACTGGCTACGTGGTCATCCAATATTTACTCCTTTTTAAAGCTCCAAATGCCCAATGTTCAAAACTGACCAGTTTCATATATTTCCACTTCCACATATCAAATTGGACACAAAGAAAAGTAGCCTGGGGATAATCACACTCTACTGCTTCAATATGTCTTCAAAGCCATTTTAATAAGAGCATGAAAGGGTATATTAATATGCTTACCCCATCCAAGGCACAAAAAACGTTTCCTTATAAGCCGTGTCCTAATTTTTCCAGTTACAGCCATATATGACTGCCACGCCTCAGTCAAAACCCAACAGAATGAAGCCAGGAAGAAAAAGTGCAAAAATGCAGTGGTAGTTGTACAGATGCTCTGTGGAAACAAAAAAGACTCACACTGAATATGGTGGGGGAGAATCATGTGTCCTCCAGGGGATCATTAATCTTCAACTCATTGCTTTTATCTCAAATATCTACCTCTCCTGTGTGACAGTGTAATTATTTACAGAAATTAGAAACCCTGCAGTCTTTATGCTGTATACAATATCTATGATAGAAAAAAAAATATGTCCTAATTCCATTTGCATGTTCAATTTTTTATGAGGAGAAGGCTGAATGTAAATTAAAACCCAAGGGAGATGACAATTACTACTTTACTTGAAGTTTTTTTCCTTGAAATGTAATTATGGGAATGGTCGTATCTTTGGTTTAAGTTAAGTTACAGACATCTTGCATAATTCTTTTGGCTACATTCTTTATCCTTCCATTCTAGCTGATAATTCTTTGTTTTGTTTTTTTATCTGTATTGATGTTAAGATTACATCCCAACAGCTATCCAAAAGGAAAAATTGCTTTTATACAAGTGTGATATTCCTGGTGTAAGAGCAAAGTATAAAATGAGATTTGGCTAATAGCCTAGTACAAAATAACATATGTATTTTAAAGTCCTTAATACATTGTTCTGTACTATTACATTACAATGTGTGTCCTAATTAAATCATTTTGAAAAGTTAATTGAGTCAGTGGCAGTACACAGCCATGATTTCACAGATATTTTACTTTACTACTGCCTAGCAATAGTTACTTGTGACTCATCTGCAAAGGTGAGCAGGTTCATTTTGGTAAGGGCTGCTACTTGTTTCACTACTGGCACAATATCTTTGTGTAAGTCTTATTCAAATCCAAGTCTTCATCAAGCAGAACCAGTAACTAAACTACTCTCTTCCTCTGTCAGTTTCCATCTTGCTATTTCCAGAAACTGAAAAGAGCAAACACAGAACTAGAAAAAATAATAATAAACTCGTTAACAGAGAAGTAAAAGTACAACCCTCATCTTCCCACCTCCACTCCAGTATACTGCTAAAGCAGAATAGCTTTTTAGAATTTTGGCCCAAACTATTCCTATTATTTGTTTATTCTATTAAAATTCACCAGATGTTAATTCAGCTTTTTAGCTCTCTCCATATAAAAAGAACTTTACCATGTTTATCTCACCAGGCTTGTTTGTTTTTTTAATGTTCAGAGATAATGTCCAGAAACTGAGTAGCACTGTGCTAGGCATATAGCCTGTAGTTGAACTGATTATGACCACAATCATCATCACTTTGCAAATGGTACTAAAACAAGCATCGCTAGTTTTTGGCATGTGATTCCTTGTTTCATGTAGCACTTAAATATACTTAATTACTCAAGACTTATTTTCATAAAGATGTCAATTTGCTGTATGATAAAGTCATGGATTTCCCAAACCCTCTTCCTCAGACCTTTATTCCTGCTTCAGGCATAACGTAGTAGCTGTAACCAACTGTGCTCCCTCCCATACTTGAGACATTGAGACTTTTCTTCCAAGCTAAGGTTTGAATATCTACAGCTGACTACTTTGCTCACTCTTGATCTGCAGTTCCTGATCCCAATTTGAATTTCAAAGATAATTCTTCCCTTTAATACCTGAAGACTAGCTACACTTTCTAATTCACCTGTCACTTCCCTTCCACCAGTTTGTCTCATCTCAATTGTATGTGCTAGCAAAATTATTCCTTCTCCATTTTTAAACTATCAGTATAAGGTTATATAAAACAATGTAAAAATGTTGAAATGTTAAATGCTAAGTACTGGATGCACTGTAATTTTGTAAGAAATAAGAAAACGCTCAATATGTCAATACAGAGACTTTTAATTTGCTCTTTCTTTATTATGTTTGTTGCCTTGGGACTTTCTGATATGTACTTCGATTCTAATACAAATTGAAATACATGTAATTTGGGGCTACTGACATTTATTGCAATAATTCATGTCTCTCTGGATAAGAATATGGCCACAATGTGTAGGAAAAAAGGTATAGACTCTAGAGAAGTAAGAACCATTTCTACGACCAATAGCATTCTAATATGATCAGATGCATATTCATATATATCTAGCAAGTTCTCTAACCATGAAGGAAAGTTGTCTCAACTTAAAGAATGTATGTATGTATATGTATATATATACATATATATATATATATATATATGGACTAAAATGTCTAAAGACACAAAACTAATTATACATGAAAAGTATAACAAAATGTATGTTCCTGAAAAATAAAGAAAGGGGAATACACTTTGCCTCATTATCATATGAAGAATCAGTATAAAATCAGATACTCTACGTAATGAAACACACAATTTTTCTACTGATACATTTGCTAAGCTGTCTTTTAAAAATACAACTTTTATAACAGCAATTTTCAAATAAATGCTTTTATTTTCCACATTTGTCATCTCAGTTTCCATAGGGAGGCCATTCTAATGTTCAGGGCTCAAGATTCTCTGATTTTTTCTCCCACATAATCTAAATCCCATGTCAGTAACCCACAAAGATCAACCATCCTTTGGATCCCCTCAGTACTAGAGATTTTTAGACTTATAAATCTCAAACTCCCAAGTCACTTTGTCTATATAAACAGGTTTACACCTTGTCATATGTTCAATCTGCCGACTGCTGGATCCACTGTCACTGTCCAGATCTATAGCTTCTCCTTATTCATGTGTGTGTCTATTTTTGGTTCCCACAATAGCTGAGTTTTTGTTTGTTTGTTTTGTTTTTGTTTTTGTGAGAGAGAGAGAGAGAGAGAGAGAGTGTGTGAGCACACAATCAGGCTCCCTGCTGAGGAAGGAGCCTGATGCGGAGACTTGATCCTAGAACTCTGGGTTCATGACCTGAGTAGAAGGCAGATGCTTAACTGACTGAGCCACCCAGCTGTCCCAAAACAACAGCTGAGTCTTGATAGCTTGTCATTTCAAACCCTAGACTCACCAGTACCTCAAGCACATCATTCGATTCTGCTACACCTGCCCTACTGAACCTCATTGGGTCCTTTACAACTGATGAGTGTTGTTGTTGAAAAATATTACAAAACTTGAGAGGGTATTAAATTGGCAAACTGAGCACTGTTCATACCTGTCACCCTCATGTATACCATTCACCTCAAGTCCTTAGGGACAACTGAAAAAGATTTCATGAAATAACTGGAGAGAAAAGAAGTATAAACTATGGTAGATTAGAGTCTGTGAGAAATGCCTAAAAAACAAAACAGGTGAGTGCAGACTGAAGGAATCCCCAACTCGAAGCAAGATATTAGAAGCAGAGATGAAGACATGGAAATAGGGGATTAAGATACACAGAAGACACACAGTTCTAACATCTTTTTGAAACTACTTTTGGAAGGAAAAAATAGAGAAATTTTCAAGGAAGGCAGCATTTAAAGAAAGATTATGGAAAAGCTTCTCAGAACTTCAAAGATCCTCTGGGCTGAAGGATAAATTGAAGATAACACACGTGTGTGCGCACACACACACAGACCTTGGTATGTTGTGATGAAATTTGTGAACATCAAGAATAAAGAGAAAATCTTAAAAGCTGTCAGAGTCAAAAGAAAGATTACTTACAAAGAAAGAAGCATCAAATTGACATCAGATTCCTTGTGAGCAACCCAGGATACAAGAAGACAGAATAGTATCTTGAGCATTCTAAGGGAAAATAACTTTGAAGATCGAATTCTACACCCACCAAAGCTATTATTCAAGTGAGAGGCAGAAATAAAGATATTTTTAGAATTAAAGGAACTTTGAAGTTTACTACCTCAGGATTCTCTCTGAAAGAACTGCTAGACAATATAAACCAATAAGAAGAAGAAATCCAGGAGGAAGTAATGAGATAAAAGACATAATGGATAGCAAAGAGGGTAATAAAATACACCAAGTTTACATAAATGTTTATTTATAAGCTTAAATGTACAAATTTTAATTTTTAAAATACAAGCACTTAAATATAAAATTTAAAAATAATATAAGTGAAGCTTAAGAAGTGAGGGAATGAAAGTTACAAAGGATTAGGAGAAAATAAATGTATGCTAAGCCTTTTGGTTGTTGTTCTCAGGAATATTAGAGATACTAATTAGCTCTAGATGTTAGAAGAATATGTTTGAATATGTACATTAATGATGTTAAGGTAACCACAAAAGGTAGAAACAAATAATGTATTTATAAAATAGTAGAGGAAAAATAGAACTAAAGAAAAAATTCATCAGCCTAACTAAAGGCAGGCAAAGGGACAAAAATAAACTAGAAAATATGATAAATGAAAAAAAAAACCCCAAATAATTCCAAACATATCAGAAATTATAGAAATGGGAATTTTTTAAATTCATTAGTTAAAAGTTAAGAACTTTTATATTGAATAAAAAAAAACCAAATCTAGTAATGTTTTTATGAGATATACTTCAACCCAATGACACAGGCAAATTAGGAATAAAGAGATGAAAAGAGATACATGTTAAGCAAATGCTAACATGCAAAAATCAGGTTACAATGTTAATATTGAAAAAAAAAGGCATTAAAAGAGATGAAGGACTTTTCATGGTGATAAAGAAGCAGGTGATAAAGACGTTTCCAAAGGAACACATCTCTATGAAACTAATAAGAATTTTTCAAAGTATGTGAAACAAAAACTGAGAAAACCACAAGAATAAACTGTCAAAACTAAGTTTATAATGAAAGACTTAATATGCAGCTCTCAGAAATTCATAGGAAATTTGGGCTCTTTCCATAGTTTGGCTGTTGTTGATAATGCTACTATAAATTTCTGGGAGCATGTACCCCTCTAAATTAGTATTTTTGTATCCTTTAGGCAAATTCCTAGTATGGCAATTGATTGATCCCAAATGTCCACTGCCAGATGAATGGATAAAGAGGAAATGGTATATAGTGGAATATTACTCAGCCATGAAAAAATATAAAATCTTGCCATTTGCAAGGACATGGATGGAGCTGAAGAGTACCACACTAAGTGAAATAAGTCAGTCAGAGAAAGACAAATATCATATGATTTCACTTACATGTGGACTTTAAGAAACAAAACAAATGATCATGGGGGAAAAAAAAGAGAGAGAGGCAAACCAAGAAACAAACACTAAACTGTAGAGAACAAAGTGAAGGTTACCAGAGAAGGGGTTGGGGGGTTAAATAGGTGATGGGGATTAAGGCGTGCACTTGTTGCAACGAGTACAGGGTGTTGTATGTAAATTTTGTACCCGAAACTAATACTACCCTGTATGTTAACTGGAATTTAAATAAAAACTTAGAGAAAAATGAAATATATCTCATTATCTATTTTTAAATTGTTAGAAATAATAATGAGAAACAACAAAGTGGCTAGATACAAGACAAATGCATAAAATTATATTTCCTGTACACTGAGATCAATATATAAAATTTATTTTTATACACCATCAATATCCATTTGAAAATGTAATACAAGATTTATAATTAATTATGACAATTTTATCTCTCTTTTCCCTCCCAAACCATGTTAGCATTACCAAATTATTAAGCCACAGGAAAAAGAACAGGCAGTAGACAACAGTGAACTTAAGATGTGTCAGTTCAGATGTTGAGAAAGGAAGGCATAACTGACTTAGAGTGACAAAGAATGTTACCACCTAAGTGCTTATAGAGTGTGGGAGGTGGTAATGGAAATATTGATGGTAATGGACCCAACTGACTCTGCAGACCTTCAAAAGGTTTTAATACTTGGAGACAATAGGGACCAGAAACATAAGAAAGACTTTGCATGGGGCTGAGAGAGAGAGAGGCTGGTTGAAAATCTATATACAGAATAGCTGAAACTCAGTGTTTCCTCCCCAACTCAGTGAAGTCCTGTACTGTCAGAGGGAGGTCTATTCTCTGCAAAATTGAATGGGTTGTGTTCTGAACTCACGTATCAGTCTCATTAATGGGTAGGTGTACAAGGCAGATACAGGTGTAAATATTAACTCTTAAGCACCCTCGTCTCATTTTCTCCTTACTTCTGCTCCCAGAATGCTAGCAGGTCAGAAATTGAAATCACCCCCAAGGGGGAAGAAATCTTCAGATGCTGGCTCATCCTTCACTAAGATACTGTGAAATCTTTCATTAAGTCCATCTACCCATATAGAACTTTAAGTCACTTTTTAGAGCCTTGCTTCTATATATGAATATACAACCAGTGATATTCAGATAATTGAAAAAATCTTCCAACACGGAAAAAAGAAAGAAGGTCAAGAACAGAAAAAGTGGGGGAGTGAGGAGAGACTATGGTGGTAACAGAAAAATAAAAACTTCAAAAGCAGTCTAAGTCCTTCAGAAACTGAGAAAATGAACTGCACCTACAAAACAAAACCACTAGGGAAAGATTATCAGATGAAAGAAAAGGTCCTATTCATAATGACAATAGAAACTATAAAACAACCCAAATACATTTAACAGGAGCTTCATGTAGAAAATTACAACATTTAATTAAAGGGCACAAAACAAGACATGATTAAACGGGAAAATATATTATATATGTGAATTGGAGAATCAGTGTCATATAAATGTCAATCTTTCCCCAACTGATAAATATATTCAATATCATTCCCATCAAATTTTAATTTTCTTCTTTTAGTTTGCCAAACCAATTCTAAGTCATAGAGAAAACCAAATACAAAGAATAGTCCAGAAAGTCTAAGAAAAATTAAAAAAAAAAAAAGAAGAAATAAAAGAAAGAAGCATACAGGGTTTTCCCAATGACATAAAACAGAATAATACGTAGTCAGATGATCACCATCCCTATTTTGCACATGAGGGTTTGGACAGACTAAGTTACTTGGCCAATGTCTCATGGTTAATGAGTTAGGAGGAGGAGTTAAAACATGGTCTCTGACTCTAGGGCCTGTGTATTTCCTTAACTCTGTCACACTGCTTTCTGACAATTTTTTTTTTGCACATCCATAGTCTAATCCTCACAACCTTTTATATCCTCTCAATGTTCCTTCTTATTCCTAAATCAGATAACCTTGCCTTCAACAATTCAGATGAGCCACAGACTATCCATATTATCCATATCTTCATATTCCCTATACTCTTTACCCCCTTCCTCCTTTCCAAATCAGGCCCTTCCCCTTCCAGGAGGTGGTGTAATAGAGATAAGAGATAGACCCCTGGAATGGCATTGTGGGTTCACACACTGACTGCTGCATTCACTGGTTGTTACTTAAAATCTGTATGCCTCTCTTTTCTCATAAAAAAATTGAGGATAATTATAGCTTCTACCTCATAAGACTTTTGTAAAGATTAAAGAGCATGATACATATAAGTTTGATACATAGTAACCATGCTTGATCCTCTATTTGGTCAACTATATACTCGTCTCCTTTAGTTAGTTCCTATATACCTATATACATAATTTCTTAGCCTACAAATCTGTTGAAATCTCTATCTTCAAATAACCAACCAATCAACCTTCTTCTTATTGGTTTATTCACAGTGGTTCTCGTTGGGTTGTTCTCTTTCTTTCCAATTGTGGTCAAATTTCTTGAAAGGTTAAGCTATCCATCAGCTTCTTTACTACATGTTTACACATTTTCTTTCCCTCTAGCATCTCTCCTCAGTTTCCCTCTTACAGAAATCACCTATGACTTTCTAATTTCCAAATCTAACAAATGGAACTTTTTTAAGTCTCCCACAAAGACTTTGGACCTTAACATTCTCAGAGGGTCTTTAAAGTTTTCCCTAACTCTTAAATTCTACATTAGCATGAATATTGTCTAATTAAAAGTCTAACAGAGCTATTCATTTCTTGAATTTATTTTGGCAATTTATATTTTACCACAAATTATCCATTTCATTTATATTTTCCAATGTCTTACTATGTGATTGTAGAAAATGTTCTCATAAATTTTAAGAAATACTATTTTTTTTTGCTTCTAAGGTTGCTTATCTATGTTTCCTATTTCTTGGTCAAAGATGCCTGCTTTACTAATTTATTTCAAATCTTAATGATTCCTTAAGTCCAACTTTCTAGAAAAATATTATTACATTAATACCAAGATGAATTTCTTAAAGTATAAAATATAATTATTTATTCTTTTCATTTGGCAGACTTTCAAGGATTCTAAGGAAAAAAACAAACGATGTTTACCTTATTCCCAGAATTCAAATAAATCAAAGGGTGTTAGCATTTAAAAATAAGCAATCATTGACACCAATTATGTAACTATTTCAAAAAGCAAAAGAGAACATGCTTTTGAGGAGAGATATAGGATATTTAAACAACAACAACAACAACAAAAAACTTCCAAGGAATAGAGAATACAGAGAAGCTTGTTTTTGCTAGAAATACGAAAAACGGAATTTTGAGATGAAACACTTCAGTAGAATATTTAGAAACTCTCAAACAGTATCAATATCTGCATACTTTAATTGCAGTATTTGTGGGGAAATCAAGAATTACTGAAGTTACTGCAAAATTTAACAATTTCAGATGAGCTGGAATCATTCCTCCATATGAAGCAATTCTTATTTGAATTATTTAGATAATTTCCTCCACTCTCACACTAGTTTGTCTATAATAAATAAATAGACAACGTGATGACTATAGTTAACACTGCAGTTTGACATATAGGAAAGTTGAGGGTAAGTCCTAAGAGCTCTCATCACAAGGAGAAATTTTTTCTTGTTTTCTTTCTTTTCTTTTCACTGTGACTCTATAAAAAGATGGATGATGTTGGCTGAACCCATTGTGATCACTTCACAATATGTGTAAATCAAGCCATTATGCTGAATGCCATATACTTATACAGTGATGTATGTCAGTTATTTACTAATAAAACCAGAAAAATTATAAATATGTATACCTTGATATTCATGTGGAATAAAACATGTTCAAGACACATAATCTTTTAATTCTGAGAGGCACCTGTAACTCCTTACAAGCAAATGATGTTATGGGAAGAAATTCTGGTTCATCACTATAGTGATTTCAAAGACAGACCTTAAAAGGTTGCCCTAATAACTATTTACATTGTTCAAAAAAGAGGTTTTTACAGACTAAAAATAAATTACTGTGAGTGTGAAATAAGTTAATGGATAAAAAGCACTTGCACAAAGATAACACAAAACTCCATGTATAGTAAATGCTCAGTAAATAATAGCTGTTAATAATAAGGTCATAATTAAAAGCATAATTAATTAATCCATAATTAAAATACATGGATTAATTTTTATTTGGCATAACAAACATAACTGAAAATGTTTGAGACTACATTTTAAAGGATGATAAAAAACTAACTTATCAAGCACCTACTCTGTCTTAAACATCAACTTTGTAACAATGTTGTAAGGTAAATATTTCTATATGAGGAGATGAAGCTCAGAGAGGTTAAGTAACTTGTCTGAAGTTACACATGTAGCAAATGAAGAAGCAAATGTTCTTTTCATTACCACATGTTGCCCTTTGCCAACATATATTTATTTCTATGGTTACACTATATAATTTCAAGCTAGTGCAAACTGTTGTGCAATAGCAGGATGGGAGATGGTACATAATAGATGCTATGATAGACAAACAAAAATGACATTAAGTGATTAGTCTTTTTTTCCAAATCACAACCAAAAGAAGAATGCATCACTGGCTAACTGAACATGATGATGATAATGATGATGATGATGATTATGATAACAACAATAGGATGCAACATTTAAAAATATAGTTTTGGTTATGAAGAGCCCATCAACACATGTACAAACATAGTTTGAGGTTATCTGGACAGAGCAAATCCCAATGAGATGTCCAGTGGGAACTGTGACTACAAGCTTCATCGTTTTATAATTAAAGGTTTTATGGTATTAACTCCATCAAAACTTTCCATTAATGTCACTTCATTCAATTTCCTTCATTCCATAGCTGCTGCGACATGCTATATCAACAGCCATGTCATTTGTAGATAACAGACAAATGTCTCTCATAGATCCAAATACTTAGCTGGTGCATTCCTCCTCTTGGATATAGTGGAAAATATCAATAGAAGAGATTTTATAGGATTTAGTTTTCTCTTGAAAACTCTTGTTTCACTATTAAAAAGTTGCAATACCTCCTTAAAAACTACGGCACAAAGCTATGATAAAGAAACGTTATTATCTCTCTGATCCATCTTTTTGGGGAAAAAAAAAACCACTTTGGAAAACAGAAGAAATTGCTAATATAAAGTCATGTATGGTATGAAATAACGAATGAATGAAGAAACACACGCAGTTGCTAAATATGAGAACCTCAAACAATAAAAATTCTTATTTGCTAGACTTTTATAATTTCATATTAAAATGAAGCAGTACTATTAAAAAGGAAAGAAATGCTAGATAGATGTCAATAGAGATAAAAATCTGTTTCACAGATGTCAAAAATATGTATCTTGCAGAAAACATGTTCATATTTTGAAGACCTTGGAAAGTTTGTCACACATAACAGGAAAATCTGAGTCTTTGAAATGTGTCCTTTGGGAGACTAAACATTTGTACATCGTACACAGCAGATGCTTCATTATACACTGTTATTTCCAGGCTTAGAAAATGACAATTTTATTCAAAATGAAATATAATTAAGTCACTTGCTAAATAAGGCCAAGAGTTCAGCTAAAGCTTTACTAATAATTTAGAAATTTCATAAAATGTGTTATAAGCTCTAAGATATCTCTGAGAATTGATTTACACTGTGTTCTATAACAGAAGAGAAAAATCAATTGTGAGTGGAATTATACCCTCCAATGTAATGAAGCACCATATAGGGTCATTCAAAAAAGGATGACAGTAATGGAAGTACAAAGTTGCCTTCAACTTGTATCGAGCAAAGAAAACAAAACTTTGTAGCTTTGTTGTTGAGGTTTCTAGACAAAACATTTCTCTGAGGATTGGGAAGGCAAAGGGAAGTAACTCTTATATATCAAAAAGACATTTGTTTATTCCATTTACCAAGTTTAATCACCAGTCTGACTTGGTGTCACAAAACTATTTCAATATGGAATGCAAATAGTTTTCGATTCAGGGGCGCCTGGGTGGCTCAGTGGGTTAAGCCTCTGCCTTCGGCTCAGGTCACGATCTCAGGGTCCTGGGATCGAGTCCCGCATAGGACTCTCTGCTTGGCAGGGAGCCTGCTTCTTCCTCTCTCTCTGCTTGACTCTCTGCCTACTTGTGATCTCTCTCTGTCAAATAAATAAATAAAATCTTTGAAAAAAAATTTAAAAAATAGTTTTTGATTCAGAGGTGGCATAGTATGAAAAGGTCCTAGTCTGCAGAGGCAGGCTAGTATTTCTCAGCCTTGGTTGTGCCATAGGATCACCTGGGGAGCTCTAAAAACGCAGAACTATTAATGCTATCCCCTAAGATTCTGATCTAGTCAGTCTAGAGTGGAGCTTCAGCATCAGCATTGAAAAGGCTCGCCAGGTGATTCTAATGGGCAGCCAGTGCTCACAATCAGCAACTAGAACAATCACAGACTGACTCCTAGCCATGGAAGCTACCAAATGTGTGACCTTGCACTTCTCACAGCCTCAAAGTCTTGGGTCTGTTGGACAAGAGTTAAAGTATTTACTACATTGGGTTATTTTACGATTACACATAATAAATGTAAAGTGCTTAGTTCTCAGGGGGTTCTAAAAAGTATTAAACAGTAATGACCATTCATGCAAATTCTCAACCCCTTAGCGTAACTTACCTCATCTTAGGCAGTTCCTAAAGTTCTGGAAAGAGTAATGAAAATGGAGTCCTCTGCTATGTATTTATATTTGAACTCAGAATGACCTTAAGAACGGATAGACTTCTTTATAGATTCTGCTATGAAAATAGAGTCAAAGAGCTAAGAATGAAGGGTGTGGGGGGAAAAAAGAGCACAACAGAGTAAGGCTGGTCTTACTCCAAAGTACCAATGTCAACCCTGAGTTTGGATAGTTCCATTTGTGTTTACCTTTCAAATCCCAAATTACTTTTCTCTGAGCCACCCAACCCCAGATATTTCAAACCCGATATGTCTAAAAATTAACTTTTCACCCTCCCTGTTAAGCTAGATTCTCCTTTTGTTTATGGACCTCACTGACCTCTCTATTTCTATGACCTTAGATGGGTCCATCACTCATTGTCTCCGGAAGTATTAGTGACAGAGGGAGATTTCTGTGAAGAGAGCACCCTTCTAGTGGCCCTACTTCTTTCGACAAGAATGAAGTGAAGCTCCAGACCTAAGTATGACAAGACGTTCCTATTCTTTCCCCTCTACAAGTTAAAAAAAAAGAAAGTTCTTAGAATATATCTGCTAATACTAAGTCCTAAATAAATATGACTCATAGTTACCAGTATTTTAATAATTACTCCAAGGGGAACTGAGTACAAGATTTATTTCTACAATGAGAAATACTAAAGTATGTTTAAATGTAAAGTGAAGAATCAAATAAAGAAAATGTACAAGGACAGGAGAAATCTGATAAAAATGAAATTTCAAGCACATGAGAAGAACTGGCCTTTGATAAGAAGAAAGTCCTCTCTTGATTTAAAGCATGCAGGAAGAACAAAGACTAGGTGAAAATGTAGATAAGATAAGAATATGTTATGATGGGAAGGTAACATGATGGCTACCAAATTCTTTTTGAAGTAGAAGTTGAGTCTGTTGTTAAAGCTAAAGATGTAGAAAGGAGATCAGTGGTTTGAATATGTTTGAACAAATCAGAAATTCTCTTGAGAACTGGAAAACCAGGTAACATGGAATCACCAGGCAGCATTGAAGCTACCTTGAGCTGAGTAATCATGCATTTATCAGCTCCAAAACCAAAGACTATACAGCACATACCTCCCTCCGTCCACCTCTGAAATCACGAATTCTAGTCCCCTGCAAAAGTAAAGAAATACTAGTTTTGCTATTTTTCTGGAGGGGTTTTCTCTGGGTTCCTGTTTTAATGGACCATCTGGTATATGGTTCCATTTTCCTCCCCCTTTGACTACACATGATGCACTCCTTACTATTATGTCCAAGAGTATACAAGGCAGCTCTATGGAAACAATGGAAGCTAGCTACTACCAAGAACAAATCAAGATTTTAGTCCATTGGTTGGGAAATGCTGAAATCACAATGTAACAAATCTCTTACACTGAAGCAAAATTGAAGAAGTGTCTCAAGCTTCTTATCTTTTGATAAACAATTACCTTTGAAAGTTTAGAAACCTACCAGGCTAGATTCTCAGTTTCTCAGCAGGTGGAACAGATGACTACAGTCAGAGTACTATAATCCAGATTGGACAAAAATAACAGATGGCAAAACACACTATTTCTAGTACCATTACTTTTACAAGCAACGGCTATAAATACCTTTTTGGAAGACATTCATTTATTGGAAAAGAACAGTTTAGTCCACACAAACCTCAAGTGATCTTTTCCTTTACCATGTCTTAAAAGATTCTATCATTGAAGGATTTAGCATCAAAATAGTTACTGAGTACCCAGTGCATGAAAAATCCGGCATGAGGCAAGTTTTAAACATTTTACACGAAACCATAAAAATTACATATGTGTAAAAACACACTTGTAAGCATTTATGACATATGCATGTGTTTAAGTTGGATTACTGTAATGAGTAAAGTCAAGAAGATAAGGATACTTCATATTCTGAATTTACTTTTTTGATAAGATTCCTAAAATTATTTGATTTCTTTTATCACTATAAAATAGAACTGAATTTTACTAGTACAGTTCACTTTTAAATCCAGAGTCTAATTAAGACTAGCAAAAAGTTGGTTGAAAGGAGGAAGGAAGTACATTTAAAAAAAAAAAAATGTATTGGGGGGGGTTGCTGTGGGAGGTGGAGAGGGAGAGAGTCTTTAAGCAGGCTCTCTGCTGAATGAGGAGCCCCTGACATGGGGCTCGATCTCACAACCCTGAGATCAATGAGCTGGGTTGAAATCAAGAGTCGGATGTTCAACCAACTAAACTACCCAGGCGCCCCAGGAAGTATAGTATTATTTTTCTTTATTTTCACAACATTAAAAAATTAGTAATGTATTATACAATAACCTCAAACTTTGTTTAGAAATGGTGACAGCTGGATCACAATGTTTCTTGGTTGAGCACAGCTGTGTTATGAAGCTCCTTTGGTTTCAGTATGACATGTCATGCTTTATGTCATTTCCTCTTATCATATTTAAGATTTTTATTACAACCAAGTAAAAAGTGTCAAGAGGAAAATAGAAGCAAAATCCCAAAGACCATTATGTCAAAAATAGATTTTACCAAATATTTTAAGTATAGTCTTCTATTCTTATATCATGACTTTAAATTATACTGTTTAAAGTAATGTGGATGAGCTGAGAAACTCCCTCCCTTTTTACTCACAAGTATAACAGTAGTGTAGGGAGAGAAAAAGAGATCTGGGCCCAAGGTTGACGGGGAGAGGGTGAGGAGGGGAGGAGAATGAGCTGAAATGTGTTCCCAGGCTTCTCGAAAGAGCTATAATTTCATTCTCCTCATTTTAAGAGGGTGAAAACTGCTCCTCTCACCCCACCTCCAACCTTGCCTCCTTCTTTTCTTCTCCATACATTTTTGCCTTCTGAGGAGAGGCGTGGCAGTAGTCAAAGTTAGTATTGGAGCAGGAAAGAGAGAAGAAAGAGAATCCAATTACATCTAACAACTTGTCCTCCTACTTTGACCACAATGTCTTAATGCCAGGATTCCACAAGGAAGAGAGCTTTGTGCAGAATCGACTTGATTCAAATGAACCAAATACAGTACTTTATAAATAACTGAATCATTTCAAATCAAGCTAATATTATATAAATTATATCTGTCTTTTCTAAGTACCTACTTATTTATCTTATTCAGTCCAATATGAATATGCCAAGCATGTATTTCTAAAAGAAATCAGATTATGATTCATATTCAGTTCTCAATTACAGCCTCTCAATGCATGAAATATTCTCTTGTAGTAAATGAAGCACTTTGAGAAGAATACACATTCTTTCAGGTTTCTAGGATCCTATTTAATGCAGGACTATAGCATATAATGATTGTATCTCTGAATAATACACCTTTTTCGCTCTCTGAATTCAAAATCACTTTCTCTTATATTATTCTATTATTTGTTGGAAACTTCTATTCTTATGCTTATTTCATTGATTATAGCTTCCTAGGGTCAGGTTTGTTTTCCTTTTATGAAATCCAGTGGAATACCTAGCCCATAAGTTTTATCCAGTAAATATTTATCGTATGAAAAAAAATTAAGAAAATAACTCTGTTATTAATAATTTCAAAGGAGATTTTGGTCTGAATATATATGTTCTTGCTTAGTGATAATTATGTGTGAGGAATTCTTCATCACTGTTGTAGAAAAGACCAGCTTCCTCAATCCTTGCTCAGTCCTTGCCCACATGGCAGAATCTTAAAAAAAAAAAAAAAAAAAAGTAATCTCTGAGTACACGGGGATCCAGAGTAAAAACTGAACTTCCCAGCCTTTCTTCTAAGGCCATATAAATAGATTCTTGCCAACAGAAGATTGACAATAGTATGGGAAACTTTGGAAAGTATCTTTTTCTTCTTTCCCTGTTTGCCTTTGTTATCAGATGGAATATTTACATGACAGCTGGGGCTAGTTACAGTAATCTTGGACACTGAGGTGGAAATTTCAGGTCAGAATAAGGTCAGGAGGAAATGGGCCCCTTATGACCAGGGAGCTGCCTACATTTATGTGAGCAGGAAATAAACTTCTATCTTTTCTATATCACTCTTGTTTTGGGTTCTTCCCATAATTCAGTTAAGCCTAATGGTTACATTTGGTATCAGTACATAAAAGACAGACATGTTTCATCATGCTCTCTCGATAAAATATTATATACTACGCTTAAATAAATGTGACCTATGAACCAACTGGAATAAAGTTATACTTATTTTCTAAGCTCTGAAATCAATCCAAATATTCACACTTCATTTAATAGGCTCTGAATCATTTATTCCTCAACTCCATGGAATCCCCTTCACTTAGGAATAATATCTGTGAAGTACAGTAAGTTTTAAAAAGAACTTTAATACTCCCTAACTCAGAATGCCTGGGTGGCTCAGTGAGTTAAGCCTGCCTTCAGCTCAGGTCATGACCTCAGGGTTTTGGGATTGAGCCCAGCATGGGGCTCCCTGCCCAGCAGGGAATCTGCTTTTCCCTCTGCCTCTGCTACTCCCCCTGCTTGTGCTCTCTCCCATTCTCTCTGACCAATAAATAAATAAATAAAATCTTAAAAAAAAAAATCTATCTCATTTGATCCTTATATCTAACAGGAGAAGTAGATATAATCACTGTAATTTTAATTTTATGGATGAACAAAACACACCCAGTGAAGCTGAGAGACTTTCCTACAGTCACACAGTAAGATCCAAAGTCATGTCTTTGATTTACTTCAGGTCTCATTTACTTTCCTTCACACCAAATGATCTCAGTGGATCTGTTTGAATTAGAAATGACCTATATCATCTAAAATTATTACACTAGAGCAGATCTTCTCACAAAACATCTAAAGCTTCTCACTAAACAAAATTCTTACCTTGTTCCTCCCTGACTTTCTAGTACATGTATGTCAAGACTCCTGTGTTTCATATTGTCCTAAATGTGATATTACCACCAGAATTTACACTCGAGTTTAAAATTTAATACATAACATGGAATGAACCACTTCACACCCTTATTTGGGATTGGGCACTGTGGCAAAGAAAGAGTTAACATGTGTGCCAGCCATACATCCCAACTTTTCCTCCATCAGCAAGACCACTTCCCCTAGTTCTTCCACTAGGATGTCCAGTTGGCCCGTGATGAGTGAGAACTACTAGGTATGTGATCCTTCTGGTATCATTTACTATAGATCTTGAACCCAGAAACTGACAGGGCTTAGGAGAAAAAATATCCCACCTGTTTCAGTAAATAAAAGCAGAAGTAGGTCAAGCACAGCACTTGCAAAAGTGTCTGAGAAAGGTTTAGAAGAATCTAGGAGATATGGCAATAATGTAATGTCCACTTAACTATTTTAAATAGGATGTCACAGGAACTCAAAATATACCAATATTAAAAAAAAAAAAACCTCACTTTTTTTTTTAACCTGACTTATTTTTAATGTAGATCACTCAAGAATGAAGACAACTTTTAGCCTTGCTTAAAATGCAGCACTTGGCACAAGTGTGATTCTGAAATCCCTAAGAAATGCAGCTGTATTTTGTAATCAGATGCAATATGATGGATTCTTTAGTATCCTAACTTTATAAAGGATAATGACATTAAGATAAATTGTTAGAATCAAATACACGTCGATAAAAAGGAGTCATTACTGAGAATGCAATGCAGCTCTGCTTCATACTCTACTTTGAAACTAGGGTAGGAGCCTAATTAGGAAAGCAAGAATGTTGTTGGTGACAAAAGAGGCTATTTTTACAAACATAACTAATACAGTGTCTTGAGAAAGAAACAGAGAGAGAGGAGAATGAGAAGGTTTCAGTCCCGTAAACCACAAACTGCAGTGCAGTGTGATGGGGTCTATTGTAAGAAGCTATTATCTCCAGGGGAGTGTGAAAAACACGATGGGACACTCTGGGAGTTCTTGCTTGACCTCTAAAGTCTGCGATATGCCCTCATACGTTCCACTGGTCCCTGTCCTACTGGATCAGCACCATAAGCTCGTCTCACATTGCATTATTATAGTTTACTCGTTTGTCTCTACACTCCTCCCTCTCCCCCCCGCCCTGACACACACAGACACAATAGGATTGAAGTATCAAGGAGGGAGCTTCCATTTGCTTTAATTTTGTTGCTGTCATTGCATACCCCTAAACTGAGCACTGAGCCTGACCTGTGCTAAGAAATAAAAACACTCATGTGCTGAATGAATGAGTGATGAGTGAGAGAATTACACTGAATGAAGGAGCAGTTTCTGTCTTTGCACAGCTGTATTAATGTGCTTAGTTACCTCCCTGAATGTAAGCTTCCTAAAGCAGTTCTATTTTCTCTATATGTTACTTTGCCCGGCATATGGGTTATCGATGATTCACAAATGAAAAGATGTTCTTGTTTTTCTCGTGAGTAAAAAGAGGCAACATGTTATATTTTTACATGATGGAGGTTAGAGACTTCAGATAAAATCAAAACAAAAGATAAATCTTAGTGATCTTGCTATATAAAGAAATCATGTGTTGGATGATCATACACCAAGACATCATTGGGTTTTGGTAGATAGTATTATGATGGTTCTAGATGATTCATGACATATTCTGAATTTCTATGGTGTAAAAGAAAGTTCATATTAATTTACTAATCCCCACAACAACATGAACATATGTTTAGAATCAATGATAAAAGACTATACAGGGGCTTGGAGAGTAAGAGAAAGCTCTGTGGTCAAAGAAACAGCCCAATGATTATTTACCTGAGCTTAAGACCGGATGGCCTACTTAAGCCAGATCTTGACAAATGTGACCACGCCCTGGAGCTGGTGCCTATTGAGCTAGTTGGTTTCACTATTTTTCCCTCCTCCCATCCTGCCCATCACAAATTCAGACACACTCCTCTTAATTGGCCCCAGAGTAACGGTGAAGGCACTTACATGCAGAAAGACATAAATCTGACCCTTAATACTAAAAAAAGGATTGAAGTGAGTTAGGAGCATCTCATTCATAGCAGAAAAGCAGAAACGTATTATAAATGAAAGATAATCTCACAGTTCTAGTCAGGAAGTAACTCATGTTCTACCAATCTCTATTGACCAGAAAAAGTAAACTTTGTGAAAACAGTAATAATTGCTGTAATAATGGCTTGTGGAACTGTCACAACTTGAACATTTTGTGATCAATAATCCAAGAGGGATTAAATAATGTCCATTTGTTTTAGGAACAAATATATTTAGGATAAATATAATTTAGGAAATTGTATTTTTAATGACCATTAAAATTCCTTTTTGGGGGGCACCTGGGTGGCTTAGCTGGTTAAGCATCTGCCTTCAGCTCAGGTCATGATCTCATGGTCCTGGAATTGAGCCCCGCATCGGGCTACCTGCTCGGCAGGGAGTCTGCTTCTCCCTCTTCCTCTGCCTCTGCCTCTCCCCTTGCTTGAGCGCACGCTCATATTCTCTCTCTCTCTTAGATAAATAAATAAAAAATAAATAAAATTCCTTTTGTTTTGTTTGTTTTGTTTTGTTTCGATTTGAATGGCTACTATGTGCCAAGTACTGAACTAAGTGGTTAGTTGCATTACTCTTAACTTTTATAACAGTCCTTCCAGAAAGTATTATCATTTATTATTATAATCACATACAAATAAGGAAAATGAAGCTCCAACAGATTAAGCAAGATCAAAGTCCCCTAAAATATAATGAGATATGCTGGGATTCAAGTCCAGATTCCCTGAACTCCTCAGCCCATGCTCTTACGTGACTCCATATTTTCTCTTAAATATTTGAAAACTACAGATTCACACCTGATCCACAACAGACTTGGTGACTTACACATGCTATTAGCTACAATCCGTCATTTGCAAACCATTTTTTTTAAAAGATTTTATTTATTTGACAGACAGAGATCACAAGTAAGCAGAGAGGCAGGAAGAGAGAGAGGAGGAAGCAGGCTTCATGCTGAGCAAAGAGCCTGATGCGGGCTCGATCCCAGGACCCTGAGATTATGACCTGAGCTGAAGGCAGAGGCTTAACCCACTGAGCCACCCAAGTGCCCTGCAAACCATTTTTTAAAAATAGAAAGACTAGCACATACCTTCAAAATTGAAAATGTCAATAGACCTAAGTAGCCTGTCTAGAGGAGATAAACTGAGGAAAAATAAAGAAATATGATGCCTCTGAAGACAGGAGTCAAAGTGGGAGTCAAGAATATAATTCATTACCAACTTCTGTAGAGTTAAGTGCCACATTCTGTCTGATCAAAGCAAAATAGTAGAAGACACAATTGGACACATAGCTTTGACATACAAAGACTGACAAAATAGAACTACCAAAGAAGCAAAAACGTAACTTTTACTTGAGTTTAAGGTACCTAAGAGTCCAAATCAATATAGCTAAAACATAAAGATGACAAAAAGTTGCAGCATCTAAGATACCTAGTTTCATTTTTATTAACATCCAGTAGCTATTTTTATCATACTCCCACTGCTGGTAGGAAAAGAATCTAAGAAACATATTATCCAGGAGAGGAAAGAACATTTTAACTTTTTCTTTTAAAATCTTTTTCTTTTTGAAAAAGTCTTTGAAGTCCCAGAATCAGGAGTTTAAACTTCTTTAATATATTCAGGTTCTGTGCATGTTATATATCTGTTTTGATTCAAAGTCTGGAGAAAAGAAATGGGATTTTCCATGATGATGTAATTATTCATGAAACGTAATTTTTAAGGAGAAAACCTACAACATCAACAACCCAAGGTTTAAAATGTTCAACTTGCTTTGTCCTTCCGTTATAAGCCAAGAGTATTAAAATTTTGGTTCAACTCGGCTGTTAGAAAATAAACATACAAACTCATTTTTTAAAAAAATATGATTTGGTGGAAATTTTTGCTTCAAAAATTATTGAAAGAAGAACAAAACAGAAAGAAAAGTCAAAAGGAGATAAAAGTATAAGGTGGATCCCAAACAGAGGCAGAGCAGTGAGAGCATTTGCAGAGCGGGGAGAGCACTCTGAGGTCAAGGACAGCAGCTTTGATAGGAGAGTCATAATTCATAGGAGACCGTTATTACTGAGCTGATGATGGGGTTCTATTTTGTGACTAAACCAAACCCTAAACTCTAGAAATGTAAAAGCTACTTTTTCCAGGTCTCTCATTACACAAAAAGCCCTTCAGAGATAGATTAGTTTTATGTGAAATTAAAAACAAAAAAAACAAAAAACCAAAACACCAGTGTCTCTTATTGTGTAGGAGAGAAGACTTAGGGTGAAAATGAGCATAAAAATCAAGCAGAGCTTGAGATGAGATGGCCTCCAGAAAGGATCAATGATATGAGAAGAAGTGAAGATAGGCCAAAACTTTGTAAGAAGGAATGTGTTGTGTGAGGAACTGCAGGACATAACGGGTGAGAAGGGCGACCTGCCCAACTTTGGAGGGGCTTCTTCCTGAAGCAAGGCCACCTCCCTTTCCTTAGAGTACTGACTTGAGAAAACTTGGAATTATGCACTTCTTCTTGGCCACTTTGAGATGTAAATCTTTTACAGCCCAAAAAATCTTATTTATTTTTTTCAATTTTATTTATTTGAGAGAGAAAGTGCAAGAGAGAGAGAGAGAGCGCACCTGTGGGTGAGCACAAGCGGGGGGAGGGGCAGAAGGAAAGGGAGAAGCAGACTCCCTGCTGAGCAGGGAGCCCAATCCCAGAACTCTGAGATCATGACCTGAGCTGAAGGCAAACAAAGCAGATGCTTAAATGAATGGGCCACCCAGGTGCCCCTAGGAACATCTTTCTTAAGAACCTAAAAACTATCTCTTTGAAATGTACTCATCAAAAAGATGGTGTCCCTGTCTCCCTATCCCTTCAGAAGGGTGAGAGCCAAATTTGGATAAGCAACCATGTGCAAACATGGGTGGCCTAATCACATTGACCAGCCTTCCCCCATCACCGTCCAGGACTTCCCATTAGTCGGCCCCAGAGTTTAACGATCCTCCCTCTTTTTGTTTCGGCAGAGTTGAGTTCAATCTCTTTGCCCTATTGTAATTGTCTTTCTTCTCTGTTGCAATAAAAAGTCTTGTCATTTTTCGAAACCATTTTTAACAAGTGTCCAGTGCAAATTTTCTTTTACAAGAGGAATAAGCTTAGTGCCACTGAGTGCCTACGTGAGTGATCCTACATGACTCTCATAGTAATGGTGTGAGGACACAAGTTCCAAGAGGTCAAGCAACCAAAGTAAATACTTAGTAAGTGGAAGAACAGGAATTCACACTATGAGCTCCTTCTCAGTAAGGCCAAGTTCTTCTTACTTTTTATGTAAAAGGAAAAGCTAAAAACACAAATGATACATGTAAAAAAAGAAATTTGACAGAATTTGATTTTGAATATATTTTTCTTACTAAAATAATGCATCAAAACAAAACTAAAATGTCTATTTTGAGTGCAACTCGAAATAGTACCTTTTTAGTGTTCATTTGCTTGGCTGCTTCTCCCATTTTAAGGTGTTCCTTAAATTACCAAATGAGGCCCTTCTTTCTGAGTTCATCTTGTACAATGTGTGCACCATCCTCTGGAGATGTTTTATTCTCCTTTCATTCAAGGCCTCTGAAAACTGACATCCCCCCTCCCTTCATACCAGCTTTAGTAAGCTGACTGCTGGGGGAGAAAGTTCAGAGCTACCTCCTTTACCTCCCTTGTATCTTAATGATAGGAAATGAGAGTACTTTAGAGGTGGCTTTTCTTGAAGTAGAGGTTTCCTTAATCTGTAATGGAATTAATGAAAAGCATAAAGATGACAGAGTGGGGTCTCCCCAGCCTTTGTTGGGTTGGCATGTATTGGTTCTTTGGACTTCATACATCGACAAGCTCCACTGGAAAAAACCATGACCTCCACTATCAATGCCACAACAAAATTCAAAGGACAACGGCTTGTTGACCAAACTCCTGAAGTTTCTACCATTGGTGCACAGATGTGGTTTTTGCATCAATTAAGCTGCACTAATTCAAAGGACAAAGGCTTGTTGACCAAACTCCTGAAGTTTCTACCATTGGTGCACAGATGTGGTTTTGCATCAATTAAGCTGCACTGATTACTGAGTGAAAATCTGAGAAAGACAGGAGTCAGCCTACAAGCTGCTTTACCGTAGCAGGATGACAACAGAAGCCTACGGTACAGCCAAACTCTGCTTTTACCCTACTGGTATCCTCAATCTTTTAAACAGGCAGTAGCAGATTTCTCATAAAGAACAATGTCTACAAATGGATCAATCATATTCCTAGCACGGAGTCCAATGAGCCATGCGATCCCTTGAAGGTGATGACAAGTTCAGAGTCTGGGTTCAGACTTTTCTGCTGAGGGCTCCCTAAAGCATCATGTCTTGGTCTCTATGTCCCTCATAGGAATGGTCTGAGGAGAATATGACATAATTCAAGTGAATGTATTTTGAAATAAAAGCTTGGTAAGTTAGGAGAATTATTTTTATTACTAAGAGAGTGGCCATCTGTTTCTGAAGAACTCAAGTGAGAACATGACTCTTTGCTTTATATGGAGTAATTTTCAGATAATACGTTTTCACTGCCTCCTGCACTGGAACATTACTTGAGCTGAAAGATACTCTGTCTCATAATTCTCTGACATGTGTAGCACTCTAATTATTTTTAAGGAAGATATCAATTCATATTAACTGCTGATAAATACAGCCATGTCCCAAAATGTGCACTTGGGAGATGGGAAAAGTGAGATAAGCAAGCAAGGATAACATAAGTGAATAAATAGTGAAGAGACCGGAAACACTGTGGAGTCTCTCATTTGTAACTTGTTATTTCAGGAAATAACCATCCAGACTGGCTATTTACCATGATGAACCTTCATGCATCTATTTAATTCCTTAAATTTTTAGTACAATTCTGTCAATTGTACTTACTACCTCTATTAACAATAATAATCCTCTCTCACTTTGGACATCCATCATTTGAGTTCCTATGGAAATTAGAACAAAATGTTCTATGTTTGGTGGGAGTCACCAACAATGTGCAATTTTATGTTTGGCTTAAATGTCAACAGAAGCAGCGAGGATAACACAACTCCTCAGGCTAGCTGTAAAATATTATAAGCCATTTTACATATGTAAACACGATGCTACTAGTCTAAGAAGTAGGAAATATTTTCTCAAATTGTCCCCCAAGTCAATGAAATATGCTGATTCACAGACGTATTCTAGTCTGGCCTGGCCACGTGACTGAGGAGACTATGCCAACATTCGGAACAGAACAAACAACTGAAGGCAATGATCATTAACAGTTGACCCTTCATGGCACTATGGTTGATTATACAGTTTGCAGATTATTGGCTTTCTTTCTTTGACTCCATTAAGAATGGTAGCTACAGTCAAAAATAAACGTGGAATGCTGTACCTCTTTGACCGGTCAGGTGCAAGTGTTAGGGGCTACTGTGTTCCCTGCATGGGTGTTTGCATGAGAGAGCATCTTTTCCTAGGACGGAGGAATTACCACAGGGACATCTGCAGTCCCCCTCACTCCTGTCTCTCTCTGTTGGGTGGTTCCAAGTGTGAAATACTATTGTTCCAGATAGTATGACCTTTTTCTCAGCCTTTGGAGCACCTGCCACTCTCCCTGAATGCATTAGATTGTGGTTCTTTGGTGAGAAGCCTCAGTTCTCCAGGGGCTCTTCCTGCATTGTTCTGGGAAAGGAAGTTCAGTGCGGAGTTGGGGGAGGGGGAGGAGAAAGGGAGCAGGAGGCCCGTTTACCTGAAGGGGAAGTTCCTTAGTCCAGCCCCACTAGATGCAATCCTGACCTAAGGTTTGATCTGCTTTTCAATGGGAAGGTAGTACAATGGCAGGCAGAGATCCTGACTGAAAAACACGGGGAGAGGCTGCCACTGTTGATCAAATGAAGCTCCACTGGTGTGTTTCTGTTGTTGCTTTGTTATTTATAGATTAGATCTTCATTTCAAAGATCCTTGCATCTACTGACATAGATAATTGAAAATTGGCTGCAGTTCTTTAGTAACATCAGGCAGTAAAGTTGATTACTTTCCTTTTTCCCCTGTACTGCCAAATCTTGGCACTGCCTGCCAGGTCAGTCAGAGCAGGTTTGCTGCAGTGAGAGAGCTACAGGCAAAGGTACAGAAGCCAGGAGTGACAAAACGTCACTGAACAGATCCTTGGTTTTTCTCAGTAATTACATTTTCCGTGTTAAACTGGACAAGGTGATATACAGAATGTACAATGGAAGTTTTAGCACCAAAATAAAAATTAAAAAAAATTTTTTTTGTTAGTAAAAAAAAAATCTTATTTGTTAGTAAACAAAAAGGAGTGTGTGGGGTGGGGTGGGGGGGGAGATCAGAAGTCAAATGTATGTCAAATTCCTGTGCCTTCCAGGAATGAGAAAAACGGCTAACCTAGGAACTGAATCGTTACATAATCCAGGCAGTATCTCTCCTGAAGCGTTATCAAGAGCCCAAATGTGAACATTTCCAGCCCCACTGCACAGGTTTTATCTTCATTATATAAGTACCATATGTGTAAGTCTTATTTTAAGAGCTAGCACTGCACTGTCCCTAGTAGAATGACACGTGAAAAAGATTCAATGTGGGAAGTGTCGAAGCGGATTGTAGAGAACCCAAAGGCTGCAGCTTGCCATCAAAGGCTCTATATTAGGTAAGAGACAGCATTTAGTCAAATCACTATCACTTTCCTGTCCCTCTGCTTGGCATGTTGAAATATTCCACTTCTATTTTTCTCCATCTGTCCTATTTACCTTGTAACTCCACATGCAAATTTAGGTACAGCTAAATATACAATGCCTTTTGAAATACGACTTATGAAATGTGCATGTGTTAGAAAAAGATTTAGCTTTTCAGAAAACATTTGATACCTCCAAATCTATCTTGGAAACGGGGCCTATTCTCTTTAGTTCAGATGAATACACTGAATGACCAATCAGGCCCTGCCATCTTACTGCTTTTAAAAAAGGTTTTAAACAAGCTACATCAATCACGGTGCAGTCGGGGAAACAGAAAGCATTCTAGGTGTTTCAAGAAGAGTAAATTTAACACAGAGAATTGGCTAAAAAAGGGAGAGGACCACTGGGAGGACGGGGATGTAACCTGGAGATGAGTAACGTAGCATGATGGCACTGCCACCGTGTTTGGGGAGGTAACCTTAGATCTGGACAGGACGAAACCCTGCTCTGGGCTCTCCACTTCAAGGTCCCGCTGTGTTGCTCCCCAGCTATGTTCCTTCCTAGCTGGGAAGAACTTTCCTTCCAGGGAAAAGAAACCTCTGAATCAAGAGGACATACGTCTTCAGGTTCCACGCCCTGCCCCCTTTCAGATGACACTCTGGATATACAAATCCCTGGCTTTCCCTACCCAGGTGGAAGAAGTCTATCTCCCAGGGCCTGACAGGACCTTTCCCTTGGATCTATCCACCCGTGGGCAGCACAGATCCCTAGAACCCAGAGGAGGCCAAAGTCATTTGCAAAAAGGGGTGGGTAGTAGTGGCAGATAGAGCTTAGGTGTGGCCTAGAGTATCCAAATGAGTGCACCCAGCTCCTTCGAGTATGGAAAGGAGACAAGAAAAAAAGAGAGGAGGGGTGTGCTGCAAGTTTGAGGCCTGAGGGTCTGAGGATCCTAAATTTGAGCATGGACTTCCAGCCTTAGTTTCCTTTGAGGAACTTAAAGGGTCAACACCAAGTAGGTGGCGAGGTAAGGGAAACAGTGGGCTGAGAATCCTTTGCTTAGACTGGCTGGAGTCATGGGATTCTCACAGTTCTAGACAGTGGGAAGAGAAAAGACTGATAGGTAGATGAGCAGATAAGCCTTGGGTGTGGGAAATGAGAGCTACTGAGTAAGAAAATATGGGTAGATAAATATCCTGTGGATTCCCAAACAAGTGATTTTTTTTCTTTTAATTTGTCATCATGAAGGTGTTTTTGTCTAAATAGAAACATGGAAAATACTTTAACTGTCTGTATTTGACGGATAACCTTTAAATATTGGACATGAATATGCAGACCTTCTTTTGCCCCTTCACCCTGGGTTCTACAAATAGGACAGGCTGGACAAATCCCAACTACTAGAACCTTCCAGTGCAGGCTGGACTCCTGGTGGGGAGCCGCTGAGTGGGTCATGGGACAGTCCAACAGGAACCAGAGTCTCAGAGAGGCGCAGTCTCGGTACGTAGAGAAATACCACGACTTCTCACCACCTCCTCTCTCCAGTCCTCCTCCACAGCATCCACCGGCAGAGCCAGCCCAGAAGCCCGAAGGCAGTGGAGTGTGACAAATACAATTCCTTGGGATTTGGAGCAGAGCAGCAAAAGGGGCCGGGATAGAAATAAGAGCAGACAGAAGAAGGATGTCACACAAAACAAATAAATAAAGAAGGCTTTCTGTTGCAGAATGAGGACATTCTCAACGGTTGCATACCATTGTCCTCCCCTCTCTGGGGTTTCACTTCTCAGTTTCAGGCATCCACTGGGGGTCTTGGAATGTGTCCCCTGTGGATAAGGGGGGACTTCTCCACATATCTGGTTCAGAAACTCTGAGAGAAAAAAATGCATACTGTACCTGTCTTTGTCTTATAGATCAATTGCTTTCTAAATAAAGGACAAAGAATTGGGGTGACCTGGGGGACAATTTGCAACCTCTATGATGTTTTTCGATAATAATTACTCATCCCACTGTCTCTAGAAAATGTTTGCCAAGAGGTCAGGGGCTGCTACAGGCTTACTCACTGAAGAAGCCACAATCTACATAAAGTTTGACAGCTTCTGTAAACTGAGCTTCAGGTTAAGAAATACAGAAAATACTGTTATGCGTAACTCCATTCCGAATCTTTAACAATGCGGTTACTTAATGTTAATGGTATTAAGGAAGTTGGGATTCATAATAATGATTATGAAAACCTTAGTTAAGCAGCAGCAGAGTATTTGGAGAAAACGAAATTTCTACATTGGACTCTCAGTTTGGCTGTTTATGAGTGGTTATTGTATTTCTTTCAGTGAAATTCTCAAGCTCTGTTTCCTGGTTCTCACTTCTTTCACTTCTTTCAAAGAGAGATGATAGTATCAACCTTTTTAGTTATAAGTTATAACTCACAGGTGTGAATACCCTAGTGGATGTCTGTCATCTAGCAGATGTTTCGGTAGTGCTTAATAATAACCACGATGATGATAATCACAGGTATAGTAAGCAAGCATTCATGGAAGGGGGAGGCTCATCCGAGGGAGGATGCAAAACCACAGAGCTAACGTAGCCCTCATTTCTATTTTCCAGAAAACCAAATGAAGACATTCGCACAAAAATTAAATGCAAGAAACATTAAGGAGAGAATGACAAAGCTGCCTCTAGAAACCCATTTCCAGTGTTAAATATTTTACTCCTCACTGCTAACCTTCATGCTTTTGCCAATATTTTTTTGTCTAAATAATCAGATATGACTCAAAGTGAAAGCTGAACACAAACGAATATCAGATATTCTTCTGGTAAAGATAATAAACTTTGGCTTAGAATTTTCATAAGACAAAAGAATGCTTGAGGTTCAGGAAACTTCTTTTGAGTAAAGGTCAATCTTATGTTCTTGTTGTAGGTATTTTCATATTAACTTAAACTTTAACGTAGCTTTAAAAAATTCTTAATTTCTTAAGTAGTTTCATAAGATTCTGCGTGGGGCACTGTTGTATATGGTAGACTCTTAGGGCTAGAAAATTCATTATCTAGGGTTTTAGACTTTTACTATGACATTCATTTACTTATTCGTTTGAAATAAAGACTCTGCTTTTATTATAGCATTTAGGGCTTGCTAGAGAATAACAATGAGATAGAACTGCATAAGTATGTTTGAACATCACACATTTTGAATTTAAGGAGCTTTAGTCATATGTCGACAAATATAATTAAAGACTTCAAATCCAACTCAGGTAAATAAGCAGTTTTAGACTTCATTGCTGCCCTATCAGGAGAACTTGAACTGAAACCACAAGTGACCTTGGCTGGGCTGGGGGAGGAGTGGGTGGAGGTGGGGCAGGGAGCTGCGTGGTTGTCTCTCCCTTTCCTCTCATTGTCCCCTACCTCCAGCCAAGCCAACAAGGGTTAATGTCTGACGACTCCACCATCAGCCCGAGTTACTAATGACTTCAGAACTCTGCTCTCGCAACTTCTGCCCGGCGCGACTGCTGCTTCCTGTTGCTGTCACTCCCTTCTGTAATTAACCTTGCTATTTTTAGCTACAAAGCACAGATCCCGTGCCAGGCTTCTTTGGGATTCTATTTTATATTTCAGTGGCCGGTTACTAGCTGATTTTTCTCCTGGGAAAGGGTCTATAATCACTCACTTACATCAATGATGAGGATGACTCAACCCTTCCCCACCATCCCCCTTTCATTCTGATCATATCCAGCACAATTAATCCTCCGCGTTTAGCCAGTGCCACTGCAATTGCTTACTCTGGGCCAGACCCACCCCCACTGTGGTGCCGAGGTGTGTAAATATCAGTAACCGGCAGAAGTAAACGAAGAAAATCCAATGTGGCTGCGTGCACTGGCAAGATGACAAAGGGATTCTCAGAATGGCTGTGCCCTGCACAGTCGCACGCCACCCCGGCTGCCCACCGTGTGACGTGGCGGCAAGCGAGATGCACGCAGCAAGCTGCAGGTCCACGAGCCGGCGGCGCACACCCTGGGAAGGCACAACCACGAGCCAGAGAAACTGCTCTCCCGCCTCAGGCTGCTCAGGCCCCCGTTTGTAGCCAGGGTGAGAGTGCACAGCGGAGAGGAGGTTTACGGGGACAGGAAAGTACACCTCCATTCGCCACCATCCAAACACCCCAGGGCCTGGCATGTCCTAGCTGCAAAACCTAGCCAAAGCTCGCGTCACAGCCAATACAGGCAGGTGTCACCAAGGCAAAGAACAGGGCCGGAGAACTGAGTGGGCTGGGTGTGAAAGCTGTGGCTGCAGAGGAAAGTCTGGGCTGAACTCTAAGGCTTGAAAGGGAATCAGTTCCTACCGGATTATGAAGGAGGAGGGGCAGTGAACAATACCTGCCCTTCATTTTTTTTTTTTTCTTTGTTGTTGTTGTTTTGGGGGTTTTGTTTTTGCTTTTTTGTCAGAGATCCACTAAAAGGGCTACACTGAGATTTTGGTTATTTTGACAAAATGGGCCTTTACCGAGGCCCGCGTCTTTTCCAGTGAGTGAAAGCTGTGTTAGGGCCTCTGGTGTGTGCAGGTATTACTTCAATGGGTTTCTCAGAGATGTGATGTGTAAGGCAGTTCCGGGCTCTATAACTCCAAAATGATCTCTTTATTCCATGGTAGGCTGCCTACCTCCTTTGTGATTTGTTTCAATGCGTATCATTAGTGACACTCTCTTGGGTGGAAAGCTGGACACTCTTTTGAGAGGTCACCTCTGAAATGTCCTTGTGTTACGCAGTGATTTCCCCAGACAGGGCCCTCCTCTCCCATTTTGTTTGTTTGTTTTGTTAAGTAAACTCTGTGCCCAGCATGGGCCTCGAACTCACGACCCCTGAGATCAAGAATCACATGCTCTACTGACTGAGCCAGGCACCCCTCTCCAGTTATTTTCATATTTCATTAGCTAACTCCCTTTTTCTTTCTTCTTACTTGAAGGAGGAGGGGGATACAAATAGACCACAAAAAAGGGAATGAACAGAAGATGGAAACATTTCACTTAGAGGGGTAGGGGATGTGTATGTATACAGAATGTTGTGGAGAAGGTAGTGTGGAGTACAAAGAGAGACTCTGCTTGTAAAAATAATACTACTTTGACATATAAAGAAAACTTGACAGAAATGATTTTTTTAAAACTATTTCTCATATAGTGGTGCCATTATTATCAGCAGAAATTGTGCACCAGCCCTGAAGGTAAAGTCTTTAATTAAAAACAAATAAATAAACAACTACACCGGGAGAATTAAAACCAAACACTTATCCAGAAAGTATACTAGTGTTTAAAGCTAATGACTCCCTTGGGGGAGACATATCTGTAAGAATTGCCATTGGATTGTCGAACCTGAAACTAATCTATCAAGATGTAACAATGTAAAAAGATCTGAGTGAAAATTCAGTTGCTGGAGAATGGTAAGCAATGGACTTGGAGGAAAGAAGGTTTCAGTTGCAATATAAAAAGTACTGTCAGAAACTAAGTTTTACGGCTACTGTAAGTTTTAGCCACCTAAGCAACAGAACACACTGAGACTTCAAATCTCTACCTCTTATTTTTTTCAAGCAAGTTTCTGAAAGTTCCTCTGTGCTTTCAAATTACCTTCCCTAAACAATAGAAAATAAGAATCACTGCATTGAGAATCCCTGAGAGGACATATATTAACTGGAATTTCTCAGTTACAGAAAAGATTCAAACAGATATTTAGGCAATCATATAAATCACTTTCATCCACAAGAACAGTTTGGTTTATTAGAGAAGAAATTGACACAAGTTTGTATTCGAAGAGGTATGTACAGTGAAAAAGAGTATGGGATCTGGAGTCCAGGGCAGCTGGGCTTAAATCTTGACTCTATCATATATCTCTGTGACCTAGACCTTTGTGAGCCTCAGTTTTCTCAAAAGTAAAAAAAAAAAGGGGGGGGGGGTTGTGGGCAATTACACTGTCCCTGGGCTGTTGCGAAATTTCAATAAATCAACATTTGTGAAGGTACCGGGCTTGATCCCTGCTACATGATAGGCTCTGTTTTCACTTTTGGGTTTTTCTTTTTTTTCCCTACTGCAATAGTTTCTTCCATGAGAAATGGTGTTGAATGCTGACGTAATTTATTTCATTTTTAAAACAGAATCCACATTTTAGAAGTTTTCCCATTATTTCCTCAACCTAGAGGAAAATTTAATTCATTTGGGGACTGAAGGGGTGTTGCCATCCCTTTTCACTTAGCTGTCATTCTCCACTCTGCAGGTAAGTGTTAAAAATCCAGGCACAAAGTCCCCTCAGAAACTGAAAAACAAGCAGCATAACCTTGAAGGGGAGAGGTAAGACAGGCACGCATGTCTATCATATGTACTGCACACACACGTCCTCAAACAACTAGGGCGTTCTAGCTATCTTCACTTTTTCCTTAGATCTTCTTATACCTTTATGTTTTGAACAAAATATGGGGACAGAATATTGTATCATGTGAGTATAGGATATCTAGAGCTGCAACCTTGACATGGATGCACAGTGTGAAATGGTTCAACACACTCTATAGAACGCTGTGCCTTAGAAGGGACTGATAGATATTAAGTTAAAATCAGCAGTGTGTTGTCATGCTAATATTAGTCTCATCAGAGATGCTAACATGCTTGGTCATAAACATGCTCTGCAATTTAATAGCAATAAATATTATATAGTCATTTAACTCCTGAAGAGAATGTGATGATTTTACAGAACTTGATTCTACCTTTCTTCTTTTTTTAAGAGTTAGAATTGTGATTCTCTTTCCTTATAATAAGCTGCTCCCAAATCAAGAGTTGGGTGGGTTTGTACTGTGGATTTAAACATGGGGGATTTTTATACGTAGTATTTATACAGGTTTCCAGTTTTTAAAACTCTTCAGTTTCTTCCTGGTCTAATATTTGTGATGGCAATGTTCTCTACTTGGATCCCAAGTTATTTTCTTGACAGGACTTCCTCTGGATCTGTGGATGTGCTGCTCATTCTAGCCTCATTTGACAGTCTGGTCTCACTGCACCTGGGATGTCTGGCACACACAGCTTTTGGTGACAAGACAATTAAAAAGGGACAGGTAAATAGCATCTCCTTTGTAACTTGGAGCTCCTACAATGCTGTCAGAATGAGCACTTGAAAGTAAGAAGCAAGAGGCTCCAGAATTAATGTGGGAGGAAGTAGGATAGATATGTAACAGAGGAAGATATAAAAAAAAATAAATAAAACAAAAATGGATTATGAGAAGGGAAGAGGGGTGCCTGGGTGACTCAGTCAGTTAGGCATCTGCCTTCAGCTCAGGTCATGATCTCAGGGTCCTGGGATCGACCCCCACATGTGCTCTCCTGCTCAGCATGGGAGTCTGCATCTCCCTATCCCCCTGCCCCTGCTCCTGTGCTCTCTCTCTCTCACTCACTCTCTCAGATAAATAAATAAATAAATAAAATATTTTAAAAAGAGAGAGAGAGGAGGGAAGGAAGGGGCAAATCATAATTTCTGGAACCACAAAAGGAAAGAAAAGAACAATTAAGAACGAACGGTCAAGAAAAGTTATCTAATGCTAGCCTTTCCCTAGGCAAATCGTTTCTGGTTTATTCATCCTTATTTGTTTCTGTTGTTTTTTCAGCAGCCTGTTTTTTAGAAGCAGGAGTGGAACAAGAATGAGCCAAGGTACCAAGGAGGTCCAAATTTCAGAACTGAGATACCATGTTAGGCAGAAGCCATATCGGGCAGCAGGGGCAGGATTCCTTTGCTTCCTTCCTTTAGCTGGGGAAGCATTTAATTAAATATCTTGTTTTATCAAAACCTAGGTAGACCTATGCTGGTTTGCCTGGAGGTAACAGATAAGAAGAAAGAGAGGCCAGACTCCAATAGGTCAGAGTGGGAAAGAGTCTGAGCTAAGGCTGGACAGGGGTAAGGTGTGGAGACATCACACAGAATCTCGGAGTACACATGAAAGTCATTCTTGAGGAGGGCAGTGTCACAAGAGAGTACTATTTTAAGAAGATATGTGAATGGGGTGGAGGATGGTTTGGAAGGAGAGGCCGACTCTGAGGCTGCTGCAGGAAGGCAGGCTCATAGAGCCAGTAAGGGGACTGGACCACAAATGAACTTCTCAACAGTCAGGCTCAGAGGCTAGTTTATGTTCTCTCTCCTAACACTCTCTATAGGAGCAAAGTCGTTTCTGTTTCCTCTGGCAGAATTTCTTCTCCAGACTTCTTCATACTGGGAACTAGTAGATCTCAATCCCTATGGATTATTTAAACATTTATGCCTCTTGGGCAAACAAACCCAAAATAAGAACTCATAAATTCTAAAGCTTTCTTTGAGCATCTTACTACTCCCCAAAGGTGTTATGTGTTTTTTTTAAATTGTCAACTTTAATCATTTTTTCCCATTTTCAATGAATAACTGTACTCTTAATGCTGTTTTTCTACAATTTCCTGCCAACTTCATTTGTTAAATACAAGCCTTATTTTATTTCTTCAGTGTTTTTCTTACAGTTCTCAATCCTCCCTGCTGGTTTTCTGCAGCTACCATAAACTAGTATAATGATCTTTCTTCTTCTTCTTCTTCTCTCCATGTTTTTTTTTTAATTAAAAAAAGTTTTTAAAGATTTTTATTTATTTATTTATTCGACAGAGAGGTCACAAGCAGGCAGAGAGGCAGGCAGAGAGAGGGGAAGCAGGCTCCCCGCTGAGCAGAGAGCCCGATGCAGGGCTCGATCCCAGGACCCTGACATCATGACCTGAGCCGAAGACAGAGGCTTAACCCACTGAGCCACCCAGGCATCCCCTCTCCACGTTTTTAATGAAGAATATTAAGTCAGAACACATAAATAACCGGTTATACACCAGTGACCAGACATTTCAGGAAGCTCCTTTAGGCAACTGTCAGGTTAAATGGCAATGTTCATATAAATCTAAATAAACCCAAGTTATCATTGAGAGCAATCTACACAGTGTCAGGAGAAAAAAGTCCTGCTTCGGTTTGCATTTATATTCCTTTTGAAAAGATTCAGAGAAGGGGCCAGATGTTGAAAAGCAGTCACTAGGGCTCCATGCCCAATTTTATGTGATGCCTATCAGGTCTTTGTTGAATGCCCGGACCAGCTTACTGTCTGAATTCTGACAGTTTGCACCCCTCTCAAGTTGCCGGTGTGGGGAATCACGACGCTCACAGTCAAGCAGATCGAGTCAGTTGATAGGATTCCACTCTCTGACCTTTACCAAGAATACAACAGGGATCAATTATTTTCATTGCCTGGTAAAGTCCAGAGGAGAGCTGGATTGCAAAAGTAGTGGAAAAATAGGATGACGACATGTAAAGTATACGCATAGCGGCAGTGTGCCAGAAAGAAGAGAGGAAGGGTAGGTGGGAGGATGAGGGACAACAGAGAAAATCTTGGGGTGCTGCTGCAGGCCAGCAATGCCAGGTAAGATGCATGGTGATAGATGCTCAGTTCTACTTTGCTTCTGAAAAACCTCCAAATATAAATCTTAAGAACAATGCGGATCAGAGCTTCTTCATTACTTACATTGAACAGTAGCAAGAGTAATTTGGGGTAAAAGAAAAAGGCATCTTTCCAGGTCCCCTTTTGTGGAATAATAAACCAGCAGCCCATGAGTCATTGCTGATTTTTTTTGTTTTTGTTTTTGTTTTGTTTTGTTTTTTTTATCTTTTCAGGGAAGGGCTTATAGACTATAGTATCACATGGTGCTGCATTTTGATGGGGGAATATATGCAAAGCTCAGTCTTGTAGGTGACGTCACCCTGACTGAACACCCTTAGTTGGCCTAAGCCAATGTTTAAAATGTGAATGCCTTACCTACATGGGGTGAGACTTCCTTAGAATACATGGGAATAGCTCTGTTTGTATATCAAATTACACATTGGTTTACTGAAAAAAAAAAAATCATGGGCTCAAAGTGAATTTACTGTTTCATAATTCCTATTTGTAATCATAGCTACTAGCTATTGTCTTTTTACCATATGCCAACCAATGTGCTGAACTTTCTTCACAAGAGAAGAAAACTGAGATATTCAGAAGTCCAGTAATTTGCCCAAGTTCAAATTTAAATAGAGGTTCAAAACAATGCCCAGCTTCTTCGGGAGGTCTTCTCCAGCGGGATGAAGAAGCCCGGCCTCCCACTTGATCAAGAACACGATGACCTCTCCAGAAAACATGGCAACTGTTATCCAGTCAGCAGGGTGGAAGGGTGCTCCCTCTCCAGCCCCAGATCAAAAGGGTGAAGCATGGAACCGTCTGCAGGCTCCTGGGCTTGGCTGCTCTCTGGGGTATCATTGGTTTATGATTTCCAATAACAATCGAATCTCTTGCTCAAAGCATTTTCTAATTGTGTCCCTACCCTGTTACAAAACAAAAGCAAAGACAAATATCTTCTACTATATCTCTCAGTACCCCTGGTACCTTCCTAGAGAATAAAGTTCTGATTATTTTCCCAGGCTCTTCTCCCTCCGTTCTACTTCTGACATCCTGTCTTTGGAGCAGCCACCTGACTGCTTGCTAACAGTCTCTCTGCTCTTGTCTTGATTTTCTCCTTTGCATGGTTGCTTCCTCATTAGTCTATCTCTATGTCTTTTCCTTTTATTTATTTATTTATTTATTTATTTTTAGATTTTATTCATTTATTCAGATAGAGAGAGAGAGAGAGAGAGAGAGAGGGTATGCACACGAGAGTTTGCATGAGAGCGGGGAGGAGCGGAGGGAAAGGGAGAAGCAGGCCCTGGGATCTTGGCCTGAGCCAAAAGCAGGCTCTTAATTCACTGAACCACCCAGGCACCCCTCTATCTTTTTTTCTATCTGCATGTCCCTTGCTAAGCAGCTCAAACGCAGTTAATCTACACTGACGTCCTTCCCTGTGCTCTCACAGAATTCTACCTGAACCTCGTAGCCTTCACATAGCTTTTTTTTTTTTTTTTTTTTTTTTTTTTTTTTTTTTAAAGATTTTACTTATTTACATGAAAGAGCAAGTGAGAGAGAGAGCACGGGCAGGGTGAGCAGAGGCAGAGGGAGAAGCCGGCTCTCCGCTGAGCAGGGAGCCCAGTGTGGGACTGTGTCCTGGGACACTGGGATCATGACCTGAGCTGAAGGCAGACGCTTAATGAAATGAGCTACCCAGGCACCCCTCGCCTTCACATATCTTATAGCACTTTGAATGCTAAGATGACTTCACTTTTGTAGGGACAAGTGTTGTGCTATGTTTGTTTGTCTACTACCTACTATCTAGGAGTGCTTAAAAACCATTAATACAATGAACTCACTTGCTAAGCTCCCATCCTACAGAATCAGATTTAGTTCTACACAGCTTATGGTCACCCAATAAGTATTAGTCAGTTTAAACCTCAACAATCCCATTATTAATGCTTTTATATATTTTCCACCCTCCCATCTGTCCTCTATGAGAAAAAAAAAAAAAAACAGAACGCAAGACAACTATCATAACTCTGACTGAAGTCCCTTAAGTACATTTTGAAATTGAGATTTAAAAAAAAAAATCAAATTCTGAAAAATTATATTACTTATATGGAGGCCTAAGTGCCTTTCAATTCACTTTTTACAAAAGTAATTCAGACTTTCCAATGCCTTCATTAAGTCTCTCTCTCTTTCTTCATTTATAGGTTGGGGCATTATTTTAAAAAAAATATATTTTATTTATTTGTCAGAGAAAGAGAGCACAAGCAAGGGGAGTGGCATGCAGAGGGAGAGGGAGAAGCAGGATCCCTGTTGAGCAGGGAGCCTGATGTGGAACTCGATCCCAGGACCTGGGGACCATGACCTGAGCTTAAGGCCAACACTTAACCTACCAGGCCACCCAGGTGTCCTGGTTGGGACTTTTTTTTTTTAATTGCTCTTTTATCTTGGCATCTATTATCCTTTTAGACTCACAAAGCCCGTCTCATCATTTGGTTCTGGGAATAAATATCTAGTGTCTTATGGCTTCTCAAAACAGTGGGTGGGTTTCCACATAAGCCTCTTCTTAAATCAGATGTTCCCATCCTGATATTCATCCCCTTTGCCAAATGATTCTCATTTGGCACTCTTTCTCCTGAGAAAACTGGGTGGGAGGTAGAAGCGAGACTCTTTGGGGGTTTGAGAAAGGACCGATTTCCCAGCTAAGCTCTGGGTACACAGGGAGGGCCTTTTGGCAGAAGCACAACGTGAGCCACACTCTTCTCTTTGTGAGCCGTGCACACTAGTCAGTGAACTATGGGAGATCCCCCTACTGAGGCTTGCCTCTTTCCCCCTCCCGCGACTACATCTGAATTAGGATGCCCATGAATTCTTAAGGAAGCTAGCTTCGCCTGTCACCAGGGAATTTACCTTTTCCTCCAGGGATTGGATATGCTGCACCAAATTTAATAAATTTCATTCTTTGTCATAGCTATCCATTGTGGAGTTTCAATTGGCACCCAACACAGAGTAAGGCTTTCTATTTGCCTTAGAGCGGATTCTTTCGAAATGAACCCTTCTCAATGGCCTCACTTTTATCTAATCCCTCCGGACCTTGGCAGGACAGGCTGTGCTCTGATCCAGAGCAGTTCTGGAGGTACCATGGGGGTTCGTGTCTGGGAGCACCTGGAGCGCCGTGGGCTGAGGCGCACAGGCGCAGATGGGCAGCAGGCCCTCTGCAGTGGTGGGGACCCTCCCCACACACCGGGGCCGGGCCTCTGGGGTTGGCAAAGAGAGAAGCAGCTGCTTTACCCTGGGGTGCGGCTCTTCTCGGCTATGTTTCCAGAAGCAGCAGATACAGTCCCACTGGCTGCCAAATTGTGTAAGGCAATCCCACACTGCCAAAGGGGTCCTTCTTCTAGCTTCCCATTTATTCTATTGACTGTTTCCTGAAAAGTGAGTACAAGTGCTAATGTTCCATGAATCAGTATCTGTGTCTGAAAATAGGCTCCAATTTCCCTAATAAATACGTGTAAGAGTCTGGCCGTATATCCCTGTTGGACCCACTGTGTGGGCAGAGCATGCTGTTTTCGCCTCTGTTTCAGAGCACATCCGAGCAGCAGAAAAGCAGCCATATAGAAGGCCTGAATCAGAAAACACGCTCCAGTGGAAATGTATGCTCTAAATTACCAAACCAAGTTGTTCCTTGGTCTGTGGCTTAATTAAATGCTGCGAGGCTGACTGAATTGCTTAGTTCTCCAGGTAGCATTGTCCTTTTGACTAAGCTTTCCTACTAATTAATTGGCGTGCTGCTGTATTTTCAGGAGGGGATTCTAAAAGACTGGTTACTAGGACATTTCAGTTTGATAGAAAGGAGATCCCACTGAGACTCTGTTTCCTGTTACAGAAAACTTGGTGGTTTTTTTTTTTTTTCTCTTTTTCCCATTATGTTTCTTATACATTTTGTTTTTCTGAAGTTACATGAGTGTACAATTTTCTTTTGCCATAGAAGCCTACCTGTGGTCTTGGCCATTTGGAGACACTGGATACCTTTGTCTTTGAGAACTACATCAGATACTTATTGTATGCCAGTCAATACACTTGGTTCTTGAGATTAGAGGCACTGGTTAAAACCTGTTCTCTGTCCCCAAGAATGTGAAACAAAGCCTAGGGTGGCACTTCATGTGTACCAGGCACTCTTTTACATGCTTTACACATATTAACTCTTTTTTTTTTTTTTAAGATTTTATTTATTTGACAGAGAGTGAGAGCAAGCACAAGCAGGAGATTGGCAGGCAGAGTGAGAAGCAGGCTCCCCGCTGAGCAGGGAGGCTGACACAGGACTCGATCCCAGGACCCCAGGATCACGACCCAAGTGGAAGGCAGATGCTTAAACCAACGGAGCGACCCAAGTGCCCCTACTCACTTGATCTTCACAACACTCATGTAAAGTAGGTGTTATTCTTCTCAATATATATAAAAAGTAATTGGGATGCAGAGAGGTTGAAACACTTGCCCAAGGTCACACAGCTAAGCAGTGATAGAGATGGGCAAGGAAGCTGGCAGGCTGAGGCCCAGGTCCTTGGTTTTCATCATGATACCACCTCAGAGGAAGACGCAGACCAGAGATAAACACACGACACCACCATTGGTTGCATGGCAGGGGTCGCAGGGGTCGAGCTACAACAACACCGCCATTGGTTGCAGGCAGGGGTCGAGCTACAAATGGGAGGTGGGGCAATGCTACCTGGTGAGTTCAGGGAAAGCACTGAGATCTGTTAAGGTGAAATGTTCTGTGGTTTTGTCCAGTGAGATCCACAGGCCATCTCACCTTGTTCTTCTGTTGTAACCCAGAATATTTTTCTGCTTCAGCAGAATAGAGAGCAAAAGTAAAAATCAGGAACATGTATTTTTAAAAGTCCCACTATTTTGCCCTTCCTCCCGGCTCTGGCTGTCAGCTCTCCTCTGCAGAATGCATCTCCTGACGATTACTGGGGAGCCTGTCCAGGAACCAGGAGCACAGATGCCCCACAACTGTGGGAAGCCGATAACTACAGCAGCTGACAGCAGTAAGAGGCTTTTCTCTAATATAGTTTTTTCCTCCTTGGAGGTTTGTTGGAGAGACAAGATACAAAGAGACAGTAGTGGCTGCCTAGTATAAAAAGACGAAAGGGAAAGATGGTTTCAGTTTAATGCACATGAACAGGACCTTCCCATCCTCCTATTAACCCCTCCTTAGTTTCTAGGCAAAGGAAATGTTGGAGGAGAGGTCATCAAGAGGACATGACCACCAGCTGACCTGTGAGCTGGACCCTGGCAATCAGGGTCTTCTCACTCCCTCCCCTGTCCTTGGACCCTGTGATCCACTTCCCTACCCCATCCTCAGAGGCTGCCCCAAGGATACAGCCTTGAGATAGAAATGTGGTCTTGAGCTCTCTGGACAGTATACGTGACTGAGCCTGGTTAAGGTCTCTGTATAAACATTTAAAATGTGGCGGGCAGATGCAGAGATCTACTTGTCTTGCCGCTGCCCAAGACAAGCCTCATAAGCCAGTTCCCTTGCTCATTAAACTTGCCACCTAACAATCTGGATTCGTTTGCCTCTTTCCTCATTCTCTCCTTTGCCCTCTGTGTACGGGGCCAGTATGGAAACCAACCATCGTCTAGTCAGCCAGGGGAGGGAAGAAATGGATCCTAGGAAAGAGGCATATGAGAGGGAAATCCCACACTGGCCATGGCCCTCTATGAGGGGGAGGTAGGCATATGTCAGATGCTTGAGGATGGCCACATAAATATGGGGATGCCCTGAAAATGCAGGCTGTCTCGTGCGCTTGTTTGAGGAACTGTGCATCAAGCACTGCGGCAAAGAAGAGAGAAATGCACACCTGCCGCAGGGGGCTGGCGTCTGTGGACGGCTCAACTGGACACAGAGGCTCAACTAGAGGCTCAAGTTAGAAAGTGAGAAGTGCGAAGACTAAAGAAGGACGTGTAGACGTCCACTACTCTGCTGGCTTTGGGGCTAGCAGACAAAGTGGGAGAGCAGGATGATGGAAGACCTTAGTGTGTCATTTGGCAAACCTAGGAAAGAACAGATTGTCTTGGACTATGGCCCAAATGGTTGTGACGACCTGATTGGGATGAAAAGAGGTGAAATCCCTAAAAAACAGTGATGAAAATGAGGAGAAGGGTGTTGTGGTGATTTGATGAGGAAATGGACAGAGTGGACAGAGAGGAAATGGACAGGAAATGGACAGAGTGCCCCATGACCGATTTCCCTTTGTATAGGGAATACAAAGGAAAACTGGAAACAGCAAACACCCAAGACTTCGTTTTCTTTTTTAAAGATCTTATTTATCTGGCGGAGAGAGAGAGCGAGTGAGTGAGAGAGAGCACAAATGGGGAGTAGCAGGCAGAAGGAGAGGGAGAAGGCTCCCCACTGAGCAGGGTGCCCCATGCAGGGCTCGATTCCAGAACCCTGGGATCGTGACCTGAGCCATACAGGCAACCCTGCCCCCACCAAACTTCTGATAAGAGAGAAATACACCCTGAAACCCCTAAGAGAAACCTTGCATTCTTTCTCCATCCCTTGAAATTATAAATCTTATCACGTCTTGAAAATGTAGCACTCTAGGAGATAACCAAAACACTGCCTAGAGGGACTGAAGTAAACAAAAGGAGGAGGAAAGAGGTTTTTTAAATACAGACTGCTGGAGAAACTCCCTTGCTCCCAAATCTAGTCCCTAGTCTCCATAAGGCTACTCATTAAGGGCTACAGTTTGGGAATGAAAGCTATCGGTCTGTTTGTATATGTCAGTGTGCTTATGTGTGTAATGTTCTGCCTCTGCTAGAGGGTATTGTGAAAATTGATTCGTAAAGGAGTTAAGGTCCCCCCCCTCCAACCGCGACCCCCCCGTCCCGCCCACCACAAAACTGCTAGAAATAAGGATGAAAGAAAATGACTGTCTACAAAGAGTGGGTAAGGAAAACAGAATGTTTTCTTTGGTGGGGGGATAAGGAAAGACATGAGGGACATGTTTTGTTTTAAAGAGAAAAAAAGAAAGTAATTTTGTTCTAAAATAAAATGATTGTTCTTAGATTAAAAAAAAAAGACAGAACAAAAGCTAAGTGGATATAGAAAATTGCAGGTTTGTGAAAAAGAAATAATGAGAAAGTCATTTATATGTAGCCAAGCTAAGATTAAAATGGATTTAAGTTAAAAAGAAAAAAAGAAGAATTTTAATATCGAAGGTACAATGGTACAAAATTAGAATTTGGTTTTCTTTCAGTTAAAAGGACAAAGTTTTCTTAGATTATTGGTCTGCTCTTAAAAAACAGCAACCAAAATTTCTTTACCTTTAATATAATCTGCCTAGAAAATAACAATTCTGTTTTATCTTTATCAAGTCTTTGATTACTTACAGAAACTGATTCTCTATTAAAAGCACTAGTGTTTTTACACCTGTGCAACTTTGTGTATATGTTCAATTTCATGGGAAACACTATCAAATAAGAAGTGATGCTCAACCTTTTTAGAGGCTATTTATAGGAAATTCCTGAAAAAATCTGATCCGTCCTGATATAACGTTGTAATTTTAAACAAATCACCAAACTCCCTTGTCGACTGCACTGTAATGACCTTTTATCAGACAATTACTGTTTTACTCTGATGCTTTTGCAAAACTCTTCCTAGAGAAAGCCTTCATCTTCAAGGAGATTCCTGGAAACTACTGACGAATACAGGTGTTTGCTAACTAAAATCACCGAACCGAGTAAGAATGAATTCCACGAAATGACAACGAGAGCTGTCCCTGTTTCCCCCACTCTGTGAAACAGGCTCATCACATTGATGATTTAAGGTTAACAGGTGAAGACTTGCCTACACTGCAGAACACTTTGCAGGCTTTGCTGGAATATCTGCGAGGGAAAATACAGACAGAGAACCCACGGAACACTGAAGGTTTTATGGCACCACCATAGAGTTCCGGCAGTCATCAGGTCAGGTAAGGCATGTCTTATCCCAATGCTATGACTGTAAGATACAAGCCCAGCCAACCCTTAAGAACATGAAAGAGAAACAGCCTTTGCTGGTATTTGGGGGTTTGGGAGGATTTTGAGTCCCCACCTGGCACAGTGCTTCCATCCCCTTCTCTGCCTGGTAAGGAAAAGGCACACGTGGGTCAGGGTATCAGAGTAGCAAGCCACCTTTGAGAAGACAAAAGTACTGGTGATGCCTATTAAAGCTCTGGGCATCTCTCAAGCAAGACTACCGTTTAAAAAGGGAGTTGTGTCTGTGACTCCTGAAAATATGGGTTCAGTGCTCTGATAAAAACAACAGAAGGAAAGAGTTACCACTAGGATTTGGGTCCCATCTCTGGAAGGGGGCAGAAACCTCATAGCCCTCCTAGAGAAATCTATATCCCCTCGTAGAGCAACAGTTCCTAGCCATGTACACAGAGCCGTCTGGAAGGAGCAAACCGCAGCAGCCAGTGGGCTGAGTTCAGAGCTGGGCTGGTGATGGCTGAGAGCCCTAGCCCTGTTAATCCTCTGCAGTGACAGCTGGGCCGTTCTACAGAGGTTAACTTACGGCATGGACATTATGAAGTCAAGGGATGGATGATCCTGAGTGGGTCCTGGTGGGGTCAAGATCTATAGGGGATATTTGGGCTTGCTTGCAAGAGCCTGAGGCAGTCCTCCTGGTTTTCCACATCCCTCCTCGGGGGGCACTGACACCCCCTTGGCAATCTGGAAGTGGCTGCACTATCCTGGGTACAAGCCCTAGCCACTGGCCAGCCCTTCAGGAGATGCAGTCATAGCTCGTTTTATTGAACTTCATAGACACTGGGGTTTTTTTGTTTTGTTTTGTTTTTGTTTTTGTTTTTACTAATTGAAGGTTCAAGACTTCAGGCATGGAGGAAATAACTACAGATGTGGTGGAAACAGCAAGAGAACTTGAATTAGAAGTGGAGTCTGAAGATGGGACTGAATTGCTACTATCTCTTGATCAAACTTGAACAGATGAGCACTTGCTTCTTATGGATGAGCAAAGAGAGTGGTTTCTGGAGATGCAATCTACTGCTGGTGAAGATGCGGGGAAGATTGTTGAGATGACAAGGGATTTAGAATATTGCATAAACTTCCTTGATAAAGCAGCAACAGAGTTGGAGAGGACTGACTCCAATTTTGAAAGAAGTTCTGTTATGGATGAAATGCCATCAAACAGCATAACACACTATAGAGAAATCCTTCATGAAAGACGGGTCAATCGATGCAGAAAGCTTCATCATTGTCTTATCTTAAGAAATTGCCACAGTCACCCCAGCCTTCAGCAGCCTCCACCCCAATCCATCTGCAGCCATCAACACGGACAAAAAAAGCTTCTACCAGCAAAAAGTTTCCAACCCACTGAAAGCTCAGAAGATGGTTAGCATTTTTTTTTTTTTAGCAATAAGCTAAATTAATTAACGTATATACATTATACGTTAATTAACGTATATACATAATTAACGTATATACATTGTTTTTTTAGATATAATGCTACTGCACATTTAATAGACTACAGAAGAGTGTTAACGTAATTTCTACATGCAGTGGGAAACCAAAAACTCTGATTTGACTAGCTTTATTGCAATACTCACTTTCCTGCAGTGGCCTGGAGCCAGACCTGCAGTATCTCTGAGGTGTGCCTGTAGAATAGGTCGGGTGCGTGTGAAGAGCGGCCATTGTTGCACCTGGATGAGATGGCATCTTGCCAAAGATGTCAGATTGTCCTTGAAATCTAGTGACGTGGTTAATGCAGTGCCAGCGTGTCCTGTGTGTTCTCAACAATGCCCAAGGCAACTGCCAAAGGAGCCTGGGGCCATTTACCAGAGTTTTCAACTGGTAAAGCATTGGTAAATGGATTATTTCAGCTCCTTCCCTCTGAGTGAGGGTTCTAAATACACCCTGGTGTGTGTGAACACTGTCTAACCCAACCCAGGATTTCCGGTCACCACACAAATCAGGCCGTGACCATCAGGAAATTAAAGAAGCTGAGTACCATGTAAACATACCCTCATCAACTAGACAACGATCAAAGGTCATAGTATGCAAGACTGGGCCAAAAAAAAAAAAAAGTCCTACAGGACATTAAATGGAGGTTTCAATCTCCCCTATAACCCACAAACATGGTTGGTAAAAAAAGAAAACTGGAATATTAAAACAGATTAAATTACTAATAGGTAAAATGACCTTGGCTGGGTGGACTAAAGTATTGGTCCAAGATTTCATACATTTATTTGAATGATCAACCAGCCAGTCCTGTTGCTGTGCAGGCTACACCGGGGACCACAGCCAAGGCACCCAGTGCCATAAAGGTATGGAAGTCGAGGGAAACATTGCCTTGACCCTCACCATGGATCACTATGTGTGCTGTTGAGAACAGCAAGCCGCGTCACGCCCGTGAAAGGCATGACCTACTGGAATTTGCAATGAGATGTCCCAGCAGGACGGAGGAGTACTTTGTACCCATGGGCGTAGGGCATCTACTCAGTCTCCACTGGGATCCTATTGTCCTGCTGCAAGCCACACCTACTAAAACTCTACCTGGCATGGAACACACCCCATTGGAAGAGGGGAAAGATAGGAATTCTGGTCTGCTATGTCTTGCTAGGAGTCCATCTCCTTACTCCTGACACTACTGTCTCACCTGGTCAACACGTACAGTATCCCACCCAGGCCAAATTCCCAAAACTGCCAAATTCCCTCTCCTCGAGGCCGGGGGGAACATTCCGTATTCCACTGGTACAATCCTTAGGGAAATCATTACATCACCATCTTTGTTCCCTCCACGGCCTGGAGGATGTTATAACACACACATAAGCCCTACTAAATCCACCAAACAAGTTTAAATATTAGCCAGCAAAGCCTGCCTTTACTGAGCACTGAACACTGAAGTATCTCTAATGAGTAAAGCTGCCTTCCAAAATAAATGGTCTCAGATATTATCACCATCTCTCAAGGAGTCACTTGTGTCTTTATCCAAACAGAATGCTGTATGTTCATACCTCATGAATCTATTAATGTGCCATCTTTATTAAATCACACGAGGACACAAGTAAATGCCCCATGTGATCTAACCAAGCTTAGGAATCTTAATAACTCAGTGAGTGGTTTGGATCATGGGGCTCTTAGTGGAAAAAAAATTATTACTGATTTGGGAAATCATTGCTTTAATCTGTGTTTTCTCTTGCATGCACCTGTACTGTTGCTCTGGCCTCTGCCTACAGTGCAGCCAGAGAGCCACCAAAGGAGCCACCACTATGCTAGTGGAATCCTTTGCTGACCACCCAGTGTACACCGCAAAAAAGGGGACGCAAAAGATTATAATAGCAGGTTATGAGAAATAAAATGTTGGGGTGGGCCATCAAGAAGACGTGACCACCTGTTGACCAGTGAGCTGGACTCCAGCAATCAGAAGCTCTTCTCTCCTGCCCCTGTCCCTGGAATGTGGGTTCTGTTTGCCTTCCCTGCTCCCAGAAGATGCCCCTAGGCTACAGCCTTGAAATAGAAATGTGGCATCGAATTTACGACGACATGGATGGAACTAGAGGGTATTATGCTTAGCGAAAGAAGTCAATCAGAGAAAGACAATTATCATATGATCTCCCTGATATGAGGAAACTAAGAGGCAACATGGGGAGTTTAGGGGGTAGGAAAGGAATAAATGAAACAAGATGGGGTCGGGAGCGAGACAAACCATAAGAGACTCTTAATCTCACAAAACAAACTGAGGGTTGCCAGGGGTAGGTGGGTAGGGAGAGGGTGGCTTGGTTATGGACATTGGGGAATGTATGTGATATGATGTGAAGTGTAAACCTGGCAATTCACAGACCTGTACTCCTGGGGCTAATAATACATTATATGTTAATAAAAAATTTTTTTTAATTAAAAAAAAAAAGAAATGTGGCATCAAGACCATCTGGAAGGTATACATGACTGAACCTGGTTAAGGTTGCTCTATAAACTTTTAAGATTCTGGCAGGTGGGTGCAGAGATCTACTTGACTTGTGGCCACAAAACAAGTCTTGTAAGTAACTTCCCTTGCTTTTTAAACCTGCCATGTGAGGGGACCTGGGGGGCTCAGTCAGTTAAGCACCCACCTGTGGCTCAAGTTATGATCTCAGGGCCCTGGGATTGAGGCCCTAACCAGGCTCCCTGCTTAGCAGGGATCTGCTTCTCTCTCATCCTCTGTGCTCTCTCTCTCCAAAGTAAACAAATTAAATCGTTAAAGAAGAAAAAAACCCTGCCATTTGCCATTATGGAGTGGTGTGTCTCTTTCTCTGGTCTCTCCCTGCCCTTTGTTTATGGGGCCAGTTTGTGAACCAATGGGAAAAACTCAACATCCCTTCTCAAGAAGGCTGGGTTCTATAAACAGACATCAAGATTTTACTCTTTGGCCAAAAGAGGTCCACATTTTAATTGAATTGTTTATGGTACTATTAACCTTGAAATTGGTAATGTCAGGATGAAGCGTATTTCTCAAAAATTTCAAAATTAGTCTTTCTGGGATATGTAAAAATGTATATAGAATTAATACATGATAGATCAGAATCAGAGTCAATTTTTAAATGTAGGTGAGAAAACATTTAAGAACTGCTAGAAAAATAAATACATTATGTATACACACACACACACACACACACAAACAGCTAGAAAAATAAATACACCCTATAAATATAGGATGTATGTTTACATATATATACACACATATATATAAAAGTGCGTGTGCGTGTATAATTTTTTTTTTTTGAACTGCCAAGTGAGATATCAAGGAAAACAGGATGGGAAGTAATAAGTGAATTCTTAGAACAGAATTCTTGTTATAGGGCTGTGAAATCAGGACATTAAAACCTTCTTTTTCTTTTCTAAGAATTCCTTAGTTCTGAATGTGATTTAAATGTGATATTATTGATAGCTTAAATACTGGGAGCAGTTTTCTCTATGCCAGGGCCTGCTATGTATTTTATATATATTTCACATTATCTTTAATCCTTAAACAACCCTCTAAGACAGACAGTATTATTACTCTCATTTTATAGATGAGGAAACTGAGGTCAAATCTGAGTAGAAAAGCAAGAGACATAAGAAGTTGAACTGGGAGACCGATATTTTCAGCAGGACACTGATTTGTTTCTGCAGCACACAATAAATAAGTGTTTACTAATTTTTTGTAAACCTGGTTGCCATATCTTAAGTGCTACACATGCTGGAGGTTTAACAGAGAATTTGTTGACTTTAATTAATTAGTCATCACTGTTATTTAGCAAAAAACAAATTGGGCAAAGTGAAGAGAGATACAAGTTATCACACAATGGGAGGAAAATATATTTATGAGCTCATAGGAGAATTCTAATATCTCAATTGTTATACCAAATTAATTCATCACTAATATACTACTGCTGTGCAACATCAAGAATTTATCAAAATTCACTCAATTAAAACCTGTGAGGATTAACCTCTTTTTAAAATGCCTTGATGAAATGAGGGCAAAGTTACAGCAAAGTGTTTCTTGCTTTTTCATAAAAGCAAGTGATCATAATGCATAAATATTTTTACTGTATTAATAGATTAAAACCCTTTTTCCAGGATGCTACACTATATAGAAGAACTAGCCACTTTTTTTCCCCCACTGTGTCTCTATGGCACATCGACATTAGAATTCTGTGAAAGTGGTTATGAATTTTGTATCTCAAGACCCTATTCTTTGAAGAGAGAAATAAACAAAATCATCTTTTCCCTGAAAGACATGTTCATAAAGCATCATTAAGAAAAAAAGACACCTTGGTGTCAACTACACTCGAATTTAAAAAATTAGAAAATAGACACTTTGTATGCGAAATGTAGCACAATTCTTTCCAAGGACAGACCACTATTCTTAGTATACGATGCAACCTTTAAGGAGCAATAACATCAAATCCTTGCCACGTGCAATACAGTTCTAAGCACTTCACTTATGTTATCTCTATCCCTTACATCAACACGATGGGGGGAGCACTCTTATCACCACCTCCATTTATTTTACAGATTCTGAAGCTAAAGCCAGAGTGACAAAATAACTTTCCCAAGGTCTCAGAGTAAGTGGTGTCGCCAGGAAGCCATACTCCTGGTCTTGTGATCTCAGCCATCATTTCTTCTATTTCCTGATGCTGGTGATGACGATGATGATAATGGGGAGCGAGAGGTGCTTTAGTTCTCTAGAGATTATTAGTAGAAGATCACAAATCTAAAATGCTACTAATGATGCTACCTGAACTTGCTACTGTGGCAACTTACGCGAGGGCAGCTGTAAACCCCGTTGAAACGCGACGCCAAGGCTTACACTTACAAACCCGCAGGTCCTGCTTGAGCTGTGCCAGTCCTGTGACTGCTAGACGCAATCTGGTGCCTTGACTTTACCAGTGTACCAAATGTGTTTATGCTGGATCTTATAAAATGCAAGACAACGGGCTACTCTGCTCAGGAAAGGCAGTGACTGGTAGAACAGTGTTATAAAAATCCATTTTTAGGTGAATGCGTGGAGCGGGGGTTTGAGATTGTAATAACGATTCTGCGTTCCTAAAGCACCCTACAGATAAGGAGTGTCCATGGGTCTGGAAGGTCTTCGAGCTGACCATACGAAGGAAAAACGAGTGGAAGAAGCTGAATCGCACCCTCTGCATCTTGTCAGGTTACTCCTTCTCAGAAGACAATTCTTCTCCCCTAGATCCTCCTCTGGTGGCTGATGAAAAGATCTTGGGATGCCCCTTCTGGGCCCCAGAAGAAGAGTGGTTAAAACTAGAAGCCCTACACATAATATTATATATGTTTATTGACAAAACAAATCTTTGACAGGAATTTATTTGATCATCTTTCTCATACAGGGACTTCCTTTTTCCCTACCTGCCTTGGGGCATTTTTTATTTTAGCTTGATTCTGATTTAGAATGACTTATGCTTGAGAGATTGTTTATTTGCTTCCTTTTCAAAACTCGTTTCCATGTCCCCTGACTGCAGTCTGAATTCATAAGATTACTGATTTTAATTTCTCCTCTTCCATTTGCCCCTTTGTTAATATCTCGATAGTGTTATTTGTGACTGTAATTAAAGTGGTTCTCACTTTCCTCTTCCTGTTGACATCCAGTCCCTCTCCCTAAGTATAAATGAAGATACTTCACAGAAATAGGGTAGATATACCAGATGCTATAGAAATCCAGGAGAGTCCTGTCTGTAACTTATCATTATTGTTTTCTACAACCTTGTCCATATTTTTTACCTTATGGGGAAGCCCAGTGTCTATGCCAAATTTTAATGAAGTAAGATTTTATTACTAATATCATTTAATACCATGCAAAGAACCACAACTAATATTTAATTACCATGAGGATGCTGCAATTAAAGTGGAAAGAAAAAATGGCTAGGACTTACTTGGATTTGGTGAAATGACATAGGAAAAAAAAAAGGCAGCTTTATAGCATATGTATTTTAATATATTGTTTTCTTATTTTTTGAAGGAGTCTCTTTTCCCCCCAGAAAGTACTGGCTTTAAACTCAGGAGAAATTGTTCCATCAACCTCAAAATACTTAGACATCATCATAAATATTCTCTTATAATCACATGTGCTGAGAAACTATCTACAGGTCTACTGAATTTTGTAGAATTATACCTAGTCCTGAGCATTATTTAATTTATAATCATTTTTATCTTAAGGGTCTTCCTTAGCCAAAATCTAACAAAAAGCAATGCAGGAATGGATCATTTCATGTATTTTATAGGAAAAGTTCTTCTTAATATGTTCAACAGTAGCATCTGGACCATATCTAACATAATCACAGTTATTGCCCACCCTCCTCCTGCCCCACCCCCCCAAAAAAGTGAAGTTAAAAAAAAAAGCCTTGCGTAGAGGCTAGAGTTGGGGTTTCTAGGCCAACAAGTTATTATAATTCCTAAACAGTAATATTTCTTCCATCCTTGCTCCCTTCCTAGTTTTCAATTTCTAAAAAACCAAAGTCTAGACTCATGAGCACTTTTTCCTCAAGAATTTCAGTGGATGAAGAAACTATAAGGTAATGACCACTCAAGCTCTGAAAGCACCTTTGGAGTTTCACAAAAGAAGTTCACCCTATTCAACATAGTGCCGTGTGGGATTCTGGGAGGAGGCAACATTAGCTCGCAACACACCTGGCCTCCCAAGCCCACACTGTAGAACTGGGAAGCTCCTCCTCGTAAATCTAAGAGATCCCAAACTGTTCACTTTAAGTCTTTCTCCTCTATCTTTCCCAGTCAAGAAAAACAGATCTTCTCTATACTAGTGAGGACTAGGTAAGAATTAATCATATAGTCCACCAAATGAAGAATGCTAAATTGGGGATAAGATAGGCTGCAGAGGGGCGCCTGGGTGGCTCAGTGGGTTAAAGCCTCTGCCTTCGGCTCAGGTCATGATCTCAGGGTCCCAGGATCGAGCCCCACTTCAGGCTCTCTGTTCAGCGGGGAGCCTGCTTCCTCCTCTCTCTCTCTGCCTGCCTCTCTGCCTACTTGTGATCTGTCTGTCAAATAAATAAATAAAATCTTAAAAAAAAAAAAAAAGATGTGCTGTGGAACATGAGCAGTAACATTGGTCCATTAGTTTCTTTCCCTGACCAAGGATCTCATTGGCGTTTTAGTCCTGCTCTGTCCAGAGCCTCCTTTAGTCAGAAGAAGATGCCAAGAGAGGATTTAAGGAGGATTTTAAGCACCCTTCTGCTGCCTGATTGACTTCTTTAAGAGCTCAGCCTCATCTGTCCAACTGGATTTAACTTTCTATTTTGGCTAGAATAAAAAAAAAAAAGAAAGAAAGAAAGAAAGAAAAAAGAAACACAACTAGCAACACGAAAGACCATCTCTTTCTCGAACATGTTATTTCCCACACTGCGGCACGCTGCTTCTATAATGAACTCTACAGTTCTTTGTTTCTTGGCATGAACACTGCAAGTCAGGTAAAAATGTTTAGCTGTGTGTGACCCAGGAATTGAAGAGGAAAACGCACAAAATTGGTTTGGCTTAGAACCTAAGCGTTTACCCAGAGGTGAAAGGTTTGTGTACCAGCATAGCAAACATTGATTTTTGTTTTTTCCTTCTCAGACATTTTAAAATGCAACTTGGAACTACAACTACTTCAGTGTATGGGTAATCTTTTCTTTTCATCTCCTCGAACTTGTTTTGCTCAAAATGCCCATTTCAGGTCCTTCTAGGTTAAATGGAGATTTGTTGACCCGGGATGTCTCTATTCACATTTTTACCCCACCTCTTAAAGTTATCTGCCACTACCACACCCCAGCACCAATTTCAATATACACAGCTTAATTTCCAGAGCTGTCTTTTCTATTTCAATTCAATGCATTAGCTATATTTTAGGTAGCTGGAGACTGATGAGAATTTATCCCCAGTATCACCTTGTTTTCCATAGTCATAGTTCGTCTGATAAAGGGAAAAGTCCAGGAGACCACAGGCACCCCCCTCCATCACCAGCAGAAACACACTGCATCTGAAATCTTTGTGAGCATTCCACAACTACTCAAGGTCGTCTTGGTGTTTTCCTCAGCATTAGTGGTTTTATAGTCACATAAAGAAAGTTGAAAGCTGCCACATTATTTTTAAGTGTTTAACATGTAAACATTCTTAAAACAGATCGAAAAAGAAAATGATAAAAACCAAGGAGAGGATTTTTTTAAATTGTTACAGTTCTTAACCCTCATCCACTATCTTCTACACACCTGTCCTATTTTCAAAATCTTGAGTACTACAGACAGCCAACACAAAGGATTTCCACATTTATAATAAAATGGAACTAAGTTTTCCATTTTTCTAGATTGCGTGCATTTATTTTTTTTTAAATCATGCTGTAAATAGTCAATAAAATTGCTCTTCTTGGTAGTCTTTTTTTCAAGAAAACTGAGTATGATAAACGGATTTTCATACATTCCCATATGCAAGCATGAACTTCAAATAGCAGAGCCCAACTAAATCAATACTCACAGAAGTAAATTTTTACAGAAAATAGTTATTTTAAAAATGGCAATAAAGCAAATAGTTATCAAGATTCTAGAATAGAGGGGAGACATCAAACATATGGAATGATTTAAAAACAATTTATTGTGGGCCCAGATCTTCTTCTCCCTGTGCAAACTGTACCCCTCTCCCACCCGGTTCCAGATCTTATTAGATGCAGGGAAACAGGTGAGAGTGCTGGTCTGATGTCAAATCTTTTCTCTTCCTCTGGCCCCTAAAGTCACCAGTGCCTTTATAGCTACTCTACCTATGAGCTCATCTCTCACCTGCCTGTAACCGAGTTTCACTTTACTTCCCTGTTTCTAGGCTCTCCTCATCCTACTTCATCCTGCACACTGCAGCCAAACTTTATGTAAGTACCATTCTCTTTCAACATCATGCCCATGCCATTTGAGGCCCATCTCAATCCAGCTCCAGCTCCCCTCCTTTCTATCCAGATATGCTCTGTGTTGTAATTGCACTGCCTCACTGTCCACTCATTCTGTTTTTCTTCTTGGCAAAGATATAAATAGATTTCCTATTTATATGTCAACTCTTTCCAATTCCATGTCCTCCATGGAGCTTTTCCTAATTTCTCCTTTCCTTTCTTACATTTGCTGTGCAGAATTATTGCCTGACTTCTCTCTTGAGCTAGACAATAACCACACTGTGTCCTAATTATCTGCTGACCTGCCTGTTGCCTCCAGGGCAGGGACTGAAACCCATTTGTCTCTGTGCCCCTAGCACCTGAAAGAAATGAAAGCTACAACAGTGTATCTCAGAACATATTTCAAATCCAGATGGGAATTTCTATAACTATTTTGAACAAAAATTTTTTGGGGGAACCAATTTTCCTATATGTACCCATCAGTCAGGATGTATGTGTGTGCATATGCATGTGTGTACATGGTTGCCTTTCCTGTTTCACATCATTTAAAAAATTTCACTGTGGACTCTGAGAAACAAACTGAGGGTTTTGGAGGGGTGGGGGGGTGGGGGGTTGGGTGAGCCTGGTGGTGGGTATTATGGAGGGCACGGATTGCATGGTGCACTGGGTGCGGTGCATAAACAACGAATTCTGGAACACTGAAAAGAAATTAAAAAATAGTTATAAAAAATTTCTATTCTTAATTGTTTTTATTCTTAATTTGCTTGGGATTTTTTTGTATGTGAACTACTTTTTACCTTTCAGGTAAGTACAGACCTATGTTATACACAGCAATAAGAACAATGCTTTTGTGATTTTTGTGAATAAGCTAGAAAAAATTCAGGTGTTCTTAATACTCCATACTTCCTAAGTTAGGAATGAATTCATATTTAAGAAAGCAAAAACCAAATAACAAAGCTAAAACAAAAAGTCTTTCTGATTATCAGTCTGAAATCTTAATTATAATATTCCATCCTGTTATTGGAAGGATAGGTGTTTTGCATTTGCACGAGCTTTCAAGAGCAAGTGAGAGAGCAAGGGACAAGGGAGAAGAAGAAGAAGAAGAGAGAAAGGCGTTTATATTTCTGAGCTGAAACAAGCTGAATATGTTTTACATGATATGTTGGCTTTAAAGAGAAAACTAAAATTCAGGATAAAATGCTCCATAAGTAGGGAAGCTTGATGCTTTCTTGTTGATCTACATAGAACTCAAAATATTACTTATACAAATGAATCAGGATGAGTGCATTTAAAAGAAAATTTAGTTTTGGACCTCAGGGGTAAAAATATTGGATTAATCTTAATCTCTGGTGTGTGAAATGCACAGACTGATCTATCTATACATAGCTCTCTATTTTCATTCATTCATCCACTCATTCATTGATATATTAATAATGTAACATACCATGACTCAACCACCCAACACAAAAGATAGAACCTTGAAAATACTCTATACACAACCATCTGGTCCTCTCAATCTTCTGGACTCTCTCAACTTACAGTGACCCAATCCAAACACTGTCTTAACTGTCATCCATTTTCCTTATCAGTTTATTTCATATTTACATGTTCTCACTTTTAATTCCTCCTATGGGAAAGGAGGAATTATCATTCTAGTTTTTACTAGAACAACACTCGAAAATTCATCCATTAATGACACAATGTGTAGCTTCCCTGATTTAATGCAAATTATATATATACATATATATATAAAATTTGTGTATATATGTGTGTGTGCGTGTATATATATACACACATATATGGATATATGTGTATATATACATATATATGTATACATATACATATGTATGCATATATGTATATGTATACATATATATGTATATATACATATATGTGTATATATACACACACACACACACACACACCCCTTTATGACAAATGATCATTTGAAGAATATTGTCAATTGATCTAAGGCCAATGAAGAGAAAATTGTCATACTATCAGTTTACTGAATTGCCTGAAAAATGCCTACTTCGTGTACATTTTTCTATGTTAAAATATTATTAGTACATACACTGTAAAAGCAGCATAAAAACAAAACTAAAAGCATATAGAAAATCAACTTAAATTTATTTACGTCACTGACTTAACCTGTGTAATGTGGGGAAGGTGCCATTCTTAAACAGTGAGGCAGTGAGGAGAATTTGAGATCTCAATCCCTTTTCTTCCTGTGATTTGCAATATGAATATGGCTTATAATTTAAATTGTTACTGAAATCTGATTGACTCAATTAAGTCAACTAATGGACTGAGTTGCATCAACTCAGTCTCTACATGCTTTAATTTCCTCCTCAGTAATATATATATAATCTATTCTTAAAAGAATAATTTGTTTGCTCTTAATCTTTCAAAATAGTATATAACCTTACTTTCTTTTCTCAATATTGAAGTCTTATAGATTGACACATTTTATTGTTAAAAATATTTTTCATTTCATTTTGTTTTCTATTTTTTTTTAAAGATTTTATTTCTTTCTTTAGAGAGAGAGCACATGGGAGCAGGAGAAGGGGAGGGAGAGAGGGAGAAGCCGGGAGAGAGAGGGAGGGTTAGTTAGTTCACAAGCAGGGGGAGTGGCAGAGAGAGAGAAGCAGCAGCAGGCTCCCTGATGAGCACAAAGCCTGAGGAGGGGCTCGACCCCAATACCATGACCTGAGCCGAAGGCAGATGCCTAACTGACTGGGCCACCCAAGCACCCCAGAGAGAGAATCTTAAGTAGACTGTGTGCTGAGCATGGAACCCCATAAGGAGCTCCATCCTCGGACCCTGAGATCATGACCTGAGCCAAAATCAAGAGTTGGATGCTTAACCAACTGAGCCAAGTGCCCCTCATTTCATTTTCATCAAGCCCATAAGCCTACTTTTGAAATCAAACTCTCTAAAGTTCACTCAAGAGACCTTGGTTGAATAAGAACTGGTGTTCACAAAGAGCAGAGGAAGTATTCCAGATCCCAAGGCTTATCTCTGTAACAGCCTTTCTTCTCGTTGGTGTGTTACCAACAGTATGCTCATTTACAATTAATTCATTTAACTGATGAATGTACTTGACATTATGTGCCAAAAGCTCTAATCACAGAAAGCCTAGTGATCTAAAATCCATCTCTGACAGGAATTCACTGCTGGAAGTCTAACATCAAAATGTCAGCCATAGTGGAAGACTCGTGCTCATTAAGTATAACAAACCCATGACAAACTTCAAAAACTGCCATAGCCATGCCTGGAACTCTAACGAGCCAAGGTATAAAGAGGAGAGACATTCCACTTTATACCTCTGTGTTATAGAAAATGTTCCTTAATTAACAAATTTGCTCTCAAATCTTTACCGTCTTCACTAGTCTGTTAGTACTCCAAATATGTCTCATATTTGGTAAAAAGAAGTCTGTGGGACAGTGAAGGATAATGTAGCTTCCATAACATTTGTTTTTTAAATCTCAAGAGGAAGTTATAATATGGGCAATCCTATTGGGTAAACCTAAAGTACCAAGAATATGGTATGCTAAAAACTGAAACATTATAAATTTTACTTCCTGGATCACTTCTGAGTCCTTACCCCTAAACTCATATGATACTACAAAATGATTATGTCTGTGTGTGCACCAGTCAATGATATTGTCTGACTTGGATTTGAAATGTAAATAACTTAGGGCTAGTACTGACTCCTTTAGAAATATAAGGCTAATTAAATATAAGGCTAACTAAGGAAATACAAAAATTTGATAGAAACACATTGATGCAATTCAAATTCTGATTAAGAGAACCACTTGAAATAATTTTGAATGCACAATTATAGCATGAACTACTTTATCAAAATGTACATATCAGCTTAGTTCAAATTACAGGAGGATGTATTACTTTAAAATGTTTTTTTAATATTTAGAACATCTTTTTAAGGATTTTATTTATTTTTTAGAGAGAGAGAGAGCACACACACACACAAGCAGGGAGAGTGGCAGGCAGAAGGAGAAGCAGGCTCCCCACTGAGCAAGGAGTCCCATGCGGGACTCAATCCCAGGACCCTGGAATCATGACCTGAGCCAAAGGCGGATGCTTAATTCGCTGAGCCACCCAGGCATCCCTACATTTAGAACATTTTTAAATGATGGAGATTTTTAATATTTTTATCCTCTTCAAATGAAATCTCAAGGGATACTTTTATTCAAGAAAGACAATTTTAATACATAATTTTTCTTTACATTCTAATAAACACCTCTCTATTCTTTATTCTGTTGTGGCTAAGACTATTATTTCTGGAATTAGACAAAACTGAGTTTGATACTTGGTTCTGCCTTGTACTAACTGTGTGACCTTGGACACAATATGTAACATCTGTAGGTTTTAACTTCCTCATTTCTAAAGTGGGGGAAATAAACGACCCTATTTTAATGAATTGTTTAAGGAGGAAAGATGATGATTTATAGAACATGCTTGATATAATGTTTTGCAGAAAGTAAATGCTCAGTAAATATTGGGTATCATAATAATACTCATGATGATGATTTCGAATAATGGGACTAACAGTCTGAACTGCATATGTGAAATAGTTGAGTCAAAAAGAATCCCCATGATCACCTGTTTGTCTTATTTTGGAGAGGCCCAGAGAGCTTCAGTGACAACCCCATCAAATCAGCCTTATTACTTCCTGTAAACTGTTCTGTTAAGTGGTTTGCCTCGAGTCCTTGCCAGCCCATTTTAGGAGTGGGTAACACAGAGAAAGTAGTGCTAAAGGTGAGGTGAAATGAGGCTTTTCTCTAATGAACAGAGAAATCTCATATGACAGAAGAGCAAAGTTAAATCACTGTATTGATTGCCCAGAAAATCAATATGACGTTTTCATCCACAGAAATGCTTCCAAGCTGAGAACAAGGGGTCTAGAAGCCCAAGGAATAAAGGGCACAGGCCCGTAAGAAAGGATGTGTCAATACTTCTGTGTGGACACCCACAATGCCTTGGAAAGCTGAAAGCAAATCAACCCTCCGGCTCCCTTAAAATGTTAGTGGGGTCATCTTGTCAAAACAGTGATTACTTAGAGAGGAATCTAATAGGAATAGCAATAAATTCAATTGGATATAATGTCATAAATGTTTAATGTAATAAGTTGGAACGGACTTCTCACCTAGCCAAAAAGCAGTAGCCTCTTTGGAGTACTCAGTTCAATAACATTGCTCAAGAAAATAAGATATAATCATCCCTTAGCTTTTAAATCCTTCTATTATGAACTTGGACTTTAAATCTGTAATTGCACATATATAAAAATTTATTAAAATTATAATGGCATATTGTAAAAAACATTGAAAAATTGTATGACATATCTCTGTAGTTATGTATCCAAATACTATCACTATAGTGTCCAAATCCTTATTGTCTATTACCTTTATTGTCTGATTATTATTTTTAATAAAACCATGATATTGAAAAAAGTAATACAGCCATGTATAACTGTAAAAAACATTCTAAGTGCTTTTTAGGTTAGTTTTAAAAAAAAGGAATCTTCAAATCTTCACATTTTACAAATTGGGAATAAAAATATTTTTGAGTTGAGTGTGCTTTCTGGTTGGCAAATACATATATTCTACATTCATGAATATTTTAATATAAATCAGAAACACAACTATGACAAATCCGAATTCATTTACTGATGAATGAGCCATTGTACAAAAGTAACATTATTGCCCTCATGCCATGACTTTCGGGGCTGGACTTAAGATTTTGTAGTTGTCAAAGTGAATGATGGGAACACTGCCAATGGATTTATTGCCCAGTGGCCAGTTAGCATCACACACTTACTCCAGGATGACAGGACTCCCAAACCTAGCTGCAAATTGCTTAATTTAAATCTCACTGAAAATTAAATGGAACCAAAATCAATTTCATTTCAGTTTTAAATAATATTTATTTTATTATAGCAGTAATTTTAAAGCTTCAAGTAGCTCCTATATAAAAGTATTTTATTTGATATATCAAATATCATGTATATAATGTGGCTTTTTAAAACAGTCTAATAGGAAAAGATTTTTGGGTATGTTACTAAAATGTAACATTGAAACTGGTGAACGGATTAGTATCCTGACAAGTACAAATGACTCTTATGTTCTATTTGTCATAATAAATCTTTTGTAGACTGAGATTAGCCTCTTGTGCCAAGATCTCTGGGGAAAGTAATGTGCATTGGGCCTCAAGGGAAAACTTTCTATCTATATCTAACTAATGCTTCTAGAGACTTGGGCTGCTTCCCCTCGCTGTTGCAAAGTACATATAAATACTAAAAAACTAAAACAGATATCCTTGAATTAAAAACCAAGGAAACATACAAATACATTCAGATTTTGTTTTTTACCCACTACTGTTGGTCCTACGTGGTCCTTTGAAAATACACACACAAATATCTATTACCTTTAACTATTCAATAAACATTTCATGTCAGTAGCTCTGAACCGTATTTCTCTTTATTTTTTGCTCTTTTATTTGAAGTAATTCGGCAGAAAAATTTTGTAAAAACTCTATTGACATAAAAACACTGCTCTTTCCCCCAAAAGACAGTAAGAAAGCTTTTGAAAACTCTCCTTTTCTTAATATATTTTCTGACAGGATTCAAATAATTTGAAATATTTCTGTATTTTTTTTCTCAGTTATTAAGACTGTAAATAATGGGGGCCCAAGTCCTTCTGATAGAGCCTTCCCCCCCTTTCCACCCAAAAAAAAAAAAAAAAAAAAGGGACTGAAAATAATGGACCATGGAAAGGAACAAAGACTGAGGTAAGCAAACCACATTTGCCTTGAAGGAGTCATTTGTCTTTTGTAGATGAGCTGGTTTTTCCAAAAAAGAGGGCAATTCACTTACCTCAGTCTTCCATAGATTTGGGTTAAGCTAATTGAAATGTGCTTTAGGACACATAAGGAGCCAGCATTTGGAGAAAATAGAAAGAATGTGGCCAGAAGCAATTTCTGTTTTTAAAATTAACCAATAACCTCAGGTTTTTGAGGTATTTGAGTAGAGAAGTAGTATTTTGGATTTTTTTTAAAAAGTTGGACCAAAATTATTTCATTTTTGGAACATGTAATTTGGTAATTTTTATCTACATTGCTTTCAATTTAGAGATGTTTTCATAACAAAGTTAAATTTTAATCAAATTTGAAGATGTGCTTTTTTATGTTAGGCAGTTTCTCCACCTGGAAAATGGGGGATAATAACAGGACCCACAAGCTTGTTGTAAGAATCAAATGTGTAAGGAATTTTAGCCACACGAATGAAGAGATTTCTTGTGGAAAGTAAAAAAACTCCATGTAGAGCTGGGTGATGCTCTGTAAAGATATTTATATTTTGCTCTATGGACAACTGAGTGTCCCGCCCATGTCAATCACCCTTGTCATCTTACATGGTCTATTATAAACTATGCGACTCAATCCTGGTTGCATATCAGCACCGCTTGTGATGCTTTTTTACAACTTTAGTTTCCTGGGCTCAACCCTCAGAGGATCTAATCCAGTCAATTTCACACTGTAAGTCCTAGGACTCCCAACTTTAGAAATCTTTTTGGGTGACTCTGATGAGGAGCCAAGGTTGAGAACTACTGTATCAGGCAATCATTGTTCCAGTTTATTTGTTTCTGCTGAAAGGCTATTATCTGGACTTCAACAAGAGACAAAGAGAGGGAGAAAGAGAGTAAGATGACTAATTATATTTTGGATAGTGATCTTACTAGGAGAGAAACCAATGGGACTGTGTTTTTTGAATAATGATCCAGACTTTCCAGAACTGTCATGCAGCAATAAAATACAAAAAAAAATCAAGACCCTGAGAATGCTGTAGGACAGCTAGTTTAGAAACAAGTAGATATTTTTCTGGGAACTGTGTAAAAATACGTCTTTTAATCTTGAAAACAACTCTTACTACAATTCACTGCTGTTGCTTTGTATCCTACAGGATAGCTCGGTGAGTGTGCGCAGAGTTCAGATGAGTGCCATGAACAGGCACGTTTTGAGAAGACCCAGAGTGACCATGCAAGTAGGAGTTCAAGCAGGAAAGTGAGACAGTGCAGGAGCACTCACATGACTTTTGGAACAAAATACTCAATTTATTACATCAATCCAAAAGAAAAAGGGAGAGAAAGAAGACACGCTTGTCTGGGGAGAAAGATGATCTTAGAACAAAGATACACAGAAAACAAAAAGGATGAAAGATATAGTTAAGAAGATACAGTAATAAAGCCAGAAGAAAGAATAGATTTTTAAGACTGACAGTTCCAGTTAAGACTAATCACACTCAGAGTTTTTAGTACATGAAAGGAAAGCCCTGCTGGGCTTGAAATAGCTATGGTTGGTTTCTAGGTGTAAATCTCCTTAGTCTATAGATCACAGATACCCTATTTGTATTTAACTTTTGTACTTTGAGTAAAATAAATTTCCCTAGAGAGATTCCTCCTCACTTTGTAAATTGGCTTTTTCAAGAAATCTTAATTGGATGTAGTTTTCACACAGTGTTTGTCTTTGATTTAGTAAAAAAAAATGGAGAAAAGCAGTGAATACGGATTATAATATATGTCCCTATCTCCATAATATATGTCCCTATTTCCGTGTTGAAGGATACTCCTCTTGCGGGCTTTTACCGTTCTGACTCTGAAGCTGGACTGCCTGCCAGGAGAGGGTAGTATATAAATGGAGTGGGAGTAATATTTTGTTTACACAGAAGAGACCTAAATGAGGTTCACCGGGCATCAAATAATCAGCCAAAGCTGAGTATCTGTTCTGTTTCTGTTGCCCATTATTTCCTCGGATCAACTATGTCTCAGTTTCCTGCATTTTCCATTTGTAAAGTGAGGGTCTTGACTGAAGTTAATCGTTAAGTCGTTATATGAATCCCTCCAGTACATCACATCCATCTCCCTTAGCATTTAATCTGCCTGAAATTTCACTTACGTAGAAGCCTCCCCAAATTAATTGAAAAGCAGACAACTGATCCACCTGTATTTTAAAACAGACTTGAAAATTTGAGGGTTGCAGTTTTAAAGTTTAGCTTCAATTTCTAAGCACAGAGTGAACATACAGACTTACACATGAAGCAAGTCTGACACGAGTTTCTCTGCTAGAATGTTAGAATGTTACTGCTTCCAGAGGGGACTGTCTAACATTGTGCTATTAGAAAATGTGAATCCTGCTTGAGAGAAACAGTGACTCCACTCATAAGTCATTCAACGTCCTTGTGTCAAATGCAATAGTCATTTAGGTGCTATCACATGCAAAAAATCTTCCTTCTCACCATCAAGATCTTTCAAAGAAACACTTGAGATTTTTCTGAAGCATAGCCAATTATATGTCTTAAATACAGCAGATGAATGAGAATGAGGATTGGTGTCCCCTATGGGCATTAGTACTTGCATAAAGAACATTCACTGATGTCAGCCATGGTTCTGCACATGTTAGTATGTAAAGAGAGTTGCTTCCTCCCCTTGCCTTACAGGCAGTGAACTGAAGAAAGTTAGCAGACTAATGACTGTGGCTTCCTTTAATACCTCCCAAGAGCTATTGTTTACTAAAGATAAATGGTATCTAAAATTAACCCTATCTTTAGCCTTTATTTTTCAATAAATAGATTCATAATATTTCCCAAAACTCTTCCAGTTTACCAAATCCAAAATGACTCCCTTTTGGAGAAATCTGACATCTGTATTTAGAAAAAGGCTATGTGAAAAGCCTCAGATACACTATTATATATTTAAAACTCAATTGTTGGAGTTTTCATAGGGGGTTGATAAGGAAAACTGAGGAACTGCCAATAAACGGTAGATTTTTTTTTTTTTTTGAAACACAGAAGAAATTGAAAAAAACATATCTTGTCCATGGTTCTAACCACCCACTGACAAAACCATTTGTGTAAGTAAAGAACTGATATTAATAAGACCAAAGGGAACAAGGATAAAGAAAAAGTAAAAACTTCTCCTTAAAAAGTACTTCTCTTTCACATACCTTCCAAGACTGCCTGTATTTTCTACTGAAGGGCTTCTTACTTCGAAAGTGCCAAAAATTTATATATTTCCATTTTTAAAATGAAATAAAATGAAGAGTCAGGAGTAAGCAGGCAAATAAAATGATCCCTGTTTCTTTAAGGTAGGATCTCCATGGACCATGGTGATAACTCTAAATAAATACTATTTTCTATAGCAGTAGCCAGAATTTGATATATGGCCATTGTGTCCTGGTCTCGCCTTATACATGTACTCATAGGAGATAGAGAATGCATTACAGGCAAGGCATGTTGACACTGATTGTAAATGCTTATAACCTGTTAAAAAAGATGGACCCTCTAATTTGACCTACATTGTTTCAGAAAACAGAGTATAATACTATATTTATTCCAGCATTTAAAAAAAAATACCAATGTGCATTTGGAATTCTCAACTAACATTAGAGTTTTCCAATTCTGGCCATATTTTGGTATAAGCTATAGAATTTTCCTTTACTTAGAAGGTAAAAATGCTGGGGCTCCTGGGTGGCACGGTCAGTTAAGTGTCCGACTCTTGGTTTCAGCTCAGGTCATGATCTCAGGGTTGTGAGATCAAGTCCCACATTCAGTTCCACACTCAGCGCAGAGTCTGGTTGGATTCTCTCTCTTTAAAAAAGAAATCAATCTTTTAAAAAAAAGTGCAAAATGCTTTGGTCTTTGTTGGTGATTTTCAGTTTGGTTGATTGAAAGAAATGCTACCTAACCTAAACCAAGGATTTACTGTGAATTACTAAAATATTAGCTGTTATTGTAATAACAGCTTGAAAGATAATTCCATCCCATGAAACATGAATTCATATGTACATATATGTTTATTCATTTAGGGCCTTCACATTTTAGGTGGCACTTGAATCAAAGAATAAAAAGGGCTCTTGAATAAAACATTTGAATGATTTCTCTAAGCTCTACAATTTTCTAATAGATATAATAAACATACAGAAATTAGCCTATTTATACAACAACTTCTATTATATTCAGCAACCACTGAATGTGTATTTTAGGGTCAAACCTATTCTCAGTTCTCTACATTGGTAGTTCTTCATTCTAGATGAACTTTGATTCTAAATGAACACCTTAAAGAAGTTTTTTCATTGTGCACATAAAACCTACAAATCTACTGCAAGCTGAATTTAGAGCATTTTTGAAAGTCTATCAGTTTTAACAGCTTGAAACCTTTTTCTTACAAAAACATGCATTTCCCTGCAGGGTTCTGAAAAGTTTCCCAGCAACACTCATTAAGAGAGGCCACAGCTATAGATTAGCCTTGCTGCTACCATTTTCCTTATAAAGTGTTTTTTTGGTGACAATTTTCTGTTCAGTAGTGCAACTGCATGTAATTATTCAAATACAAAAGCCTGTTGTAAAAGAATGTGGAGATGATGGCAAAATCACCAAAAAGCGGGTGAACTGCTATGACTTTAGACACAATTTTGTTATTCACTGTATTTACTGACAATTACCATTAGGAAGGATTTTTGTGTGAGAGACCAGGGCAGATTTGGTCCATTTGCAGAAAGATAATGTTCCTAAATACAGTTTAGATTGGTTCAGATGTATAATAAACAAAATAATTCACATCTTTGGTATGCTGATGTATCATCACTAAATTATTGGGAGAAAATACAATAGCTACTGCTAATGCCCACAGTTTAATACGGGGCCCAGGGAAATTAGAATATATGAATAAAAAATTCTGGTCTAAGATGGAGTTTATGGAAATTGCAAAATAATACTGGACAAGGAAAGAAAAATCCTCTTTTTTTTTTTTTTTTGGTTCTAGATCAGAATCCTAAACTCAAAGCTATAAGGAAATTAAAGACGGTTTCTCTTTAATCCCTCCAAGTGGAGTCCAACACTCCCCTTGCTCTTGCTCTACCTCAGCCATCCAACTTCCACCAAACATATAGACATATATTTGCATTTTGCTGCTAAGAAAATTGGTACTGAGAGGGGCTAATGGCTTACCTATGACCATCTGCAGTTTAGTGACAGGTTTAGTATTTGAGACCAGGACCCTTGTGCTATGCCAAACTGACTTGAAATGGGGTCTGGAAGGAAGTCTTAATACCGAGACAAAGTAAATGGATGTATTTCTGTTCTGAGGACTGCTGCTCTCCTCCCCCTTGTACTCCTTAAAGAAAGGTAAATGCAGGTGTAGCATGGGGCCTATTACTCATGTGTGTATGAATTACTGATTTCGGGAAGATAGGATACAAAAGCCTGGTGAGACATACGGGATCATATAGCTTCACTATGTAAAAACAAATACAAAATATTTTTCCCAGAAGCTATGCTCATCCAGTCTGGCCTACTATTCACTAACAAGACAGGATACATTAAAAAATTCAGTTTGACTTTCAATATGTCCCTCTCTCACATCTTCTATCCCACCATAAAAGAATTATAAAAACAAAAAATCTGTAACTGAGCACAAACCATATCACACGCATAAACAAACACACATATATAATTTTGTGTATTAAAAAATACTTTATACAAGGAAGCCCTATAGAAGAGATGATGTTTGGTCATATGAAGTTGAATTAAACAAATTTTTTTTTCTAACTTTTAGCTAACTTTTTTCCAGTCTCTCACAGTCATTTTGTGCTATGGCTTGTTATAACCTAACAGGAAAACAGTAACCCAGCTGAAAGAATTCCGTTACTTATTTTTATTCTAAGATATATTCAATGCCTTCTTCACATCTGATTCTATTAATATGACGTGCATATATAATGTCTGCTGGATTATACTCTATGGTATTATTGCAAATAGAGGAGTCGGGGAAAAAACAGTCAACGTGCTCTTGTTTAAACTTTACAAGGTTAGAACTAACCATATGTTCTTGAACACAGGCACGAGAGAAACCCTTAAAGATGTGCAGTTGGAGAGCTGACAAATTGGCTGCAACAAGGCTAGTTATTGAAAACTTGTAAGCTATCTATTACTTGAAATTATTCCCCATGTAGGCCCAGCTCTTGTTGAACCTCATCTGCTTGGAGCTAAGAACTTGCATTAATTTACACTGTACTGACTCATTTTCTTATTAAGCAATTTGAAATGATATGGTATTTTTGGCTTTGCAGGATTTCTTTCTCTTAATATCTTGTGCTTTTCTCCAGGAAGGTCAAAGAGTTTCATATTAATCTTCGTAACATTGCTGGGGCATATTCTTATCCTTATTTGACAGGCCGTAAAGCTAAGGTAAGTAGAAGATTACATGAAAACAGACTAACAAGGACAAGTACTGACAGGCAAACCTCAGCCTAATATTTCTTACTCTACCCACCCTTCCAGTCTCTGTTGCAAGAACCAGGATGCCTATCAGAATCACCTGTGGAGTATTTTCAATCAAGTCATCCAATTCCTGAGGGCATAGTAGAATCTGGAGGGGGGTGTGGGGAAAGTAGATTGAAAACTCGCCATGTGGTTCTAAAATGCCTGTCTCCTTTATCCTGCTTGAGAACCATACTGCCTTAGTATGGTTTCCCAATATATGCACTTCTGTTCTTAAATATATTTCCCTTTATAAGTCATCTTTTAAAAAATGTTTATCCCATTATAGCAATGTAATAATTCCCACTCTGGGACCCTGGACTCTATACCATTTAGTCTTTAGAAAAACGGTTGTGAGAGCTAACATTTTTGACACATTAAAGGCAGTTCATTTCTTTAATGACTTTGTAATTTTCCCTTTGCTAAAATGCATTAACTTTATCGAGTATTTTCATACTCAGCACAATTTCCAACTGTTTTTCACTTCTATATACTTGTGGATTCAATATGCAGATATTTCTTACATTGCCAAGTTATCCCTTTTAGCAATAATCTATGAAAAGGACATTAGTATTACATATTATTCATGTCTTCCTTCAAGTTCCAAGGGAAAGAAAGAATCATGGCAGGGTGGGATTTTTAAAAGTAGAAAAATCAGCTCCTTTCTGTCAACATTATTCTTAACTCTGAAAATTGCTAGCTTTCCTCTGATCCCCAGGAATTCTTTTACTGATCTTAGAATTCTCCCTACTAGTAGAAATATTGACTTTTTTTAGTCTTTCTCTGTCAATACAATTCCATTTCTGAAGATGGAGCTTAAGCATATTCTTTATATTGCTAGGTACAGAGATTTCATTCAAATTCCTCTCTTTTCCAGCAAATGGGCCCTGGAAACTTAACAAGGATCCTCTTCATAGCTGGCCATGAGATTGGGGAAGCTGCACAAATATATTCCAGCATCTCCACTATAGAATTACAACCACATCTCTACAAATAGATAGGTCTGCCAACAAGCATTAAAGAATACTGTGACAAGCTACCCTGCATGATACCCTGAAGAATCTAGTTTTCCCTTGATGTGCATAGCTAAGCTCTATTATCACCAAAAGAAATTACAAGTGGGTATCCAGGGGAGAATGTACACTGAAAATGTACTTCTCTCACAAAATTCACACCATCTCCCTTTGAGGCCCTCATGCAGACCAGTCAACTAAATCTTGAACATGATCAGCAGACAAAATGGAAAATAATTAACTTTCCCCCCATCTGTGTATTGCATTTTTGCCATTTGTTTTCAATTGACTTTATCACCATTTACTAGCAGTGGAAATAGGTAAACAGTATTTTGTTTACTTCGGATGGCACTTTTTATTTACAACCAATAGTTAATGAAGCCAAATGAGAGGACTGCCGGATGCAGGATTTGTAGAGATGGAAATGGATACAGGATAGAATATAAACACATTTCAGGGGGAAAAAAAAAATCAGTCCTTATTGAATAAAACACTCAACAAAGAAAATCTGGGAAATGATTAAAAGATTTATAAGTTTAGGATTTAATGATCAAAAATGCACCACTTTTTACTGACAAGATAGAAACTAAAAGAAAAAAAGATGACAGAAATAATTATGCTACATATATTCATGTTTCCTTGTCATTGATACAGCCTCCCAAGGTTGTTTAGGGAAGCTTTCTAAGAGTAAAACACAATGTAAATACAACAGGATTGTTCTTGGTATTTGGAAAAAAAAAAAAAAAAAACAACAAAAAACATACCATGCTATTACTTTATTATTAAAAAGGACCAGGATCTATTAATTGCACATTGATAAATGTCTTATTTTAGTTACTGAATAGGAATTTTCATTATGTTTGCATTAACAGGCAAAAAAGAGGCTATTTTCAGATAATTGGGTGTTGACCAATTTAAAGGAAACGAGACACAGAATACTGCCTATAAATGAAAACAAAACAAAACAAAACAAAAAAATGAAAAACCTTGTCAGTGAAATTTAAAACATAAATGGTTTTTAGACAGAATATTCACTGATGGGTTTTAAAACTTGCTCTCATTCATTGGACATGAAGTCAGAGATGGTTTGCTTGGCATAAATTCTGTTCCTTGTGCTTTTTCCTCTTCATTTGAGAAATACTTTTTGCTCCCATATAAGAAGTGTGCTACCAGCCTCTGATTTCCTGGAGAGGAACACAGCTGCTTACTTTCTAACTCTCTACAAATACTTCTCTTGTATACACCTAGTCATAAAGAATATAAAGAGACACGGCTACATGCTGAAGAGAATGTGGTCCTTGAGCTTTTGATCTTAGACACAGTTTTGCTCTCACCTGGTAATTAACAAGCTCAAGAAACTTAAAGAAAATAAATTAAGTCTGTAACTGTGTATGTTCTGATAGAAATATATGGCATTTTTTAAAAGTTCCACTTTTTAAAGAAAACATATTTAGGAACTAATCAGGTAAAAAGCCCCAAAAGAGTGAAGGATTGAAGGACAACAAAAAGGAAAGGAGAAATTGCTTGCAACAGACTAGTTTCCCTAGAGAAGGATATGGATTGCTTTATGGACTCCTGATTCTCTTCCACTTTTTCTTCAATTTGAAACAGAAGCATTATGTCATAGCCCAAAGGAACACCACAATTAGAGATGCTCCCTTCTTTCTCAGTAACCTTATCTAATTGGTCATAAAACCTTTATGATTCTATCTCATGAAGCAGAGCCATACCCACTGCCACTAACTTAACAGTTACTGAAAGCAGGTATCAGTTCTAGACAAAAGGTTCTAGACAAGGGATCTAGAGTAGACAAAATAATCTTGAAAAAGAAGACTGAAGTTAGAGAATTCAAATTTTCTGATATCTAGACTTAATATTTTTTTCAAATAATTCAATGGGGAAAAAAAGTTTTTTCAACAAATGGTGCCACAACACTTGGATATCCATATGGAATGAAAGGAACCCCAACCCATACATTGTATCATACACACAAAAATAATTTGACATGTCACAGATCTACATAAAAGGTGAAACTATAAGGCTTACAGAAAATGATATGGAAGAATATCTTCCTGACCTTAAAGAGCAAACAAAGATCTCTTTCTTATAGAGAACTCACAAAACACAAAGAGAAATATAATAAAGTACACTTCACAAAATTAAAAACTTCTACTCAGCAAAAGGTGCCATTAATAAAATACAAAGGTAAGCTACAGACTGAGAGAAAATGTGTAGGTATAATGTCTCTCTCTCTCTCTCTCTCTCTCTCTATATATATATATATATACACACATATATATATATAATCTGTCTCCCAAATACATTTTAAAAACCCCTTACAAAACAGTAATAAAAAGACAAACAATCCTAGTTATTAAGGAAGGACAGACTTGAACAAGGAGTTCCCAGTAAAGAACATAAAAGGGCCTATAAGCACATGAAAAGATGCTAAACCTTATTAGCTGTTAAGAAAATGTAAATTAAAATGTTGGCAAGGATATGGAACACTGAACTATCACAGACTGCTGGTTATTGTATGAGACAGTACAATAATTTTGGAAATCTGTTCAGTTTTTTTTTTTTTTTTTTAAGTTAAAAATACTCCAACTAACCATGAGAGACTGTGGACTCCGAGAAACAAACTGAGGGTTTCGGAGGAGAGGCAGGTGGGGGGTTAGGTGAGCCTGGTTATGGCTATTAAGGAGGGGACATATTGCATGGAGCACTGGGTGTGGTCCATAAACAATGAATCTTGGAACACTGAAAAACCAAAATAAATTAAAAAAAAAAATACTCTAACTTGCCTTTAACCCAGTAATCCTACTCCTAGGTAGTTGTCCAAGAGAAATAAGAATATATGAGCATAGGAAAATTTGTACATGTAATTTAAAGCAGCTTTATTCACAGTAACAAAAATATTGAGAACAATCTGAAGCCCTACCATTTGGAGTTTGGATCAACAAACTGTATTACATTCACACAAGAGAGTAATACACGGCAATGTAACAGAATTGACTGAGAATATACACAATGACATAGTTGCACCTCAAAAATATAGTGAATGAAAAAAATCAGACCAAAAATGTACTCATATGACTTCATTTAAATGAAATTCCTAAACAGACAAAACTGATGTAGGAGGACAGAAATCAGAGCAATGATGGCCATGGGGGACAGGAGTTGCCTGGGAGAGAGCAGAGATAACTTTCTAGCGTGATGGTAATGTTTCATATCTTGACTGCAGTATTGATTACATAGGTACATGTTGGTCAAAACTCATCACATGATTCATTGTGCATTTCCATGGAAACTTTACCTCAATTAAAAGTTTATTGTATGTCGGTTTGTTATGTCCTAGGTATAATTTTACTTGATCCTCATAACGTCCCCCTCCCCAGTGCTAGATTAGAAAAGAATAATAACAGAGAGTTAGAGATTTCCTTCATTCAATGAAAAATATTTAATGGGTTCTTGCTGCTATGTGCCAGGCTCTGAGCGAGGCACTAGGTAGTATAAATCAAGTAGAGAATGTCCCTTCCCTTCTGAATTTAAATAAAAATAAGATGACAAATTAAAGCAGTGATTATAAAGAAAATAATGAATTCCTTGAGAAATAGTAATGAGAAAACTATTGTAGCATTTTGACTTGGGGGGAATGGGATTTCAGGGGAGTCTTCTCTGAAAAGGACACATATAAGTTAACTAGGCTAGCCTAAGAATGAAAAAAGACAAATGGTGGCAGAGAGAGGAATATGTAAGGAAACTCTGAGGCAAGGGAAACAGTTGTATGCTAGGCAAAGCATATAACTGACGGGACACTTTTGTACATGACCTTGCTAATAATTGCAGCAGGACAAGAAGCACAAACTAGCCATATGGTCACCTGACGAATGGCTTATTAGCTACTTCTATAGAGATTCTAGTGGAAGGTGAGCATGGCAGGAATACAGTGAAAGGAAAGGTAATGACTATGAGGTGGTGAGGTGGAAGAAGTACTCAGAGGCCAGGTCATTTAGGAACTTGTGTGCCATCTTATGGGTTTTGGATTTCATTCCAGGTGTAAGAGAAACTTTACTTATTTTAATTGAAGGGTTTTAAGCAGAGAAGTGTCATGATCTGATTAATAATTTAAGAAGATCACTAGGCTGGTGTGTGGAGAATGGTTAAATAACTTGACAAATGGTACACGGCCGGTAAATGGTAAGCTTAAAACCTCCTCATTTAGAATAAGCCACAATCCCATTACACCTGGAATGCTGAGCCACCTTACTGTGGATCCTCCAGCCCCAGTCAAGCCTTCAGATGACTGTTACTCTCCCATTTGGACAGCAGCCTTGGGAGAGATGCTGAGAGAGAACTGCCTGGGTAGATGGCTCCCAAAGTCCTGACTTACAGGAACCGTGAGGATTCTATTTACTTTTATGGCACTAAGTTTGAGGTAATTTGTTATGCAGTAACAGATAATACAGATTTTCTATCCCATTTCTATAAAGGATGCTCTTTCTTAGGTATAGAGCATTCACTTTGTAACTTTATTTCACAAGTTAGGAGAATATGTAACAAAAGTTTCTGAACAGAAAGAAATTAAAAGTAAATGAGAAAGAAGCCAGAAAAGTAGATTAATTCATATTTAGTTAAAAGCCATTATGTAGCATTCCTATACATTAGGAAAAATCACTTTGAAATATAAGTAAAATGTCATTAACAACGAGAATGTAAAATACATAAAGATTCATTTAAAATTCTTTCTAGTCCTAACTGTGTGTATATACTGATGTATCATGTACCAAAGACACATCCATCTACAGAGATATATAAAAACTATGCATATTGTAGTTTAACACAGAATACATAAACAGGCCCTCGTTATGAATACTCATGATTAAAATTTATCATTGTATTTCTCCTGTTAATCATTTCTTCCTTACATTACAATTGAAACCTTAATCTTTAACTCAGTACACTCGCAACCTAGGATGACTATAAATATAAATATTTTAATTTACTCACTTTGCATTTCATACATCTTAAATTTCATAGTTAAGAACAAGATTCAACTCAGTCATATGCCTACTTCTTTCTTTAAGGCTTAAAGTTTAAAATTAACAGGCTAGCATCACAAAAGGAGTGAAAACCAGAATTTAATCTTCAAACATGCTTATTTTTTTCTGATAATAGGCATTAGTGTTCACGCTTTAGTTCTTAAAGCTTACCATAGCAATGCCTATGATAGAATACGCATAATAACAACAATAATCCAGCTTTTAGGAAGAGTGAGGACCAGAGGCTGAGAGGCTGAAAACAAAACAAAACAACCACCCCAAATCTGTTCTATGGGTGACATTAGTGAAGAATTAGCTGAACTCCGCCATCCCTATTTTCTGTGTCAAATGTTACTTTTCTGCCCAGGTGAGAGACTTTTTTTTTTAATAGGGATTTTAACATTTACGACTGAACTTTAAGTAGTTTTCTTCTACAAAGAGAACCAGCTTTGTTGTCTCACGTACTGGGCATTTGTTAACCGCTTTTAGCTTCTTCAATTCCTGCATGGCCGAGAGTGATTTGATTCACATTTTATTTTAATTTCTATACACTGGTAACTAATAGTCACCATATGTGAAGAAATTCTGTTTAGTTCTTGCTCCCAAGGAAAGAATTCAAAGTGTTTTTCACTTCCTTTTTATCTCTGCAGAAGCCTTTTCAGAAACTTGCAAAGGTCCCTGTTCTAGTTCTGTAGTCTACACAGATATAAACCTTGGGTAGACAACTTCAGAATGAAGGTCATTTTTACATAAATCCATCAGCCTAAAAATGGCCTGTCCTCACCTTACATTACAGTTCTCTCTAAATCCAACCACATCCAAGTCTTCATGTCGAGGGCTACTTTTGAGCTACAACAGCAAAATTGAGTCACTGTGACAGAGACAGTATGACCCACAAAACCTGAAGTCTTCACTATACAACTCTTTACCCCAAAAGCTTGCCAACCCTTGAATTAGACCCTGAAGTATTTGTGAAAGGAGTTCTCTCCTATACTCTCCACCAATCTCACACTGAGACAAATTTTGCCTTGGTCAATGATCTTTAGCAATAGCCTCAATCCTCCTCTCTTCATCCCATATTCACCCTAGAGAGGTATAGCCTCAAATTAGTCTAATGGACCATTGGAAACTCTATTATAATCTTATCTCAAGGGCTTTTGACTTTTGTGGCAGTATGTGATTTAAAATAATTCACTTTGGGGCACCTGGGTGGCTGAGTGGGTTAAAGTCTCTGCCTTCAGCTCAGGTCATGATCCCAAGGTCCTGGGATCGAGCCCCGCATCGGGCTCTCTGCTCAGCGGGGAGCCTGCTTCCCTTCCTCTCTCTCTGCCTGCCTCTGCCTGCTTGTGATTTCTGTCAAATAAATAAATAAATCTTTAAAAAATAAAATAAAATAAAAAAGTAATTCACTTTATGTGGTTTTTTTTTTTTTAGCACTTTGGTACTTTACCATGTATTCAGAATTATCATAAACATTATCAGCTCTAATCATACAACATGGCTCCCTTGCTGACATTAATCAAACTTCTGACCACTTCACATTATGTACTGAGAAGAGGGAGGGTAAGAAGATATACATACAGTGAAATTTTTAATTTCTTTATTGGCTTGATTCTAGGGGAGAAAAACAGCTAATCTTCAACATTTTTTATAAGACTCCTTGAGAGTCATTTAAGTTCTCAAATTCTTTCAGATATTCTGAATCAAGATAAAATATCCTGAATCGAGATAAAATCCAATTCAATTCAGTCCTCTCTCATCAAAAGAAGGTCTCAAAGTGCTCTGTAAGTCTTTAGTGTTTTCCTCCTTTCTCTCATCATAAAACAACAATATTAACACAAAAAGATTGACCTAAGCTGCAATTATATCAAACAGGTTCCTAATTATCCAAGTGGCTGTACTTCTGTTATATTATCCTTCACTTAACAGAGCCATAGCTCGCGTCATTCATTCATTCTACATTTATTAACTTTATACCACATATAAAACAAATACTAGTATTAGTGGCTTCAAAGCCTAGAAACAAGAGGAAAAACACCACCTTTGAGAATCGCAGTACAGTGGGCAAGCCTGCTCAGAAAATGAATAGTTGTGGAATAATGTGTTTGGTGCTGACAACGGGGAAATATACCATGGACTATGGAAGCAGAAAGGAGTACTGGAAGACTTCACTAAGAGGATTTACATAAGCCAACTCCTAGAAGGAGTTTATTAGGCAAAGTAAGAATAAGTACAGAGGCACAGGGCAAGAGTGACTCCAGTGGACAGGGGATACCCTGGAAAGCACAGAGACAGCCCTCTCCCCCAGCAGAGAGCAGAAATGGAAGACCAAAAGCCCTTCGAGAGGCTGTCTTCATCCTGGAGAGAGAAGGGTATTTTTAGAACTCATCTACCCAGAAGGAACGCGCTTTTATTTCCCATGAAGTCAGTTTATGTACGAGCGATAGCTCTGAATGTGGGTGATGATCAGAAAAAGCAGTTAATTTCATGAGTCTTACTGACCCACTGTAGAGTTTGAAGCTGGGGAATGGCATAATCAGGTATTTATTTTTTATTTAAATTTAAGGTATTTTTCACAGTAATATGAAAGATGAGATTACACAAACAAAAGCTAAATGAGCAGACCAAAGTTAGAAGAATGTTATAGTAGTCCAACTGAGAAATCATGAAAGCCAGTTCTAAAGTGGGGGTAACGAGGATGGAGACTAGAAATTGGCCACATCAAGGAGTCTCTTTAGATTGCCTGGAGAACAGTCCTGCTGCTTGAAGGTGAATGAACTAAGAATCAGAGTAGGCCTGGCATGGGGCGCCTGCGGTGGCTCAGTCGGTTAAACACCTGACTTCAGCTCAGGTCATGATCCCAGAGTCCGGGACTGGGTCCCAAGTCAGGCTCCCTGCTTAGCCTGCTTCTCCCCCTCCTTCTGCCCCTCCCCCTGCTCTTTCTCTCAGATAAATAAAAAAAGCTTAAAGAAAAGAGAGAGAGAGAGAGAAAGGAGTAGGCCTGGCATCTCCAAAGCAACTACCAGAATTGAAGCCCAGACTTATGATCTGCTTCTCCCCTGCTGAATGAATGCTCACTTTGGGACTTTTGCCCAGCTTTGTAGTTTGACCTCAGAACACACACTGAGTGTGTAAACTGGCACTCATGGTTATCTGGCACCTGATATCTCAAACCATTTTAGTAACTCTGTATTGTCAAATAATTCCACTTTCATTTTCTTTGCTTGTTTCAAACTGATCCTTCACATTGATCTTTTGCCCTATTTTGAAATTGGCTTTGATAATGTGATTTGATTCCTATCACACAAAACTAGAAATGTATAATCAGGAGATAAGAAGGTTAAAGCGCACTGTCATTTTGTGAACAAAATAGTCCTTCATCGCTGGGAGCCTGGGAAAATCAGGAAACTAACCAACCATTCTGTTCCCTGGTTAGATAAATGTTTTCAAGAATCCAGAAAAGTCTTGGCAGAATTAGGAAGATGCCTCATAATGGACTCAAATGAATCACACGTAAGCTTACTGCATTCAAATCCTTCTACAAACATCATAGCAAGTCGATAAATTAGATTTTAATAAATCTAAATAGGAAGCTTTAGCTTCAGCCATTAGGATCACACACATATTTGAGACATAATAAACATACATTTGGGACATTATTGGCAGGAAGTGAGTTCTTCAAGAGGAATTACAAATAAGCACATTTCTTTTGAAGATTGTGAACCTTATTTTACATGACTTATCAAGTGAGAAGTTTCACATTTGCTAGGTTTCAGAGCCTCCTTAACTAAAACCCAGAAACCAGATCACCTTTAAATATGCCATCAATCACTTAGAGCTTCAAACAGGCCCCAGGAAAATAGTCTTTATCACTGTATTTGCTTAAGTTCTGTCTACAGTGGGGAACCCTAATCCTTATAAAACTAACTACTATTAGCTTCAGAGGTATAGGCCCAAATGATGGACTCAGATAAATGCATGTACTCATTCAACCAATAAATACTATACACTTTATGCACTCAGACTGTATGTTGGCAATAAATTTGAGAATAAATGTAACCTAGTCCTGCCCTAAGAGTAGTCTGGCTAGAAACAGGTAATCTAATAAAAGACTTTAAGTATGCACTGGGAATCATGGAGCCCCAGAGCCAAGTGTACCTAAGAGCAGAAGATAGAGAAGGGTTTCCTACACAGGAAAGGATTGAGCAGTGTCAGAGAATGAGCATGAGCTAGATGAAGACATTTGGAAAATCAGGTGGGGTGCAGAAGAGTAACAGTGCTCCAGGTTCAAGGGTAACAAAGAACAAGAATCCATAAAATAATTTTGACAAGCTATAAGCAGTTTGCTCCTGCTGGTGTGATCAAAGTCAGTAAAACAGAATGAGAATGGAGAGGTGCACGGAGGTCATGTTCAAGGTTTCTCAAGTTTCTTAAGCTACAGAACTCTTTCTCAAAATTTATTTCTGAGCCCCAATATATTAATGCAAGAAAATCAGTGAATAGAAACCTTCATAGATAAATAAAACATTTTTCACTGCTTGTGTCTGAGTAGTTTGAAAATCACTTCTGTGAGGAGGTGAGACAACAGCAACAAAGGCACAGGGAAGTGAAGTGGTCAGATTTGAATTTTCACTCCACGACTTGGGCTACAAAGTAGAGAGCGTGTTTAGTGATGCTGACAGTGGTAGACCACTGAAGATGATTAGTACATGACAGAGGAAAAGGTGGCTTTGAGAAACGTGTGAGGGTGCAACAAGCACGGGGGTGGGAGGAAGTGACTTATTGGATCTACTACGTGAGTGGGGAGGAGACATTAAAGATAACTCCCAGAGTCCCAGCTTATGTAACGGGGTTGGAGCCCACAGGAAATATGTTCAATTTATATATAATGTGTTGGATTGTGGAGCAGGGACACAAGGGATGAATTTGGTGGTGAGCAGAAGATCGGACAAAAGGAAATACGAAGCTCAGAAGAGAAACATATATCAGATGCACACCTGGGAGTCATCAAGATCATTATCACCATAATCACAGCTACTGTTTAAGGGGTGCTTTAAAGCCCTTCATAGGTACCATCTCATGTGACCTTGACAACACCACTCTAAGGGAGGCCTTAACAAGAAATTAAGGTCCACAGAGACTGAATATCATCCTCAAGATCATACAAGGAGGACGTGGCAGGCTTAGGGTGCTCAGGTCTCTCTGGCTTAAAATGCCTTTCAACCACCACCACTCAAGAGATGGTTCTCTCCAGGGCAGCATGCAGAGCACTGAATCTCAAGAGGAGGGACAGAACAGAGGGCACCAGCAGAGGCAGAACAGGTAGCTGAAATACATAGTCAATATTCCTCCTTGGAAACTGAACACATACACATTCAGAGGTCACACATGTAGGTAAATGGGTGAAGAATCTTGGTCTCCAGCAAAAGAAAACCATAGATAGAAGAAACAGGTGCATCAGAAGGAGCTTCACCCAATTGAAAGTGTTCAAATTCAAGATTTTATATCTAAAAAAACATCATCCTGACAACACAAAAACATCTGCCATGAGAATGACCACTGCCTTTTAGCTTGACTTATCTTTCCTAATTATCTCAATACAAACTACAGGACAAAAATAACATTTTATAAAAGGTGAATAAACAAGAGATGTAGGAAAAACAAACTTTGTAGAGGATGGACTCTTAAAAAGTGCTCCAACATAGAGAATTTTTGTTTTTTGTAAGACCGAATTAAAAGACATAGCTCATTATATACATAAAGAAACACGAGATAAATTCCTTCTAAACAGTCCTAAGGAAATGTTTGCCCATCTGAAATAATTTGGGAAGCCCCCCCTTGATATGTCAATGGGAGCTTTTGCTGGGTCTCTTAAGACTAAAGTTAGTGTCTAACTTTGCCTTCTCACAGCTGACTATTATTTTTCAAATAACTTTTAGGATGTCTTTTTAGGATGCCTATAATTTCTTCCATAACACTTTGGTATTCTCAGAATGATACTCTGTATGTGTCAGTCAGTGTAATCTTTAATTCTAGGACCTGTCCAGGAATGCACACAACAGGATGGTCAGCCAACAGGATGGCACCATATTCCAAATGGCCATACGCCAGAGGGGGCAACTCCAGGTCCTTTTGATCTAGGTAGATTTGTCCACACTTAACACTTTGCTCATCAAGCTACATATAAAAGGTTGGTCTCTATTTATGAACTAGTGTCTGGTTAATCACTATAGTAGGTGTATTAATGGGTTCCCTTTGATGAAAATAAAGGCTTAAGGATATGTGGATTAGCTAATATATATAGTTAAATAGTCCTCACTCTTGATGTGACTATATGAAAGATTTTATTGAAGCCTATTTCCAGCATGTCTTCGAGATGGGGCCCACAATGTTATCCCCAGTCATTCTGTATCCAGACATTAGAGTAGTTGGATTTCCGATTGCATCATGGTGACTGAAGGGCCCAGAAGATGCTTCTGAAGTGTTGCTATGTCTACCCCAAGAGAATGTTGCACACAACATGTGGTCAAAGTATCTAAAATGACAAAGAGCTAGGATTTTCACTGAGCTTATAAAATAGGTTTGTTCCTGGTATGCTAATAACTACTTATCTAAAAAATATCTAACTGTGTGATAAAGAATCTGGACTTGATTGTTTTCATTATAACCAGTAGTGAGGTTGTGGGAGAGAAGCTATCACTTAGCACTTCAAACTTTTTGGGTGACTACTATTGTCTAAGTAAATAAATAAATAGTTTTGCCAAATTTGGCTTTCATCATTTAAAAAGCATATTATGAATTCTTTAATATGATTAATCACTTCAATGTCTTTTAGGAAGAAGCAGATATATATTTTGTGATTAAGAAAACCATATTCTGAACTTTTGTTTCCAAAATAATCTTTGTTTTCTGCAAAACAGTAGGACCAAAAATAGCCTACATATTAAAAAAAAAAAAACACAAAAAAACAAAAAACTGCGTACTTCTTCACAAACAAATCTTCACAAACATTTCAGTGATACAAGAACATCCTGGTTCCATTCACAAAGATATCAAAGGCAATGACCTTTTATGAGAATGTTTGAAATATAAAGACATGGGGTTATCAGTAGATTTTATAAATGTATCTTAAGAGATATAAGAAATGCATGTGATTCCCTACTTCACTTCTAGCAATTGAATCTGTAGCCTAAAGATTTGAATACCTCATACCTAAACAATGAATTTCAGCTTGTTTCTATCCTACTCAAAAGGAATATTCAGTAGTGAGATAACTGAGTCAATTATATTTCAACAAGCTGTTCTGAGAAAGACCCGAATATGACACTTCCAAACTATTCTGGACATCAGCACTAAATACCTGTTTTTACACAAACTAGTCATGACAACTCTCAGAGGCAGTACCAAATGAGCTTGTTCATCAAGAAGCTTTCACACGTTTGTATTTTTCCAAATGTGGAATACTAAAAAATCAATCAAAACTTACCAGGGAAGTCAAAGATGGAATCTGGTCAATTATAAAATGCCCAAAGGAAAAAAAAAAAAATGCCCACAGCAGTAATGGGGTCCTACACACTACCTAAATAAAATACTATAGCCAGTGATCAATATTTTACCTTTTTAAAATACTTCCCTGGCAGTTATACAGATAAGTTTATACAGATGATACATTTTGTATTTTTCTTTTTTTTTTAAAATCATGAATCCCAAATATAGTCAAAAAGGTATAGCTTTCACATACTGCTATTTCACATATAAAATGAGTACAGCCAATTTAATTCAATTCAGCACATCATGATAAAATATATGATTATTTTCCCCAGAAACCTGGTATTGTCAAGAATGACTAAAAATAAAATCCCAGTGTTCATATTTTCCCTCCTAGTCACAATGCTATAGTCAATTTTCCTAGGCTTGCAGAATCATCTACTCAGAGCCAGTAAAGCAAAATTAACATAGCATAAGAGAAACCAATAATTTCCATTTTCTCACCATTACTACCACCTACCAAATGTTTCTCCCCACAAGCATCAGTAACTGTAGCAGCAAAAATTAGCATAGGCTATCTGGAACAAAACTACTATGGTCCCAAAACCATATGGAATCTACTCCATAGATAATTACCTGGGGAAACTAATATTTTTTTCTAAACACATACCAGCCATTCTTTTAAATCAGACATGAAAAGTAAAACCAGACTTGTCTTATCTTGCCCTTGATATTCCTAATATTTGCAGATATCAAAAAGACATCTCCATAAAAAAACAAGGATGCTGAAAAGCTGGGAAAGGCAAAATGGCCAAGAATGTAATTTCTTAAGACTAGTTTCTGAATATTATTACTATGTAGACCTATATAATATGGTAGTCACTGGCTGGATGTAGCTGCTGAGCACTTGAAATGCAGCTAGTCTGAACTGAGATGTATTGGAAGTATAAAATACACATCAATTCTGAAGACTTAATAAAAATATTATAAAATACTGTATTAGCATTTAAAAATATTAATTATATGTTGAAATGGTCATCTCTTGGATATACTGAGTTACATATAGTACTAAAATTAATTTCAGCTGTCTCTTTTCACTTTTACTGTAGCTAATAAAATATTATAATTGCATATGTAACTTGCCTTTTTGGCTTACATTATATTTCTATTGGACGGGGATGATTTAGACAATAATCACTGTAATATGTAGTAAACCTTGTGAAAAATTCTACCATTTGACCATCTGGCTTAGAACTTGTAAAAACTTTGCCATACAGCATGAAACAGCCTTAAAAGCACACTTCCTACTGAAGGTCACACAGTTTTCCATATTTTAATGAGTGTTTGGAGGATAAACTAAGACAGGAAAGGGGGCTTTGGTGAAAAAAAAAAAAACAACAACAAAAAACCAAAAACTCAAACTATGGGCTTAAGCTAACTCTAGCTTGATTTTTTTCTCATTGCCAGACCCAATAAATAATTCCTATTTCAGAGGAAAAGCTCTCCTCTTCGGCCTGGAGTTTCAAGGACAAACAGTTCAAGAACTGTGAATAGGTACTAACAAGGAAATGAACCTTTCTAGTGTATCTGAAGCCCTGCCCAGGTAAAAGTAAAAAAGGTTAGGGTGAGATAAGTAATTTAGTACTTCCTTAGGGTTTACAGTCCTATCTTCTCTCATCTCTACTTAAATTCCCGTTGCTTCCCTTTTACTTCCCAGCTTGTGCCAGTGTTTACCCCTACTTTCTCTGCTGTTGGTTATTTGTACATTTCTTTCTCCTCTCTTAATTCCAACTGGCATCTTCCTCAACCTTTAGTCTTTCTTCTTTCTTCCTGTTTTCCTTTTCATATATATATTTTATATATATATATATAATTTATGTTACATAGTCATAAATAGTCATAAATAGGAAAAACAAAACATTCAAATACATCAAAGTTCTTTTTACTTCCACAGGGCTCTTTACTGGATTTTAATTGTTTTTGTTTGGTCCTTCAGGGTTAATGACCTTTCCCTTGGACTCTCCCCCTGGCCAAGACCAATATGGTTCAAGAAGAAATGTTCATTAGAATCACCTAAGCGGATTCCTAGACCCTAACTACCCAGATCCAAAGTCAGATTCCTTGGTAATCAGCAGTCTTAGGAGCACGGGTTAGCAAAATTCGACTACCTTGATGTTGATACATGTCCTACTAGTCTATCAGAAGGACTTACTGAAAAGCACATTAATTTTTTTTTTTTTAAATGAAAGCTTCTGGGAGAAAAGAAAGTTCAACTATTGGCTTTAGTATTTGACAGTAAAAAAGTTGAGAAAACAACAGGCCCAGATTAATCAACAAAAGTTATCAAAGCAATGTTTATCAGAATTCCTTTGAGACTGGGATAAATTAATTTAAGATTGCTAGTGTGGGTTTCATATAATGCATTCAGAGTAGTTTAGTAAAGAAAACTGACAGTCATTGGTGGAAAAAACATGGTCATCCAACTCAATTCAATTCGTCTGAATAGGGCTCAGGCTTCTACACTCTGCTCAAAGTGACTGTGCAGTTCAAGAACAACAATGCTGGTTCAGTATCGAAATGTGAAATACAAGTTTTTGAAAAGCGTAAAATCTATTGCTGCTTTTACCTAGTACTCTCTTCAGTCATTGCCGACAGACAATTTTGGGGTAGATTTTCATGATCTATGTTATACTTGTAAGCAATTTATAGTTGACTTTTAGGAATCAGTGTGTTAATAAAGTAGACCAAAACACAGGCAATTCTATTTACAATTAGGATAATGAATCAAAATTTGCTCTTTTGATGTTCCAAGACTTTGAACTCATAGAGCTTTGATATAATGTTTAATAAACATATCTTTACTATTGTAAACAGCCTCTCAATCCCCAGGAAGTTAAGCCAAAGGAATGTATTTCTGGTCTAGATTAGGCAATACTTTTATTTAGAAACTAATTTTATTAAAAAAAAAATTTGTCAGAAGTTCTCCATTTTATGTAGAATGTTTAGATTATCAATAATCAGCTTTATGTCAAAACATAAACACACAAATAGAATAATTACCAGTCATACCTTATTATGTGTCTGAGTCTGTCCAACCAAGATGAGGATGTTGGATGAGATGATAGATAGGCAGAAGTTAATTAGAATTATAGACCTCTCAGAGCGTATGTACCTAGCCAGAGAGAAAGAATGTGTCCAACTTTAAAATTCAGCAGAAAGAAGAAATCCATATTATGCAAACTGGTGAAATTCATCCAGAAAAGGAAACATTAAAATATATCCTTTATAGAAGAAGATATATGAAAAATGGTTTTTTAATAAAGATTATTCTTAGAGACCCAATTTTATAGTGACATGGTATATCCTAGAGTCCTTCAGAGTAATTTTATTTTCTTTAGACATTAGTACGGACAACATGGCACTTCTGACAGAACTGAAGTTGTAACTGCTATCAATATAATTTTTTTTACTAAAACATTAAATTTCTTGGAAATACAACAATTACTATAATTACCATTATGCATATATATATTTTATATATAATATATATAATACACTTATTATCATATAAAATCAATATAAACCAAGAGGAAAAACCCCACACAGATTCTCAATATCCTTGTATACTAGAAAGCAACCATTACTTTCATGAAACCATGAGCACTCATCCACCATTTCACACACTCAAATATTTTTATATAGTTTGCTACTCTTTTTATTTTTCTTTTCCTAACTGCTCTAAAAAAAAAAAAAAAGAAAAAGAAAAAGAAAGAAAAAAAGAAAAGACTAAAAAAAATGAAACTTCATCTCTAAAAACTAGTCCAATCCACAAATGATAATTTGCCATTAGGCTGGAAAATTACTTGGTGTCTGCCATATTTCACCCTTATGAAGAAGTGTTTATATACAGTCTGCTATATAACTTTTAAGTGCATCAAGAATGTAAGTCATAGAGAAAGCTGCTCAGAATCAAATGTTCTACCAGCTGTTTACCCTGAAAGGGTAACGGTTATTTTGCTTTACTGTACCCTGTGGTAAATCACTGAGTGACAGTAACAAAAAAGACATCCTTGTACTTGCTGTGTATTTGAGGCTGTTCAATTTGTATTAGTACATGGAATCACTTTCCACAGCAGGCGTGGGTTTACTGTGCAGGGTTAGGTGGGGTGCCAGAGATCTGGAGGCACTCTTTGGAAAATAAAATCTATCAAAGTTTTTTTTCTATCTCTGTCTTTGAGGAATATTTAGGCCCACATTCCATCACATATTTCAGAAGAGAACACAAAATAAAAACAGGAGTAATAATAAAGTACAAAAAGCAATTTTTTCGAATAAAAAAATTTCCTTTCTTCACAAAACCAACCCAAATAGGAATAACCTAGGTCAATTCTCAATACAAAATGCCCTCAAGTATTGCTTAACCTTGTCCCTGCATCATCAGTATCTAAAAATATAATAAACCACACACTGGGAAGCTAAAGACAACATCAAATATTAAGTCGTTTCTTCTTTTGTGAGTGGGAGATATAACATAAAAAGTTTAAGGGCTTCACAAAATTGACCCTTTATATGATGTTAATGGCTTCGTGACAGCACAAGCACACAGATGACATTACTAAAAGGGTTTCAGTGATATCATTTGCTCTATAAGTAGGAAAATCCTGTTGATAAAAGACCCAGACTGACCACCCTGAAGACTCTTTAGATATTTCTATTATTCATTAACACATTATTGCCTTAAAATTTTCTATAAAACATCTCAACTTCCAAGACTTTTTATAAACATACTTGAGGTTTTAAACAAAACTTGTAAATACATCATTTCAATCCATAGATTAAAAAGATATGCTCAGTTGCTCTTTGATGTAATACCTCTACAGAACATATTTGTAGATGAAGAGAACATACATAGTAATGTTTTGATGAACATTTCTAATGAACTATAAAGGACACTAACAATTTTCAAAATACTACACTGTACATAAAATAATTCTGATGTTCATATATTTTATAAATCATTAAAAACGTTAAAATTTAGACTTTTAATTAGAAAAAAAGGCAGCAGAGGCCTAACATGAGTATTACCGTATGGTAATACCACACAGTAATACTCTTAAGATAAATTTCATGTTTATAACATTCATTAAATTTGTCATGCCATTAAGATTCACTTAATAATTTAGGAATCTTGGAATTCCTATAAAATTATTACTACTACTTCAATTCTTCTATTTGTAGACAATGAGTTGAACTGCCTTTAAATGTTAGGAATCAAAATTTGTGTTGTTTCTTGATACTCTTTTCTACACTTGTGTTTCACACCAGGTACTAATAAAGATCCTTCCAGGTGTTTGGGTAATTATTAGAAAACTACTAGGTGAATTCCCTGGATCTTCTGGATTAAAGAAAATTTATTATGGACTAATTAATCTTGTGCTTCTTTACATGCCATTTATATTGGCAATGTTGGTGCTAATGTTAGCTACAGGTGTTGAGGGGTTAAGAAAATGTGGAATTGGTGCCTGAACTCTAAGGATTGAGAAATGGAACTTAGTTCTAATTACTTCAGTGAGTATGAATTATGACACTGTTGAGATTGCCTGAAGTTCTGGCCTTTCAACACTGCCTCATTTTCCAAAAATGCCATTTAGGCAATTATGGGAGGCAAAGTAGTCTTATTCCCAGCCTGTGTCCATCTTGCTCTTCCATTCCCAGGGCAATGTCTGCTTGACTAACCCCTGAAGCTTGGATTCTATTGTCTCTAATGCCATGCTTAGACCCTAATGCCATGCTTAGACCAAACATTTCTTTAATTTTGTGGGATTGTCCATATTTTATCAGGTTTTCTCATTCTATCAGTGTTTTACAACCAGATAACTCCTTCCCAGGAAGGCAGAACATCTATTATGTACCTGTGTCAATGGGATAAGAATGTCTACATATTTTTTTGAAGTATGCAAATTTTAATATCGTTGACACGTTAATATCCTGGACAATTAATTCTTATCTCAAAAGAGTTAAAAAATATAATGGACTTTTTTTTTTTTTTTTGGAAAGGACATTAAATCAAATGACCTTTCTTTAGTAAATCATAATTACTTCTTCAACTGAATTGTTTTTTAACTTAAGTAATAGTAAAACACAAGGACTAGCTACTTTTGCAATTTTGATATTGAACATATTCAGGAAATAATATACAACTGTCTATTTATTAGTATAATAACCATTTTTGGAACATTTTTAATAACCAAGACGAATATACAATGTTTTACACTTAACATTTTTTAAATCCGTTAGGAAGTTTGGCCATTTGGTTATGTACTGTTTATCAATATGTGAGTAGACATAATAAAATATCTAAAATATAAAGGTGTAATTTTTATTAATAGAAGAAATCTTAGGGATATACTAAATTTTCATGTACTATCAAGCAGATGCATTTCAGATATAGAGAACAAAGTTTTTCAATCACATCTCCTTATTTATATATTTTTTACTTCTTTTAACTAATTTGTCAAAATCTGACTCTTTGGAAAGATTCAACTAAGAGGTCTTTCCTATAGCATTTTGGTATTATGTTAATGCGTTAATAATATAGAAGACTTACTCATTGTCTGGGATATCCTGAAAACATGCGCTTAAATTCTTAAGTTTAAGACTTAAAACTTAAGAATTTGGAGACTTAAGAATTTGGAAAACTTAAGATTTGGAATTTCTATAGCAGAGAAATTACTTTGATTGTACCAATTAAACTCTCAAGCTCAATAACAATTGGGATAAACAGAAACAAACCTTGACTGAACTATGGAGATAAGAATACCATGTTTGAGGGTAAACAACTTGTTGAAAGTTATCATCATTTGATTTGGGAAGAAAAGTATGTGGTTTTGTTTATTTTGTCATCATAGGCAAATACAAGAAAATTAGGTAAGAATTTTATTACTATTATTGAGCTCATTTATTATAGGTCAATCACAACAATTATAACTTAGTTCTAAAAATACTTCTTTCAGTAAGTTAAAAAGAAAGGAGACATAATGGTTATCATATTGCCAGCTTTAATCTGAGTAAGAGAGCATTCTATTTCAAGTGCATTAATTGATTACATACCTCCATAATGCTGCATAGACAACTGCGAGGGTGATCAAGGCCAAGCAAGAAAGGCCACTGCCTACTATTAGGGTAACTGAAGGTGTACCAGAGGATTCCATGATCTGTAAATTACACAAAAGAAACACAAAAAGGAGAGATAATTTTTATTATAAATGAAAATAACTTCTAAACTCAGCAAAACTATCCTAATACTCATAAACAGCCAACAGAGTTGTTATAGTTACCGGATAATTACCCAGTGATCACTTTGTTCATATATTCTCAACCTCTAAAGTGACTAATTCTAGCTACCCCCCTCTCTCCCACTGTGAAGTAATAAAGGCCTTAGAGTTTTAAATGCTTGATTATGGCATATTACTCACTATGGCTTACAATAAATACCTATAACTAAAACTTGGTGAATATTCACATGTTAAATTTTCTCTAGCTGAAATTTGAAGGAGCAGTCAGTTTTTTTTCAACAACTATATTTCAATTATTTCATAGCATGCTTTTTGGTAAAATTTACTTTGATCTTCCCACTTATAACTCATTGTAACCCCAACCTGGGACCTAAATATTGAAAAATTTTCAAACTTTCTGACTTTTGACAACTTTGTTCCAAGTCAAGTATTCTCTTATTTAATTTCACTTGCTTGGCCTCTAAGGCTATAAAAGAAAATCAGATTTTGAATTTAAGAATTTACAACATATTTTGTGGTTTTTTTTTTCTATTAACAAAATATGCAGAAATAATTTTCACAATACCAGTATCAGTCCCTAAATACATGACCTTGACAAATATGCCTTAAATATTTTAAAACATATATAAAGATTATAAGCAGTTACTGACTTGAAAGGTTTCTTTCCTTAGACACTAAGATTATACTAACTAATGAAATCTGTTGTTTTTCTTATTTTTAATATTGAAAGTTTGAAGAAATACACTTTAAGATCAAGTGTGTTCCAAACCTTAGGTATGCACATTAAATTACATTATGTATTTTTGTCATCAAAATAAGTAAGAAGAGTGAGGCATATTTAGGCCAAATTTAGACAAAAAGTCACATTCATCTTAATAATTATTTTTCTATATTTCAATATTTTGTAAATAATTTTTCAAAATACAGTTGATGAGGATATTATTTTTCTCTTAGTTTATGCAGCTATTTCAGAAACTAGTTTCTTTCTTTCTCTTTTTTTTTTTTTTTTACAAGCCTACACTTTTAAGGAATGATTTTACAGTTTCAGGCAGTCCGAGCTTTCATGAAAACTTCATTTGTTTTTTTTTTTTTTTAAATAAATATCCAAGGACACCCCCAGAAAACCTGTACTGAAAATATCCAATGCAGATATGCAATATGTTTGGCTTATAGTTTCTGGGGTCTTCATTCTACTACCAACAGTATTCTCACAAATTCCCCAGACCAGCTTTACAGTTCTAAAATAAAGGTTAAGTTGGCAATTATTTTTATTTGAAAGTTTGCAGCATATTAGTAATATGATGGAGTACATCCTCAAAACTATGCTGCAGAAATTTCAAGTTAGAAGACATAAAATTGAGTAGAATTTAGTTACAGCACACCAACTAGAATTCATTTTACCATGCTACTGTAGCTAAGGAGGAGACGAACCCAATTTTGCCACCCTGCAACATTTTCCATTTCCCCTTTTAAAATGCAGTTCCCTGGAGAAACACTCTCCACAATGTCCCTGCCTTTGCATTAAAGCCTTGTTTTCCCTTTGTTACTTACTATTTCTCTAGGTTGCTGAGCCAAAATGGCGAAGGTAGAGAGACGATCACATAAGCATTTCGTATGGGATGCATCGGTAAGCACAGTTTTACATCCCTGGGTGGACCACGTTCCCAAAGACTCGTTCCTGCAAAGGGGGGTGGGGGGAGATCGGGATAAATACGCCTGACGGCCAAATCCGTAAAGAAGAAAATGCAATTTAATTGAGAGAATCGTCTACTGTAATTCCCGTTCAGGAAAAAAAAAAAAATCTACTTGTTGTTGAACAGAACGTAATTTAGATGCATCTCCAGTAATGCAAAGCGAGAGTGTTTGGAAAAAGCAAGCGGGCGGGTGCAGCGTGCAAAGAGCTGTCCAGCGCCGGAGGTGCTGAAACCGGGACTAGCTCTGTCCAGCCCTCTGCGAGGAACGGCAGAGGCAGTGGCAGCACGAGCAGCCGCCAGAGCGTTGGCAGCCACTTCCTATGCTCATCGGATCGTTTCAAACACTCAGAGTGTAAAGAGGCTTTTCAGATTTTCATACCAGCTCTGATTCTCGTCCTGTATTTTTGGATCGTGAATGCTGGCTTTTAAAATGCGGATTTCTCTGAAAAGCCTGCCTAAAAGGTTATATAGCTTGGGTTGGGTGATAGGATCTTTTCCGCTGCTGGTTAGGGATTTTTCCTCCCTTTAGAATTAGCTGCTGTGAAAATTTCACCCTGGAAACGGGAAGCAGCAGCAGCGGCATCAGCTGGTTACGACTCTTATTGCCTTTGCCTGGTATCCAGGGGAGGGGTAGGTTTCAGACATGAGCTTCCCAGTCCACACTTCATTCAGCCCAACACGTCTCTGAAGCCCTTGACATTTCTCCCCCCGACCTGCGTCTCTGCCCTGGAGTAGAAACATTAAGCTAACACCAAGTCTGCTAGAACATTTGGAAGAATAATCCTACCCCAAAGTCTGGTAGGAAGGGGAAAGAGGGCCTGCTTCAATTTCTCTTTGGTATAGCCATTCAAAATTCTAAAGCATATGGTTTATTTCCCACCCCAGCAGAACAATAAAAATGGTATCAACCTACGCTTTCTTAGTAGGGGGGGTAAGTTGGGGGAGAACCCTTCCACCCCCAGCTGAACTACTCTACAGGAAGAGGAAGAAAAGGAAAAAAAAAAAAAAAGGCTAGAGAGTTCGACCAATCAACTTTATTAGCATTACACGTGTTACATACTGAATGCACCAATTCTCCCCTCCCGTCCCCCAGGTATGGAAACTCTCCAACTAGCAAAACCTGGTTATGTGTGTGTTTTAATTTCAAACCACATTATTATCTGTGTTAAAAATTACTCTAAAATTCGAAGCGAATAACACCTAATTTTGAATGTGGTACTTTTGATTTCACCTACTCCATCCTTGAATGCCTAAAGCTATTGGGTTAAATATGCATGCAGTCTATTTCTGAGAGATTTCAATGAGAGAAGCTTCTCTGTGACAGTTGGACTTCCAAGTTGAGCTACAGAATATAATTCACACTATCCTTTTTGGTATCTAGAAACAATGTTTTTAATATATGTGATTTTGTATCATTAATATTTATGACTCAAAATACTCTTAATTACAAGTTCTTTTAAGAAGGAATATTTGAGTGAGGAATTTGAGGAAGGCCACATAAAAAATTAACTAAGTTCACCCAAATACTTTTAAATATCACCAGTTCAAAATCAGGAGGTCTCTTTTCTTTCTCATGACGTCATGCAGTCATGTCAAATTTAAAAATATGTATCAGTAATACCTTCAACCAACTGCAATAGTATTAAATCCCACTTCTACCTAACCATAGCAGCACTTCAGTTTATCTCATAAGCTGTGTCTTATCTGCTTGAGACAAACAGTGAAGGCCAAATGAAAAACATTTAGCTTAGTTGATTAAAGTTTAAAGAAGAAAGATATAGTTAAGAGAACCTGACATGTTTTAAAACCTAATATCTGCATTATTCATCCTGGGTGGCAGCTCTAATTTAATGCAGTATCTGTGCTTTCAAGATGGAGTCTAGTACTTAAACTTTTCACACTATGTAGCTATGATCAATAAACCAATGTAAAGTCTTAATAAGGAATAAAAACTTTACTGTAATTAAGACCTCATATGAGACAAAATTATGTATTTATACCCAGGTAATTAAGAAAATGTTAGCATTACTAAACATTGGCTATCAGATATTAAGTCTGTGTTCAATAGAATGATGCTGGACTCTGAAGATCTTGTAAATTTTACATGACATCTTTAGAAAAGTAGGTCAATTTACTTTACTTTGTTTGTACAATGATTGCATTGCTGACCTGACCTAGCCTCGGGCAGAACTGGAAAGTGACATGGGTCTCACTGCCCCCAAGCATGAAATGCTTCAAATCTTTCTGGGCCCCTTTCCACGTGTACCTTCCTGAGGCTACATAGTCTGTGTCCCTACCTTTCTTTGGAATTATTATTGCTTTGTTGACTTTATATGATTAAACTAATATAATAACATGAGTGAGTATAGTATGATGTACTCTTCTCAGTTTAAAACAAGGTATAAAACACAAAATAATGCATCTAATAGGAGAACATCAGAAATTGGAGCCGATGAGTAGTAGAGAAGATTTTGAAAAGTAAAAGATTAACTACCAACTTCTATATTTGGCCAATCCCAAGAGCTGAGCAATAAACATGATACCATTCTCAAACCATATTTTACATTGTTTCAAAAAACTCAATATTTTAAAACCATATAAACTCTTAAAATTAGTTTCTAAATCACAAGCATACATGTCACTATTATTACAAAACCTATAGTATGTGTCATCTATATTTTTAAACACTTCATAGCTTATTCTTACTGCACAAAATTCTTTGAAAGCATGGTACATGTGTCTGATTGATTTCAGGGAGATCTTGTAAAGCAAACTGATATTTGGTAGAGCTAATGTGAAGCAAAATAGCTTCTCCAATCTGTAAAGAACAAGATTTTCAAACATGTGGACTATTGCAGCAGTCATATTATTCTTCTAATATCAGAGGTTTTTTTTTTGCAGGCCGTGATTAATGGTCTATCTGTGAATTATTTGTATTTATTAAGTCTAGGTTGTCATCAATAAGGCAAACAAATACAACAAAATATATAGGAACATTAAAGATATAATAAGAATAACAGATTGGCAATGTCAGAAGAGAACACAGAATGATGATACAGATATACATATTATACTGAAAATCGCATATTTCTTTTTCACAATATCTTTTCTGGGCATTAAAATTTATTTCAAATAGTTTTCAAAAATAACTAGGCCTGCAGAAATTCTATACAGCCAGAACATTCTTTGTTGGTTACACCTACATTCAACCATGGTAGCTGTTAGCTGTCATCTGTACCTCGTCTCCTTCTTCCTATTATTAGGCTGGCTAAAAGAAGAGGAGTCTGCCTACCCCAAGTATTCAAAAGTACATACCCACAAGCATAGAAATGTGAGACACAAAATCTATTACTTTCTAGCTTAATATTTATTTGAGGCGTTCCCCAATTTCCTAATTGGGTTTCTTTCCTAACCTGGTTTCTTTTTGGATGTGAGGATTATCATTGGGTTCCTGATTTCATGGGAGCTTTAAATAATAAAGGATGTGACTAAATTCTCTAGTATTTATGATTACAGAAAAAAATTATCTGTTCTTTTTTTTTTTTAAAGATTTTATTTATTTATTTGATAGAGAGAGAGATCACAAGTAGGCGGAGAGGCAGGCAGAGAGAGGAGGAAGCAGGCTCCCCGCTGAGCAGAGAGCCCCATGCGGGGCTCGATCCCAGGACCCTAGGATCATGACCTGAGCCGAAGGCAGAGGCTTAACCCACTGAGCCACCCAGGCGCCCCATTATCTGTTCTCTTTGACAAAAAGTTATTTAGTAAAACCTGGTAGCAAAAACTTACAGTGACACATTTCAAAACTGTTCCAAGAAACCAAACTTTTATCTTTTGAAATACTAATACAACCAGACATTTCACTTGAATCATTCTTTTATAAAACTGTCTATTCTACTTCATAATAAATCAATGTGTAAAGTATTTATTATGAACAAGCTATACACTTTAGGAGGTTTATTAACTTTTAGGATATTAACAGCCCACTTATTCAAAATCAAAATAGCTACAATGGAAATTCAAAAAATTTACACGCGATTTCTGAGTACATTCTTCTTACCATGTATGTATACTGAAAGAAGATTTTCCCATGATAATAGTTACTAATTTCTAAAAATTAGGTGAATTTGTACTATTTTTTTATGTATAGATTACACCCAAGTAACTGTTGTGTATATGGCTCTTGGTATAAGTTATTCCCATAGTACAGAAAATTTTGGAGTACAAATGAGCAAATATTCTCAATTTTGAGTTGAAGTAGTATTTGAGGGTTTAATTCCTACTTTTTAGAACATTGCAAATATTGCAACTATTGTTATCTCTAGCAACTGTTACTATGTCAAAACACAGTGAATAAATAATTGGAAAGTTTTGCTAGAAGTAACCTTAGTGAGCTTCTAGCCCATTGGTTTTCTACACTTGATTACATTAAAGTTACCTGGAGACCTTTAAAAATTAAGCCCTGGGGTGGGCCTCGGGCATTATTACTCTCCTAATGCTCCCCAGATGATTCTGTGTGCAGCCAGGGTTGAGAATCACGGATCTATCTCAAGCACTTAGTTTTATAGATAAGAAAAGCGAAGTACAGTTAATGTAGGAGATTTGTTTTAAGTCAGAGTGAGAAGCAAATTTGGGCTTCTCACTTCCATACCAGAAGTTTTTAATGCTAAGTTTTAACTGCAATCTCTTTTAAAACAGAATGTAACATGTCCTATGAAGTTGTAAGAATATCTGAATGTCATGCATTTTTACACTTGCAACCATTGTGGTACTAGTGTCACAGTTTTAGCAAACTGAGTTATCAATGGATAAAGTTAGCAAAGGATAGGTAGATTGTTATACTGTATCATTTATATCTTATATTTAAGTAATATACCCTATGATGCATTAAAGAAAAACATTGAGTTTATACCAATTTTTCATGACATAAAACATCTCCTGTCTCTATAGTGAGATCATTTGCTGTTTTGGGTGATATAAAAGCTTAAATTCCAAATTCTGAAAACAGAATAATGGGTAAAAGTTCTAAGTTCTTTTTTCCTTCTAAAAATGGTATTCTCTGTATTGTGATTCAATGGAAGACTGTTATTCAAAATTATTTTTACATCAGTTATAATGATATCTGTATATAGCAGATACATATGCTATATACAGATATCATTATATACTAGTATGTGTGTGTATATATGTAATAATAAATGAAGAGTAATATCCACATAAAGCATATACACTTCATTCATTGGGATGAAATTTAGAAGCAGGTACCTTGCTACCACCAGAAAGAGCACTTATCATCCACTGTGCTGGGCCTGGAATTAATAGTGACCCTTCTATACCAAAACACTAGATTTCCAATTTGTTGTAGAGAAATGAAGTAGTTCCAGGAATACTCTATAGTTAGATCTCCCCGCAACAATCCTGTGTGTCTATTAATGCTTCCCATCGAACACAGGAATATTGGTTGATAAATTCACCTCACTTTCTGTAGTTATAAAATTAACACTCCCCATGCCATACTAGAATACCAGTGTTTTTTGAGAACTGTATCTCGTTTGCCTTTGAATCTCTGCCATGCGGCTTTTCACTTAGTAGGTACCAAATGATGTTTGTTTAGTTAATTTAATGGTTATTTACACTTCAAGCAATGACTGTTAATACTGATGGATCCAAACAAACGTCTTAGCTCCAATTCATTTGTCGTTCTTCAGCATATAGTAGAAATATAATCTGAAGTGTATCAACAGGTTAATCTATTAGTTTTTGGTCTTCAAACACCATTTGATGACAAATTCTGAAAGATTCAGCATGCTATAGTGATTATGTTTAGCAGCAAGACCTGAATCTTCACTAACCGACCCGTCAGTAAGTATTTTTAGAGAGTACTTTCCAAATGTTAAAGTAGAAGATGCATTTAAAAAAATAATAATAAGTTTCTTTTTTTGACACGGGGACAGTCTGGTTGGGAAGACTATATAAAATCCAAGAGTATATTTTCTGCTTTATTACAAATTATTCCAGAAAATGCTATCAATTCTACCCTTCTATTCTAAGAACCATCATTTATTGTCTGGGTAAATCCCATCACTGGGCTTCTTGTTTCCATTCTTGCCACCTAACCACAGTAGCCAGAGAGCTCCTGTTGAAACATAAGTCAACTCATGTCACTCTGTTCAAAAATTTGTTAGTGGTTCTCCTGATCTCACTTGGAGTAAAAGACACATATCTTACAATGACCTATAAGGACCTATAATATCTGGTCTGTCACTACTTTCATCTCCTACTTGCCTTTGCCCATCATTTCCAAAGGCAGTGAGCTTTTTGTTCTCTCACCTTAGCATTTTATGCTGGGAATTGCCTTGGCCCAGAATGCAGTCCTCAAAGATAATTATATTGCTTACTCCCTCACATCATGTAGGTCGCTGCACTGTCATTCTACCAGAAAGGTTGTCACCAGTTATCCAATATAAGATAGTAATTCCCCATCAGTAGTAGGTTAAAAATGGCCATGAATTCTATATAACTCTTCCCACTAAAAGATACAGTTTATTTCTTTTTCTTTTGAATCTTCATAAGCCTTGTGACTTGATTTGATCAAAAGAATGCAATGGAAATAATTTGTGACTTCTGAGCCTTGACCCCAAGAGAACTTACAGTTTCTATACTCATCACTTATCATCTTTTCTGCTATCATGTGGAGTAGACTCAGGTGAGCTTCACTAAATATGAGAGAGAGCACTAACGACCAGACATGTGAGGGAGACCATACTAGATCTTTCCGCCCCAGGTTGAACTGCCAGAGAGAACTGCATTTTCATGAATGACACCAGTTGAAACCAGCAGAAGAACCAACCAACCGAACTCAACCAAATGACCGGGCCATACAATTGTGAACAAATAAAATAGTTGTTGTTTTAAGCCACTAAGATTTGAAGTGGTCTGTTGTATAATAACTGATACATCATCTAATAATTTCTCATATGCCCTTTGTTTTTACCCTGTTCTGCTGCTGCCATGACATTTATCCCATCTAATGCATTATGTTTTAATTCATTTTTCGCTTGTCTTTGCTTATTAGAATTTTTTTTTTTACCTCAGTATTCCCAGATCCTAAAAGAGTGTCTGATACATAGTAGCTACTGAATAAATATTTATTGAGTAAATACCCAGTATAGATTTTGGACTAGAAAAGTTGGACTTTTCTACACTATTAATTCATTTTTTTAACTTAACAAATATTTATTCAGTATATAATATGATGCAGACACCGAGCTAGGTTATTCTGTGGACATACTAGATTTGTACTTTGTCTTTTGGAGCTTGAGAGCTTCAGTGGAAATTATCTTGTAGGTGTAGTGTCACTGCCTCTTTGTCATAAAATACACATTAAAACCAAGAACATGTTGCCCTTAAGGGTCACTGAACATCATTTACAAGAATGGTAGCACCAGTTTTATTGCCAGTAATAGCTTATATTTATTTATTTACTTCCTATATTGTGGTAAAAACACTTAAAATCAGATCTATCTTCTTAACTTTATTTTTTTTTAAAGATTTTATTTGTTTATTTGACAGACAGGGATCACAAGAAGGCAGAGAGGCAGGCAGAGAGAGAGAAGGAAGCGGGCTCCCTGCTGAGGGGAGCCCGATGTGGGGCTGAGGCTCGATCCCAGGACCCTGGGATCATGACCTGAGCCGAAGGCAGAGGCTTTAACCCACTGAGCCACCCAGGTGCCCCTCTTCTTAACTTTTTTTTTTTTTTTTTTAGATTTTTATTTATTTATTTGACAGTCATAGATCACAAGTAGGCAGAGAGAGAGAGGAGGAAGCAGGCTCCCTGCAGACCAAAGAGCCCGATGCGGGGCTCGATCCCAGGACCCTGAGATCATGACCTGAGCTGAAGGCAGAGGTTTTAACCCCCTGAGCCACCCAGGCGCCCCGTCTTCTTAACTTTTTAAATGCACAGTACAGTACAGTACAAATCTGATGTTGTACATCAGATTTCTAGAACTTACTCATCTTGCATAACTGAAATTTAATACTTGTCAAATAGAAACTCTCCACCTCCTCCTCTCCGCAGGCCCCAGCAATTACCATCTCCAAAATACGGGCAACAAAACCCAAACTAGACAAGTGGATTTATCAAACTAAAAACCTTCTGCACAACAAAGGAAACAAACACCAGAGTGAGAAGTCAGCCTATAGAATGGGAGAAAATACTTGCTAACCAAAGATCTGGTAAGAGGTTAGAATCCAAAATACAGGGCACCTGAGTGGCTCAGTAGGTTAAGTGGATGCCTTGAGCTCAGGTCATGATTCCAGGGTCTTGGGATCGAGCCCTGCATCGGGCTCCCCGCTGGGTGGGAAGCCGGTTTCTCCCTCTCCTACTTTCCCTGCTTATATTCTCTCTTTCTTTCTCTCAAATCAATAAATAAAATCTTAAAAAAAAAAAATCCTAACTACATAAGGAATTCCTATACCTCAATAGCAAAATTTAAAAAAAACTGATAAAGTGGGCAAACTAATCTTTTTTGCTATTGTTTTAAAATTGGAAATAATAAGAGTAGAAAAAAAGTATGGGAAGAAATAACATTAAGGAGGCCAATCTACTGGGTTATAAATATGTATAAATATCTTCACCATGATTTATTAATAATTAAAGGTTACAACATGCTAGCTGCCATCATTAATTAGTCAATAAGCAAATAATAATCACACTAATGAAAATAACAGCTAACATTTATAGAGTATCTAACTCAATGTTAGGTGCTATAGTAGATATTATTAAAAAAATATGTGTATATATATATGTATATATATATTTATTTATTTTAAAATCCTAAATCCTAAATCAAAAGTTATCAAGGTAGATATTGCTGTGATTTTCCCAGGTAGGAATATTGAGACAAATGGACCTAATGCCTCCCTCTAGAATCATAAGGACCCTAGAACTATAAGAGCTAGGGTTAGAAGCTGCCTAGATATCTCAATCATGCAAGCCCTGGACTGCCTGCCTTTGGCTTTATTGTTATATGTTTAATAGGAATAAATGGAGCCAAGAGATTGTGGCTATGCTAAGGCTGCCCAGCTGGTAAAGGGCTGTGCCAGGAATTGAACCCAAGTCTACAAGACTTCAAAGCAGATTCTCCTTTCTCTGTTCTCTCAGTGAGGGGTAGATACAATGAAAGCACAAAACCAGAGTTAAGAACATGCAGGGACAGTGCTCAGAAATGGTGACCGCATTTTGAGAATTAAAATCTCAAAGTCTTTTATGGCCCATTGCTTCCAAGTTGCCCAGCAAACAGTTGTTTACATTAACTCTTTTTTGTCTTCCTTTGAAGTGTGTTCCTTCCCTTTGAAGTCCCAGATCCCTACCCCCTTCTCGGTAGTTCAGGATTATATAGATACCTCATTTTGCCTGACTGTCTTTGGAATTCCATGTCTGTGTGGACCCCCGTACAGAGGAAATTACATTTTACTTTCTCCTGCTAATCGGTCTCATGTCTATTTGATTCTTAGTCCAGCTAAAAAGACCATGAAAGACAGAGGAAAGTCTTCCTCCACAATAATACCTTGGGAAGCAATGATAAGAGTTGTGAATTCCTCCATAGATCTTAACACCTATAAATCAAATCACTATACTATAAACATATATTTGCCAAAAGTATTTCCTAAAACTCTGTAGGGGTATACCTATGATTCACAGCAGGTTTCTATAGGCTAAAACTCTGGCACTAAACATTCAACAGCAGAATCACTGAGTAAGCTTTTTCCTCCCATTCCATTTGAAATTATAATTATGATGTGGCCTGGCTGTAAACTGACCTAGCCATACTTCTGGCACTGGGTCACAGGTTAGCTGTTTTTTAAGTTAAAAATTTGAGCATATGTCTGTAATGTTAACCCAAATGAGAAGGATAGATCTTAACAACTTACTGTTGAGATGTGAAACTAAGACACCTATTAGAGGTTGACGTTTAAGTCACTCAAGATCCCAATGCTTTGTTTCTGGGATGAAGCTGGGAATATGTGATTTTGATATCAGAGTTATTAGTTTCAAAAATAGAAATTTTAGATCTTGAAGAGTTAATCATACTTCAAAAATATGATTCATCACTATCTATGCAGAAAAATGCAAAAATCCTTGGGCATATATATAGTTTAAATGACTACTTGGATGACACGATATTCTTAGAACTCTGATACAGGGAACCTAGAATATTACAGTAATGTTTCTTTGCTCACTTCCTCAGTGCATTCTGTACAATTTGGGAACCTGGATATTAGTAGAAAGGAAATGGAAATGATTGGAGTGACAGAACAAAGTATTACCATATACAAACACATAGAAATGAAATAAAGTGGTCTGCAAATGAAAATCTGGATTAAATTAAAATGTAAACTAAGAAAATAATCTATTAACAACCAAGTGGTTCATAGTCATATAATTATTCAAGTAACTTTGAAGCAGATCCAATATCACTCATTTGCAACTACTGAATTCTTTAAAAACTAATCAATATCCCAGCATTGCAGTGTTTAAAGTGAAACAGCTCATTCAATAAAAGACATGCTGCAAACATTTTGTATCTACACGATGACAGAGATAAGTACATGCTTTATAATAATGGCTTCAGTAAGTATTACAATAACTTTCATCAGGTTTTTCCCTTCTAACTAAAATTACACTTTGAATTTGCTTGTGACAAGTTTCAAAAGAGCTTGCCAATTTTCCTCCCCTTTTACATCATCTATAGAATCAATGGAAAAACAATGATCTTTATCCTGCATATAGTTTTTATTGTGTGTGTGGGGCTTTTTGTTTGTTTCAGTCATAGATATGGCAAAGGGAAACTTGGTTTCTTGTCTCAGCTGTCCTGCACCAGAATGCTATTATCTGGAGGAAATCCCTAGCCTACTCTGGGACTCAGTGTTCTCATTTATAAAATTAGACTGTTGCATGTTCTACCAATCTTATAGAGATACTGTGTTGATAAAACTGAAGATAAGGAATATTTTCATCAATCATTTGTTCAGTGGATATACGATGTAGGCATTATTAATAGAGATGAAAATCGTATTTCTAAAAGTTAAGATTCCTAAATAAATGAAATGTATTGTGATAATCACATATACCATTTTACTGACAAGAAACAATGTCAGAGGAGTCAAGAGACATGAAGAAGATTGCCTATTAAAGATTATCTCTTATCGTGGCACCATAATGTTTCTAGGTTTAAGAGGCAATGCCAAAGTCTGTGTTTGGAAGACCCAAAGTTAAAAGAAATGAAGTAACTAATGTCCTCTATGAAGACGAAAGAGATGGTATGAATTGAATTTCACTATGAATTTTTTGTTGTTGCTATTACTATAAAGATTGTAAGAACTGGAAAGAGAACCCGAGATTACAAAACCTTTGGGATCATACAACCACATGGCCAACAGCTACATCACACTTTGTACGATGGGTGGGCTAATGAAATATGAAGAAGATAAGTATATATTACCAGGGAAGGAATACATGTCATATTCTGACATGAAATGCAAAGGATGTAATATTTCCTATCTCCCAAAACACTGCCATTACCATGAAATTATCAATGAAAACCTCCCATTAAAATACTTTCTATGGATATTAGGAATATTTAAAATAAATGCTCTGATAAGCATAGTGGAAAGTAATAATATATGAAATTACAAAAATGTAGTGATTTCGGCAAACCTCTAGCTTTGAGGAATCTTGAAGACGGTGGTGTTTTGTGGGATGCCATAAATTACCCACCTCCCACAAAACAAAAAGATGTTAAGTAAGTGAGGGTCCAGTGGCTGCTACGGCTGACAAATATTTACAGAGAAAGCACTGTTCTAAGAAGAACATCTCATACCATTTATTTGCCAAGCTATACGTTCTTGACTACATGGCAACTTGAACTGAGAGCAGCAATGGAAAAGGGAAGCCTGTGCTTTAATTCCTCAATGGGAGCTCATGCAGAAAGGCTAATAAAGAGGCAGGAGTGTCTCTAAGCGAATTATGTAACCCGACTTTTTAATGTTCAATGCTTAATGACGATAATGCCTAAGTTGATTTTTTTTAAGATTTACTTATTTATTTTAGAGAGAAAGAGCATGAGCATGGTCCCACATGAGTCGGGGGAGGAGCAGAGGGAGAGAAGCTCAAGCAGACTCCCTGCTGATCAAAGGACAGACAAGGGCTTGGTCTGATGACCCATGAGATAAATACCTGAGCCGAAAACCAAGAGTCTGACCCTTAACCAACTGAGCTACCCAGGCACCCCCTTAAGTGGATTTTTAAAGTCTCATGAATAAACTTGAAAGGGCAGTATTCTAGGAGTTTATGGGTAGGTGAAATTAGGGCTTTATAGGTACTGATGTAGACACCCTAAAATACTGACTTGCATAATTTGGAGAATATGAAATTCTGCTTTAACCTCCTGCGTTGGTAAATTTATATAAAATGTTTTCCTGCCTTTTTGGTACGAGGCATAGAGATTTCAAAGATTGAAAGACAAACATAGTCTCTGCCCTCAGGTACAGTGGAGACAAATATGCAACCTGTCCATCCCCACCCTAGTTAAGAAAATTCCAAAACCTAGAACACAGTTAGAAACTGTAGGTATGTAGCTAGTGCTGTGGTGACAAAGGAAAGAACGACATGAGTCTATTTCTCAAAAGTCTGGCATTTAGAGAAATACATGTTGCCATATATTTGAAGAAATGTGCATTCTATCTTCCTATCATGCTGCTGCTCCTGTGGAACTATGGTTACTTCCTACATTAATAAGGCAAGCAGTGAAAATTCATGGTTGAAGGACAGCATCGAACCCTCCATGGCATAATTAACATTTTAATGAGCAGTCAAGGCCTTCCCTGTTTTGGATCTCAACCTTGTGTCTCCTGAGTGGATCTCAATCTGTTGAGCTCAGAGAATGAGGTGACTCTGTCTTGGTGAGATTTTAAACAAAAGTAGACCACATAGGCCACTGTTTCAGCTTGATACTGCTCTCCTTTGTTAGCAGAACTCACTTATATTTGAATGTGCCATGTCAGTACTCAACAACTAATTTTCAGCTCTTGTTTCCTTTTTAGCATGTATAAAAACTGTACCCACAACACTTACATTCTAGGAATGGCTAATTTTCAGTAACTGACCGACTAATTGCAAATTCCCCTCATTTGTAAGGTGCAGTGGGCTAACTGCTATTTGGGGACACAAAAATTTGCAGAGGAAGCATTCGGTAATGCTTGTAATTTAATTATTTGCAAATCAAACTGCCTAACACACCAAAGGCACTAAACTTCTTCATTGGAGACAAGTTTGAAGGTCATTAAAAAGCTATTTGTTTTGAGGTTTCAGAAAGTAAAGTACCTAAAAAAATGTTCTAATGGATAGAAAAACACTTTTATTCCCAGATAAAATCTTTCAAAACATTAAAAACCAATCTCCTTATTTTCATTACTAGGAGGGGAAAAAAAAAAAAAAAAACCTGTCATGAGAAAAATTCCTGTGGGAATGTTTCAAGCATCTTAAAAATGAAGCTTATAATAGAAGAGCCTTCTCTGTCATAATTAATATAGCTTCACTAATATAAAACCCTGGCTTCCTCTCCCATCATCATATCTCATTTCTGACTGCCGCAGACCCATTACTATAATGTACGTTATAAGTATAGCACAATATATGTTACAATATTATTCTTATTAGGTAAAGGCTGCAGAATCTCAGGGAATTTTGACATTTATTTCTTGGTGACAAGAAAGCATAGCTCAAGTTATCTCTTAAGACGTGAACATTAATAATCCATATAGATAGTGAAGTCGTTCAACCACTTCTTTAAATTTTGCTTACTGATTCAGTCATAAAAACCAAGGACATCATGCCATTTACCTACAAGTTACATAATCTTTTAGCAAAGTTGCAGACTGCAGTTGTGTTCATTGTATCCTTCAGTTGTTGTGTTTTTTTCTCTTAACCATAGTCAAGCATATAAAAAAAAAGTTAAAACATAGATATGTCTGCCATATTTAGTTGATTAATTTATGAAGAATAGTTGTTACACATTATCTACCACTGAAGTAAATTTCAAGTGAAGAAGAGGACTTCAAGTTCTCTAAAGAGAATCAGACATCAACATAATGTTCCACAATATAAATAACCTAGTTTTGTAGCCAACTATCTAGAATACATAGAAAACCCCAGGAAATAAGAAAAATTTTCCTATTGAGGATACATTTGGGAAGACTGGTATAAAGACTGGTTATTCTCAGAGTGCTGTGTAAAATTTATTCTGCGCAATTTCCAACTTTGCCATTTTTTTTAAAGATTTTATTTATTTATTTGACAGAGAGAGATCACAAGTAGACAGAGAGGCAGGCAGAGAGAGAGAGGGAAGCAGGCTCCCCGCTGAGCAGAGAGCCTGATGTGGAACTCGATCCCAGAACCCTGAGATCATGACCCGAGCCGAAGGCAGCGGCTTAACCCACTGAGCCACCCAGGCGCCCCCAACTTTGCAATTTTAACACAAAGAAACAAATTACTTATGTTAATACTTCTCTAATTCAGGCTAGTAAATGTATCCTCAGTGTTTTAGAGTTTAACTGTAGCCATTCCCAGGGACAAACATAGGTTCAACAACAGTCCTGGGAAGTATAATAAGTACATTCCAGAGTAGCAGTTTTATATTATTAAGGTGGCTTCAGGACCTTTTAATATGGGAGACAAATGCTGATAGAAATCCATGGCACCTCCAAGTGAGAGTAAGGACATTTCACGAACTAAGTGCTGCTTGGGGAAAATATTGAATAACTCAATAGATGGTTCAGAAAATCCATTGTGGGTGACCCCACAAATTCTCACTGTCTCCAACTTCTCCTAGTAAGTGCTACTTCTTCCCCGCTTCTGAGCTCCCTTCACCTAATTAGGCTCCTTCTGCTACCAGGCTTGCTAAACAAAGCCTCCTATAAAAGGCAATAGATTCTTTATGGAAAGTCAAGCACAAAAGAATAGGAAAAAGAGAAAGAACTTGCTTTTGGAGTCCCCTGCCTATATTCCAGTAGTTTTGTGTGATATCTTTTAGGTTCTGAGTACAGATATACTTAAACTAATTCATTTAGTCATATCCTTATGAATTAGATTTTCTTTCAAATCTTATATGACAGGACAGAAAAGACTATTATTCACTGTTACTCAGTGGCTCTTTTCCTTTCCTCCTTCTTCCCAGAGAACCAAAGTACAGATTGAAGCAATTCCCGCTTATACATCTATACTGGGACATAAACTGTCTAGGGCTGCAGTGTATATAGAATCCTGACGTGAACGGGGAAAATATTATTAGTGGATTCTAAGACTGGACTGTTATTAAAATATGAGTTGCTTCTTTGGGTACCAGACTCAGTCATGGCATTAAAGGGTTCAAATATTCAACAACAAGTACTTATTAACCACTTTGGACAAAAGCTTTCCTATCAATAGAAGAACAATGACTGCTTTGTTTTACAATGTCAGGCTTAAAAGACCTTGATCTTTTTATCACATGGAAATAAGGTTTTCATGTGCCCACCCAAATATATTAATGTTAAGTACGAAAAGAAGTAACTCAAGACCATCTCCTGGATATTAAAGGGTCTTGTGTCCCTGTGTAAGAGTCAGATACTCTGAACCGGATTCCCCATCACCTGCATCACACTCTTTTATTTTTATTTATGTTTATTTTATTTATTTTTAGAGGTGGGGGAGGGACAGAGGGAGAGGGAGAGAGAGAATCTTAAGTAGGCTCCATGCCCAGTGCGGAGCCTGACGCAGGGTTCGCGCTCACAACCTTAAGATCATGACCTGACTTCATGACCTGAGCCAAAATCAAGAGTTAGATGCTTAACTGACGGAACCACCTAGGTGCCACTCACTCTTTTTTTTTTTTTTTTAATTAAATACCTATCTAGCTCCAAAGGGATGAGGGTGGGGAGAGGCTATAACCACACTACTCTTAATTCTGCCAGATTCAAATCTTACTCTCAGATACACCTCAGGAAGGATTCAAGGACAGAGAAATCTTCCACCTGGCAGCCGAGGGGGCTGTGAAGAGAAGCAAATCAGGGTCTTTAATCATCTTAGCAGCACAAAGGAGAAAATATGCTAGCACCAAATCATCCATCTCCCACTGCATCTTTCAGCCAAATCGAAGGCCCTGTGGGACCAGAGCTAAGAAGGGCCGCAGCCCATGGGATAGTGGGTGACAGACTGCTTCTTTCCCTGGTAGCCAGGCCACCTTGAACAAAACACTGCATTCCTTCTGTATCACACAGCTTTCCTTCTCAGCCATGTTACTGAACTATAGATAATTTATGACTGCAACACTCAGGAATAACGGACAGGAAAAACAGATGCTCCAGGCTGGGTTTTGCCAGTTTTCTAAGTGCTGCCTATTACTTCATAAAAATCACTTCTCCCCTATACAGGTTTAATTGCAATCATTGTATAGGCGGGTTTTAGAGCCTTGAGATAAAGAGGCCAGCTCTTATCTTAGACCTTATTTTAGGCCTTCAAGGCAGTACTGATAAGCCCCCTATCTTCTCAGTGACTGCGGCCAGGCCTCCAGAGGGCTCGTCCACACTAATGAGGACCATATTGCTGCTGTTTCCAGAGAAGACTTTAGTGAGACCCCTTCTCTATGAGGCATCTATCTCACCCACTCAAGACTCAGAGAAGCTGAGGTACAGTCTTCTCATAGTCATTAAACGGGACTGGAAACAGTGGCTGAAAAGGGGCACCACCGATTCAAGTACCTCTATTGTTCCAGGAATTAGATTCACACCACTTGAATGTCATTTCCTTTTTTTCCTCAATAATCCCTGCTAAAAAAGAGAGAACAGGCCCATAACAGATTAACTGGTTCTAAGTCCACATCACTAACAGGGGGCTTAATACCTAACCTAATTGCAAATTTAATCTCCCCCCAGTAATATAATCTTAACCCATCAGTCTGGAATTTCCTGGTTGGCACTAGTGATGTAATACACTTGACCCTTTTTGTTCCCTAAAGAAGAGTGAGTTTGCCTGATGCAATTGATGCTTCCCTTGTACCTTTGTGCTTTCTGTCTACAGAAGTCTTTCAGATTGCACCGCTTCTCAGAGCTCCTTTCTATTTGCTAAACAGAATGCTGCCTGACTCATGAATCACTGAATAAAGCTAACTTGATTTTTAAATTTAGTCGGTTGAATTTTGTTTTTTAACAGCACCTTCATGGTTTCAGGATGAGAGAGGCTACAAGTGGCAGGAAGGTTGGCAGCTCTGTGCTCTCTTCATCTCTAAACCCAAAGGCATTCAGTTCCTCTGCTGATTGAGAGCTGATATTATCCACCTAAGAGCTTCATTTAAACATCAAAGCCAGTGGGATCTTCTGTCCCTTAATTCTTTTTTTTTAAATTTATTTATTATTTGAGAGAGAGGGAGAGAGAGAGAGACAGAGAGAGAACACACATGGGAAGGGAAGAGGGAGAGAGAGAATCTCAAGTAGATTCCCTGCTGAACATGGAGCCTGCCTGACACAGGGTTTGATCTCATAATCCTGAGATCACGACTGAGCCTAAATCAAGAGTCAGACGCTTAACCAACTGAGCCACCCAGGCATCCCACGTGTCCTTTAATTCTGATCACTGTTGCTCCACAAGCAATGTGTGGGCTCTTTCTACTTATTTGGTTCATGCAGATACTTTGTCTTGGGACTTGATAGGACTTTTCTAGGTCTATCTAGGCTACATTTCTGTCTCTATAGAACCAACACCCCGGGGTTTCATTTCATGTGTACTTGGAATGGGCTTGCTCAGGGGACTCTAAATCCCAGTGTCCTCTTTTTCCTCTGATCTCTTACAGTAGATTCCATGATTATGGACTTATGCCAAGTCCTAGTCTTACCACATTAACTGCATTGAATGTTGGCTCAGCTTTACTTACATTTGTAATCTCCTTTGTCTAGGTGGACAGCATTAGGAACACCCACTGATAATCCCAAGAAGGCCCTGTGGGTGACTCTTCCTTTAAGAAGGTGTTAAAAGCCCTTTGAATTACTTAGCTTCTCAATAGGAGCCCTGATCTTGAATCAGTCTTAAGTAAATTTTCTCACCAACCCAAGGTATTCAAATGTAAATGACCCCAGGCCGCAGTCTTTGGAGATGGAAAGCATTTCTGTTTAGACCCATTAGAGCCTCTCAATCAAGCAAATTCTTTAGTTTAAAGCCTTCTACACATCCTCTTAATAAAGTGCCTACTATTGGGGCGCCTGGGTGGCTCAGTGGGTTAAGCCGCTGCCTTCGGCTCAGGTCATGATCTCAGGGTCCTGGGATCGAGTCCCGCATCGGGCTCTCTGCTCAGCAGGGAGCCTGCTTCCCTCTCTCTCTCTGTCTGCCTCTCTGTCTACTTGTGATCTCTCTGTCAAATAAATAAATAAATAAAAATCTTTAAAAATAAAAAAAAAAAAAAAAAAAGTGCCTACTATTGTCAGACATTTACTGAACCTTTGGGAAGGTGAAAAAATACTCAGGGGGTGCCTGAGTGGCTCAGTCGGTTAAGCGCCCAACTTTTCATTTCAGCTTGGGTCACATCAGGATCTCAGTGTTGTGAGACTGAGCCCAGATTCAGGGCTTCACACTCAGCAGGGAGTCTGTTGGAGAGTTTCTCTCCCCCTCTTCTTCGTCCCCTCTCCCCCAACCCCTGCCAAAAAAAATAAACAAACCTTTAAAAAAAAAAAAAAAGATACTCTGATGCTGAAACCATTATACTATTTGAAATAAGGTCAGTATTTAGAAGCCGCCTAAAAATATGAAGGGGAAAACACACGTTTATTTTGATTATAGTCTCTTATGCCAGTAGAAATTTTGAGAAAATAATCTTTGCATTCTAGAAAGTAGTCAAGACAGCTAAATCGTTCAGATTTGAATTCATTGTAACCATCTAGGTCAAATGTAAAGAATTATAGGGTTAACAACATTCTGCTTGAGGATTACCAGGACCTGAGAAATTCATTTCATTGTGTAAAAGACAGATATTCACACTCCCCTCCCTTGAATAAAAGTGAGAGAAATTTTAATGGTGGGAGGAGGTCTTTAAATCAGCCCTAAGAATATTACAATGAGAGACTGGACAAGACCACTACTAATAAGTTCTGACAATTTTCCACCCACTGAAGTCTTTTTTTTTTTTAAATATGTTATTTATTTATTTGACAGAGACACAGCGAGAGAAGGAACACAAGCAGGGGGAGTGGAAGGGGGAGAAGCAGGCTTCCTGCTGAGCAGGGAGCACAAAGCAGGGCTCAATCCCAGGACCCTGGGATTATGACCTGAGCCAAAGGCAGAGTTTAATGACTAAGCCACCCAGGCACCCCACACTGAAGCCTTTAAAATGTCTCTAATGAGAATCATAGGGATAGTTTACATTAGTTGTCTTGTAGGTCTTACAACTCTTTATTTAAGCAAAAAAGCTGAAGTTCAGTTAATATATTCCTGAAAAGAAAATACCTGACTTTTGAAAGCAATGAACATTTCATAAGATGAAAAGTTTCAATGAAATATGTTTATGTTTATGTTCATTTTGTTACCCTCTTTTTTGAAGCTAGCACTAAGAAAAAGGGGAAATGGGAAGAATCATAATTTATATGTTCCCTCTTCAACATTTTGAAATAATTTTAGACATAAAAATGTTGCAAAAATAGTAAAGAATTCCTGTATTTCCTTACCCAGCTGTCTCCAATATGTTAATCTGAAATATCTACAGTATAATCAATCTAAGTGATGAAATTAACATTAGCATATACTATTAACTAATCTACAAACCATATTTGAAATTCACCTCTTGTACCTCTAATGTCCCTTTTGTGATCCAGCATCCAATCCAGAATCCCTCAGTGCATTTAGTTGTCATATCCCCTCAGTCTTCAGTCTGGGACAGTTCTTGTTTTTCATGATCTTGACAACTGTGAAGAGTGCTGACCACTTATTTTGTAAAATGCCCCTCAATTTATTTTAATGTATTTATTTTTTTTAAGATTTTATTTATTTGACAGACAGAGATCACAAGTAGGCAGAGAGGCAGGCAGAGAGAGAGAGAAGCAGGCTCCCTGCCGAGCAGAGAGCCCAATGTGGGGCTTGATCCCAGAACCCTGGGATCATGACCTGAGCCTAAGGCAGAGGCTTAACCCACTGAGCCACCCAGGCGCCCCACGGGCCTCAATTTAAATGTGTGTGCATCTTCATAAGTGTAGACTGAGGTTATGCATTTTTGACAGGAATGTAACAGAAATGATGTTTTGCCTTTATTGGTACATCACACATCAGGAAATACAGGATACGCTTAGGGCTTACTCCTGGTGATGATGACTCTGATCACTTGGTTAGACTGTACTTGCTATATTTCCCCACTTCTTCCATTTATAATTAAGGAGTATCTTTTGATGGTACCTGGGTGGCTCAGTGGGTTAAGCCACTGCCTTAGGCTCAGGTCATGATCTCAGGGTCCTGGGATGGGGCCCCTGCATCAGGCTCTCTACCCAGTAGGGAGCCTCTTCCCACCCCCCCACCCCCCACCACTGCTGCCTGCCTCTCTGCCTACTTGTGATCTCTCTCCTGTCAAATAAATAAAATCTTAAAAAAAAAAAAAAGAAAGAAAGAAAGAAGTATCTTTTGAGGAAATGTATTTTCTTCTGAGGATATGCAGTCTTTTAGAAATTAAGACATGGGTGATATTTTGGGCAACCTCTTATAGGGATAGAAAATGTCTCATTTCCTTCTAGACATTAGTATGCCTTAAAGTCACCTCCTGATGACTCCAGTGGAGAGGGCTCTCTTAATTTTAAACCTTAGCAGATTTTAGGAGTCAAGTCTGTATAGCCAATGTCACCAGTCTGGCTGCTGTTTAGTTACTTCTTAGGTTGATCTTTGCCAGAATTTCTTTCCACAATTTCAGTTGAGCTCTTCAATATACTGCCTGGCCCAACAATATAAATAAAGGCAGTCTCTTTTGCTTAGCAGAAAAATAAAATGGATCTGAATCATCAGGGATAGAGGATGCTTTAACTCAGTACCTAGGCAAGCAGCACTGACTGTAGTCTTCAAGGGCTCCTGAGAACCCCTGTCAGGTCCCATATCTACTTATTTGTTATTAAGTTGATGTGCCAGTAAAATACCACTCCCCCTGACAATTGGAACAAAAAGAGAATTAAAGATTTTTAAATTCATCATGCATATCCAAGTCTCTATGCCTTTGTTAATGTTGCTCTTCTGTCTTTTGCCCTGCTGCATGGAACATTCCTCCTTCACTAGCTCGAGTCATCTGCCCTGGCCTCTGTGAATTCTTCCTTGATATATCACATCTCAGGGCTGCAGGGTGTTCTGGCTCTTTCTGTTCTGGTAGCATTCTTTACACTTGTTTAGAGCAAATAGCATATTGTACAGTGGTTGATTGTGGGGGGGGGGTATCTTTCACCCCTACTCAATTTTCAGGTCCTCAACATCACAGACTACATTGTTCTACTTGGAACATATACAATGGTAAATACTGAGCAGATGAACTACAAACTTCAAAAATATTAAACTCGTAAAGGCTGTATCATATTCTCTTCTCTACTGATCTATTTATCGATCCATCGTCTAGCCAATCTTGCTTTACCTTTATGGTTATTGAAAGATTTAAGGTGACATCTAAATATACATAATGAGAGATAAAATAATATTAAACAAAGATAGATATGAAAAAGTGAGGTTTGGGAGGGAAGAGCCAGGAGTCTATCAAGCAAAGTACACATTATAATGCCCTGCATTTTTGTTAGGGATGGGATCTAAACTAAGCCTTATGATAAATACGAAAAAAAATTCCAAAAATGTCATTAAAACTAAGGGACCATTCTGTGCAGTGACAAAATGTTCTGTGTGATGATTTATTTACCCAAAAGCCAATATATGATAAAAATTATTTTCTAAAAACAAAACACAGCAATGATCTGAAATCATGCTAAAGTATTAAGTGGTTGCCAGGCAAGGTTTGTTCAAGCAATGCACACCTACCTCCCACTCCCATTTATGATTTTGGAACAAAGCTCCTTGGGATCTGGGGCATGTTACTCTTAAGGTAAATGCAGTATGAAAGTTAACAGCAAATTAACTCTATGTGTTGGATTTTTCTCGTTCTTAGAATTAATAAAGATACAGGGAAGAAAATTATATCCACTTGAAAGCTTTTCGATGGGCAATGGGAGAGTGAAAGCTGAACAAATACCTGAATTTGTTCATGTGCATGCACTTTAATTTTGTGCTAAGTATCTGCATTCATTACTCAAAAAAAAAAAAAAAAAGTGAACTCTCTGTAAAATGAAGACCTTATCTATTGCTTTTACCTACTTGGGTACCTCATTAGATTAGTGGGTTAAACAGAAACATTATTTGATCATATTACAGAAACACTTTTGTCAAGTTATTAGCTTTGTCATACAAGATGATATCATTTTCCTCTCTTACTTCTTTATAAATTTAAAACTAAAATAATGTCTGCTACCTCCCACCACTTACCTATGGCTGCAAAGAGGCAGCTCAGGCCCACATATCAACAAGAAAGTTCTAAAATCAACATGACGAAAAACTGGTTCAGACTTGCTAATAAAGGTTATACTCAAAGACCGTTAATCAAACATTACCCATTCTTTTTTTCTAACACATTAAATTTTCTTATCAAATTAGTAGTTTCATTGTATACAATGGGATTTGAAATAGGAATAACTAGCCAATTAAATATTTCAAACATTCTGCCCACCCAATCAAGGAAGGAATAGAGTCAAGGAGTACAATTTTATGAATGTTCATTAGTCTGGAGGAATAAAAGAAAAGGGCATATTTCAGTTTCTACTGAGGACTGTTTTTTTTTTTTCTTTTTTAAAATAAAACTTTTATGGAGAAAAAATACAATAGATAGACATCTTTAACCTTAAGTTAATTTTGAAATGTTGTAAATTAGCTCTCATTAGGTCACCTTTTGAAAAATTCAGTATTCCACATAAAATGGGAACTCAAAATAATGTGGTCTGAATTATTCCTAAATGTAAAGGCTCAGGTTTCTCCCACTTCAGGCTAAATAAACTCTTGCTCCCACTTTAATATTTTAAATGTAGCTGCATGTAATTAATGTTTTTACCAATTCAGCAAAGCTAATTAGAGGGCAATATTGGAAAAGGCCATCACCACCCCCATTTGCGAGGCAAGTAAGAAACAAGTAGAATGAGTTTTGTTGCTTTTTCAGACACTTTATTGTTGTAAGTGTGATTACTACAATCTTATTTGATTTCTTGCAAATTCTCTATGTCAATACTAGAAATTAACTGTATTCCTATGTTAGGATTTATAGAGGCCAGAAAAATACTAAACTTCCTTTTATATTTAAGGATAAAAATAGTTCCACTAAATAAAACATGTGCTTGAGTCTCTTTCTCCTTCTCTTGATACATTTCTCCAGATTATGTACTTTCTAGTACACAAAATACATGTACTTTCTAATATATGCAAAGAACATGTAGCCTAGTTGTAACATATATGGAATTGGTCATGAGAGTGGGGAGCAATAGAACTTGGTGCTTAAGGTAAGGCTTTTGAGCCATTTACTCAAGTGAACAAATATTGTTCCAGGACTGGCTGAGGATTTGTGAACAAAACAACACTCCTGCTCATACACTGGACTGGAAAGCAGATTAAAAAAAAAAAACAAACCTAATAAATATTTAATATAATATAAAGCAGAGGAGGGTGAGGGCACAGTCAGTGACAGGGAGGGCCAGGGGCTTCTATTTGGGCAAGGTGGCCTCTTTAAGTTCAGTTTCTCTTTTATTACCTCTTACTTGATAGAGTTGTTGTAAGTTATATAATGCAGGCAAAATGCTTAGGCAGTGGGGGACACTTAGATGCACTCAAAGAAAATATAATGGATTTACAAGATTAGGTTTGTCAGAAAACCGCAGACGATATTCTCTTTCACATATAGAATCTGAAAGAGAGTGGCCTGGTGTGATCCTCTACTGTGTCAGGGACCCAGGTTTCTTCTCTTTTATTGCTTTATTGCTTTATAACGAGCGACCTCCAGTTCAAGCACCAATATGACTGATCCCACTCCTGGCAGACTATTCCATTCCAGTCAGTACAAAGGAATAAATGGAAAGAGAACGCCCTCCCTTTCCTTAAGGGAACTTCTTGAAAGTCATAGACAGTATTTGTGCTTGGAGATCAATGACTGTAACTTGGCCAGACTTAGGTGAAAGGAAGGCTGGGACATGTAGAGTTTTTAGTTTGTTTTTTAAACATAAGATTATGTTTTAGCTAAAAATGAAAAGAGTTCCTTTTTAATAAAGAAGGGAAGAATAAAGGTGACAGTCGCTGTCTCAAATATATGGGGCCAGTATTATCTGAAAAGATTCATTTTACATAAGAACTCCGGCGGGAAGAGTCTCTTTCTTGGGAACCTTTGAAATTCTCCTAACATCTTTGAGGGTAGAGAAATGTGGCAACAATGAGGACCCCAGATGATAGGAATTAAATAAAGTTTTCTTGTATTGAGTGGACATTAACTGCGTGTTTGAGTCAATATTTTGATGGTAAGAGTGCTAAGCAATATTCCATTCCGCCTACACAGTTCTGTTTTAACGAGGCTTTATTTCTAACTGGGTTAGGTATATGTTAAGAATTTTACAAATTAGGGATGCCTGGGTGGCTCAGTTGGTTAAGCAGCTGCCTTTGGCTTGGGTCATGATCCCAGAGTCCTGGGATCAAGTCCCATATCGGGCTCCTTGCTTAGCAGGGAGCCTGCTTCTCCCTCTGCCTCTGCCTGCCTCTGTCTGCCTATGCTCACTCTCTCTGACAAATAAATAAATAAAATCTTAAAAAAAAAAAAAAAGAATTTTACAAATTATTTAGCATTTACTTGGGTTATGTTTTAAATGAAGAGAATATATATAACAGCATATAATGAAAAAAAATGTTTACCCTAGTATTAAATGAACCCAGTTGTACTGTACTCGATTTTGCTGAATATTACATTAGGAACATGTTAATAATACACCGTAATTTTTAGAAATTGAAAATTCTATAAAGTACACAAAACCTATCTAATTTTAGGTGTTCTTTGTTCATTAGTATCAGAGCTATAAAAGAAATTAGTGATAATTTATAAAATTCCACAATTTTACAGTCCAGGAAACTAGGGATCAGGAAGGTTAAAAGAGTTGCTCAAGGAGAAATAACTGGAAATTGACTCTTCTAATTACTAAGTGCATTGCTTTGTTAAAAAAAAAAAAAAATGAACTAGGACTAGGAAAAAAACAGCCAAGTAGATGAATTTTATTAACCCAGATCTTATTATCATCTTCAGAAAACTGAATTTAAGAACAAGGAACACTCAAGATATTGAGTTATCTTACGGGTACATATATGTACCTCAATTCTGTACAAAAGGTTTTTTCAGGTCTTTAAATACTTTGGATTTTTTTTTTTTTGTAAACATTTAATCATTTTCATTATCATTTCAGGAAAATAAGAATTTTAAGTGTCAACTAAAAAATGTAGTGTCTAATGAAAACACTTTCATCTCATGGAGAAGAGAAAATTACTTCGAGGGCTCTGGGCTTTTATTTACTTTGCACAGATTATTTAGGCTTAAAAGTTTCAGAGAGGCTTAGAAAGTTTAGGTTGATGAGTCCGGAATAAAGGAATAAAGGTTAGTGCTTATTCTTAGTATACCACCCGCTGGCCAGCCAGTTGGTCACTACCATTTATTGAGAGCTGAATGTGTTCAGGGTACAGTTTGGGGAAAGTTAGATTAATGGCAGCTTTACTTCTCTTATCAGAAAAGTTAATTATTGTAAGGACAACTGAGAAAATTTTCATATAAAAAATCGGAGGTATAATTTACACAAAACCGGTAGCAACCCTCGTGGCCCCTGTCCCTAAGAACAAAGATCACTGGAATTATTTATAGGCAAAATTCTGGTAAAGAATGGAAGAAAATTAAACCATGAGATTGCAAATGATGCATCCCATTAAAAGGGATTTTCAGGTCTTCAGAATGGTGTATGACATTCAGTAGGTGTGAGTTATGCATGACAATACCAATCCCTTAGGTCTGAAGAAAAATGAAAGGAGAGATGAGGGTAGATAGGTTTGGCAAAGAATAACAGATGAGGTGGCTGGAGGGCTGGCCAGGGGCCAGTTCTGAGGGCATATAAGGGCCACATTTTCAACATCCATCTTTATATTGTAGATGAGGGGACAACAATGAGAGAGATGTTAAAGGAAAATGACCTGACATCTACCAACTCCAATAATTCCTAACAGGTGTGCTATATTAGTGTAATTAACTATGAGTAAAAGAAAGGGATGAAGTGAGAAAAGTAAAGGGAAGGAAAAAAAAATAAAAAGGACAAGAGAAAGGCCTCTGCCATTTTTGGACGTTAAAGCCAAGGTCCTGACAATGCCTCTTTTGCAAATGAATGATGTAGATACAAAGTGTCGTTGCTCAAATGATAATGACTATAAAACTAGGCAGTAGACAATGAATTTGTACTTTCCAGGATTAAGGTGTGATCTAAATTTTTTTCCACAATCTCCTGAATAATGCTGTCCTGATTTCACAAGTATCTTTTTATTAAATATCTATATTACCACCTGAGCTCTTTTCAAGCATCTGTACTATACCCTTTAGTGGCTGTGATCTATATGTTTTGTTACATGATTGCTATCTGTCATGGTGTTGATTTTCACATAATATTTGCTGTTATAATTATGCACTAGCAGCTGGGAAGACTAATTTATTACTTGGCTATTATCATTGAAGGTCATGTAACTCCAACATCCTGTTAAAGCATTTGATCACATTTTGCCTGTTCTGACAGAGAGAGGCTTTCTTCTGGCAACTACTCAGACTTCTGTGGACTTTATCACTTTTTTAACCAGTGAAGCTGAAGCAAGTAGGTGCTTATTTCTGGTAGCTGCCAATAAAGAATCTGATTGCTCAAATGCCCTCTGTTCTCATACCCTGCTTTTGTCAATTCAGTAGTTGAAAGAAATGGTGTTTATAAAAATTCAGCTACTATATACTCAAACATCAAATATTAGTTGGAGACTAACTTAGTTCTAAATATTACTTGAAATCCAAAGCAGGAAACTTTACTGTATTGTTTCAGGTATACAGAAGAATACTTTCAATTCTGCCTATGAGAAGGTCTACTAATACTGCAGGTATAAATTGTGGCTTATAGGATGATTTTGAGACAAGCAGAGGGAAAGTCTATCTACCTATCTGAACAATAAATGGAATAGAAAGTATAGATTGGAACGTTACAGAATTTATGATAAGTAGGATAATGCAACTGATTAAGTGTTTATCCCTTAGAAGCAAGAGAAAAGTCAGGATCCATTTCAGCATATGGAAAAGGATAGTGGTTTTTGGAATCTGTCACAAATATCACAGAAAACTTCAATTAGACATTGGTTTGATCTCAAAATTATTCTTAATATTTTAAAGAGCAAGATGGAAACCTAAAACCAATTTCATGAGACAACTTGCCTATCTATCAACATTAGAATATTTATAACAAGAATATTTATAAATGGGTGGCTCAGTCAGTTAAGGGCTCTACTCATGGTTAGGTCTCAGGTTATGATCTCAGAATCGTGAGATCGAGCCCCATGTCCCACATAGGGCTCCTCACCAGGCAGGGAGTCTGCTTCCCATCTCCCTCTGCCCCTCCCCCTGCTGGTGCAATCTCTCTCTCTCCAAAATAAGTAATTTTTTTTTTAAGATTTTATTTATTTATTTGAGAGAGAGAGAGAGAGAGAGAGCATAAGCAGGGGGATCAATAGAGGGAGAGGGAGAAGCAGACTCCCCGCCGAGCAGGGAACCTGATGTGGGGCTCGATCCCAGGACCCTGGGATCATGACCTGAGCCGAGGCAGACACTTAACTGACTGAGCCACCCAGGTGCCCACCGAAATAAATAATCTTAAAAAAAAAAAAGAATATTGGTAACTAAAACACAGTCTCACCAGATTAAACTTTTGTGAATTAACAAGCAATGTCTCCTCAAAACAAACCCAAGTTCAACTTCTGATACACAGAATACTCATAAAGGACTACAAACCACACTGGGAGACCAAGTTGACAAGTAGGAATCATGTGCCACTGGCATACTTTGAACAGAATTCAAAGACAAAGAGTTGTAGAGCAGAATTCAGCTTTTGACTGGGAAAGATCTCTGAGCACTGACAGTGATGCAATATTACTAGACACTTTATTTGTGTAATTTTAAATCACAAAGGATAGATAATAAAAGACATGGGTGTTTGATGAAATGACAGGTGGGACTGGAGAGTGATGGGAATATTCTAAAGGTGACTGAAGTAGTCTATTGAGGGAAAGAGTAGGGTCCAAGTAGGAACACTAGTATACAAAATGTCTTGTGGAAGGAGAGACACGGGGTAGGATGGACCCAAAGTCGGGACTGTGTAGTTATAATTCTGAAATGGACAAGAGAGTGGCGATGCTGAGAATGATAAAGTTAAGAACACAAGCATGTAAGATAGATGAAAGTGTCTGCTCCTGACTTTCTCTTTTGAGGTAGGCTCCACACTCAGCATGAAGCCCGACATGGGACTCAAACCCACGACCCCAAGATCAAGACCCATGCTGAAGTCAAGAGTCAGATGCTTAACTGACTGAGCCACCCAGGCATCCCTACTCCTGGTATTTTAAATCCATAAAGGATAACTGTATAGAAGAGAAGGGAGTCAAAAACAGAGTTTCAGGAGTTGGTCACTTTTAGAAGTTAAGAAGCAAAAGAAATTGGAGGTATAAGATAAAACGAGAAGGATGGAGGAGTCAGAGACAAAAAGAAGAATGGGGCAAGAAAAATACACACAAAAGGAGGAGGTTGGACAATTAAAAAAAAAAAGGTAGATAATTTAAAAATCTAGCAGGGAGTCAACAGTGCCAATGTTACAGAGAGAGGTGGTCCAGAAACAAACATCTGAGACGAGTCCTGGAGACTCTAAGGAACCAGAGGAAGAAGCGAGATCCGGCCAGGGTGGGAAGCATGAGGAGGCAGCAAGTGTAAACCATCCTGTGAAGATATTTTAGTAAAGAACGTCAAGAAATGAAGTGTCACTTCGAGAGAACCAGAAAAATGCTGTAGGGTAAAGGAGAACTAATGATGGTGGTTATTTGCTCATTACTTCTTCAGAGGGAAGGAATCTGGATGGATGTGTTTAAAGAGAGAAAACAAAGTATTACGGGACAGGGTCCTAGGAGGACAGAGACAGAATGGAACAAGAGCAGTGATTTCTATGTTAAAGCTATGAAGTCATATGTTCTGTGAAGCATTTTGTCATCTCATGTTATTTAAATAAATGTATCTTTTGGGCATTTCTTTAGTGAACCAATAACCATAGCAAAACATGCTCTAAGTTTCCTTTTGAAACTGCATAATGGATCCCAGGTTTGCCTTGGAAAAACTTCTCTTCCATTTCTTCTTTTATTTCTGACTGCTTTTAAAGTTCTACTTCATGGATCTAGGAGTTGGTTTCTTCCAGTTTTCCAAAAACAACCTGCTTGCAGATTTCTGTTTCAGTATGTAGCATAGCGGTGGTATGTCACTCACGAAAGCCATGTGGGTCTACAAGGAAATGCAGCCACAGAAACTTGCAGAGGCCTCACGGATCTCCCAGCTTTTTTCCTCAGGTCATAACGGCCACTTGCTTTTCTATAGATGCTTAGATTTCGTTTTTGGGTTTTTTTTTTTTTTTTGTTGGTTTTTTTTTTAAAGAGTTTATTTACTTATTTGACAGACAGAGATCACAAGTAGGCAGAGAGGCAGGCAGGGAGAGAGAAGGAAGCAGGCTCCCTGCAGAGCAGAGAGTCCGATGTGCGGCTAGATCCCAGGACCTTGAGATCGTGACCTGAGCCGAAGGCAGAGGCTTTAACCCACTGAGCCACCCAGGTGCCCTAGATTTCGGGTTTGAGCAAAAAGTTCCCAACTTTGCTTAGAATCCTCAGTGAAATAAATATTGCATGTTACATATAGACGATGCCCTGTTGGTGGCCTAGACCCTGATTCTCAACATTTAGTCTCAGGTGTCATCAGGGTTTATGTTCTCAGCCCTTTGCTCCCTTCTAACTCACGTGTGTCTCTCTTTAGTAATCTGATCTGTCAATGTGGGTTTAATTTCATTTGTATACTGATGACAACAGATTGATGTTATAAAATTAGCCGTAATGTTCTCTCTGCCACATCTGTGCTATATGCTTGCCAAACTAATGTCAAGGACAGGGTATCTCAAGATTTTCTTCAGTTATCATTACCAAAATTGCTATCTTTATAAAATGCAAGTACCACTCTTATCTTTTGGTTTCGCCCTCTTGGTTTCTTTAAACTTCATATTGTAAACCAACACCTTGATCATGAAAATATCAGACCCCAAAGAGTTTTTTCTGTTTTTCTAATTAAAAATTCATTTCTGCTTTAAAAAGTGTACATAAACCAGAGAACTGATCACACCAAGGTCTAGCAATCTAAATATAAAAACAACATTTTACTTCTGCTTCAGAAAACAAATGCCAGAAATATGCACCTTTTCATCTTAAGAAATCCTGTTTTGATCAACATTGAAGGCTCAAAAACTTTAATACCAAAGAAACTAATATTTGATTAGGATTGTAACAATTTCAAAGGACATGTGTATACATGATCACTCTGAATTCATATAAAAATCTTGCAATGCAAGAGAGATATTATTATTACCCTCATTTTGCAGTCAAGACTATGAAGAATACAGAGCTCAAATAACCTCCATAAGGTCATCCATTAAGCAGGTAGCATAGCTAAGGAGCAAGCCCAGGCATTCTGGGTTCAGACCTCAAGGTCTCTCTAAAATTCCACATTACCGCCAAGCCGTGTGTACTGTTGCTGAGAATGTTCACGGCTTCTATCACAGTAATGTTTTGTACTGAACCACTGAAAGTTAGAACAGGATGTGCCTTTCTTCTCTTGAAAAGAGGCTAATCCAAACCTAGCTTTTAGAAACTTGTAGAAGTAATCTTGGTAAGGCTGAATGTCAGGGAAAATTCTATCTTTTCCTGGTTATAATAAGAGAAGTAAAAGTTTCTTGAACAATTATCACACACCAGGAACTCTATTAAGTGCTTTAAGTGAATTATCTCATTTAGTTATCAGAATAATATTATGAAGATTATTAGGATTATCCCCATCTTACCAGTGTGGAAACCACGGCCATGGCAATTTAACTTGCCCAAGAGCACCCAGCTGGCTTAAAAAACAGCCCCATTCCAGAGCCTGTGTGGTTAACCTCTGTGCATATTACCTGTCAGCTAAAATATCTGGAATGCAACTGGTCTTTTGAGAAAGCTTTTCCTCTAGAATAGTCTTGTTGCACCTACAGAAGTGTTGGCAGAGATGTGCTGAGCAATGAAAAAGAAAAGTGAGGGAAATAAAGTTATCAGAGTGAATATGTCTATCCACTCTGGAGATAGTTACTTCCACACCCATAGCTGTCAGGAAAGGCATCATCTGTCAGTACACTTTGGTTTGACCTCCACTGGTACACGCGGCCTGCTTTGGTGGCACCAAGGAACGGGTCTGTATTTGGTCACACATTCAGTTGCTCTATCCTTCTCATCATTTGCCTCAGCCTTTGAGCTGGATTCATATTAAATGATCAAACTTCTTTTGGATTTTGTTAGATGGTGTGATGAGTATGTATAAAATGATATCCTAGCACTTAAGTAGTTAATTGGTTAAGTAAATGTATTTGACTCACATGATATTTGGATATCACTGATTTACTGACTTTATACTCATTAATTCCATGGATTCATGGCATACTCAAAATAAAATTCGAACTCCTATAAGGACTATAAGGCCCTACAGGATTTGGCCCTTGTTAATCACCCTGATTTACGTCTTACAGCTTTCCCCTGTGTTCCCTTATTTCTTTTTTTTTTTTTCTGTTAAATATTTATTTAACATTTTATTCTTGCTTCAGAAGCCTTTGTAGCTGCTGCTACCTTCGCAGAATGATCTCTGCAATTCTCAGACGCTCAGTTCATTCAGCTGTCTGCTCAAAAGTCACTTCTTCCAAGAGTCCACAATTCTTCCTCATCACCTTATGTAAAACTTTGTTCCACCACCGCCCTACTCTCCACCCTTTCACTCTGCTTTTCCTTTATAACACTTATCCTAACTGCTGCCATTGTGTGTGTGTGTGTGTGTGTGTGTGTGTGTGTGTGTGTTCATTCCCGTTTTTCTACTCTACAATATAAATTCATGAGAGCACGGGCTTTGTCACACTCATACATCTCTATTTCCAGTGCTCTGAATGGCATGTGCTTGAGTGCCTAGTTTTTTCCAGGGGATCTAGATTCTGGGATATAATTATAAATAAGACTGACAAAGTCTTGCTCTCAGAGTTAATATTCTGGTGGTAAAGACTGATATAAAAATAATGATCATTGATTATGTCAGATGGTAATAAGTTAATAAACTGGGTACCTATAGTACATACCACTGTTAAGAGGTTCAGAAGCACAGAAGTAGAAAATACTATCCTACTGATGAACTTATCGTTATTCATATAAACACAAAAGCAATGATTAGAGGGGTAAGGGTACTAGGGAATCAAAGGAGGTAAGTTTCTAATTAAATAAGGGAAGATGGGGTGGATGGATGTGTACGAAAGGGGGGAAGCTTCATGCACTTGAGATTAAATCTTTGCCAAAGTACTTTATGAACCATTCTTTATTTCAGATGGTCTTATTTTCTCCCAGCCTTTAAATCGTCTAACCTCTTACCATTGGTTGACATTTTACCCACATCAATAAAACACCTACGCTTGATACAATTTGTAATATGAAGGTTTAATTTACACCTGACACCAAACTTTTTCCATGCCTTAGTTGTGAAAAATTAATTAGATGACAGAGGGAACCAGGAGTCCCACATTTAGAAGAAGTGAGGGGAGATGTAAAGTTTTAATAGTCAGTGGAAATTTAACTTGAGCATCTGATGTGTGACATTTATTCATTTTCCATGAAATAGCATGCAGAAGGATGCATATATGTTGTGTACATTATTTTATTTTGAAGCCCTGACATGAGTCGATATTTTATTACAGTTTTTCACTTAAGTATATAAGTGGGTAACTGAAGAATCCAAGAGTGTAAAAAAATAATCATTAGAATAATGATCATAAGAAGGTAGATCTAGGTTATGTATTCTTACCATACACAAAAATATAATAAATAGGGGTGGGAGGAAAATTTTGCAGGTGACAGATATGTTTATGGCACAGATGATGGTGATGATAGGTTTATACTAACCTCCAAATGCATCAAGTTCTATAATACCTCAAAAGTGGCTTTAAAAAAAAGCCCCTTGCTTTCAAAATTGAGACCAAACATAAACTTATTTACTCAATATTTACTTAATATACATACATGCAACATTATAAACAATTACCGTATGTAAAATACATACATTTTAAAAAATAAAAATGCTAAAATATTTTTGATTTGAGGAAGCGGCAAATAAACTACCTAAATATTAACACTACTAAATGGGAAAACAGAGTATGAAATTGAACAGTGAAAGTTCAAAGCAGACTAGCAGACTTTTTATCTTTAACCTCTGTCTTGCACTCGAGGAATACCAGTGTAGACAGTATTGCTATTAGTAATAAACTGACAAGCGCTGTTAGACACACGCATATACGTGCATAGATATGGCTAGCAGGGTGCAAAGTGCAATTATTTCTACTTCTCACGACAACCTGGCAGGGTGGTAGTATCACTTCCACGTTGCAGAGGAGATGCAGAGTTCTGAGAGGTACAGTAACTTGCCCCCCAATGCACCCCAATTCAGATCCGTCTGAATCTGTGCCTCATCCACTCTGCCTCACAGACTTTTGTTAGATGAGAAACTACCCTTTGTGACAAACCAAAGAATTGTCTCTCTTTCTCTTTAAATAATAAAAGGCAGAAGGGATATCTTGTGTAAGCGCAAAACTGTAGGAGAGAATTTTGCTTGTGGCAAAGAATTCTCCACGACTGGTGTGTAGAGTCTTTCTTCTCTGCCAAAGTAAAAGGATTGGATTTTATTGTCTATAGAAGGTTGTTATTGAACCGTGTTGAGTCAGAAAGTGGTAAGATCGGGACTGGATTAGAGAGGTAAGTTGAATCTGAAGGCAAGAGACCGATCAGTAACAGACCCTCATATGGCTATCCCGGGGGTTCTGTGTGCCCCTATTTGTGAATTACTTAGAACAGAATTTGGTGCATAATGAGTTGCATAAGAATGAAACAATCAAACCCTTTATATTTTAACTATCCACTAAAGAACTTATCTTATATTTATGCATTTACTTTCCTTTCCCTCTAGGGATCTATATCCAGACATATAGTTTGTCGACCTTCTATAAACGCACTCAGTTAACTAATTAATTTTTTATTGAGGTATAATTGACATACAACATCTTCATTTCAGATGTACATGATTTGATATTTGTATGGATATATTGTGAAATGATCAGCACAATATGTCTAGTTAAGTCTGTTTTTATTTTATTTTTAATATTTTTAAGGTTTTTAATTTTTAATTTTTTAAGGTTTTATTTTAAAGTTAAATCTTTTTAAAGATTTTATTTATTTATTTATTTATTTGAGAGCGAGGGGGAGAGAGAGCATGAGCGTGCATGAGTGGGGGTGGGGGGAGAGGAGCACAGGGGGAGAGAGAGAGGGAGAAAAAGAATTTCCAGCAGATGCCGCGCTAAGAGCGAGCCAGAGGATCCCGAGATCACAATGGAAGCTGAAACCAAGAGTCAAAGGCTCAACCAACCAAGCCACCAAGGTAGGTGCCCCCAATAAAGTCTCTTTTTAAATAAAAACAAAACAATTAACATCAGACACCTTATTTGCTGTGCTCTTCCGTTAGGTAAGTGTTATGGACTGTTCTTGACCTTCCAAATTCATATGTTGAAGTTGCAAACCCCAGTATCTAAGAATATGATCCTGTTTGAAGACAAAGCCTTTAAAGAGTTGATTAGGTTAAAATGAGGCCCTTCGGGTGGGGTCCTAATTCTTAATAGGACTGGCATCCTATTAAGAAGAGGAAGAGATACCGGCTGCGTGCATGCACACGGGGAAGACTGTGGGAGGACACGGTGGGAAGGCACGATTTACTAGCCAGGGAGAGAGGCCGCAGGAGAAACCACATCTGGTTACACCTTCATGGACTTCTCGTCTCCAGATTGTGAGAAAATAACTGTCTGTTGTCTACGTCAAGCAGCTTGTGGTATTATGTTACCACAGCCCTAATAAACAAACGCAATAAGGCTGACCCGTTTGACATTTTATGGAGACCCAATGTGATGTCTCTATTATCACATGGAACTCTAGTTAGGGCTTTAATTCACATAAAATTGGTATAAGGGAAGATTCTTGTTATGCAAAAGTTTATGAGATTATTCACTTGTTTATTATATCATACATATCATATGATGAATGGAAACTTCTGTTTAAAAGTAAATTGAGATTCTCCGGGTAGTACAACTTTTACTAATAGAATATTCATTTTTCCTTTGAAATCAATAGTTGTTTCCTGAACTCCAGATTTCAAGAGATAAATAAGACCTTGTGACATATTTATGCTTTGGTGAAGCATAAAGAAAAAAACAATCTTATTTAAATTGATGTTTAGAAACACGGTGTAGTCCAGGGAGAGAGAAAGGGATTGTAAATACAGCTTGTACTCTGTTCAGTCTGGTCTTGTCTGGCCTTGTATGTATGAAACCTCTTTGTGTTTTGGTTTCTTCAAATATAAAGCCAATAAATGAAAATCTAACAAGCCTGACAGAAGGCCAGGAAAGATGTGGGAAGAAGTGTAGAAGAATAATGGGTAGAATCAGGGCTTTCAATTGCTTCGTGCACTGTGAAGGTCCAGCCAGTCTCAGAGAGTAGTTTCTGCAGTTTGTACAGCTTTGAGATATTTCCGTTAATGAAACTCTGAAAACTGAAAGGAGTCAAGTCCAATCTCTCCAACAAGGACCCAGTGAAAAGTAGGTACGCAGGGGAAGACTTATCCCTTAATTCCTAGGATATATGGGGTATTTTTCTCTCCAGTTTCACTACCACTTGAACAATGCGTCTGCCAACTCTAACTTCTCCGAGGACACACCCCATCTCTAAAATTCAGCCATTCGTCCACATAATAAATGAAAAGCATTAGCAACTAATATTTACTGTGTACATGCCAAGTGCCAGGCTCTGCTCTCAGCACTTTACATGTATCAGCATATTAAAGTCTCATAATCTTGTACTATTACTCCACTTTGCTGAACTGAGGTGAGAGGTACTAAGAGCCCAGAGCCACACAGCCAATAAACATTTATTTGATCTCAAAGCCAGCCAGTGTAGACCCAGAAGCTCCACTCAAAACAGCAAACACTATAGGTTCTAATAATAAAAAACTCTATTTTTGAGTACCAAAATCTCTCTAGCAAGGTTTTGAGGTTAAGTGATTTGATCACAATCACATGATTCATAAATAGCAGAACTGGGTCTAGAAGCCAATGCATCTCACATCCAGGTTCACTCGCATACAATAAAAAACTGTATTTGGGAACAGAGAATGGAACTCAGCACTAATTCACCTATTTACCTTAAGCTGTCAAACTATGCCCTTATCAAGAAGGAACCAGAAAGGCACTAAAAAATTCTGCCGAGCTTCTGGAAAACCTGAAGAGGATCAAGTTATAGCATCCAGCCTCAAAGATAAAAGCCTTCTCAGCAGTGGCATAGCCCAGCCCTTATCAGCATTCCCTGACACAGCTAAGCCCTCCGAGGACCACAGAGCACTGTACTAACTGCTGTGTAAGGCACAGCTAAGTAAAACCCCATGCATCCTCAACCCGGGCTCTGTGGAGATGCGGTATCCCACGGCTCTTTGATTTTCAGTAAGCTTCCTTCCCATTTCCTTCACCATCTGTCATACAACTTACATTTAAAAAAATTAAAATGAATCCAAGTTTATTTTGTTTTAGAAGTTTATGGCAACTCCTGAGGTAAATGGAAAAATAAGAAACAGAAATTTCAAAATGGATCTTACTAGTTTACAGATTTACAGAGAGAAGTGATCAGGATGAGAAAGACAGGGAGAAGGAACATTATGGAAATGAAAACCAATATAGTGGATGGGGAAGACAGACGAGGGAGAAAATAGCAATGGGAGAAAAGAAAAAGAGTACCGAGTACCAGGTACTGGAGTAAACTAGAGCTCTCTCTCTCTTTTCCTGGCTCTATTTTTCCCCCCTATGAGACTTGACTTGGGTTTCCCATGATTCAAGTCCTGAAATAATGCCATCTTAATTTATGCCAGACTTCAGACTTCACGTGGCACTTCTTGTCCCCTAATTCATAGAACAATCCTATGACATATTCAGAGCAGGTTATTATTTTGGTCGGGAGGTGAGAAAATTAATATTCAGAGGGTTAAATAGTTTTGCAGAGGTCACACAGCTAGTCGTGGCAGAGCTCAGGTGCTCTAACTACAAACCCGGTGTTCTTTCTACGGCATGATACTGCCTCTGCAGTGCGCTCTTCTGTGGGGTCACAGCGTCAGGAAAGGTGAACTAAATCTACTTCTTTTAGTCCTCAGCATTGTGATGTCTTCACACACATACACAAACACACGTTCATATATGTTCACACACACACACACACACACACACACACACACACACACACTCCCTCTCTCTCTTTCCCTTTCCTGATTTTGTGTAAGACTGAACTGAGAACAGAGGCCTGAGGAAAAAGTACAGACACTGAATGAAGCACATCTGTACTCACTAATAGATGTTATTCCCCTTCATAAAATTCTCTCTCATTGAGACAACAAAGGCAAAAAGACTCAAAAAAATGACAGAACGTAGTTTTTGTTTCAGGGACTTCTTTTCACGGTGGCAAGTTCCTCCTATCTAGTGATGAGGTTACCTCACAGCCCGCCTGTCTCATCTCTGAGAAGAGGGGAGCCAGCAGAAGACGGAATGCTGAGTCAGAGGACGACATGATAAGATCTGGAGGGTGAAATTGGCTGTGGATGGGGTGGGATGAATGTGGAAGATAGTCGCAGGCAGCTTGATGAAAAACTGGCAGAGTACCTCACACAAGCATCTCAAGAGAGTAAATTTAAGCCTTGATTTAAAAGCAAAAAGAAATCTAGTTTAAGGCAACTTGAGGTTTGAACTCACGATATCGAAACATAAGAAAAAGAATGATCATCAACGTTGATTTCCCCATATAAATTTTAGGAAAAGAATAATTTATTCAAGTATATGTTTCCTCCCCAAACTAACTGAATTTGTAGTGAAGCGTTGTGGTCAGCAGTGAAAAACTATGATCAAGAGATGCAGATAAAAGCTCTAAGTGGGCTGGGAATGTTTTTGTCTTATTCACTGTTGTATCCCTCCTACCTACGTTAATGTGGAACATAATAGGCCCTCCAAAATTTCTGTTTAATAAATAAAAGACTATGAAGTAAAATATAGGTTAAGTGTTTCAAAATACAAGCAAGATCTCGTAAGAATAGGTCGGCACTACACACAGACACAAAGAAATTGATAAAATCACTGAAAGACGGACTTTAAGTTTTAGACTTCACCATTTTCTACTGTGAATAACAGAGAACTGATAGGCCCAAATCCACAAGACTCAGATTAAAGCTAAGGACTGTTAGATCACCAGGGTCTTGCCTGCCAAGTTGTCCTTCCCTCACCCCACCCCCAACCAAACTTCGGTTTTAATTCCCTTCTCTAAACTTAAAGACAGTCACTCACAGCGACTCCATAGAGCATCCTGCTGCTTTTGACTCAATGAAATGGAGCGGAAAAGACATTGACCTAGGAGTGAGGAGCCGTGGGGTCCAGTCTCAGATTCACCACTACTAACTGTGTAACATCAAAGAGGATTCTTCAGATTTTATTTATTTATTTGACAGGCAGAGATCACAAGTAGGCAGAGAGGCAGGCAGAGTGAGGAGGAAGCAGGCTCCTGGCTGAGAAGAGAGCCCGATGTGGGGCTCGATCCCAGGACCCTGGGATCATGAGCTGAGCCGAAGTCAGACGCTTAACCCACGGAGCCACCCAGGCGCCCCTCAAAGAGGATTCTTAATATTTGGAGGCTACTAGTTCATTTCCAAGGGGGAGGTAATATTTGTTGAGAGAATCAGAAGGAATTAAGTATATGAAAGCGTTTTGTAAACTCCATAGCATCATAAAAATATAAGACATTATTATGGTTATATTCTGCAAAGGACCTCTCTATCCTAAAATAAGATTAGAAGCTATTAGTAAATAAGAGTGAATAGGCTGTATGTATCTTACAAAGGAAAGAGATGAGAATGTTATTGATGAGCAATCTAAGGTCAACTGCTGACTCACTTTAGCAGAAATTGGCCTAAATTATAATAGATGTGCCTATTTATAATTCTGAGAGATTCCCTGAGGAGAATCATATTGAAGTAAATGGTATTTTTACCAGACAGAATTCTTCTTCACAAAATGAATGTGAATATTAATATGTGTTAACTCTGGTTGCAGTCACATTAATAACATTCCTAATAAAGCAATAAAGGATGTTTATGCCTCTTCTTGTGCTGAGTCAATAGCAAATCCTGAAATCTTTTACTGTTGATACAAAATCTTTACTATGAAACAGCACCACCGTGGACAAGCAGCAGTAAGAACTCTAAGCACGGAATATACTTGAACTGGTCATCGTTTTTAGGGGACTAGTTCCCAAAGAATTGGCCGTAAGTACTGGGTCAAGCACTGATGAACCATTCATGTCACAATTCTGATTCCACTAGAGAAAACAGGTTACAGAGAAATTTGACATGTGTTATTCCCAAACTGTGGAACTATCGTTTTGCCTCTACTTCCCAGTGTTGTTACAGTACACATAGTGTTCCAGAAGAAATGATGCTGGTTTCAATGGATATCGTTTCACAGAGTGACTATGGGCAGGAAGAACATGAAAATGGTTCCTGTTCTATTCAGTTTAAAAATCTATCTTTTACTTTAAAACACCAGAGAGCATCTGTGATATTATTTTTATTTTATCTTACTATATACACTTAGTTTTACTACATATGAAGTGGCATTTATAATTCGACTTCAGTTACTTGTGCAGTCCAATAAAGATAAATGGAGACAAATGATTTATCCAGACATGCACATCCCAAAAACCCTGTCTGTTGTAATTCAAAAATTTTAAAAATGATTAACTTCAGACACAAAGATATTTTAAAATGAGTTTATGTTTTTAAATATTTAAGTCTTGGACACACAATGACCAAAATAATGTATCCGTTGTGAAAAGTCTTGAATCATAAACCTAGTAAAAAGAGACTCCAGGAGGAGATGTAATAAAAATGCCCTTCAAATATTTCTTGGGTAATAATTCCCAGAGCAAAAGGCATTTTATGGATATTCCTTTTTCTATGACGGCAAAAAGTAAACAAAAACAAAAAAATGCCGAAAACCGAAACGAAACCCAGGAACAAACTCATAGTTTTATTAAAATGATAATCTCACTCCATTCTCCACATCTAGAGCAAGGTGCTATCAATCACATTATCAGCTAGCTGAGAACAGAAACTTAAGAAAGAGTCCTCTTACAAAAGAAATCACATCTCAACATGATTTCTGCAAAGAACCAGTATCTTTCGTTTACCAGCAATTTAGTCATCACTTGGACAAGCCATAAAATCATTCATTTCCCAAATGACCCCAAATTAAAGGGGCTTGACAGCCGCTGGGTCCTTTTACTTTTGCTGATTTCAGGACTCTTTGGGCAAGCAGAACTTGGTGACCAGCCAATGCTGGCTCATTCAGTTTCTCTAGCCGCTACTCCCTTTCACATCCACTGTGTCTCCAATCTCCTTTCAAGAGCCAGCTTTGTCGGAAGCTATGGAACCTTCAAAGAAAGGTGGGCTTTTGAAAGTTCTTGTGTGGAGAACATCTACCTAGACAATGTCTGCCTTTGATTTGTGCTGAAAATGAAGTAACTAATTTCCATTCTGCTTTTAAATTGGCTAAGCTCCAGGAAACAAAACCCATCAGGTAACAACTTCAAAGGGGATGATAAGTCATGACATGAACAGTGCTACAAGGAATTATTGATGGTACATTACTGCCTGAATTTGAATATTACAGGAGTCACATAATTTCCCTTTAAAGGTAAGAATATCATTCAATAAAGACCTGATCTAATATAGGTTATAGTTCATTAGTTCCATCAGAAACCATTGTTATACAGATGTTCTCCTGTAATTTTAGTGGATCGCCAGTCTCAGAGAAATGATAGCATCTGTTATTGCCCTAAGCCTCATATCTGGTAAAAATCTTCTCTGGCCCATAAGGCTTCAAGATCTAACATTAAAATACGCTTTTTTTTTTTTTTTTTTAGTTTTAAAATTGTTGAGTAAATTACCTAGAAAAACCTTAAAAGCAAAAATGATTTCCTTTTCTCTCAATCTTACGCCCTTGTCCCAGCCCCCGCTCTTCATATAGGCACGCACACTGCAAAACACAAAACAGCATAAATACTATGAAGAGAGAAGTATTGTTTTTGAGTCCTCCTTTATAATTTCAGGGAAAAAAATCACATTTCAAATGTTACTTTTACTATCCTAATTATTGTTATCTCACAGCCGAACTTGGACATTGACAAATCAATTCAGCTACGTACCTTCTTAAAAACATTTTGCTAGGAGTATACATGGGATTATAGGCCAAAGCAATTGGTAACAGCATGACTTAGTTAAAAAAAAAAAAAAAACAAAAAACAAAAAAAAAGCACACATGAACACACACACACACACCAGGTGTATTTCAAAACCTAGAATTCTGATTTCCCTTCTTTTATTCAGTTTCATCACTTTGGTCCTTTTGGACTCTGACTTGATGTGTTTGCTACTGAAAAAGATATTTCTTAACATGCAGATATTTTATTGGAAATATAAATTCAAAATGCATCAGATGCCAGATTCTTGTATAAGGCTGTCATTTAACATTTGGGAATTCACAATATGCTAATTGCTTCTTAGAGCATACAGGAGTCATCTTGTATTCTTTGCAACTTAAAAGTCAATGATAAGTAGGTTCTGCCTTTGAGAGATAAGGCACATACACATATTTTATTTCCTTCAATTACATGAATAGAAACCTAAATAGTGCCTCCTGAAATAAGATCAACATATGCTCCTTGTAAAAGAAGTGATAAAAATGAGTGAGGTCCTTTAAAAGTTCAGAAAGCATTTTGCTATTCAGAGAGCATACAGTGTGAATAGTGGCAGATAAAATGAAAGCAGAAATTCTAAGAAAGAATACCCTGCTTTTTGTACCAATATGCCATGTTCTGTTCTGTGCTGGAAATGTTCCTGGATCTGGTCTAATCTGGTGCTTTGGTTATACAGTAGTTTTCTGTTCATGAAAAATGTGAAAGGGCTTATAAACTTTCTTACCAGTCCTATGGTGAAAGGAGCTACAGTCAAACTCTTAATATATCAGTGACTAAAAGTCTGTAAATCTATAAGTTGCGTTTTCAGGCTATATTCTCTATTCTGGATAGCTCACCTGCATTTTATCAATATTAGAGTTAGATGAGGGAGGCTATATGGATGGTACAACTATATGTTTTTGAATTTTCGTTAAATTTAGGGAGATGGAGAGAAGGGAGTTGAGGGAAATTGGAAGGGGAGGTGAACCATGAGAAACTGAAAAACAACCCGAGGGTTTTGAAGGGGCGGGGGGTGGGAGGTTGGGGGAGCCAGGTGGTGGGTATTAAGGAGGGCACTGTATTGCATGGAGCACTGGGTGTGGTGCAAAAACAATGAATTCTGTTACGCTGAAAAGAAATTAAAAAACAACAACAACAAAAAAAACACTTAGCTTCCAAAACACCACTGTAAGTGAAGGCACACTTATTGTCTATGTTCCTCTGCATATGTTGCTTTCAATATGTTAAGGAGGGATTTCCTGTAAACCGTCTAATCCTATTTTAGATTATAAAATAATTTATGTAATATTAAAAAAAATAAGGATGTGAACCGTTTAAAAAGTCTAATTCCATGTGTGTATATGCATGGGTGGCTCCTTGTGCTTAATTTAAAAACAAACAAACAGGGGCACCTGGGTGGCTCAGTGGGTTAAAGCCTCTGCCTTTGGCTCAGGTCATGATCCTGGGGTCCTGGGATCGAGCCCCACATCGGGCTCTCTGCTCTGCGGGAAGCCTGCTTCCTCCTCTCTCTCTGCCTGCCTCTCTGACTACTTGTGATCTCTGTCAAATGGATGGGTAAAATCTTTAAAAAACAAACAAAAGAAATAAACAAAACAAAAAAACACACATACAAACAACAACAAAAAACCATCATACAGAGAACATTCTTTTCCATCGATTGGATTTTAATAATTTAAAACTTTAAGAGGTGCCTGTGTGGCTCAGTTGGTTAAGGGGCTGACTCTTGATCTCAGCTCAGGCATTGTTCTCAGGGTCATGAGTTCAAGCCCCACGTTGGGTATCACACATGGAGCCTACTTAAAAAAAATTAATAATAATAATTTAAAATGTTAAAACGAGACATTTTAAAAGATGAATTCTCAAGTAATTGTCAAGTAAGTTTTAAGGCGCATCATTTTCCACCCCAACAAATATGCCCCATAAAAACTGTATTTAAAATAACAAGGAATTTTTTCAGAACACTTTCCCTTCCATTAGGAATTGTTCTTCTGGGTTTATATGAAAATATCTTTTATTCTTTTCACAGATCTGAATGTACTTTTTTTTTTAAGAAACAAATAAGATAAAATCTATTTTTTAAAGATTTCATTTGGGTGTTAGAAAGAGAGAGAGAGAGTACAGGTTGGGAAAGAAGAAGAAGGTGAAACAGGCTCCCAACTGAGCAGGGAGGCTGACACAGGGCTCAATCCCAGGACCCTGAGTCATGACCTGAGCTGAAGGTAGATGCTTAACTAACTGAGCCACCCAAGTGCCCCAAGATAAAATATTTTAAAAGGTCAAATTCTTCCAGTAAGGAGGTAATGTTAAATCAGTTTATAGCTTTAAAAATAAAAACAATCCTGCTTTTGGATTTTATACATGTTTTAGGATGGCAAATTCTGTGCTAGAAAATTACTAAACTCCATGTACAACTAATGTACGTACAGATTAGTGATGTATTTTGTCTTGTTTTTTTGTTTTCATTTTGCTATAATTTTTATTGGTGGTGGTAGTAGCTACCATGATGACAGCTTTTTTTTTTTTTTTTTTAGGATGGAGGGAAGGAAATTTACATCTATGTTTTTCCTAAATCATTGGAGAAAAGACAAACTGTTGCATTCATTTGTTTGCTTCTTATAGCATTTAGGAAACATATGTACCAAGTGATGGAAATGGCATTAGAAGCCATAGGAAGGGGACTCATTTCTTTGTAATGGATGGACCTACAAAGAGTCACTGACTTCAGTCATGACTTGCTAAGGTTATAAGGAGGTAGAAGTGCTTTGAAATTGTGGAATCCATTTCTTTATGGACAAACATAAACTGTCATGGCCACCAGCCTCAGTTGTTACTTGATTTATGAAGATTATAAAAAAAAAAAGGCTTTACTCTTTTGCTTACATAATTTAACATTTTTGAAAATTACTATACTAGCTTTTGTAAAATTTTTATTTCAGCCAGAATAAAACTGCTGCACTAATTTCATAACTATTACCATAATACACTGAAATCTAAGGTCACAATTTATTTGTGTTGTCCATCCCATAAGGCACAAGAAACAGTATTAGAGTGTTTTCCATAAAAATGAGTTTATTCAGACCTAGTAATTTATCTTCATTCATATCTTTTCAAGTCCACAGTGTGTCAGAAAGTCTTAATACAAACCTCTTTATCATAGACGGATCAAAATGTAAAGATATGAGTTAACATTTATGATGGAAATATGGATCTACTTTTATTCTTCACATATATCATTTAAGTTCTTAATTGCATATTGAAGGAAAAAATAAATTAATAATCTGGCCATGTCCTCTTAGAATCTGCTGAATGATTTTTAATGTATAATAACTGCTTTGGTAAGGAGCTCGCTCTGTACTAGAATCTTGAGTCTACTGCATTCAGCAATTTAAACTTACTAAAGCACTTCACAAATTGGAATTCCAATTTGAAAGAATGAAGGTCTCCTAAAAACCTGAAGGACTCCAATAATTTTAAATTATTTTCTACTTTGTAAGTTCAGAGTCCCTACTACTTAGAAAGAGAAGTACTTATAACCAAAAGGAAAGTACCACAATAATTTCAAATCATCACACATAGTGTAGGACAGTTTTAAGGCTCTGAAGTACTTATGGGTTTTCTTGTTTCATTTGAAGTTTTTCAATTTCAAAGTAAGTCAAGCAGTTTTTATAATGTAACAACTCAAAATGCACTAAGTGATTTCAAATTTAACCAAAACTACAGCAAAAATAGGGTACATATGGTTAGAGAAAAATATAAACAAAATAACATGTATCCTCCAAACTATACAGGGGAGTTAAAATGTCCTATAAATTAAGTGGCATAAAATAATGGGATGGGAGGGGTAAACATTCATGTAACAGTAATATCACATTTCTTTTTAAGTAAGCCCTATGCCCAACATAGGACTTGAACTCACACACTCAGGGCACATCTGGGTGGTTCAGCTGGTTAAGTCTCTGATTCTTGATTTCAGCTCAGGTCATGATCTCAGGATTGTGAGATGGAGCCCCAAGTGCTGGGGATGGAGCCTGCTTAAGAGTCTCTCTCTCTCCCTCCGCCTCTCCCCCTCCCTTTGTTTAAAAAAAAGTTACGTGCTCTACCAACTGAACCAGCTAGTTGCCCCCCAACCCAGCATCAGATTTTAAAAGTCATAACAGAATACATTTACTGACTTTTATAAGGAAAGATGAAAAAAAGAACAAGATCTGTATACTTAAGTTTAATTTTTTAATCTAGTGTTATACTGGGGTCAATTTATACAGTCTCAAGAGAACTAGTCATGTATACCTCTTCCTGATTCTGTACTGTTCTGAAACATGTTAGTAGCTTGAAATAAGTCATGGTAGGAGTATTTATGCCATCAAAATTGAAATATACTACCAATTAGACCCTTCGCCTCCTAAGAGTCAGTTGATAAACATTTCCTAGGATACTACTACTTACCGGTTTGTTCTATCAATTTCTCTGCTAGGATCTTCCAGTTCTAAGGGGCAGTGACTCACTCTGGTTGCCTGAAATAATGGGGAGGATAACGATGGTTTTGAAAGACTAAAGGGACAATGACTCTCAGTCAAGAGGAGTCCCAAGTCAAGAACCAAATAGTGAGGAAGCAAGAGCGTCACTGAAATGACAACTTAAAGGTCAGTGGTTCAGAATCCAAGGCAGTTGGGTTCCTCAGCAGTAATATCTTAGCGTGGGACTCCTTGGGCAGATTTCTGCTTCTATATGCAATTCTATGCTTATCTTCCCACTATTAGCTGCTTCTTCAAACTCTACTCTGCAACTTTTCTCTGTCATAGCTTATGTTTACTCATGATTTTGAATTAGTTACAAGTCTGTTTTATGCATGTTGCTTTAAGATCCCTCCTGCCCCATGTGCACATCTCTATCTTTTCATTTTTAGTTCTTGCTTGCTGACAAATACTTGATTCTTTACATATTTCCAAGCCAAAATTATGGTGATTAGGAAATCTCATGAGCCAATTTCTGTGATAGACACCTTCCATGAAAGTCCTCCTACTGAAATCACTGGATATTGTAGAATTTAATTGTTTTTGTATATCTTCTCTAGATAGTAACATAAACACAATGCCAAGTAATATTATCCCTAAACACAAGAAATTATGAATGTTTTTGACTATAGAAAATCTAGTTTACTAAAGTACTACAGTAAAAAAAAGGAACAAGGTAGATAGAAGTATAAAAACAGTTCTATGGACATGGTAAAAAGGGAGACTATTTCTGGCTCCCTGAAGGCAGTTTTAAAAGCAAATAGTTTTAAATGGCCTTAGTAAGGGTGCTCAGTCAGTTAAGCTCAGTCAGTGAAGCATCTGCCTTTAGCTCAGGTCATGATCCCAGGGTCCTGGAATGGAGCTCCACATCAGGCTCCCTGCTCAGAGGGAAGCCCGCTTTTCCTTCACCTCTTCTCCTCGCTCATGCCCTCTCTCACTAGCTCTCTCTCTCTCTCTCTCAAATAAATAAATGAAGAATTAAAAAAAATAAATGGCCTCTATAAGTAATTAATAAAACAAAATTGAAAAACATGACATTCTAGGCAGAAAGAAGAATCTGAGAGTTATTGGGGATAATTATTCCTAGGTCTATCACATTTTTCCACATCTGGGGAGCAAGTCACCGACTGACATTTTTTTCTGGAATCTATGCCAAGTTGTAGATAGTCTGCTCCTTTGGAGCAAGGGCCAGGAATTCTCCTTGTTCATTTTATAAAAGATTCCAGTGTCCCGGACTCAGTGTTCATTCACAGCCCACTGTGAGTACTGGTATTGTCCCACTCCCTTGCTGTCAACCTGTGTGAAGTGGAGCTTGAGGAACTGGCACAAAAAACACTGACAAGCTGGCTCCTGTTTTTGCGTAACAAACTGTCCTTTGACTCTGCTCCAGGAGTCTCATGGGGTCTACCAGCATCCGTGAAACCACGAGGCTAGTAGACTGCCAACAGGGGAAAAATCTCACATTCTTCATAGTTCTTGACAGAAGCAAGATGTAACAGACCACGCATGTGTCACATAGGGGTTGCATAGAGGAGACCTGGCAAGAATACTGGGGCATCTACCAGGTGGCCAGTTGGCCTTTTTGTCAGGATGAGGTGTTTTCATTTAGTTAAGCAGTCAGTGCTGAGCCATGGCGAAGCTTTTTGAGCAGAGAAGTGGTATCAGGGACATACTTGAGAAAGGCTCCTCTAACAAGAGTGTGTATATATAGGACTGATTTGAGTGAGAAGAGGAAGAATTAGGCAGTCCAGAGAGGAGAGCACTGCAGGAATTATGATCTACATGTAATTCAGATCTTGTCTACAGTATGGCAGTGGGAACAGGGAGGTAGGCTTGCTTTGAGGCCCAGGACAGACACAGAATTTACAGGAATTAGCTATTAGCCAAATTTAAAAAGGGATGAAAAACACAGAATTAAGAATAGTTCCAACAAAGGCTTAAAAAAAAAAAATCTACATGTCTAACAGCTCTTTGGGGAATCAAATCTAAGGAGATAGTATTAAAATGAAGATACAGATTTATGGACAAAGATAGTTATCTCAATATAATTTATTTTAGTGAAAAATTGAGAATAATTAAAATATTCAAGATTTAGGAAGTGATAAGAAAACTATGTGGTGACCATGCAATTAAAGTATTTGTTCAATATTCAAATTTAAAAATATTTGATGAAATACATTTCCTTAAAAATACATTAATAAAAATATTTTTAAAACATTGGACTATATTCATGTGATAATGTCTAGGAAATAAAGGAAAACAAAGTTAAAAATGGTACAATCTTAACCGTATAAAAATCTTCAAAAAAATTCACCTATTAGCTAACAGAATTAAGAATATTTTCAACTCTGCACATCTTTACATCTTAGATATTTTTTGTAATGCATACATAGTACCTTGAAAAGTTTTTAAAAAATCATTTAAACTAAAAAAAAAATGAGTTTAGGAACTCTATAGGACTATCAAAATGTAATACTATCTTTTAAAAAATAGCAATATTATGAAGGAAGAGTAAATATGAAGGATATATATTATGAATAAAACATCAAAACTAAATGAGCCATTTCATTTAAAATACTGTGAGTTGAGGCGCCTGGGTGGCTCAGTGGGTTAAAGCCTCTGCCTTCGGCTCAGGTCATGATCCCAGGGTCCTGGGATCGAGCCCCACATTGGGCTCTCTGCTCAGCGGGGAGCCTGCTTCCCTCTCTCTCTCTGCCTACTTGTGATCTCTCTCTCTCTCTGTGTCAAATAAACAAATAAAGTCTTTAAAATAAAATAAAATAAAATAAAATGATGAGAGTTGTACTATTTACCAGTAAGTGATAAAAAAAAAAAATCCCTTTCCCAGTTCTCTCAAAACATTCTATAGGCTAAAGTATTTTCTGCAAAAAGGGCTTAGATGAAGCTTTGGAATGAGCACATTCCCATTCCTCCATGTCTCCCTTTCCTTTCTGCTTTATCGTCTTTTATCTAGGAGGTTGTGAAAATGTCTGGGGTGCTCCCAATTATGTTTCCTTTGCTCTGCCTCCTTCGGCTTTCTCCTGATTTGCACACTTTTCCATTTCCTGACCTTTTTTTTTTTTTTTTATCCACCTGCCATTATTTTTCAGCATTTCTCTCACTCCTAGGTCCTCCTCTCTCCTAGGTAAGGACAAAGAATAGCAATGACCTATAATCAGACAGAAAACAAGAGATCAATGCTACAAGGTTAATTAACTATTGGAATATCCCTTCTACTTCCCTAATGCTTTAATAAAATAAAAATGCATGTGTCTATTTTTATGCCCACTGCTACCTTCTTAGTTTCAGCTACTATCGTTCCTCACTTTCTACCATGAATATTTCTACTATCTTATCCACTAAGTGATCATAAAAAAATAAATTAGTACGAAAATAAAAAGTTAAGGACTCAGACCATTTATTCTTCTGTTTAAAAAATTATCCCATGCTTCCTGGTTCAAATAGTTCTCCTGGTCTAGAAGGTCCTATCTAATCCGGACCCTGCCCGAGACTCCTGTTTCTTTATCCCCTGCCCTCAGTCCATCCATTCCAGGCACACTGGCATCCCTTCCATGTTCATCTTGGGCCACTTGGTCTGCCTACTCTTTTGGCCTGGAGCGCTTGGATCAGATCTTCTGTGATAGGCTCCTTATTGCCCCACAGGCCACAGCTCCAAAGCCTGCTCCTCCAGGAAGCCTCCCTGAATGCACAGGACAGCTCCTCTCATTGTTCCTATCTCTACTGGGAAGTCTCGCTTTCACTTGTTTACCTGTTTTCTTTATTTTTTTTCCTCCAATAAGAGATTGATCTCCTGCTAGCAAGGGCTTGTGTATATTAGGTCACTAATGCAACCACCAAAAGAAGGACCTGCTTCAACAGAGTTTTAGCCATCCCATAAAAGAATCAAAGTATCAGTGATTGGGCGCCTGGGTGGCTCAGTGGGTTAAGCCTCTGCCTCCAGCTCAGGTCATGATGTCAGGGTCCTGGGATTGAGGCCCACGTCGGGCTCTCTGCTCAGCAGGGAGCCTGCTTCCTCCCCACCCTTCTCTGCCTACTTGTGATCTCTCTCTCTCTCTCTCTCAAATAAATAAATAAAATCTTAAAAAAAAAAAAGTATCAGTGGTTGTAGAAAAGCAGATATTTATCCCTCACTCACATAAAATAAATGTAGGTTTAGGTGGTTAAAAGTGATATGGAGGGGGCGCCTGGGTGGCTCAGTGGGTTAAAGCCTCTGCCTTCGGCTCAGGTCATGATCCCAGAGTCCTGGGATCGAGCCCCACATTGGGCTCTCTGCTCAGCAGGGAGCCTGCTTCCTCCTCTCTGTCTCCCTCTCTGCCTACTTGTGATCTCTGTCTGTCAAATAAATAAATAAAATCTTTAAAAGAAAAAAAAAAGAAAAGTGATATGGAGGCCCCATGATCTTCCTAGAAACTTAGGCTCCAATTTTTCTGCTCCACTACCCTCAGCATACAACCTTCAAACTCCAAGATCATACCATGGTCAAGAAAGCTGCTATCATGGAAATCATGAAGTATGAGACTTCCTGGAAGTCATACATAACACTTCAGTGTGCATCTCACTGGCCAGAATGAGTCATAGGGCCATCCTTCCCTTCAGAGGAGGCCAGGAGATATGGTATTTATTGTGTGTGGCCATGAGCCAGAATCACACATGGAGACCCATTACCAAGGCAAAAGGAGAAGATGGGTACTGGGTAGCAAACTCTCCCACAAGACATCAGGTTAGACAGGTTCTGAGGTTTACTGGTGTAACCAAAGCCTTTTTGTCTTTCCACTCTTCCCTCAGTCTTGCTCGTGATCTCCACCTAAAATTTCTTTGTTCACATCCAGAGAAAGAGACAGACAGACACACCTCAGGTTGTTTTCTCAATAGAGAGAGGAAGCATCTTTCCTATACACCCAAGAATATGTTTCCTTCAATCTCACTGGTCATAACTAAATCAACAGCTGTATATTAAACAAATTAGCTTTGGACTAAGTCACCTGTACATTTATAGCAACAGAAATTGAGTCACCTAACCCCTAAGCAAAAGGACTGTGGGTAGACACTGGGGATACCTGATTAACAATCAGAATAATTGCCAAGAGCAGGAAGAGACGAGTGGGTCATTTTGGGGGTGACTCATGTTTTTCAACTCAAATCAAACAACATATCACAAGAACAAGACTGTTATCTCCTAGTTTTCTTTAATCTACTTGTGTTTTTATTTCCTTTCTCATTTAACTAAAACCAGGTCAAGAACTCCCACTGTCCAATATGGGATCAGTAGCCACATATGACTATTCAGCATTTCATAGATGGCTAATATAAACTGATATGTTCTGTAGGTATAAAATGCAACACCGGATTTCAAAGACATAGTATGAAAAAAAGATTAGAAATACCTCTTTAATAAGTTTTATATTGATTACATGTTATAAGTTAATATATTAGGTTTACTGGGTTAGATGAAAGGTATTATTAGAATTTTACTTGTTTTTACCTTTGAATGTGGCTATGAAAAATTACAAACTACATATGTGGGTCCTACAATATGTCAGCTGGACAAAACTAATAAAAAAAAAAAAAATGTATTGTCAGGGGCGCCCGGGTGGCTCAGTCCTTAAGCATCTGCCTTCAGCTTAGGTCATAAAACCAGGGTCCTGGGATCAAGCCCCTCATTGGACTCCCTGCTTGGCGGGAAGCCTGCTTCTCACTTTCCCACTCCTGCTTATGTTCCCTCTCTCCCTGTCAAACAACAAAATCTTTAAAAAAAAAAATTATTGCCTTCTAAGACACTACATTACATGAGATCTACCTTGATTCCCTCTACCTTTAAACAAACCTAAACTCATGCACTAACCGCATCCCCACATCCCACTCCCTACTTCACAATGCCATCTCTTCATAAAGCCTTACCATGGTCCCTTCCGGATCGGAAGTCACATCCTCCCCTTCTCGGACTACCTTACAATTCTTCCTGTGCAGATTTACGACAGAGAACACCCTTTGCTTTATATTACAGTGAGCTGTTTGTGTGTTTTAGCACTTCTCTAGACTTCATGCTTTCTTTTCTGGGCAGAGGTTTTGTTTCTGAATCTTTGTGTCTTCCCTTAACTCCTTGGCTGTGATAGGAGTTAAACAAAATATCTGTGGATGAGAGGATAAATAGTGCTGCTCTGAGAAACAAAAGGGACAGACAGGCCTATTCTGGAAGAAAGGCTGAGGAATTAGTGTGCTAGAGAAAAAGCAAGGGTCCAGAGGGCTTTTGAAAGTGATGAAATACCAGTTGTGTGACATAAAGAAAAGGAACTCTTCCTAGGAAAGCAAAAAGTATGCAGTTTAGAATCCACATCATTCAAAGAGTCTAGATCTAGGGGCTTTTTAAACAAACAAACAAACAAAATTTTCCCCGCCCACATACAATTGAACTGAAAATGGTTTGAGGGAAATCATCTTAGATTTGGCCTTACTATAAAAATTTGGAAAATTACTTTTGAGTGTCTCAAAGCAATTCAGTCTAAAACAGTAGTAAAATGTTCATGACATCTCAGCATTCTGGGGTCCCTTGAGAACAGAGGTAAAGAAAAATCCATCCAAAGTTTCTCCTGAGGGTCAACTTCCCTCATTAATGGTACTCAGAAATTGCAATGTTTCCTGAAGCCTGAATGATCTTCTTCAGTTGACTTCCTGGTAGAATTATTAGGTTTCAAGAGCACACCAGAGAGCCTTCTAGCCAATTCTAAATTTTTCTGCACTAAGAGAGCCAAGGACCCCAAGGCTGCTAAAACAGAGCAAGGGCTATGCATGATAATCTAATTCAAAGTCAGCTTTAAACTATCATCTAAGCAGGCCACAGTTCTCAGGAAAAATTTTATGAGCCACTGCATTAAACAAGCTTGACTCTTCCCAAGTTCTTAAATTGGAAACCAGTAGTTACAGAATATTAATCTTCTTTAGTGTTTTTTTTTTCTCCAGAAGATCTTGTTTACATTTACAGTCAAAACTCTCATCTTCAGCACATTCACCTTGCAAACTTCTTGCAAGATCCTTCGTACCTGTTGTATTTAACTTAGACCACATTTTGTAACTACACTGTTTGAGATAGCCTACAGCATTGTACAACATAAATATATAAGAGAAACAGGCAAAGGAAATAAGGCTAGATAAGTAAACTCCAGTAAGACTTGATATTGAGCAGAGCATGCATGTTCATACTTGCTAAATGTGGGCTACATATTTTAAAATAAGTGCATTTTCAGTACTCAGTTGTAAAATTAGAAATAAGGATTTAAGATAAGTGGGCATTTGGTTGCCAGTCCATCATGTATCAATCTGATCTAGTGATCTCCACCATCACTATGTATTTCCCATTTAAGGTATATTTGTCCTCTAGACAGGATGGCTCCAGAGGAACTATCTTTTTGCCTGTGTGCACTTCTATCTGCTTTATTTAGTACAGGAGATACTCATTATTAGAAAAACTCACTGAAAGGGGCGCCTGGCTGGCTCAGTTGGTTGGGCATCCAGCTCTTGACTTTTGCTCAGGTCACGATCTCAGGGTCATGAGATCAAGCTCTGCATCTGTGCTTGGGATTCTCTATCTTCCCCTCCCTTTCTGTCCTTCCCCGCTCTCTCCCTTTATAACACACCACATCTCTAAAACAAACCATGTTAAACAGGGGAATGTTACCTTAAAGTTAAAAAAAAAAAAAGTTTATAATATGCTTGGTTTTTAATAAATTTAGTTTATAATTCAACTGTGCATCAATTCTTACAGCAACTGTAGACTGAATTAAATTCTGACTTTTCCAACAAAAAATTAAGATAGGACAAAATGGCATTCTATCAGTAATTCTGGTAGGATACGAATAATCCTGTATTGCTTACAGAAACTTCAGGAAATCAGATCTTGCCAAATTTGAAATTTCAGTTTGCAATTGAATTCTAAGTTGGGTATTTTATATGAGTCACGGTCAGTGAGGGCCTATTAAAAGGCTTTGACTGCACTGGTGTGAGAAGATGCTACTGTGAATTGCATAGGGTGTTTTAATTGGGTAGGTGACTAGTTTTATAGAACATTACTTAATAGGAGAATAGTTTCCTTATTTTAACCTTTGGTTCCCCATCAACATCATAACTTGGGTACTCAGGGAATATTTGGGTAATTAGTATATCCCTACATCAACTAGTCAATTAACTTTGTTTGTTGCTTCTCCATAGATTGTTTTCCCATGTTAGAACTTTGCTTTTAATTCCATATTGAGTTATTCAGAGAGTTACAGTCGTGTTAGCCTGAAACTGCTTTTTAACTGATGAAACTGAACTCAGCATTTTCCCTGTTCTCGCCTACCTGGTAGCATACTCTAACCTTCTATTGATGAGGCAACTTTCCTTGATAGTCATGGATTTTGGATTTGAAACTATGCAGAGGTCAGAATTCCAGGCCAAGTAGTTAGGTATAAAAGATGTGTAAAATTATTTAACTTTCTAAACCTGAATTTCTCATATGAGGCTTAATTCTTCATCTAGGATCCCGGGACTTAAATAATCTCTCAGTATGAGCAGATCATGCCTTGTCTTTCACCTCTGGACTGTGAGGTCACTCTTTAGATTTTTCTAATTCCGTCTCGACTACTTCCCCATTCCTCTTGGGCACACAGGAAAAATTCCATTGCTGTGGGAAACTCACAGGTTTCATAAGAACATTAACTATGTTAATGCTAGGACCCTTGCCCCTTACACTAGCAACTGAGAACCCTGCGAAGCTCCAGGACAGGCCGGCCATTTCCATGGTGCGGCTTCCACACCCTGCTGAGAGCAGAAAACTCTGGGGGCTGGTTTGTGTTTTGGGCCCTCTTCAGGAATGCGGCACACATCCCTTCTGTTCTTATATTCACAAATATATCAGGGAAAACGTATTACCCCCCTAGGCAGGAAAACAGTATTTAGAATGGGCATGGAAACAAACAAACAAACCAGGAAAAGCCCAACCTCTGTTTTTATGTGTGGCAAGGAAGTATAGGAAGAAGATTCAACTGTATGAACTAGAAGCAGAGGAGGCATAAAATTGAAATTAGGATCAGCTTTTAGAAAAAGAAAGCACTTATCTTGTCTATGTGAATGTTTGTCCTGAAGTTTGTACCTTCTAAAAACACATACCTGATTATGTCACTTCTCAGTTTAATAAAACCTGAGATGAATTTCTAATAAATAAAGAATAAAGTTCCCACTCCCCCCAATCCTCCTAATTTGGCTCCAAGTTACATTTTCAACCCATTTTCTCTCTATACTACAAGGTACAGACACAATGATCTCTTTGCCAATTTGAAGGCAAGTACAGAAGCATACTTCAACTCAAACTCATCTCCATAGTGGAAGCATTAAACCAGCAATGAAGTGCCACGAATGGGATGAGAGAAACCAGGCCTCCTGCTCTCTGAAAGTTAAACTAAGTCAACATGTATCAGAACAGAAAATAGAGTCTTTTTACAGGGATGGAAGGTTATCAACCAAGACTTGAAAATAATCTAATTGTTAGAACAAACATCACTCAAGAAAGAATTTCTGAAATCTAAAATAGATTTATTATCAATATAGACTATCAATAGGGAAGGGGCAGTCAGGGAGCATGTACTGGGAGTTGACTGTATCGCTCAAAGGAGAGTTCCTTGTAATCACTGTGAGCACAGAATGGGGTTGCGCCTACAATGCAGGTGTAAGGACAGGATTACAGGACCTAATGAGGTAACACTAGTATTTAATACCTGTGAGCACAGAATCTTCATCTTTTTTGACCACTGTTATATCCCTCAGTACATGAGTGACATATAGATACACTCAGCATTTGTTGGAAAATTAAGTTGCATCAACTCCCACAGTTCTGATCTCTGTGTTCCTGGCAATCTTTTTAATTGTGATGTAAATTCTCATACAGATAGGGCAACAAGGAGTGGATGTACTTATTCATGAATGGATTAGGGCCTAATAAAGCATTTCAATTTTTATACATTGGTTTCTAGTCATTATGATTAAATTGAGTCAATCTTCTAGAAATTGATGACCCCCAGAAGCATTACTATTCAAGTTTGTAAATCAACAGAACTCAGAGTGAGACTATGTGATCTACAGGCTGAGACTACATGACCATAGCACAGTTCTCCTCATTTTGGGGATTGTTCTGAGAGACTGAGTGATCTCCCCTTTGGACATGCCTGTAATGCAGCGTACACATTCTCCAGGCTACAGAACTGCCAAAACTCGGGTTTTCATCATCTTCACCCATGGACCAGCCCCTCCGACAAGTCTTCCCATGGCTTCCCTCTTCTGTATTCAGACTGCATACAAAGCAATCTGTCCAGGGATTAAACAGAGGGTGTTCTTCCTCCATTATTAAGGGTGGAAACTAATACCTGCCTTGCTGAAGTGTGGTGGGTCTTAGTGATAACATAAGGTAAAAATCCAAGTACCCGGCAACAGTACTCAGCTCTCAGCAAATAGAAGCCATTGTAAGCCCTGTTTCAGCAATTTGCTGATATTTCTAATACTGTACCTCAATTCAATACATTTTAATAAGCATGTTTTCAGATAAATCTCTTGACTCAAGGTATTAAACTTAGCTTCTTTGCACCTTGGCTTTTTCAACTGTAAAATATAGATAAAAATAACACCTGGGGCACCTGGGTGTCTCAGTTGTTAAGCATCTACCTTCAGCTCAGGTCAGGATCCCAGGGTCCTGGGATCGAACCCTGTGCCGGGCTCCCTGCTCAGTGGGAAGTCTGCTTCTCTCTCTCTCTCTCTCTCTCAAATAAATAAATAAAATCTTTGAAAAAAAAATAACACCTCACAGAATTCTTGCGAGATTTAATGTATGTTATATGTATAAGTGGTTACAACAGTGCCTCCTGCAATTGTAGGCTCAGAATACTAGCCATTATTGTTACTGATAGTAATATTTCTAGAGTTTAGAGAAGACATATGTGAATAAAGATGATTATAGTTAGATAAGCAACCCCATATGTATATGAAAGACCAGAAGTAGCCCAAGGAAATAAGAGATGACTTTTATTATCATTGGAGGAGGCTTTCTGTAAAATGTAGGCTGTGAGCTTGGGTTTGAAGGATAAGATTCACTAAGCAAACAAGGGATGGGTTTGAGAAATGAGAACATGGACTCCAGGAAGGCACATGGAGTCCACAAGAACACGACATATTTTGGGGGGTACACTAAACTGGTAGAGCTGGTGTGTAAAGAGAGGTTGAGGGTATGGCTGCTGGGGAGAGAGCAGTTCCAGAAAAGGATACAAAGATGACACAGGTCTTAGGTCCTACTAAACAGTTTGTATTTTATCTTGGAATTCTTCAGTAAGAGTTCTTAGACCTCTATTGGGCTTACAAAATGGGCTTTCAGAAAGACCACAAACACCTAGAAATGAAGTACAAGATCTTGTAGATGCATTTTAAGTGGGAAAATGTCCCATGATTTTTATCAGAGTTTTAAAAGGATCCTATCCCGAAAGCCAAGAACCACTGTTAGCGGTTGGAGAGGATAGTAAGGATTTTAAGCCTGACCAGGCTTGGTTTTAGAAAGGTCCCTCTGGTGGCAGTGTGGAAGGAGGCTAGCTGGGAGAGATCTGGAGTAAGGTCTGAGGACCCTGTTAAAGGTGTGGCAGGCAGAGGGGACTGAGGGAGGGGAAAAAGTGGGTGGAGAGGTAAGGGTGACCACTCTCCATTTGGCATTAAAATGACTAGTTCTGGGGCACCTGGGTGGCTCAATCAGTTAAGTTAACTGTCTTCAGCTCAGGTCATGATCCCAGGGTCCTAGGATTGAGTCCCACAATGGGTTCACTAATCAGCTGGAAGCCTGTTTCTGCCTGTCACTCTGCCTGCTTGTTCTCTCTCTTTCTCTCTCTCTCTCTCTCTGTGTGTGTCAAACAAATTAATAAAATATTTAAAAAATAAAAATAAAATAAAACAGAACAAAATGACTAGTTCTTTCTACAAGGATTTGTGGGATGTCTAAGGTGTGCCAGGCACTGTGCTATCTGCCAGAAATAAAAAATCCTCTCCCTTTACAGAGCTTTGAAAGAACAGAGGAAACAGACAATGGAAAATTATCCAATTATAGCTATGATTAGTGTTGGGCGTCCCTTTAAAAAGAAATTTTCAGGGTTCAGGAGCTATGTTTTACTCATCTATCTTCTAAAAGTAACTTGCCCACAAGAAGTACTCGATTAATGCCTATCTAATAGAATAAAGATCTCAATTTATCCCAGCCTGGTGACTTGTTCTGAGTGATTACCTGCCCTGACAATAAAGATATATAAACAGGTTTCCAGGATGGTGCCATTGTCTATCTTATCTTTTAATGACGGGATCCTGCTTTGTGACACAAACCTTGTGCTAACCTAAGGTTTACAAGTTACAAAATAATAAATTCATTTCTTCAAGGAAACATTCCGGTTGCTAGATATGTGATTATATCTGCTTGCCTCCTTTCTACTCTGGGGAAAAATACTGGCGATACAAAGCTGACGTAGACATTACCTCTGCCTCCAGGGATCTCACAACACGGACAATTCTACCTGTAAGAGGCAGGGAATAATGTAGGAGGAACAGGCTCATACCTGGAAGTTGTCTCAAGAGGCAATTAGAAATACTGATCTAGAATTTAGAAGAAATTAGGAGAAAGTCACGGTTGAAACTAGCAATGTTTCAAATAATGTAATACTTTTCAGCTTATGTACTTCTTTCCTTACTCAAATAATGCAATACCCTTACTAACTTAGTGAAAAGGTTACGGAATATTTACAATTCAACCAGTTCCTTCAACTACCCCCAGGTGGTCTTGGTGACAGACATCTGCCTATCCATCCTATTTCACCTGGGTGTTGGGTCACTTCAGAGCAGTCCGTTAGGATTCCCTAACTGAACTGATTAGCATTTTTAAGGCCAAACTAAAAATGCAACTTGCCTCTGCCTCTTTTAAAGGCTTTCGCTTGCTAATTTTCTGAGTAATATTTAGCTTTTTCAAAATTATGTCCATTTGTACTTTTCTAAACATTAATTATTTCACGGTAATATGGGTTGGGTGGGGAAGCACCTGGTTGCCGTAGAAGCAGACAAAATTGCTTGATTAAAATAAAGAATCCGGGGCACCTGGGTGGCTCAGTGGGTTGAGCCTCTGCCTTTGGCTCAGGTCATGATCTCAGGGTCCTAGGATCGAGCCCCGCATCGGGCTCTCTGCTCGGCAGGGAGCCTGCTTCCTCCTCTCTCTCTCTCTGTCTGCCTCTCTGCCTCCTTGTGATCTCGGTCTGTCAAATACATAAATAAAATCTTAAAAAAAAATAAAATAAAATGAAGAATCCAGTCTTTGATAACTTATAGAAACATGAGCTAACTTTTCTATTACTTTTGCTATGGCTAAAGTAATGTCAAGGAAAACACGTATTCATACATGGGCCCCTGTCTGTGGAACGAATGCCCTAAAGCTGTCCTGGGCTGATATGATGGGTAATGGTTGGGACATCTTTGCTCCCTTCTCTCTTTTTGAAACGATTAAGAGAATTGGTAACACGTTGAACTAAATGTCAGCCAAAATCAATAACCAGGAGGTGAAAGCAGGTTGAAGCAAGTGAATTGACTGCAGACATAAAAGCAGGCCAAGGGAACAGAATCCCCAGCCAGAGCTGCTAACCTGCCCTCTACTGCCCTGGCAAAAGAATATGAAACCTGCTATTGAAACTGGATGTCACCCACCCCAGAGTTCGGGTGGGAATGGCTGATGGGGTCAAGCAGGTCGCCTGCCCCAGCTAACGGGATGGCTTCTTGGTGTACAGTCTTAACCCAACTGTCAAGCTTCAGAAAAAAATAAAAGAAAATAATTACAACATCATGTATTCCTATGCAAAAATAATTCTTAAAATAACATGTTAGTCTACTCATACTACACAATTTCCCACACTTTTAAAACCATTTACTTCTACTTTTAAGTTAATTTTCTCTTCATTTTATGAAACCCTGCTCCATTTTTTATCTTGATTTTTCTAACAATTTTAACAGTTGTGTTTTTGATTATATTTTTAATTTGCAGTCTAGTCTAAGCTTTCAGAGAAAGAGTGCGAGAGAGAGATTGAGAGAGAGACAGACAGAGAGAGATCTGTGTTTGAATGTCTGTACGTCTGTATTATAAGGATCCATTACCTTCATCTCAGAAGACTGTTAGTGGTCAAGCCCAAAGTATCTATTTTAATAGTCCAGGCTGAAGCTGCTCTTGATTTAAATATATGCTCAAAGACAAATAAAAAGACAAGATGATATTGAAGCCCTTACTGTAATGTAACTCCTCACAGATCTTTTTATAAACCTTGAAAACTGTTTTTTAAATATTTCATTTACTTTAATATGTAAATATGTAAATATTTCATTTACATTAAACTTCATAGAGGAAGTTTAGAGCAAGATTTGGAGGTATGATTGTTAGATGTGTTCATTAAATAAAAATATCAATTCTCAAAACATACAAGAATATTAATTACCTAAACGTAAAGGTCACAGAGATTACTGAAACAACTTCCTGAGTAGTCTCACCTCCATTTTCAGCACCTCTCCAAGCTGGATCCATTCATGGCACTCACTTGCTTAAAATTCTTTATAGCAATGGCTCTCCAATTATGGTCCCCGAATCAGCACCACCAACATCACCTTGGCCGCCACTGATTCCTGTCTCTTCATATTGATACCTTCACGTAGTTCCCTCTCAGTGAATGTGGGCTGGATTTAGTGACTCACTTCTACCCGACAGAATGTGGCAGATAAAATGGGATGCCAATTCCAAAATTAGGTTACAAAAAAGATTGTGGTTTTTATCTTGGGGCCTCTCCTTGTTTGCCATCTCCGAGGGAAGCCGGCTGCCATATTGTGAGTTGCCTTGTGGAGAGTCTACATAGCACAGGACTGACAGAGGTCTTTAGCTAACAGCCAGCAAGGACCTGAGGTCCTCAGTCCAATGGTCTGGATAAGGGAATCTTTCCAGTAACCTCATGAGTGATCTTAGAAGCAGTTTCTCCTTCAGTCGAGCTCTCAAATGAGACCAAAGCCCTAACTGATACCTACCTGACTATAATCTTCACCTGGATTCCTGACCCAAAAACCGAGGCCATAAATGTTGGTTGTTTTAAGCCAACTAGTTTTGTGATGATTTGTTATGCAGCCATAGATAATGAATATCCTTGGGAACTTGATAAAAATGCAAATTATGAGGATCTACTCTAATCCCAGTGAACCAGAAACTTTCAGGGTAGGGCCCAGCAATCAGTGTTTTACCAAAGCTTCCAGGTGATGCTGGTGCATGTTCAAATTTGAGAAATATTAACTTACATAAGATAGTCTAACACACTGAGCTGAAACTATGAGGCCCAGTCTATGGCCCTCTTTTTTTTTTCCTTTTTAAACTTTTGTTCCCTCATCTTGTGTCATTCATCCTTGAGAATTTTCCATTCCAACTCATTTCAGCAGCAGCAGTTGCAGCTGAACACACCAACTGGCTATGCTAACTGCATACATTACCTCATCTATTAATAATTAGGAGAGTAATGATAGATACCACTTGAGTACAGACTCCATAACAGGTCACTCTGTTTAATGTCACGTTAAAATTTGCTAGCCAAACTCTATGAAAACTATAGTATTATCATCCATTTTAAAACTAAGGAAAACAAGTGTCAGAAAGATAAAGTGACTTGCCTGAGATCACATGGAGAACTGTTAGAGTCAAGATTTGGAATGAATCTGATTGCAAAGTTTGCTTCCCAGAATACGTAGGCTGCAGCTCCTTCAGCTCCCTGTGTCCTCTTAGGTCTCAAGGCCTCTTCCACCAAACTAAGTTCAGGAGTAACTGCCTTTATGAAACTGTCCGACTCTCTCTGGCAAATATACATGCCCATTCTTCATGCTTACTGAAAGCTTATTATATGCCTGAAAACATTCCAGATATTATAAATTTACACTAGCAGAAAACAATAAACCAACAAACAAAAATTATTGCATTGGAGCTTATATTCTATTTGGGTGTTGGGGAGACCACTTAAAAAGATGTACTTGAAAACTAATAATTATCCTAGATGATAATGAGAAAGTAGCCTATAATAACATAGAGAACATATATAGAAAATCTGGTAGTGGTGGAGGAAGTGTCTTCTGATATCAAGTACAATAGTTAAGAGAATCCCACGCTAAAGGATAACATCTGACTAAATTCCTGATGTAGACCAAGAAGGCAGTTTGTGGTAGGAGACTATCATGACTGGATAAAAGTAAGTGCAGGGGTCCTGAGGTAGGAGAGTATCAGCCATACTGGGGAAACATCAAGGAGACCAGTGCAGCTGAAGTGGATTGAGTTAAAGAGCAGGTAGCAGGAGATGAGGCCAGAGAGAGAAAGGAAGAGAGATATCAAGAAGAGCTTTACAACCCATCGTAAAGAATTTGAAGTTGTCTCCTCATGGGATGGGAAATCACTGAAGGATGTTGAATAGAAAGAAGGGCACAACTTAATTTGTAGTTTAGCAGACAACTTTGGCTGATGTGTTGAGAAGAGACAATATAGGAATGGGGGGAGCATATAGACCAGTTAGAGTAGTTAGAAACCTATTTCAGTAATCTAGGGTCTAGATCAGTGATCATAGATGCTTGGGCCATGATAGTAACGGTGGAAGTACGAAGAAGTGATTAAATCCTGGATATGATTCAAACACAGACCTGACAGTATTTATTAAAGGATTTGACATGGAGTGTGGAAGAAAAGGAGTCACCTTTTTTGGTTTGAACTGAAAGGATGGCGTCGTCCTTTACTGAGGTAGGGAAGAATGTATAACTTGTAGGATTAGGGGGAAAAGTTCAAGAATTTGGGTTTGGAATGTTAAGTTTTTGTGGTAGGTTATCTAAATGGAGATGTCCAAGTAGAAATCAGATATACAATCAGAGGAGCAACTGGTGACAGAGACGTAAATCTGGGGGTATCTGTTAAGATGCAATATTTAAAAACATGACACTAGATGAGATGAGAGAATGAACAGTTAAAATCGACTCCTTGAATAAACGTGCATATTCAAATACAGCCCTTTCTCATTCCCTTATCTTCTTAAACATTTGGCAAATATATATTATATGCTTTAGCAACCAGCTAAACCTTAGACCTGGTTTGTCTTCTTGTTCATTTCTCTCCACAACTAAAACAAGATGCATAGAGCCAGGACCCATTTATATTCATCTTTCCATTCCAGGTACCTGGCATATAATAGGTTTTTAATCCACGTTTTTTGAATAGTCCGTTAACTATAATCAACTCAATGAACACCTGAGGTAGGGAAAGTAAGACAAAAATCAACTATAGTCCACACAGAATATGATGACCATATGGAATACAAAGGAAGGCCATTCAGTTTGGTCTGGAATCTTTAAATGCTATTTGATCATCAAAAATGTACTAGGACATAAAACTTAAACGTGGGTAAGGAAGTGAGGTCAGAGTATGGAAGGAATGTCAGAAATAATGAAAGGAGATGATGCATTAGAGGGAGTTGAGGTCCAGTTTACTGAGTGTCTGCATTTCAGATTCTACACAGGAATCCAAAGGACATCTTGAAACTTCAGACATTAGACTAAAGCCATACTTTCTCCATGTTCTGCTCCTGAGTAAACCTGAGAATAATTTCATAACATAGTATAGAGGAGGGGGTTTGGAACCTGAGAGAAGTAAGAGAAAATGTAATAATGCTCTAAGAAAACTAGAATTGGAAGTTCGATCCTGCTTTATTCAGATCAAAAAGATTGAAAAATTGTGATAATCAAATGAAATTATAGTCCACATTACTGTATACTTCGGAACTGGGAGAAGACTAGCTCACTCTGGAAAGTGCTCTTATGTTCACTTTGAAGTAGATGAGAAAAAGCTGAATAGAAGCAAATGAAAAAAATAATGTCTTCAAGCAGTTTTCAGAGAAAGCTGTCACAACACTTTAGCATTGCTGAGAGACTTATCAGAAAGGGACATTTCTTCCTCCATAATATCCTCAATGAGCAGTGTCCTTTTAAAAAAGTTTATTAATAATGCATATTCAAAATAAATTTTATTTGTCATTTTCCTATTTCTATGAATTTATCTTTAATTTGAATGAAGCATAGTCCTTAGCCAGATTATTTTTCAATTAGAGCAATTCTCATCTATTCATATTAATTCTGAGACTGCTCACACTTTTTTTTTCTTTTTCTTTTCTTGGTATTGCTTTCTTAGAATTTTAGCTGAGAGTGAGAAAATTAATAATGTAATATGTATTTTTCAATCTAAGTTTAATCACCTTAGAGTCTATGAAATTAGAGCTCTAAGAGATGGGGGGGGAGGAAGATTCAAATATCCAAAGCTATTCAGTACAACTCAATAAATATTAATCAGGTTCATTTGGTCCCCAAAGAACTTCATCAACTGTTGTGAAGCGGTGAGTAGACAAACAAAAACAGTAACAACAACAATAACACAAAATCCCCGACTTCAAATTATTTACAATACAGTAGGGAAGAATCATGGAAGGAAATAATAACTAAAAAAAGCATCATAAATCCTATTGGGATTCAGATTTGAATGCTGAGATGAAGCAAGTGATGGCATTAAACAAATCTAGTTACTGTTTGTTGAAAAAAATGAATGATTTGGGAAAGTGTATCAGACAGAATGATTCTACTCCAAGTAACAAAACACCAGCCCAAAGAAGCCTAGATTAAGAATTTATTAGTAAATTTCACTAAAAAAGAACCTCAGATAGAGGTCATTCTATAGTTGAAGAATTTAGTAGCTCGATAATTACAGGACTCTAGTCATTCTGTAATACACTTGGACTTTTCCTCATCATCACAAGTTGACTGCTACCATTACAAACAACAGTTCCTCATTCAGAAATACTCAAAATCATGGAGAGGGAAATGGAATCTTTCTAGAAGGATTTTTTTTTAATTGAAGAGGTAATTTGTTAATTTGTTATCAGAAACTTGCCTTTCCTCATCCTCCACTATGCACACACATGTTGCCCTATGTTCCTTAGCTAGAATCAGATGGCCATGCCCAGAAATGTAGTCTGGGAAAGAATGTGTGTGACATCTGAGCTTTTGTTGGGAGCCATGAGCTCTACCAAAAAGAAAAAAAAAAAAAAAAGAAAGAAAGAAAGGAAATCACTACTGAGTAGGAAAACAATATTGGATGCTCTAAGAAATATCACCCCCCAAGTAATTTCATTGAGCAATGTATAATATCCATCATCCTTATCATCCCCCTACTGCGATGCCCTCCCAAATTCTTCACTGGAATACAAATCTCCCCACACTCTATATCCATGCCCCCACCCTGGTCTTTGGTATCTGGTGCTTGCAATATTCGACATCTCCATGCTTCAGTGACCTACTCTTTTATATTTTTTGTAGCCATTTTACAGTACTTATCAAGTGTTGTTCTTAGCACTTCATGTACACGAACTCATGCAATTCTCATACCAACCCTAGTGGGTGGGGTTATTATCATCTCTGCTTATCGATGAGGAAACAGAGGCTCAGCAAAGTTAAATAACTGATCTGTAGTTACACAATCTGTAAAGTGCGAGGTGGGATATGAAAAACAGGCCATTTGGATCCAGATTGGGCATCTTTACCAGTTGGCTGTGCTAATTCCCCAGCGGCTTAAGAAAACCTGGTACCTGTTCTCATTTGCAAACTCAGACATCCTGGAAGGAAGCTGTTTATCTTGAGTATTAATAGCCATAGTTATGATGCAGCTTGATTGAATTACCTAACAACCCTGGGCTTTAGTTTCTTCCTCTGTAAAAGAAGAAGAAAAACAAAAACAAGCAAAAAACCCCAAAACCCAAAAAAAAGCATGACCTCCGAAGTAATTTTCCTCTTAAACATTCAGTGACAGAATTGACAATAACTGAAGTAGCATTGACTAAAGTTCAAAGTCAGACTCTTATTTTCTTAACAACACTATTCTTACTGTTTGCATTTTTGTCTTTTTATAATCCATATTCCACACAGCAACCTGAGAAATCTTTTAAAAATTAAAGCAATCCTGGTGTTCCCTTAAAGGGCCCCCTATGACTTCTCTTTTTTTAAAATATCCAAACTCCTTATAATGTTCTCCAGACCCCAAAGGATCTGCCCTTTGGGGTCCAAAGGACTATCTCCGTTTTCTTATCAACGATGTGCCCACCACCTGCACCTTCTTCCTATGCTTTGCCATATATAGCTTCTCCTGCTGCAGGGCCACTGTCCTGTTCTCAGCAGAAAGTCCTCTTGTCCCAGCAATTTACAGGCTCCTCCTCACTCAGATTTCAACTCAAACATCACCTCCTCACAGTGGCTTTTGCTGACCTGCCATCCACCTCGGGCCCCCTCAGCCCCTTGATTAACCCAATTGTTCTTCATCACACTGCCCTGCTTTCTTCCCTTCACATCATTTTTCCACTTTCTGAAGTCATTTTGTTCATTAATTGGAAGGAAGAAACCATGCCCATTTAAAAAAAAAAAACATCTAAAATAATGATACGTCGGTGAAAAGGAGCTTCTCATTTCTGGGTAAGACAATCAAAGTACTTTGGGGCTTAACTGAGAATAGGTTTATAAGCAAACATTTTCAAATTACATGAATGGGCATATACAAAACTAAATGAATAAGTAGTCTTCTATTTTGTGTTTTTATTAAATATTTGTTACAAACACAAGGACATATAAAGGCACTGTCAGATCACCAGATCAGTGAAAAGGATTAATGTTGGGGGGGATTACCTACTATTATCTAAATATCAGTAGTCAAATAGTCATCGTCATGTGATTTCCCTCATTTGCAGCTTCCAAATGAAGAAACAAATCTTTCTCCATTCTACTTAAGTATATCCTCCTCTTCTAAGAAGCACTGAAAATTTATGTATTTTTTTAGAAACATGTCGGCCTTTGAAAAATTTTCAAATGATAGAAATTATTGTACTTAACATCTGCTTTAGAAACAGCTCCATATTAGATGACAGCCGATTAACTGATTGGGATTGATGATGGGAGCTGGCTGTTCTTAATTCCTTACCCTGTGATGATTCAACTTCCTGCATCTAATAATCCTTTAAAAATCACTCTTGGCTTAAATTTTGCAATAATGTAGAATTTATAATGTACCTTGTTAAAGGTACATTATAAAACAAAAAGATATTCCCTGAGGTACACGATGGCATAATATCAAATTTTGTATTTCTTGTATTTTATTTTCTCAGAAGCAAACAGAACATTGTGAATTGTCATTTCTATTTTGGTGGATAGAAACAAGCTGCCTGGTGGTCTATACCAAAATGTAGATATTTGAAGTTAATGGACGTGAAAAAAAAAAAAAGTTAATAGAGGTGCTATTTTGGGAGATATGGGTGGGAAGGACAATCATGCCAAGGTGTGAAGTATTCATTTTATTCTTTTCTCTCCTTTTCTAAACTATGTTGTACATATTCTTCTACAAGAGGCAATTTGTCACTTTAGGTTATTAGCTGTAAGAAAATTAGGTCTCATATCCAACTTAATAAGTCAGGTCTTAAATTTTAGAATATAGGGTCCCCCACCACCACCACTATCCAAAAGTAGAGCATTCTTATGAAATCTTTTGTAAGCTGAAGAGTGTAAAGAGAAGAAATTATCATATTGTAAAAGCAAAAGTCCTCTTCTGATTTCTTTCAGTCAGTGAAAACAATTACTAGTGTAGGTCTTTCGTCAAAACTAAGTGGCATAAAGCAAACTTTCAGATACAGGGGGAACCTGTACTTGTAAAAACTATTATAAGTTTTAGTGCTACTTCAGTAACCAGATGCAGGGGAAATGTATTTCCAATGATCTCTGTTATTTTTATTACTTTTAGCCTGTCAAAGCTACTGCAGTTTTAAGACTTTTAATAGCTGATCATTTTACGTATAAAGAATATATGTGATCTCAGTAAGTAGCAAGGGCCTTGGTAAAAACAGGGAAATCCAATACCTGTGGTCTGAATAAACGGGTAGAGGGACAGATGACTATGCTGCGGCAGACACAAATACTATTCAGTTAAGCTCAACATGTAATGAGCATATAATGTGAACTAGAGCCTGTGCTAGGTGCTGAGGAAATGCAACTGAAGGGGCAAGCCTTCCATCTTTAGACCTGCCCTCCGGGGTGGAGACTGACACTAACAGAAGATCATGACCACATGCCATGTGGTAAGAAAGTGGTTAAGTGAAGGGTGCTTTGGGAAAACAGAAGGTGGGGCTGAAGTTGTGACCTGAACGGGCCAGGCAGGGATGAAATATACGGAGGGAGCTCTAGGCAGATGGAGAAGCACAAAACAAGGTGTGGACAGTGTGGGGAGTCAGGGGGGTGGGGGGTACAAATGGCTGACTACTTGGCATGACAAGGCAGAGGTCCTGGAGAAGACGGAACAATGGGAGATGAGGCTGGATCATGGAGAGCCCCATCAATCATTCTGGAGAGTCTGCACTTTATCTAATGAGGTGTTGGGAAGCCATCAAGAGAGAAAATATTCTGGTGGAAAAATGGAAGATAGATTCCAGATCCAAAGACCAAGGGTCAAATCACGTCTCTTACTGCAATTTTTGTATTATAAATACAGGTCTCTCATCATCACCTGAAAAGTAGGGGCTGTCCTTAAACCCGGACATTGATCTATTATGGAGACAATGAGAAAGCAAAGAACTGTGGGCAAAGGAAGTGCATGTATAAGAGGGGACTATAAAATCACCAGAGATCAGGAATTAGGTTCATTATTACATCATTACAGCTCATTCTGTTTTACTAAAATTAGGCAAGACCTACTTTCACTACTGCATTTCTAATATAATTTAAGTTATTCCTTAAAAAATCCTAATATTAACCTTTTTGGGGGGAGTCTGAGATACCTTAATGATCTTTATCTGAAGGATTTTGTATGAAAATTCCCACATTTTTGTATAGCCATGACATTAAACTTGACTTACTCTTCTTTAGGACAGGCTATAGAGTCATACTTTGTTGAAAAAGAGCCTCACACTTCTGTGAAAGCCAATTACAGCATTTTGGGAGTCAAAGTGTCAACTCCTGTCATCTTTGTTGTTCTTTCCATTTACTTTTTCAACCTATTCTTCGACAGGGCTTCCTGGGCTTTCCCACTCTTCTCTGCTCTGGCTTATTATTCCATCTTCCTTTAGAGTTATCAAGCTTGAAAAAAGACTACAGTACAATTCCCTGGCTCTCAAAGTTATGTGTTCAGAAATGGGGGAAGGAGGACTCTTTCAGGACAACTTTATAAATGGTCTCCTCTATGTCCTGCCTGCCATGAGTCAATCTGTCTCTACGCTATGCTTCCTCTGTCTTCTATGAACATTTTCTGCCTTTAAACAAAACTGAAAATCCAACTCTTTATGTGGGTTTCTTGGGTTTCCTACATTTTAGAAACAGTCTTTCTAATATCTGGGAGGATATTTTATGCAGAATTCACTACTATGGATATATGTTGTTGGTTAGGACTCCAAGCTCAGCATCTGAAAATGTTTTATAATCGTTTCTTAAACCCTGACTTGTTTATTAGAAAATAAGACCATAAATCGAGTGCCTCTATGAAGCTCCATGACCCTCAATTTAGCCATCGATAAAAATGACCTCTTTCATAATTCACATAGACTTTGCAAATACTGTTATAGTATAGTATAAAAAATTAAAAAAAAAAGTCTTCTCTACCTGCTCCTCTTAGACAACCAAATGCTGTTGTAAAATACTACAGAAAATCAATATAAATATGTCACTAAAAAATTCTTAAATGTGTGTCAGTTGTGAAGGGTCAACTTTGATATTTATAAAACAAAAACACATGCCCAGTTCTGCTTATGGATTCAGGCACTTAACACACTTGTGGATTTAAAGACTGTGAAGCCAAAATAACTGCCCCTATGAGTGACTTGGGACACATAGAATTAGCTATCTGTGTTCCTGTGATGAGGGGCAAGTCACTAACAGCACCTGTAATTAACCACCTGCTTGTCTAATTACAGAATCACAGATTAGATATTCTGGAAAGCAATTCGAGTTCCACATTTCAGATTAAAGATACAGATTTACATAATAGGAGAACATTTATCCCACTAATGGTTTCTAATAAATTCACACCCAATTTGCATTAAGGAGAGTCACATTTGGGACCTGAATTTAAGCACCATCTTTTCAGGATTTCTCTCTGGACGCTGTGGAAGCTACAAGAAACAATGGCTACTTGAGATAAATCCATTTTGAGGGGTAAGTATAGAAAAATGCATGTATTTTTGACACATAAAAATCAGATTCAGAGCTTGAGAAGAAATAAGATTATTCTTTTCCCACCCCTAAATATCAGCTTTAAAAAACAAAATTAAAATGAATTAGTGATTATTTGGTTGGGCCCTGTCAAATAATATAACCAACAAGCCAAACCACTCAAAGCATTAAAAATACATGGACAGGAGACCCTAAACAGGATTTCAAGAAAAAGATTAATTTCACTCATTCATTCTTTCATTCACTTAGTCAAACAGTTAGTGAGGATCTCCTCTACGCCAGGCACTATTTTAGGTGTAGCAGTGAATATAAAAGACAGAAATCTTTCCCTTAATGGAGCGTGCGGGAGAGGAACAAGTAACAAACAGGATAACTAGGTAAAATAATACAGTATTTGGCCAGTAAGTGCTGAGAAGAGTAAATGACGTGGGGGTAAGGGAGACAGGAAGAGTCAGTGTGGGGGCAGGAGGGGGGTTGATATTTCAGAAGAGTGGACAGGAAATGTCTCCTCAAGAAGGTGATACTTGAGTAAACAGCTAACAGAAATAAGAAAGCAAATCTCACAGGTCTCTAGAGAGCAAGCATTCTAGGCCACGCAAAGACCATCCTGAGGGTGGCTGGTGTAAAGGAAAGCAAGGGGCAGAGTGAAATGGAGAGAACAAAGGAGAGAGCAGTAGGAGAGGGAGTCAAGGAAGAAGGTGTTCATCTAGAACCTTGAAGGTAATAGTACAGAGGTGGGCAAATAGTCTGGGGTGGGGGGACTTTGTTGGGAAGGGAAAAGTGTGTTGCAAAATTTTTGAAGTTGAGAAACTACTGTATCTGAGTTATGAATAAGCTTATGTATACTCCATTTCAAAATGAGGAAATCAAAGCACATAGGTAGCTAGTGAGAAGCAGGGCTGGAACTTGAAGCTAAATTCTAACTAGATCACACACGCAGTCTCACGACTTCCACCGGTTCAGGAAGAAATATGTGTTAGCTTTAAGGAGACTAGAGATTGGTACTGATGAGTTTAAAAGCAGTGACCCTAAGCTGAACAATTGAATTAATAAAGCATTGGAGGAAAATGGAATTCGCTAACATTATGCTTTGATCTCACTTTTAGCAAGTATGTCATTTATTGAATATCTTTGAACGGAGCATGTTTCACAGAGATGTCAAGTGGTTAAACTGATCTGTGCCGACATTTTTTTTTTACTTTGGGGGTTAACTTAAAGTTAATATCCAAAAATTAGTTTAGGGGACATAAGATGTTCCTCTGTCATTTGCATCTGTAAAATGTATCTGTCTTCGTCTACAGTTGGAGACAAGAGTTCATGCACAGATAACCAGGGCTTCACAGGAAAGTGCTCTATGGCCATTTAGCTCAGTTAGTTAAGGCTTCAAGGTAATTAAACCGGAGCAGGAGTTCTTCCCTAGGCAGGCTTGTACCCTGGCCCATCACAGCTGCAGAATTCATCCCAAACCCTGACCAGCTGTCTTGAAAATGCATGCCCTTGGTCAGAGGGACAGAGCCATCCAAGTCCATCCCTGTGGATGGAAAAGAGATTACTCAGAGAACATGCCATACTGATAGTGGGTCAGCAGCATCCTTTTAATACTCACAGGCAACCCGCTGATTAGTCTTGAGTTGGAGTAAAGCTGGTTACTTCCCTGGCTCATGACAACAAAGGCAGATGAGCAGCAATTTTGTTTCTCGGTGTGAATGTCTCCTCATGTCTGCGGGGGGCCTCTGCTGAGCATCTCTCTCCCAGTGGGTCCCTTTGTGTGGGAGTATGTACATGTTCTAATCTGGGATGTGATCAAATAAGATTGCATTTTGTTTGTTTTTCCTCCGTGCTCTCCCTGAAAGGCTGGGTCCAACTTTAGTTTTCATTAATTGTTCTACTCTAATCGTATGTATCAAGCACTGAGGCTTTTCAGTCCAGAGCATAAACTTAATGATATAATATTGCCAATTAGTATGTTGCTATTAAGTTTAGAGTCTTCACACATTTTCCAAGATGCTGTGCTTGCATCTAAGATGCTAAGTTGCTAAAAGCTTTTGACAAGTTTTGACAGAGATCAGTTTCTGAAATGGCACATTCAATGAGTCATCTAGGCTAGAGCGCAGGAGGCAACGTGTGATAGAGGCGTGGATACTGACTCCAGTTCTAGTCTTTGTTGTGGGGCGCCACAACTGAGACACCTTGTAATAGGAGCCTTTCATTTCTATAGATCTCAGTATAATAACTGCTTTAGATAAAATGATCTCTAAGCTTCCTTCAAAACATAAAATGTTTCTAGTGGATTCACTTCATATTGAGAGACAAAGTGGAAAAATATCTATGTGAAGTCAAGATAAATTAGTTGTTACTAACCCCATTAGCACCGGCCCTGGACAGACCCGCGTTGTCTCTGATGAGCTTGTGCAATGAATATAGCTTTAAAAACTTAGCTCCTCATTTGTAAAACAAGAATAAAAATCCAGAAACAATTTTGGGGAGGATTAATTCAGGTAACATAAGTGAATGGCACAGAATAGTAAGAAATGTTAACTATTGTTATCTCTTTCTCTGCATACTCCTACATATTTAATGTATATAAATCATTTCATTACATTAGTAATGCACAAATAAAAACAGTTTGTCACACTAAATGCAACCTTATCCAACATAACTTGAGGGAAAAATGAAGATATGCCCACAATAAAATCTGAGTGCAAAATACCTAAAATTCCTGTATCAGCAGTTACTTTTTATACTAATAGGGCACTAAAGAATCCATCCTAATAGTACCAAGTTGCATGGGTGCTTGTTGGCATTTGCTTGCCAGTTTAATGAATTCCAATAAGGCTTCTGCCAGGGTAGATGAGCACTGCCAGTGGGGTTGGGGTGGGGGATGGGGGGAATAAACAGCTGAGTAGCGGTGAGCCATATGGGCCCAGGCTAGAAAGTCACGTCCTGTAAAGCCCTACCTTAAGAAAGCCTAGGACTGTCAGTTATCACCAGGTATCTGGTATGGGGCAAGGGGGAGGTGAAAAAGATGAAAAGAGGGTTAAACAGCTCCAAAATCCGTGGGTCACTATATATTGAGTGACAGGACTTTGTTAGGCACTGCTCTCTCCCCCCACTTCGCAACCACCACAGATACAGGCACTACTTACCTCATACTGAGTCATTTTTCTCAGTATTGGTCAGTTTTTAACAGAAATTCTTTGGCTTAGAGTAAGCTCACAAATCAAGATGCTTATTCTGAATAGGGCCATGCACTAGTTAATTTTAAAGGAAAATAATATTTCCCTCCAGCATCTTTTGGTGGGCATAATGCAATTTTTCTCACATAAACATCCTTCTTCTTATAACCTTTCCTTTCCTTAGTCATTTAAGTTATGATATGAATTTCATTGTATAGTTCTCCCTCTTAGTCTATATGGCAGCTTTACAATGGGATATTCTCATTCTTCATTATAATTCATTAACCTGGCACTTTATAAATATTGTAAATGTCATTAATTTGGAATGCCAGGAATAAAAAATAGTAACCCCCAACAAAAAAATAATTCATTGCACCTGATAACTCATTTTAAACACCAAATAATGTCACTGGGCCAGTCTCCTTTCTCCAAAAGAACAACTTAAGACAGAATCAAATAACTAGTCAATGTGTATGTGGAGGTTTCGGGTCATTATGTTTTGTTTTAAATGTCACTCCAATTTGGGCACATTTACACTGTGAACACTTGTGCCTGCCACAAATAAGCTTAACAGTAACCTGTGAGGACAGGATGATGGTATCATGTAGAACCATTACATAGTTACACTTGAGCCTCAAAACGAAGCTGGAAATTGGCAGCTGAATATACTTCAGGAACACACAAAGATCCTGAAATAGTTTAACTACACACCACCTGTAGCTGCTGTCTTCTACAACAGCTGTCCTGATTCTGGGACAATACTGCTGAGTAAAGTAGATGTGACAGAGTTTGTCAACCATTCTCCAAAAAGCTTTTTTCTTCTTCTTCCTGGAAACACAGTATAACACCTATTCTGGGCTTTTTCCTTGTAGTTAGGTATAGTAATAACATACTTGTTCGTTTTTAGTTAGATAGGATACACTTTTAGCCAACCGAATGTACATAGAAGCAATAGAGACCATTTCTAGGCTGGGTCATTACAACTTCCCATAATTGCTTTTCCATGTTCTTCTCTACTTTCTGTTGTATGGAATGGACCTGGTCCCAAAGCGACACAGGAAGACATGTTGAAGATGGAAACGTGTCCATCACGTGGGTTGCTGAATGACAGCTTGGAGGCCATTCTGCCAACCTCACTACCTACTTCACTAGGAAACATCTTTTGGTGGGCATAATGCAATTTTTCTCACATGAACATCCTTCTTATAACCTTTGCTTTCCTTAGTCATTTAAGTTATGACATGAATTTCATTGTACATAGGGATGTACATTAATGTACATAGGAAAATCCTCTATTGTGTTTGAATTATTTGCAAATTAAGGAACAATTTCTTATAGAAACTAGTATACTACAATACAACGAATACTGCAATTTGAGAAACTGCTCTTTTAAGCCACTGAGATTTGTGTTTGTTTTTAATTTACTATAGCATAAGCTAGTCCATCTAGAATCCCATTAATCATAGGAAATGTATTTTCATAGGTTAATTTCAACATTTTATGAATTGGTGAGCTCTTTGCCAAAGGATTAAAAAAAACTGAATATAATCACTGAATATGACCAACTGAGTAACAGTCGTTTGAGAGAATAAACAAGTCTGTATAGAGATGAGGGGAGAGTACAGGCATTTATGAACTTTTGCATTAAGATTCCACACCTAACACTCATGGAATGCAGGCATGTAAGGGAGCACATTGGCTATTTTTAGTAAACATTTGAGGATCAAAGAGACCTCATGAAAAAGAAACACTACTACATTGGTGGCGTAGGGAGAGGAAACATTTTTTATTGGAAAAAAATTATTTTTTAAAAGGACACTAGCAGTAAGAGATTTAAATCTGTTTTTTACTTTATGAAATCACTGGCCCTGTAGAAGATATTGTCTATTCATAGTAATTAATGTATTTATACAACCAGAAAGTGCCACAAAGAGCATTATTCAAAGTAGATGAATACTCATCTACACATAAAAACAAAATTGTCTGTTATGTGAAGTTCTGGGTTCTAAATATAGTCTGGCTAAAGAAAATGAAGACAGTTCAAAGAGGGAATAAAATGATCAAAGAAAAAAGTTGAAGACAGAAGAAAAAAAGAATTCTTCATTTTGAAGATGGGAAAAATAAAACATGGTAGAGAATAACCAAAAGGAATACAATCATGAAAGGAATTTTTAGAAGCAAACACATTTGATTGTGGAATTCCAAATTTATAGGCCTACAGAAGTAGACAAGGAATTTAATATTAAATAAATCAAAGTAATTACTTTTCAATATAGTAAGATGTATATTTCTGTAGCAAAAAGCATTGGAAGCATTTAGTATGGGCTAAACAACACATGAAGAAGGACTTACTTGCATTTATAAGTGATATATTCACAAAGAAAAATAGATGTTAGTTATATATTCCAAAATTTTTTGAGGTTATCATAGCTTATAACTTTCTTTCTAGGCATATTTTATGACACCTGTGTTACTTCTAGAATATAAGAAAAGAAATGTTTTACTCAGGATGACATTTCTTATGTCCTAATATTTTTAATAGCCTAAGTTTGCACCTCATTTATAATTATATATGTATATTTGTATACACAGATATGTATGTATACATGTGTATGTATATTCATACTAAGAACATATTTCTGAAACTACTTCCTTTCATTAAAGAATATGCTAAAAAAGAAATCACAGGTTATTATTTAATTTTGGTCCCTGTACTTTTCCTCCTTTCTCAGTAAGATTAAATCAAAGTTGGTATTTTTCCATGTATTTCATTTCAATTACACAGGGAATCTCTTATAGAGAGAACATTTTCTGTTTTATGTTCTGTTTATTGCCACAGACAAACCTGTTATGGCTTTTCCAAATTCAACATTTGGCTTTTTTTCTTCTTCTCTTAATTGTCCCTGTAGTCTCTTTTCCTGTTTATTATGGACCTTTTTATCCTCCGGCAGATTCTTGATAATCATAAGTCAAAAACACGAGTTGCTGAATTTTCTAAGTCAGAGTCGTAACTGGTCCTTTGGTATCATTGAGACACGAGAGACTGCAAATTTCTAGCAATTATGTACTTTAACTTGCTGGATTTTTTGAGCCAAGAATTTTTTTTTTTTTTAAATGATGACATAGAAAGTATAAATGCCATGTTGTCTGTACTCTCAAAATTTATATGTAAAAATTAATCCATGTATAGCCTTTCTCCTTGCTTAATATGACAGTACATTTGTTCTGCTGAATTAAGAGAACTTTTTTTAAAAAGAGAACTATATTTTTGTTGGCATTGAATTAGCTTATAGAAGACATTTTTATGGGCCCTATTAAATAGATGTCATCAGGTGAAAATCTGAAAACACTCTACATAAAAGGGCCTGATGTAATGCATTAAAATCCTTAACAAATAAAAATATACTTGTGATTTTTGTTGAATAGTATTTGCATCTGTTTGGCTACTTCAGAAAGAAAACAAGGTAAGAAGTCTATAATGGACAGCAAAGGTCACCACTTAACATAAGCAGCTCTGTTATTTATTTGGAATTCAAAAAGCTTCTTATTTCAACATCTATGTGGTAAATGGTCCTTCATGTCTCTAGGGAGTATCTCAGGGCTCCTCTTAAATGAATTTCTCAATGTATTGAAATTTACACTCCTCAGAAAATACTGTGAAAAGAGGATCTTTCCACAGAAGAAAAAAATAACACTCTCATCAGGGGCTCCTTGTTTGCAAAGGTGAAATTTACATTTAGAAAACATACACATTAAAACCTATGTAGTCAACTTTCTCTGACTAAATGTATTCTATAGAGATGTTACTCTGTTGATGATGTTGATGATCCTCAAACTGCTCTCCAATTATTTTAGGTATATACGTATATAAGTCCCCTCAATTAAAGGACTTGCTTTATTAGGCTCATGGGGACAGAAATGGTCATTCTGATTTACTAGTATCTTTCTGTCTTCCTTTTTCTGAACAGGATAGTTTTACTACTATACTAAAACAATGTAAGAAGAACCATCTATGTGCAACATGACACACAAAGTACCATGTGGTTACAGAGAAGCAAAAAGGCATGATTCCTCGTCTCAAGTATATTCTCACAGTTCAACAGATGAAATAGGGGACAGGAAATTACCTGACAACAATGTAGTGTATCATTGGCCACAATAAATAATCAGTGCTCTAAAAGTTACAGGAAGTTAGGCTGAAGAGGAAAAGCTTTTAGGAGACAATGGGACTTAACCTGAGCATTCCGCAAAGATAAGAGTTGAACTGGTAGAGAAGAGTGGAGAGCATGAATGGTGATAGCAAAAGAAAGGATGTTGGAAGGGATGGTTATGGGGAGAATGTTTATTTAGAACACATGCACGAGTGACAATTTAAAATAGTCCCATTGTAAATCGCTGTGCTTCAACCGTGAAGACACGCAGGGAAACTGTGCATGTTGTAATTACACACCATGAACTTGTACTCAAACTTAAAAATTCTCTCCTCAACACCGTTCAGTGCTAGACATAATGAGAATTTTCAGTGTCATCTCTCTACCCGGTTTTAGTTAAAAATAATTTCCAATATTAGCTTTTAGTACTTTACTATTTGACCTCCATGACAAGTCCATGATTTCTAATTAAATGTCTTACACTGAAAAGCTTTTGAGTTAAACATTCTTTTTTTTTCCTAATTTTCAGCTAATTTATATTAGGTTTTAATCTTGAAATAATTAATGGCTATCTTTCAACACTTGAAATTCATGGCTTCTTTTCAGAACATCATTCCATTTAATGATTCCTAATTCTCATCTAGACACTTTATTTTCACAAAAAAAAAAAGATTAAAAATTGAGAGGAAATAAGAGAAAAAAAAAACCAAACCTATGTCCCATATCATTTAATATTGCACAAAGAAGAAAACATGCTCAGAAACAGATTGAGAAAAGTTTCTTTTAGATTTGCTAGGTCAAAGAACTATTAAAATCTCAAGCAGAAGAAAACTGATACAGTAGGAAGGAGTGAAATATAAGAAGAAATGATGGACAAAGAATTTACTAATGATATGCAGGTAAAATTTAACAAGCACAAACATCTGAAACAAAGATAACTATGACTAAGTTTGGGAAGTATAAACACAAGGTAGATATAAAAGTCTGGAAAACAGTAATGAATGAGGGAGGCGTGCATGAGGACAGGAGTTAAAGAGTCTCAAATCCTTGAATTGTTCAAAAAAAGGGATGAGATACAGATCCACATTAGACTTTGTTAAATCAAGTTTATCATTTAAAAATAATGGGTAACTATTAAAAGAATTTCTGAAACCAGAGAAGGTGGGGGGAAAAGAGAATCAAAAAGCCTCAAATAATCCAAAAGAAAACACAGAGGGAGAAAGAGAAGCCTGAGGTGGTGGGACACTTGCAAATCTACTTAATTCATAATAGCACCTTTTACTCTGTTGGACGGATATTAGTGCCAACAAGTGATATGGGGCCTTTAAGAGAACAAATAGATTTGGGGTAAAAAGGAGTTGTGAATTGAGCATGTTAGTTGGTCAAGATAATGCACCACAAGAATGATAACTAAGACTTTCCCAGCATCTTTCTGACCAACCAATCTCTACAAAATAATTAGAGTAGATTTACTGGAAGGGAAAACGTAATGAGACAGAGCATGGGGAAACTATTCAAGATACCAGCAAAAATTCTTACTATAAATTTCTCTTTTTCTGATTCTGTAGAATATAAAGATTCAGTGAATAGTAAAAGGCCATCAACAGTTGCAGTTCAGTGAAAGGACTCTCCTAGCATCTGCCCTGAACTGGTGTCTGCTATAGATTCACATGCGACCAAGACTGGGAGGCTGAAAGATTACAATGAGTGTAACCTGGAAAGTAATAATCTAACAGTGAGTGTGTAACTATTTAAGAATAAAACTTTTTTTTAAATTTTACATTTCCAATTTGTGATACTCTCTCTTCAGCCCACCAATAATGTTTTCTCAGACTTTCACTATATTATACCCTCTTCATCCAATGTTCCTGTTTCTTTTTTCTTTTCCTTTTTTCTTCCAAGCAGGTTCTTAATTCTTTTCTCCTATTTTCACCATGAATTCCTCCATTTAGGCTAATTCTTCATTTTTTTTCTTCACGGTTTCTTATTCCCTATTTCCTTAGTGCTACTCTCCAACTTCCTTATTCTACTGTTTTCTCTTTCACTTTCCTTTTCTTTCTTTCTTTCTTTTTTTTTTTTAATAAAAACTTATGTCTTTATTTCAGAAAGAGAGAGAGAAAGAGAGCAGTGTGGGGCAGAGAGAGACGGACAGAATCCCAAGCAGATTCCCCGCTGAGCATAGAACCCAACATGGGGCTCCATCCCATGACCCTGAGATTATGGACCCAAGCTGAAACCAAGTCAGATGCTTAATGCCTGAGCCCCCCAGGCGCCCCATTCTCTTTCACTTTTTTGTTCTCACCCTGTCTGCATCATCTATAATTTTTTAAGGTTCTGTTAGGTTCCATAGGAGCTAATTAAATCTTACACATATGCACTTAATTCCTATCCTCCACTAATAGACAATATAAGTTAGGATTTGCATTGCCTGGGCTCAGATTTTTGCTACCTCACATACTATTTGTGTGGGTTTAGCCATAGAACCTCTGCATTTCAGATTAACTTCAGATTAACTCAACTGTAAAATGAAGATAACAGTAATACCCATTAAGTTGTTAAGATTAAATAATATATGTAAAGAGCATAGAGCAGGGCCTGACATACAGTCAGCATTTTATGATTATTATATGCTCAAGGCACTGGTTTAGTACACAGAGAGTTCCAATATGATTACATGTTCATAGGGAATTCATCATCTAATGGTAAATCAGCAACTTAAGAAGAGGTTGACTAAAATGATTGCCACATGGAAAAACAATTCATAACCTGAAAAGAACTGGTCTCCATAAGTATTGCAGCATTATTCACAATAGCCAAGACACAGAAACAACCTGTGTCCATCAAGAAGAATGGCTAGATGGGGGCACCTGGGCGGTTCAGTGGGTTAAAGCCTCTGCCTTCAGCTCGGGTCATGATCCCAGGGTCCTGGGATCAAGCCCCACATCAGGCTCCCTGCTCGGCAGGAAGCCTGCTTCCTCCTCCTCTCTCTCTCTCTCTGCCTGCCTCTCTGCCTACTTGTGATCTCTGTCTGTCGAATAAATAAATAAAATCTTAAAAAAAAAAAAAAAAAAGAAGAATGGCTAGATGATGAATGGAAGAATGGATAAAGAAGATATGCTATACAGGCATGCTTCAGAGATAATGTGGGTTCAGTCCCCCTGACCATCATAATAAAGCAAATATAATAATAAAGCAAGTTCAATTAATTTTTAGGTTTCCCAGTACATATCAAAGTTCTGTTTACACTACAATCTATTAACTGTGCAATAGCATTATGCATAAAAAAACAACATACAACAATGTTTGAAAATCCCCAATGCTGTTAAGTAAAAAATGCTTTATTGCTAAAAACCGCTACCCATCACTTGAACTTTCAGCAAATTATAATCACTGATCACAGATCACCAAAACAAATATTATAATGATAAAGCTTGAAATATCACAAGGGTTACCAGAAATGTGACACAGAGACATGAAGTGAGCAAATGCTACTGGAAGAATGACATCGAGAGGCTTGGTCCATGCAGAGTTGCCACAAACCTTAAATTTGTAAAAAATAGAGTATCTGTGAAGTGCAATAAACTGAGACATATCTGTATATTGGAATATAATTCAGTCATGAGAAAGAACAAAATCATACCATTTGTGACAACATAGGTGGTCCCTGAGTACATAATGCTAAGTGAAATAAGTCAGGAAATGAAAAACAAATACATTATCATTTATATGTGGAATCTGAAAAAAAGCCAAATTCATAAAAACAGAGGTAGAATCGTCATTACCAGAAGCTGAAGGTGGGGGGAAATGGGACGATGTTGGCCAAAGAGTTGATGAATTATATGATGAATAATTATATGGTGAATTATATGATGATTATATATATCCAATTATATGATGAATAAGCCTGGGGGCCCTACGCAAAAAACTGTCAATAATAGATAACAATACTCTACTACATACTTGAAAGTTGCTAAGGGACTAGATCTTAAATGTTGTCACCACAAAAGAGAAATGCTAATTATGGGACATAAGGAAGGTGTTAACGAAAGCTAAGATGTAATGGTATTGCAGTATGTAAGTACTGGCTGTGCAACTTAAACTTGCAAAATGTCCTAGGTCAATTATATCCCAATGATAAAAGATTTAGATGAGACACAGCTGATTAAGTGCAAATTCAACAACGTGGAAAAGGAAGACATCTCAAACTGATCCTCAGATTTTTATAAAGGTCAGGTATCGTAAGTCTATAAGAAACAAAAATTATGATTAATTTTTTTAAAGATTTTATTTATTTATTTGACAGAGATCACAAGTATGCAGAGAGGCAGGCAGATAGAGAGGGGGGAAGCAGGCTCCTCACTGAGCAGAGAGCCCAACGTGGGGCTCGATCCCAGGACCCTGAGATCCTGACCTGAGCCAAAGGCAAAGGCTTAACCCACTGAGCCACCCAGGCGCCCCCAAAATTATGATTAACTTTAAATGGATACAGAAAGGCTCCCAAACTGGAGTAACTAAGTTCCTCGTAGACAATCTGAACATCAACAGTTTAAAGTTTCAAACTTACACATTGAAAAATGGTGTAAGAAGAAAGTAGCACCATTCCATTTACATTTTTATTGTGTAGCTTGTTGAGAAAGTACTAAAAATAGATTGCTTGGCTTCAAGCCTAGATCAATGATTCTTGGAGCTTCCTTCCCTCCTTTTCCTTTGGGATTGGGGTGGGTTTATAACTACTATGTGATTCACCAAATGGCAGAAAAAGACTTAAAAAATTCTACGGTTACAGTTACTATATATTAAAGGCAAAGAAGGAAACTTTAAAATGATCAGCATTACAGCAGAATCAATAATTATCTTCAAATCATGGACCACAGGACCCTCTAACAGTTCTCTTCTTTTAAACTGAGGATTCAGATTTTTAAAAATGACCCTAAGCTGTGGATTTTGTTGTTTTCACTTTGGGGAATTAAGTCTTTTAGTAAAATTGATGTGGCAAAGATAGAGAAATACATTTGACTTTCAAATAAAGGGACAGCTCTTGAATACTTTCTCTTATAAACAGATTATAGTGAGTACAAGTAGAGGTGTCTTAAATACTGATTATAAGCATAGAGAGTTCACAATCAGCTTACACCCTTCACAGACTGGGTACAGTTTCTCACTCGAAAGAGAGTTAACTGGATTTTTTTTTTTTTTTTTAATGGAGAATCTGTCCCTATGTGAACACATTATGCTAACTCTTAGAATGTGATTTCCTTTCTCTATAGGGAGACAGCTCTGGTATCTCTTTAGGGGGTGGGTATAAAAGAGGCATTCAAAGGCCTCTGTGCCCAATTGTCATGCCAGAAGAACACTATAATCTTGGCTGTAGCTTTGCTCTGTGGGCTCTTGCCTCACACAAATTCCTGGGCTCTGGAGCTGTGAGGTAGCTGATTCTAAGGTGTTCTAAGTGTTAAGAGTTTTGAAGGAAGGTCTGAATAAGAGGTTTAGAAAAAGAGATCTAAATAAGAAGTTGATCTATTCTGGAATAAAACGATTTCTGCAGTACAAAGACAGGCAGAATCATTAAGTTCTTTTTTTTTTTAAGATTTTATTTTATTTATTTAACAGGCAGAGATCACAAGTAGGCAGAGAGGCAGGCAGAGAGGAAGGGAAGCAGGCTCCCTGCTGAACAGAGAGCCCGATATGGGGCTCCATCCCAGGACCCTGAGATCATGACCTGAGCGGAAGGCAGAGGCTTTAACCCACTGAGCCACCCAGGAGCGCCCCCCCCCTTTTTTTTTGTTTAAATGCTTTTAATACTAACCATGATGCAGCTGTTTTTTGTATATTGCACTCAATATATTTTGAGTAGTTGATATTATAACCTCATTTTTATAACACAGGAAAGACAGACACAAAAAGTTACTCAATGATAGAGTAGAAACTGGATTAGAGGTTAAGTCTGTAGTTTCAAACCTAAAAATAACCAGACAATCATACCCTCACTTGACGGTTAAAGAAAGGGTCACATTGACTGACTGCATGAGTTTTAAGATATTGGGGAGATTTTTCTAATTACGGCTGACTCTTCTCATACTTATGTTCAATTATGAGAAACCAGGGAACCATATTAGCAACATAAATTTACAAGAGTAGTCATTTCTTTTAGGACAAAAAAAGAAAATAAAATTATGGAAGTCTTCATTTAGGAGTAGATGCCAGTATTTAATTTCCAAAAGAAAAAAAAAAAAAAACAACACTATGTAGTTACTTTTTTTTTTCTCTTGGTATTTTTAAAGCAACATAGCCTATCAAGACTTGAATATGATTATGAAGCCAGTAATTACTATGTGTGGAACAAAAAGCACAAGGCAAATTTTTATGGCAAATTTAGACATTATCTCATATTAAGGCTTCAAACCTCAAAAACAATTTTTTGTGGTTTATGGGTCAGACTGACCTGTACAGGATCAATTTTAACAGAAGTCAGAGATCAGAAATAGACTTATAAAGAGAGAGAACACAGCTCAGGAACTGTCATGATAGAGAGGAACCATGTAATTTTGAACCAAAAAGATTTACATGGGGCGCTATATCTTTTTTTCATACAACAGATGGCAAAAAACCCAGTTTGGAAATTAGGAATATCATCTTCAATGATAAATATTCAAGTACAAAGGCAAAAAAATACAAAATGTGATTCATTTCAAATTCATTTCAGTCAACCCATATGCAAATAGTAATTAATATGAGGATGTCAAGCAGTAAATGATCCCATAAACACTGCATTATCCTTTTTCCTCTAGTGCTGAATCAATATTAACTGATTTCCTAAAATATATTAAGACAGAACCTGGTATAGAAGTCTAAGCAAAAGTAGTAAGATGTGTCTTAGTGGGCTTGTGGTGAACGTTTTAATGTCACTTCTGGGCTTCAATTTTTAAGACGGAGAATGGAAGAGGAATTTCAGTTTCTAAATTTCCTTTCAGTTTTTAAGAGTATTGGGCAGATGGTTTTGGGCATACCATAGGTGACCTGATCAATCCATGTGATAACTATCCTTGGGCCTTAGAGATTGCTAGAACACTAACAAATTGCCATGACAGTGCCTAAACCCAATCTCAGAATACACAGTTGAGTCTTTTATCATTTAGAACTGAAACACGATTACTATTAAGGATAAGTTGAGTATTTTCATTAGACAACATTGGTAAAGCACCTTACTGTAACATGGTTAGCAGTCAACTATAAATGAACATGCAATCCTTCATGTATTTATTTTAGAATTGTTCTTCGTTTCCTTTGACATGGTCCCAGTCTCAATCTGTAGTGATTTTCAACAGGAAAACTAAATTCACTTCAACCTTATAAATAGTACTCTAGTCCTAGAGTTTTCCTAATCATGTCTAGATTCAAACATAGTGTCTTTTAGGTGAATATAGTCATATTCAAACATTTCCAAGATCTCGTTTCCATTCTTTCCAAATTCCCCTTTCTCTGACTCTAGAACCTGATTAAAATTTGTCCTAGAATAGGCCAAAGAATATTTGTACAAAGGGAGCTCAGTTACCTGAACAAGTTAGCGACAGACTGTGAGTTTGGTTTTGGCCAGTTCTCTACTGGCCAATCCTCACTTCATCTGTCCAGTGAGCATATCCAGCTTCTGACTACTAGATGGCTTATTCGATGGTTTGGGGGGCATTCAGCTAAGTACCCATGTGTAGTTACTAGACTTCATGCATCCTCCTAAAAGATGACACTTCCAATGGTCGGCATGTTCCCTCACCTTTATAGGGTCCTTTACTTCACTGGGTAGAACATGGAAGTCCAAGCTACTTTCCTTGGTCATCTCTAGGCCCACAATAAATACATGCATGCATACATACATACATACAGAATTCCTACCACACAGGAGGAAACAGTAAGGAAAGAAAAAACCAAAAATGAATTCCCATCATGTTCATTTTGACTTTGCAAAAAAACTGGGGAAGGAGAATTTTTGATGTTTTCTAATTTATTTTAACAGTTTCTAATCTTTCTACAGTCCTTTCATGATGTTATGGGAGTAGATGAAGAGGTCCTACAACCAGGTAAGTTCTAGCCAAGGAATTGGGTCCTATTTCCCCTTACTACTTGAAATCCTGAAATGTCCAGTATACTCATCCCTGTGGGTAGGAATAGGGGAGACTAATGTGTCTTATTTTTGCTCTTCTTCTTTCCAGACTCCAACTCAATCTCACTTCCCTAAACTCTCTTATCTTCCTGGCAGCAAATTCCAGCATATCTGTTCTGCCTCATGTTCAGCTGGGGAAGAAGAAAACCTGGACTAAGGAGAATGAGGTGGTTTAATTTAGGAGCTGAAGAGTTTAGCCCCCATTGTTCTATCTCGGAGATTCCTCTCCAGCAATCCAGCCCACTCATCTTACAGTTGAAAGAGTAAAATTCTAAAGGAAAAGGAGGAAGGGAATCTTGATACACACCTCCTCCTATGGCAATCTATTATGTTAGGCTTTAGTCTTCTACTCCATATTTAGAATCAGTTGCTGAGGCAAAAAGCACAGGGAGTACAAATTAAAAGATATGGACCTGACCTGGGCCAAAATGTGGGACAGAGCACAAGCTTCTTCATCTCTTTGCCGCTTCCCCAATTCACTGAAATGATATAAATGTATTCTTTTCTTTTCCTTTAAAAATTTTTTTTTTATTTTGAGACAGGGATCACAAAGTGGAGGGGGGTGCAGAGAGAGTGAGAGAATTTTAAGTAGGCTCCATGCTCCGCATGGAGCACAATAAGGTACTCAATCTCACAACTCTTGAGATCATGACCTGAGCTAAAATCAAGAGTCAGGTGCTTAACCAACTGAACCACCGAGATGCTCCTACATAAAATGTACTCTTACGATAAGACCCAAGGGCCAAGTAGAAATTGTGAGAATACAGATACAGACAGAATTAGATTGAAAGAAAAACCAAAGCCTATAAAAGTGCCTTCAAAGAGAGGTGAGCATTGTTCTTTTTAAAGAAGTACTAGAAAACTTTCAGAGTCATTAAGGAAATGAAGCAGACAATTGTTGGTCAATTAGGTCCTCTCCTCCTCTGTAACTGAGAAGAGAGAAGTCCCCAAAGAATGTAACTGATCTGTGTGGGGAGAGTTCCTAGTATGGGTTTTAGAGCTAAAGAAAGAATCAGAGTGCAGGTTAAAGGTGAGGTCTGGACTTCCATATATGATATGGAAGAAGCTTACACACAGGAGAGATAGTACCTTCCAGTCAGGAGAGTAAGTTGTCAATTGTCTGGTCTACCTGCTTGTTCAATGCTTATGAATCTTAAGAAGCCTGCCGATCTCCACCTCTATCTGGTATTGCAGACCCTGCAGTGAGCCTTTCCACCCAAAACATAGAGTTGGAGGAGAAAAAATTTGCAATATATAGAGGATTCCTCTATGTCAGCTATCTATCTACAAAAACAAAATAAAAATCCCACATTTTTCATCCATTAATATGAACTGACAACTGAGCTTCTCAAGGCATTTGAAGAAAACCAATGGCAAAAAGAAAAATACTAGTAAATAGAAGTAGAATGACAGAATTTAGAGTAAATGGAAATAATTAGGGTAAGAAAATAATCTCACATTTTTTCTGATTGTTTTCCTTAGGGAAATTTGATAGCATATTGTATACACGAGAAAAAGAACAGGCTGCTATGCAGAAAGAATGAGTCAAAAAGAAAATATCCTTGGAAACTGAAGTTATAATTGCCTTAAAAAAAATTAGAGGAACTGTTCAATAACAGAATGAAGATACTGAACACTTAATTAGTGACCTGGAAGATAAATAGCTAACATTGATTTATCATCCCCTAATAAGTCATTACCACCACACAATGTTCCTATACTGTAGGTATTACTATTACAATCATGCTCATTTCATAGATGAAGAATCACAGACTATATGGAGATTGAGTAATTAGCCCAAGGTCACAGAATAAGTAAGTGGCAAATAGAATTCTAACTCTGGAGCGTTTGGTATGGAAAAAGATAAATATGTAGAAAGTAGAGAAAGAAAAGTTAAGAGAGATGGGGAGATCCAGAAAGCCCATCATCTATCTTATAGGCATGTTACAAAAGATGAGATAATGAAGAAGAAGAAGAAAAAAAGAAGAAATTTTCATTGGGTTGCAGACAGATCAGATTCTTTAGCTACACGAGAACAACTTTTGGAAAAAGAAGATAGAAACAGCTACCTGGACACAAACTCTACGTCAAACATAAAGACAATGAGAAATTCTAGACCTTACAAGAGGATTGAAATTATCACCTACTAAAGAACAAAAATCAGTCACATGCAATGCTGCATGGTTGGTGACTCCAAAGTTTATAGGAGAGAGAATTTAATCCTAGAAGTTTATTTCTAGGTAATTTCTCAATCAAATTAAAATGCAAAAAGAAGAGATCTTTGGATAGAAGCCAAATCATGTATGCTCTGTGCCAGAACTCTCCAGGGATTTCTATTTCACTCCAAGTAATTCAGTTCTTAGAAAAGTCCACAAGGTTCTCTATATTTTGTATCTCATTCTCATCTCTTAAGCCTCACCGTCATACCTCTCTGGTCATACTGGCCACCTTGTTGCTCCTATATGCACTCCATCACCAGTCCTCTGCAGTCCCTTGTCCAACAACTCTCTTCCCAAATATCTATGTGGCTTATTCTCTCACAACCGTTGAGGTCTAGACTTAAATGTTACCTTCTCAGTGATTCCTTCCCTAGGCACTCTATGTAAAATTATCTTTCCCTTACCTCTGTGCTATTAATATATTTTTCCCATTTTATCTTTCCCCACAGCATATGTAGCATATTATAAATAATTTATCTTGTTTATTATCTACCTCTACCCACTGGAATATTATTTACAGGAGGGTATAAATCTTTGTCTGTTTAGTTTACTGTTATATCACACAAAGCATCCAGATATATGCTCAACATATATTTGCTGAATGAATGTCGAACAATCTGCAAGAATATTACTAGAGAATTTCAGAGACAGGAAGTAAAACCTTCCAAAACAGGCACGTGGGGATCGACTTAAGTTGTACTTATATAAATCAAGACTTTTAAACTTTACTTTATTGTTTAATCCCATATATATTACCTTCACTCTGTATTCAATGTATAAAAATATGTAATGGTAGTTAACTTGTAATTTTTCAGACCAGTAAAGGTAGTCCATATTTTGAAAATTTAATCATTTCTATGTAGACCATAATAGCTCTTTAATCAGAACCCTAGAAAAATGATTAGCATAAATATTAGGTGACACTTTTGTCTGAAAATCACTATAGCAGAACCAAGCTGGTGTCAAACATGTTTGAAACGTTTTAACAAAAACCCAACAAACAAGATAAAACAAAATGTTAGTGACCTCAAATGTAAAAACTCATGCCACGTAACAAGTCCTTTAATCCTTAAAAGTGCTTTGCCACCACAGAGCCCTGGTGTTAGCAAATAGCTTGAATACCTTTACTTGTAACAAAATGAAAGAATAATGAGTTTTCCTGGACAAGTGGTTCCAAGACTACATCTTTTATTTTTAAATTATCTGCAGACTTCTGTAAAATTCATAAACCTCATACCCTACTTTGTGGAAAAGTAGAAAAATGAAACCTAAAGATTGCAAACCAAATATAAACAAATGTAAAAAGATAAATGCATACACTTGGAGAAGAAAACGCACATTGAAAAAGTTCTCATTTCTATAACCAAGTGAAGTAAATAAATTATTAAACTAAACAGCCATTCTTTCTACTGAATCACACAAGTAGCATCGGCAATCTATTTGCCAAGCACTCATCTTTATTACCTGTGTTTTAAAGGTCTAGCAAAACTTCAAGAGAAACTCTGATCTTCCACCAGAGTACCTTCCAATTGTAATCACTATTATTTCTTCTTGAAAGCAGGGGGTTATTAGAGAAAAATAGGGCAAATTCTAGGACCTTCCCCTCCCCATCTCCAGCTTCTTGTCTCCTATCCTCAGTCTTTGTAAGGTGCTTTATTTGCCCAGTTTGTTAACCTGCATTGTTTTCTCTGGTTGCTCATATCAATCTGGAGACACCTGTATCATTATGCACACTTTAAAAGGTATAGAAGTTAAAGCTCAGGTAGAAGGACCATCTTGCCCAAGTCATTTAGGATTTGAATCCAGGTCTTCTAATGTCAAAACCCACAATATTCTCATTCTTAAAAAGTGGTCTCTGGTGCTTGACTCTTGGAGACAATAGTCAATATTTCTCAAACTTGGGCTTGCATTAGAATCTCCTGGCAAACTGGCTAAAGGACAGACTGCTGACTGAGGTCTAAGATGCGGCTCAAGGTATGCATGGCTAACGTATTCCCAGGTGATGCTGATGCTGCTGATCCAGGAACCATACTCTGGGAATATACAATATTCACTGCAATATACAAATACAAATGTTCTGACCATTAACAAAATGATTCAGAGTTCCTGCTCCTATCCAGCAGATCTAATCTATGTGTAGTTTTCCCCATTTTGTTAATGGCAACTCCATTCTACCAGTAGCTCAGACCAAAGTCTTTGAAGTCACTGTTGAATCCCATTTGTCTTCATACTCTAAATCTAATCTTTCTAATCATATCCAGAGTCTGACCACTTCTTACAACCTCTACTGACACCAACCTCATAGAGACACTGTCATCTCTCATCCAGATCACTGCGATGGACTCGTATTAGACCCCCCTGCTGATAGCCTTCCCGATCCACAGCCTGTTGTCCACACAGTAGCTACCAACATTTTATTATTTATTATTAAGATTTATTTATTTATTTGACAGAGAGAGACAGCGAGAGAGGGAACACAAGCAGGGGAAGCGGGAGAGGGAGAAGCAGGCTTCCTGCTGAGCAGAGAACCTGATGCGGGGCTCCATCCCAGGACCCAGGGAGCATGACGCCAGCCGAAGGCAGTTGCTCAATGACTGAGCCACGCAAGGGCCTCTACCACATTTTAAGCTGTAAGCTTATAGATCACTCTTCTGCTCAAAACCCTCACAGGACTCATTTCCTCAAAGCCACATCCTAAGTCCTTATAATGGTATGAGGCCCTATATAATGTGGGCTTTACAGTTTTCTGAGCTTAGCTCCAGTTAAGTCTTCTCCCTCACTGTGCTCCAGTGCCTGCACTTTCCCTTGGGAAGCCTGGCACTCTCCTACTTCATGCCTTTTCCCCCAGCTTCCCCCCCACCACTGCTGAAATCCTCTTTCCCCATATGGTCACATGAATAAACTTTCTCATTTTCCTCCCTTTTGTTCAAATCTTCCATCTCAATGACAGCTATGCTGACCACCTCTCACCACAATCCCCACCCATATCACCTTGCTCTTTCTGTTTTCTTCACAGCCGTATTAACTTCTGTAATATAATTTGCTTATATTTCTTATTTATCATCTATCTACCCATTTGAGAATTATATGCTCCAAGAGGACGGGAATCTGTTTTGTTCACTGATGTATTCCAAATCCCTACTAATGCTTCACACACAGTAGGCACAGATAAATATTTACTGAATGAATGAGCGAGTGAATGACTTTTCACCTAGCATTTCATCACAATCTGATAAATTCATGCTAACGATCTGATCTTAGACTCAGCCATTCATCAATATTCTCTCTGAACTTTTTAGCTCAGCTAGATAAAGAAAACACAATTATCAATAATTGCTGACTTCTATGTAAGTCAGAAATTTTCTATGACAGTGATTAACTAGCAGAAAGGCATGTGGACCCAAACTACTATTAATAACAAATGTCAGCTTTGAGAAATCTGCAATGCAAAGTACCAGTATGTGTCCATTACAATCGCAGCTCTAATTCTTTCTGAATAGTATAAAATATGAACAAAAGTATAGCTTAACTCATATTATATTCTCTTAGGGCATATTTATCATATACTCTTCATTTCAAGGGGAAAAAAAAAACAGTATTTAGAATACTGTTACCAAAAAAAAATTTTAATTATAGACCAATTGTGAAATTAATTATTAAATAATCACTTTTAAAACTTTATATAGTAACATATTCCCACTTAAAATAAGCATATTCCTTACTGAGACCTAAGCACACACTCTTTTGATAAAAAACTGTGGCCTATTTATGAGGTTCTGGTAGCACTCAGATACTGAACATCTGAGGCTGTGATCAGACTCCTTGATGCCCTCTATTGCGGAGGCTGGAAATCTAAAATATGACGTGTCCCAGAGCCCCTTGCAGATAGGGTTCTGAATGTGACTTCGGTTTCACCTATTACATGCCCTTGATTGAGGGCTAATTTTAGAACTGAGGTGAATAAGAAAAGCAGCAGGGGGCCAAGATGGGGAGTCTGAAGCTCTCTATTTCACATGCAGCTTCTGGATGATGGCAATAGCAGCACTTAACCAGGTGCCGGCCACATTCTGGGTTGAGGCTTTGGGGTCTCTTCTAGAAACTCAGCTCTGTCAATTCAGTAAAGCCACTTAATACCATATATTAACCTTGGTAGAATGAATTCTGTCTCAGCAATTTGAGTCTGGCCAGTACGGAATCCCAAGACTGATACTTAGTCACCAAGGCACAAGTTAAAAGAAGTTTTTGATCTCCACAGGGGTATACTATACCAGAATTACACTGTATCGGGAAGGATCTCAATGCTTATTTCATTCAACCTTCTCATTTAATGGGTAATGAAAGTGGGAGCCAGCTGTTTTCTCAATTCAACTGATGATAGAGCCGTATCTAGACTCCAGGGGCCCCTGCCTACCTGTGCAAAGTAATTCTCGCTAATGCACATATATCTGGGCCTAAACGTGTTAATCTTATTACACTGTTTCTTTGGTGGTAACTTTGTGAAATGCATTTATTGGTAGAAGAGTCAGAGAGATAGGGAGGGAAATGTGGTAATCAGATAACGATGCTGCACATATCTACACACTTCAAGCCAGTCATTCTAGAAATGAATGGTACAACTTTGCACTGTGGATACCAGCAATACCTACAACAAGCAGCAGTGAGGAGAAATTATGCTCCTTAGAGACCACTGCTATTTATAATAAGCCCCCAAACTTAATTTTTAATCTAATTCAATAAAACACATCATACTCAAACTCAAGGTAAGACAATAGTTAGAGGGCCCTGAAAATCTGTCTTGGGTTTAGAGCCTGCTGCCTTAAACCTCAAGATAATGAAAAATCTTAAAATAAACTGTCCTGATTCACCACTCTTAGTTCTGAACTTGTTGAGATAATTAAATTTTAAACTAATGTTTACTCCTGAAATATTATTATCCATTGCCTACAAGAATTTGGCTTCCTGTAATATGGCTGTGACATTACTTACTAGAGGGTGACAATTTAGAACATAGTACTATATCTTTTTCTATTTCATCCTGCTTAAAGACAGAAAAAAATTATGCCCGCTAGCCTGAGAATTACAAAACTCTCAGGAATGTGTGTTCCAGTGGAATAACATACTTTATACTTTAGCAGTGGATTATATACTTCAACATTAGTAGAAAATATAAATATAATGGAATTCTGTGCAGCCCTACCAACCCTTGTAGAAATATGTCTACTAACACAGAACTATATTAATGATATAATAAATGAAAAAGCAGGGCATAAAACAGTATGTAAAGCATAAACCCATTTTTGTAACTATAGTCTACCTAGATCCAAAGCCAGTTTCACGTTAACATCCATGCTAAATTGAAAGGGTTAAGAATATGCACAAACATAAATGGCAGGATTAAGAATAATTTTTCTCCATACATTTTTTTAAAAAAATTTATTCAGGAACTACATATTGTTTCTGTAATAAGAAAAAGATAGTTGGGGGGGGGGGAGCATAGTTGGAAGTATACCCTGGGTTTTGACTTCTGAAGTCAGCCTGGCTCCGCTGGAGGCAAGGGGCAGCTTAGGGAAGAGGCTGTACAGGGCCCACCAGCCAAGGGCCACTCTCCTAGCTAAGTCCCCCTCGACAGGCACTAATGAAGCACGCATATGAGGGAGGAACATTAGTAAGCACAGCATGCTTACTGTTGTAATGTGCTTTCACAAAACTCTGCCCCAGGCAATAAGCCACCTGCCCAAGGACAGTCCTTTTGTTAATGAAAGTTTTCTCCTGAAAACCATACACCTTCATCTTACTCTAGCAGTGTTAACCTTAAATAAGTCACAACTGCTGCTTAATACTGCAGCTTTCAGAAGCTCCACCTTCTTAATACCTCCTAGGGCAAGAAACTGCCTTCAGTTTTCACTGTAATCAGTGGAAATAATCATCCACAATCCCTTATTTTCCTGATTCCTCCTCCAGCTTACATGGGAATCATCCAAGAAAATTTTATTTCTTGCAACTTTGGGCCTCGTCTGTGTCTTGAAAAATAACTTTTGTGCCCAATAACTTTCAGGCCCATAGACCTATCAAAGCTGCAGGAAGCCTAAGGGCAGTTTCTTTAATTTTAGTTTTGTGTCCTTAATACATAAAAGGAGATTCAGGGGTGAAAGTAAGTGTGTGTGAGGTGTTATCTGAAAACCCTCCATGATGGTTAATTTTATGTGTCAGCTTGGTTAGTCTATGGTACCAATTGTTTGGTCAAACACTAGTCTAGATGTTTCTGTGAAGGTGTTTTGTGGATCGGGTTAAAATTATCACCAGTTGTCTTTAATCAGATTGTCCTTCATAATGTGGGTGGTCCTCCTTTCATAGGTTAAGGGCCTTAAGAAAGAAAACTTGGGTTTCCTAGTAACAAGGAATTCTGCTTCAAGCCTATAACATAGAAATCCTGGCTGGGAGTCCAGTCTGATGGCCTGGCCTATGGATTTTGGACTCAAAGCTGCAAATCAACTCTTACCTGAATTCCGAGAACTACCCCCTTACCCAAATTCAAAACAGCAGTATGGTCATAAAAACAGATACATAGATAATGGAATAGAACAGAAAGGCCATAAATAAATCCACACACATATGGTCAATTAAATTACCACAAAGGAGCCAAGGTTACATTATGGGGAAAAGACAGTCTGTTCGATAAACAACATTGGGAAAACTGGACAACCACAAAAGAATGAAACTGGACCATGACCTTACTATACATAAAGATAAACTGAAATGGATTAAAGACTTGAATGTAAGGCCAAGGGAAGCCATAACTTCTAGAAGAAAGCAGGCATTAAGCTCCTTGACATAGGTCTTGGCAATGATATTTGGGTCTGACACTAAAAGCAAAGATAACAAAGGGGAACTAAACAATGGGACTACATCAAACTAAAAAGTTTCAGCACAGTAAAGGAAACCGTAAACAAAATGAATAGGTAATATGTGGAATGGGTGAAAAATATTTGCGAATCAAATATCTGCTAAGTTATTGTGAAAAATATATAAAGAAATCACACAACTCAATACCACACACACACACACACACACACAAACCTCTATTTAAAAAAATGCACAGAGGATCTGATTAGGTATCTTTGCAAAGAAGATACACAGACAGCCAACGGGTACATGAAAAGATGCTCTTAACGACCAGTCATCAGGGAAATGCAAGTCAAAACCACCATAAGATATCACCTCACACCTATGAGAATGAGTATTTATACACACACACACACACACACACACACACACACAAGAAATAAAGAGCATTGGTAAGAATGTGGAGAAAAGGGAACCCCTGTGCACTGTGTGCACTGTTGGTAGAAATGTAAACTGGTACAACCACTATAGAAAAAAGTAGAGAGTCCCTCAAAATTAAAAATAATACTACCGTATGATCCAGCAGTTCCACTTCTGGGTATTTATCTGAAGGAAATGACAGAACTACCTTGAAAAGATATATGTGCCCCCACACTCACTGCAGTATTATTTATAATAGCTAAGATATGAAAACAACATAAGAGCCCATCCACAGATAAATGGATAACAAAGATGTGGTATATTCCACATAATGGGATTTTTTTTCAGCCATAAAAAAATAAAATCTTGCCATTTGGAAAAATACGAATGGACCTTGAGGCAATATTTTAAGTGAAATAGTTCAGAGAAAGACAAATACCCAATTATCTCACTCAGGAATCTAAAACAAACAAACAAAAACGAACTCATAGATACAAAAAACAGATTGGTGGTTGTTAGAGGATTGGTGGGGGTGGGTTAAATGGGTGAAAGCGGACAAAACGTACAAACTTCCAACTGTAAAATAAATTACGGGGTTGTAAAACATGGCAACCACAATTAATAATATTGTATTGCACATTTGAAAGTTGCTAAAGAAAAAAAAAGACTGGAACATCAACTCTTACCCTGAACTCCCAAACTTCATCCAGGAGGACTGGGGCTCGCCAGCCAGGTGTAATGAGGCTGACTCCTTATGAAGGACGAGAATGTGGGCGGAGCGACTTCTGATTGTGGGGCATACAGCTGTTTCTGGTCCCAGGACTCACCTGCTACTCCCGTAGAATTCCTGAGATCAGGCTTCCTCTGGGACTGGGAGGAGTCTTGACGGTGGCAGAGCCCAGGGCCCAATTCTTGCTGGTTTCTGAGCTGCCCCTGACAGTTCCTCCCAGCCATTCCTCTCCGTGCCCCTCCTTCAGGAACTGCACTTACTCCGCCCATACAGCAAAAAAACAAACCAAACCAAAACAAACAAACAAACAACCACCCAAAACCCCACAAAAACAAACAAACAAAAAACCCCAAAAAACAAAACAAAACCTTCCCTGCAGGTTTCCTACCGCTAAACTGGTAATAATAGCACTTGCCTAACCACTGTTGTAAGGATTTAAAAGTGAAGCATTTAGGACAGTGCCTGGGAGTGCTTAGAAAGTACTGGCTTTAAAAAAAAAAAAAAAAATACGAGATCCATGTTGAGATGCTACTGGAACACTCCAACTTTCCTCCTAAAATGTCACTGTTTGGGCCCTTTCCTGTCGTAAGAACCAGAAATACTGTAGGACTTGTACTCTGGGAGCACAAGAGATCAAGTAACAAAAATCTCTGTTTTACCTTGCACTTGAAAGAGAGCCCTCGGGCTGTATAAATTTGACCACAGAGGCTGATTCAGGTGATGCGATTAATGTCTAAATCAGACCTAAAGTAATAGTCATTCAATTATTTGACACTGCAAAACATTATTAGGAAAAGTCATAAAGATAAAAATTATGCCTACTGCTGCTCACGAAAAGGCTTTGAATAAATCACTTCCCAGAAGCAAAATAATTGACTAATAGCCTCAATCATGTTAGTTTATCCTTCTCACATTTTCATGCCAGGAAATGTAACAAATAATATAAATTTCTGAACTTAGGTAATATGTTGCTATATTTAGTCATTTCATATAAATATTTATAATCTACTGAAATGAAAATTTGCTTTCTCACTTAATTTACTTAGAATTATAAAAGAACTGGAATTAGGCATTCTATTCTGGTTACTAATTATAACTTCATTTTGTTTTGGGGGGTTTATTTTTTTAGGACTTGAATTTCCATTCATTTGTAAAGTCACATAATAATTAGAAGAAAGTATTTTTCTGGGGAGTAACTGGAGGGGGATGCATATGTGAATGTGTACATGTGTATATTATGTGTAAAATATACATAGTATAATGCACATGTAGATATGGGTATATAGATAGGTATATGTATAAGAAGAGCATTTATGGAAACATGAAGAAATATACTTATGGTGCATACTTTTTCTCTACTGCTCTTATCTCTATAGCATTAGGGTCCTTGAGAATTTTAGAGACTACATTTCCCCAGCTTTTATTGAAAACTGGTAAGACACATGTTTGCTTGTTTTTGTTTAAAGATTTATCTATTTGAGAGAGACAGAGAGAGAAAGCATGAGTGTGGATAGAGGCAGAAGGAGAGGAAGAGAGAATCCTCAAACAGACTACCAGCTGATCAGGAAGCCCCAGGTAGGGCTCCATCCCAGTACTATGAGATCATGACCTGAGCCAAAATCAATTGTGCCCCATCTGACCGAGCCACCCAGGCAACCCAGAATACCTGGTTTTGACTAAGTTTTGGCCAAAAGGAATTGAGTGGAAGCAATATGAACACCTACCAAATCACATTTTATTCTGTTTACTCTCCACTGATTTTCCTATTTCTACTGGCTGGGAAAGAGTTACTAGTAGAGCATCTGCCTTTGATCCAGAGATGAAAGCCAAACAAAGGATCACAAAGTAGTACCAAGGGGGAAGAGGAAGTCCTCAGGTGACCATGCAGACTAGAACCATCTACCCTTCTAGATCTGCCTGCGTATTCATGGACTGTTAAGAGAAAAAGAGACCTCTTCCTTGTTTGAACCCCTGGACTTTTAGGTCTGTTGTTATAGTGGGTTACTCTACTCTCTATCACATATACCATTAGCAATCAAGAGATTCCTGGTCCCAAATGGCTGAATAATTTCTGCCCATGAAAGTATTCCAAATCATTGGAACTATAATGATCTGATTACTTCATGTCAACTGAAAATGACCCATACTTCAATACACCCAGTATGCGACCCATCTGGACAATAATTCTTTCATAATTTCTATTAATACTATTGTAGAAAGGTTTTTGAACATGATGGGCTCATACGTGCTTCAACTGTCCTGTTTCTTCTGCTTTTCACAAGTCTAAACTGAAATGACATTTTCATTAAAAAAGAGTTGATTGCATCAATTACAATTATATTGGTTTCATGCACAGAAAACTCAAATGAGACAATTAGACAAACATGTTGAGTTACTTAGTTGAAGAACACAGTGTAGGTGCTAAAATGTGACTTGAGTCAGAGGATCCACAACACCAAGGATATGTTTTTATTTTTCCACACTGCTTTCCTATGTTGATACTTTTATATGAATGCTGGCTCCCCGAGGTCAAAAGATAGCTACAGGTAGAGAGCAGGGCTATGTACTCTATGTACTATCTTATTCAAAACACACACACACACACACACACACAAATGGGATTTGTTGTTCCAGAAATAGCCATGTAGTATGGTTTTATTGGACAGCCTCAGATCATATGTCTACTCCAAACCTATTAGGTTGCCATGATTTAGGCCAGTCAACATATCCCATTGCTTTGGTAAGGAATGAGATCAAACTTGACACAAAACACATAGATTTATATGGAAGAATGAAATTTCCAAAAAAAAAGCTGTGTGATTCTTCCCAGGAGGAATGGAAATATATGCTGGGCAGCAAAACACCACGTAATATATTTTAATCCCAGTTTATTTGGAAGATCCCTAAGTGATTCTGATATGCTTAAATGAGATATGATTGTAATAATGTTTCTATGTGAGGACCATCTTATATGTTGATAAAGGAGAACATCTTTATACCGCAACATTATTCCACTAAAAACTAAGTCATCAGGAAAAAAAATCCACTTGATATTCTGAGTAATGATAAATATGTGTATTTTTTTTTTAAAAATTCCTAAATGTGTTCTACTTCTGTGAAGTTGAACATTTCCACAAATGGAAAGCCTAATCATGCATATTCCACTGGGAATCTGAAGACCAAGATTCACAATGTTCACCATATGTAAGCTGAAGATAACAAATATCAATATTCAGAAGGTTGTTAATTTTCCTGCTTCCTTTATATACTCTTGGTACTATCAACAGCCTGGAAATTATGTACCAATTGTTTATACTTTATCACTTTTGATGGGCTTTGTGTTATTATACAAAATAAATGGGTTCTTAAAATTATTGTTAATTTTAAAAATAATTTCTTATCTTCTATCATTTTAATCAGGAAAAGGGACAAGATAAGGATGAAACAGCTTTGGGGAGGAATGTTAAGGATTTGATCACATACTCATTACCAAAATAAATTTTACAACAATCAATGAGATTTCATCTACACAAGAGACTTTTAAACTTTATAGCAAGTTCTGTTTTTTTCTACAGCAATTTCCTATATCAATGACGATACCTTTTTAAAATTCTTTTTCAACAAAGTTAGAGTGATTAGGCAATCATAATTCCCCACTATTGTTAGGGATATTAAGTCCAAAATATGGCCTTCTTCCATCTTTAACTCAATACACGGCATGTTTTAATTTTATAGTAGGCATGGGGGACCTTCTGGACTTAGTACTACAGACTTGAAAATGTAGCAATAGTTCATCAGATTAAAGAAAAAAATAAAGAAGGCAATCATGATGTCACTGAGTCACTTCTGTTTTGAAAACATCATGGCTATTGGTTATTAACAATAGTGAGAATGACAACTTAAGGCAGCAAAAATCTCCCATAACTCTGTCTACACATCAATTGGCCTTAGAAATTAGACTTGCTACAAATGGGAAGACTTCCATTAGAAGTTCCATTAGAAGTTCCATTAGACTTCCAGCAAATGGAAGTTAATTTTATCCCTCTGACCCCCACTGAATCATGGAAACAGAGTTCTGAATAGTCACTGACCTGCCATCCCCAGTATAGAGTGGGAGCAGGTGCTCTGCTATCAGACAACCTGGGATGAATTTCAACTCTTCACTTGCTACTTATGTAAAGTTGACCTCTATAAAGCACTGTTTTCTCATCTATAAAATAGGGCTAATAATACCTATCTCACAATTTGAGAATTAAATAGGACATTGAAAGTGAAGCCCATAGCCATGCTTTCTTGTAATCAATATTACCTATTGTTGTTATTATTACCATTTTTAAAAATTAACATATAATGTATTATTTGTTTCAGGGGTACAGGGCTGTGATTCATCAGTCTTACACAATTCATGGCACTCACCATAGCACATACCCACCCCAATGTCCATCACCCAGCCACCCCATCCTTCCCACCCCCCATTATTACTATTTTTATTATTGACTCTTATTGAGTTACATGGGGTCTAGTAGAACAATATATTGAGGTATAAGGGAACAAGGAAAATGAGAGGCTGTGATGGGCAAAACCGGCAGAGAGTATTGACTTTATAACTCTCATTGCCACTGATTTTAGAAGCATATTCATATACTAAGCAACAGTAAAAGAACTTCTACATCCTTCTTGAAGATACAAGAGACACTTCCTCTTCCCCATTTATTTCATTAATGATAAATAATTTCAAAAGAAATCCAGCCTTGTCTAAAATATGTCATCAAACTGATTTTTGTTCGTTTGTTTATACTAAGAGAAACATTACAATCTTATAATCTTGGGGCCACTACAGTAGTAGTTTTTGTTAAAACAAAAATCAGATAATGTCACCCTCTAACTGAATGCCCTCCAGTGCCTTCCCAATGCACTCAGAACAAAATCGAAGCTCTCTGACATGGCCAAACAGTAGGGTACCTGAGCAGCCCTGTGTGCCCAGGATAGTCCTTTGAGTTCAGATTCCTGTTCCTCTGAAATGATCAGGGTCCCTTCCCTACCACCTTTACTCATTAGTGGGTTTTCCAGGTCAGAATATAAGTTATTTAACCACTCTTCAAGTGAGAAGCAATTTATTTCCCATCCTACTCCCATCCATGCCACATCATAAGCATTTCAAACCCCTGAGGGCACCAAACTCTTTCCTGTCTGAAGGCCATCCACCCAGAACCCTCTTAGAACCCTCCAAATCTTTCTCAGGATGATTCTTACCTGTAATAGACCTCAGTTTGATTTTTATTTACTCAAAAAATCCTTCTTGGATTTCCCCAAACTAAATTTTGACCTCTACTCCACTCTTCTCTCTTGTAACATCTCATTATTTACCATCTAACCCTTAACACAATTTGACATTACACACACGCGCACACACACACACACACACACACACACATGTTTAGGGTATGTCTTTCTCATCTCATCTCAATATGATAAGTTTGAAGAGGTTAGCTGTTTTGCCTATGGTATTTGAATTCTATCTCCTCCAAAACCATTGTGTAAGCATTCTTATCCTAATTTGAGAGGAAATTCAAGAAAACGAGAAGCTTACCAGTTAGTTACAAGTTCATTTGACTTTATATACCACATATTTGCCTAGACCATGTTGATCTGATCGCTTATTTAAATACTCAGCCATTTTGCTCTATTCAATCACAGGGGGTAGAGAAATTATAATGTTAAAAAGAGGTCTCTTGGCTAAGGTTAGCAGTTTCAGGCCCCCCTAAAAGGAGGTAATTTTTTAGCCACCATGTTTCCTCCGGGGGAATTTACCAAAGATTATAAAAAGAAATTATTGGACTTGGAATTTGCCCCAAGTTCTTCATTGTTACTCTTGCCAGCAAGACCAACTACCTCCATGGTACATTCTTTCCATGGAGACTTTCAGACACTACTGGGGACAGTCCTTTGCCCATTCCTTGACATCAGGAGATTGATTAGCAACTTTTTTTTTTTTTAAGATTTTATTTATTTGTGAGAGAGAAAGAGAGTACAAGCAGGGGGAGCAGCAGGCAGAAGGAGAGGGAGAAGCAGACTCCCCGCTGAGCAGAGTCTGATGTGGGACTCAGTCCCAGGACCCTGGGGTAATGACCTGAGCCAAAGGCAGATGCTTAACTGACTAAGTCACCCAGACACCACAACAACTACTTACTCAGTAACCCTCCTGCCCAGACTTCTGTGAGAGCAGCACCATCAGAACCCGCAAACCTTTCATCATCTAGCAACTCAGAAAAAAGGGACCCCGTCAGGAAAAGAGTGCTGCAGAAAGGGGGTGGGGAGAAGATTTTAAACAGGAGGGGAAGATACAGAATGGGGGCTCAAGATGATGGTGAAGATGAAAACAACTCTTGGAATGGGAATTCTAACAGATGTAGTGTGACAAGTACAGTGTGTGCAATAATCATTGTTTCTCTTATGATTTAATTCAACTAAAATTCTACTGGAGAAGGGGTGGAGAAAAAATGTGGCCTGAAGCTAGAATTCACATTCCTTATCCAACTTACTCCATGATCCATGTAACTGAGACAGCTCCTTCTTCCTTGGCTGCTGCTTTTTAGCTCAGTGATATTTAAAATAAAAATAATAATAAATAAGTATCAATGTATTTTGTGACTGCTAATAATTCACACACTCTTGGTTGATTTCTCACAACGACAAAGCTACAATCTAAGAAGGGATATGAGAAGGAAAAACTGTTTATTCCTAGAACCCTATATAATACCTGGCTCATGGTAAAAACAATTAATTGTTGTTAAATAAATGTTTTTCTTACATTATAATGTATGGTTAATGTGATATGTCAAAATAATGTATGTTGAAACTGATCTCTCTCTCTCTCTCTCTATGTATATATATATATATTCAGTGTACTAAGAAAGAAACACCAGTTTTAGGAAACCTGGGTTTTAGAGACTCTGGCTCATAAGGCAGAAATGTATTTAAGGTTTTTGCTATTAAAAAAAGTCTAATCAATAAGAAAAGCACACTTACACACACCATGTAATTTTCTTACAGAAGGTTAACAAAGATTAGTCATAGAGTCTATTGTTTTATTTAGAAAGAACATCAGAGATTTATTTAGAAATTCTTTGATGAAGATAATTATTGAACAGATTTATATAGAAGAGTAGCATAAAGATCCTTGCTGAAGTAATAAAGTTTTGAGAGACCAGAGTATTGGGCCGGATTTATGTTCAAGTGTGCTAAGGTGACTAGATCAAAATTGCTTCCATTTTGTTTTTTTCTGACAGGAAATTTTTTCATGCTGAATTTGTGCAGAATCCAGTTACACTATGATGCTCCCCTAGTGGAAGACTCAAAGCACATTTAAATGCTGAGGTGATCTGCCTTCAGTTATTTACCCATTTGGTTTGTCTTTTACATGGCCACTAGCACACTGGTTATCTCTCCATTACCAAAGAGCACAGGCGTGAACAAACAATTCAAAATGATTGTTCTCTCAGAAGCACAAGCCTTTACAACACAAGTGCCTTGAGGAAAGTGTCTTTCTAACTTCACAATACAGAATATAATTAAAGCCTTGGAAAACTGCTGAATCTGTTGAATTCTCCTGGCAAACACATATTTCCGACCAATGACGATCATTGAAATAAGCTGGTTGAAGAACCAAAATTTACTTAGATACTCTTCAAAAGATGATATACTTCCTCTTGGAAGGGGTGGGGGGAGAAATGCAAACATATTTTCTCACATTTTTAGTGCTAGTTGGGACAGGAAAAATAAGGCCCAATAGAAGTAGTATGTGGCAGAAGTACGACTTCAACCTAGGCCTGTCAGGCTATGCACACTACTATCCATTAAATGCAATTTACACCTCTTTACAAGCACGTGCTTGGAAGTGCATGGCATACCTCAGTCAAGTAACAGTGGCAAAATAATGTAAAAAGTATAAAAATATATAATGTAAAAAATGTTTAAATTTGTTCAAAAAATAACAAATTACCAAGTTTGATCATTATTTAAAAATAATATCCTTAGGTCATTATTATTTTTTGACACAATATTTAACTTTCCAGATGCCTTTGGTTCAGGTAGTTGATTGAGGGGAGGAGAAAGCTTTTGGGAAAGTCTAATTCTTATTGTGATCATGGTAATCTGTGTTTCTTTTTTAAAATATGACTATTTCCATGCTTTCTAGATGAAGATCACTTCATTCTGTATTTATTAACTGATTTCATAGTATATTCGGCAACTAGGGAAAAATCAACTGTGTAGTCAAGAAAAGAAAAAAGGAAATGAGGTACATAATTTTCTGCAAACTAATCTGCAATGTTGCCAGGAAAACAAGTGCATGTTAGGAAGCTGATGAATGGTGAAGCCAACCTTAGATTATTTAGCAGCTGTGCTATGGGACACACAGATCTCAGTTAGAAGATGACAATTCAGTATCCCAGTTGACCTGTTTTACCCTAACAATACCTTACCATGATAGGCTTGCAATAAGAGATTAAAAGAATATTATACTAAACTGATCCCTACACAACAAATAAAAGTACGTATTGATTTCACAGTTAATTGTATGTACACATATAGAGAGAGCAGTGGTTCTCAATTGGGGGTGATTTTGCCTTTCAGGGAATATTTGGCAATGACTTGAGATACTTTTTATTGTCATAATTAAGGTGTTACTGGCTTTTAGTGGGTATAGCCCAGCGATGCTGATAAACATCCTACAGTGCCACAGAAAAGCCTTGCTCAAAAAAGAATCATCTAACCTAAAATGTCAGAGGTGTTGAGGTTGAGAAATCCTGATACAACAATAATTTGCTGAGATGCTGACTTGTTTCTTGTTCTTGTGTTTCTTCTTTCTCCATTTGATGAGGTCTCACCAGATCTCCCTAGTGTTAGACTGTGTCCAAATCTAGGTTCTGCCACTAACTAGCTGGGTGACCTTGGGCCCCTTACTCAACTTGTCTTGTCTTCCTGTTCTCAGTCTTCTCATCCATAAGAGATCTCCACCATAAGGGTTATTTTGAATATTAAATCATTTTTCTTTTATAAAAGTCTAAACTCACAGAGAAGGAATAGGAGGTCTAACAAAATGAGGCCAGGAATGAGAGTAGGGTTAAGAGAAAGTGATGAACTCTGAGCCTGGACCAAAGAGTAAGAAAGATTACTCAAGAATAAGGAGGTAGAGGGCTTCATAGTTATGAGGAGGCCTCACTCACAGCACTGCTAGAAGGGGGCAGGAAGTTAAAGGAAGAGCTGCGCGGTACTTCAGTGCCCAGATCAACCACTGGGAAGGATGTCCATGCCCAGAGGGCAAAAGAAGTAGTAGAGAAACTGCTACTCATTTATGGTAGCCAAAGTGAAGTCAAGATAGCAGAAGTCCCCAGATGTCCTCAGTAGATCCCTGAGACCCTTAGGGACTGGGATAAACAGAAGGACAGTCTGGAAGAAAGAAAAGAGTAGTATAATAACAGTTGACTGAATTTCCAGGGGACTCAGTAGGCTAGGGGGCTAGAGTCAGGTTACACTTAATTTTGAGAAAAATAAATGACGAGACATTTCTTAAAATCCAGAGTTGGTGGTACACAGACTACATCCACCATGTAACAATTCCTGTATCACTTACTATACCCATTCATATTGACTAACTTTCTACTTCACTTATTTGAAGCTCCATTCTCAAGTCATTTGATATGAACCACAATGCTAAACAAATTCATTTTCCAAGTATTATGAGAACCATAAAAAAATTATATGCTGATTATGATTTGGAGTCTCCCAATAAGAAGGTATTCCAAAAGAAACAATATCTTTTAGATGAAATTAATAGGTAATGAAGTAGTAAAAGAGAATGTACATATTTGTTCAAATTTCTTTGAGGCAGGCCACAAATGACTTGTTTAAATATGAATTATTCCTGGAAATTTCCACAAAAGTGAATTACCAGAAAAATGGAAAAATAAAACAATGAAATATTAGATTATCGAGCAACTAGGTCTTTTACTGAAACAAATACTATGCTTTCAGTGTTATTCTTCGTTTCTTTACCACAAATGTGGTTGGTTAGGGTTTTCCACATGCTTTCTTTATCATATTAAAGAAAAGGGCAGAACATTCTTCACATAATAATTTTATTATGTTTATACTTTTTTTATCAAAAGGCTGCAAGAAATCTAATAAAACAACCAAAAAAAATCCCAAACTAAAATTTAACTACTAGCAGAATTTATGCTCTGTCCTGGACCTTTAACAAATTAAAATATGATGTTTCAGGGAATCTAGGATACAAACAAAAAATCCCAACTTCATAACATATTATTATTCAGTGCCTGGCATATTCATGTATAATTTAAATATTAATGCCAGTGTCCATGAAAGCCTTGAGATTGTTAATTAGTTTGCTTATAAATTCCCCCACTGTCACCACCTGATAATTCTTAACACAAATGCTTCTGCCTTAATGTATGCCACTTTATAATTATAAAAATATTCTGCACAAACTCGCTTGATATCTAGATGACAAAGAGCTTTTCTGAGTGCAGATAAAAAAGGAGCCATGCAATCACCCTTCCTCACTACTTACACATTTCGCTACAGGATGAAACTAAGGATGGCACATATAGGAAAGATGGTTTAAAACATTCAGGACATTTTAAGAGAGGATCAAAGATTTTTTTTTAAAAGATTTTATTTATTTATTAGACAGAGAGAGATCACAAGGAGGCAGAGAGGCAGACAGAGAGAAGGGGGGAAGCAAGCTCCCTGCTGAGCAGAGAGCCCGATGCAGGGCTTGATCCCAGGGCCCTGAGGTCATGATCAGGGCCCTGAGCCACCCAGGCGCCCCATCATCAAAGATTTTTAAAAATTGGATAAAAGCCATTAATTTGTCATAATTAATAAATATCCAAAAGCTCATTGCCAAATGAGGCTTTGTCCCCCCACCCCCTTAACCAACAGATTAAGAAAATATAGTTATGGGGACAGAAGGTTAGGACAATTGGCACACTACTTATAATGTGTATAATTAAATCTAGAAAAATAACTTGTTTAATGTAGTCATCTAAGTGGAGCTACATAAAATAGTTTTTCAGTACCTACTTTGCTTAACAAAAATTAGCTTCTCTTGATACACTGGCATGGTCTACATTTCATTTTGGCAAATACTATAACAATTTCATAGTTACAACCCATTTCTTTCAGCTGAATGAAACAGAATTTCAGTATACCAGAAACATTCGGACTCTCTAAAGTTCACTATAGCTGAATTTCATATGTACATGGCCCAGCATGGGTTATGCCATCTTCCCTACAGAGGTCAGCAGCTTCTTTGTTAGCTTTTTGAGGACAACATCTGAGCACTGCGAAATTTTCATTTTGAGAATTACCATGGAAATGAGTTCATTCAAAGCATATTTTTCCTGTTGGTACTGTTGTCATGAGAACAAATACACAATATAACACAATGCTTTTTTTTCCTCTTTAACAAAAATATTCAGTAGGAAAAGAACAGCAAAAGAATGAAATGAATTCTACTTTGGATTCTCTGGTTGTCTATTCTCATGGACATATTTGAATCAATCTCAACATAAGAATGAGCTCCAGAATAGAATGAAAAACTTCGGTGATAATTTATTCATGAGTCCACACATGAAGTATAGCAAGAAAAGGTTATGACTTCCTTTGAAAGAGGTCAGTTATATCTGGACTCTCATTACGGGTCCAATCTGTTCCATAAATCAGATGTGGCACCAGGTAGACTCTTTCCTACCAAGTAATTGTACAAAATCACTGAAGCTCCATTTTCCATTTGGGTTTCACCAGTGTGCCTTTGTGGCACCGCTGTTCACTGATTCACGCTTTACCATCACCTTGTATGCATGGTGACATGAATGCTGCGGCTTCGTGTTAGCCCAGGGACCATGGCCTCAATCACAAGGCCAGACACCTCTCTAACACCATGCATTTAGACGGCTGCTTCTTGAAAGCTAAAACACGTTGTAGAAACAAGTTGGTGTTTCTCAAAAGGAGTTTCATATGTACATTTAAAAGTGTACAAAAACACACATATTTGAAATATCGTTGCAGCCTTATTCTAAGACACTCACCATACTGACTTATTTAACCCTCAATAAAAATTTCAGGAAAAGTGTTACTCTGTTATTTGGTACCACTTTAGGTAGTTCACCATAGCAAATCCAAATTATTCCAATGTGAAGGCTTCAAACTGACTGACTATGCAAATTTTGTACTTACTTATTTTTAAACAAGGCAGATTCTTTTTTTTTTTTTTTAAGATTTTGTTTATTTATTTGACAGATAGAGATCACAAGTAGGTAGAGAGCCAGGCAGAGAGAAAGGGGGAAGCAGTCTCCCCGCTGAGCAGAGAGCCCGATATGGGGCTCAATCCCAGAACCCTGGGATCACGACCTGAGCCGAAGGCAGAGGCTTTAACCCACTGAGCCACCCAGGTGCCCCTTAAGGTATCTTTTGAAGAAGTTCTAGCAACTAGAATAGTATCAGGGCCTGATCTTATTTGAAATTAGAAGCCAGTGTGTGATCCATGATAGGTCTGCTTATCTTCCCATTGGCTCATACAGGTTCATTTGCCCATACGGGTTCAACGCATTTAATACAGGAGAAAGTCGACTGTTTTGAGTAACACTTTCTGGTTACTAATTAAAAAATGGGAGAATTTAGATTTTGTCTTTCTTTCTTCCTATCCCTCTTAAAACAAAAGCAACTTTTCTTAGGCATCAGAGTCACAGAAAAAAAAAATTAGTCTAGAGAAGCATGCATTTTTCATCTTTTATGCTTGATGTGGATATTCATAGCTGTGAATACCACTGTCTCCCTGGTTATTGCTTTGAGTGTGAAGAACCTGATATACGCTGCTCTAAATTGGATGTACCTCTCAGTTGTACAACAGAATAAACAGAAGCATAAAATACCCAGTGTTTGTTGAAGGTTATCCGTGCTTCTGTGCATCAATAACTTTTGGGGTGTTATTTTGAAGACACTATAGTCTCAGCGAACATTTATGGATTGGAACAAATGTTTGTTTTTTGTTTTTTGTTTTTATTTTTTTGGTTATTTTGTACCCAGCTACAACCCTCCAGGTGAATAATGAATAATATGTGTGTTTCACAGAATGGAAAGGATGGAAGCCATCAAAACCAATAAGTAAGTAAGATTAAAAGAAAAAGTTAATATATGAGATACATTTAAAAATTATTGATGTATGCAGAATGATTTAGAGGGGACTCTGCACCCTGACAGAGGCAAACACATTTACACATACTCCTATGCAAATGGGTATCTCTAAGAAAAGTTAAAATAGTATCTGGAGGGAGACCAGTAGGAGTTGTTTCTCATGGGAAACACGATTACTTAACTTGCTCATATGTAAATGACCTCTATGTCTAAGTCTAATAATAAGGTTTACAAATTTGGCTTTAAGAGCATTTTCTACATTTGGAATTACTCCACTGTTTCCTACCTTGTGGATATTTATGCAAAAGCCACAAACATTTATATAAGGAAACAAAAGACTGAAAAATATTGCATTTTCCACAGGTAAATCCTTATGAATGATGTGATTAAGCCTGATTTGCTTAGTTCAGCTTCTGTGCTACTGGGCCAGGAATGGCTAAGCAGAATCAGCCTTGGGACCATCTCACCCATGTCTGGAATGACATTGTACTGGTGACACAGACCACATTCCCGCCTCTTGGGAATGAAGGCAATGCATTTTTACCTCAAACACCCATTTGGTAAACACAAATGCATGTGGAAGGTATATGTTTTGGGGAGTGTTAATGAATAAAGACTTAGAAGTAGCAAGTACAGCATAGGAAGGCCATCCTTTTGTGAAACATACTGAAAAGAAGCAAAGCCTCCCTAGGATACTAGAAATGAAAGATTTACTTAAAAGGAACTCTGCACTAATTCATAAGCAAAAAGAGGAGCTTTCTGCTAATAATAAATAACATGGTAGGAGTCCTTATAATACATTTGCCATACAGAAGGAAATCAGCACTAGACATAAGTCTTAGTAGACTCTGAAAGCAAAGATAGTTAGGCTCAATCAGAAAACAAGCTGTTACCCTCTTAGGCAATTTAACCATATGGTTAGTTCCTTAATATCACTAGTTCCTTAAGTGATATTTTAAAAGAGGTTCACAACCTCGTCACTATTGACACTTTAAAGACTTTTTTTTTTTTTTTAATTTATTTGACAGACAGATCACAAGTAGGCAGAGAGCCAGGCAGAGAGAAAGAGTGGAAGAAACAGGCTCCCTGCTGAGCAGAGAGCTGGACGTGGGGCTCGATCCCAGAACCCTGGGATCATGACCTGAGCCAAAGGCAGAGGCTTTAACCTACTGGGCCACCCAGGCGCCCCAGTCACTATTGACACTTTAGACTGGATAGTTCTTGCTGTGGGAGACTGTCCTATGAATCGTAGGTTGTAGTGGTATTCCTGTCTTCTACCTACCAGATGCCAGTGGTATGCACAGCCCTGTCATGACAACCAAAAATGTCTCCAGAAATTGCCCATGTCCTCTGAGATGCAAAGTTACCCCCACTTGTGAACCACTGGAAGGAAACTGATGTTATCAAAATTTTTATGTAGACATTTCAATTACTTAAAAGATTCCCAAGCCACAGTTCTCAGAGAGACCACTGGCACTGATGATGTTTTCACTGAAATGAGATAAAATAAGAAAAAATAAAGACAACATAGTGACTTTCATGATATGAAAATGTTCTTTATAATTTTTAATTACATTTTTAAAAGTTACCATTTTATGTGAAAAGTGTCCTTTCTGTAATTCCTTATGGTAATAATGTGCCATTTTATTTGGACTTTTTTTTTCTAGTAAAGTAAGAAGTTGAAAGCCATTTGTTGGTAGCCCATAACATCCCAAGTTAATATAGAGTAATTGTGAGTGTATATTTCCTACTGTGGATTCATTCATTCTCAAAAAATTCTTTTGCTGTCCTCATAGAGTCTCAAGTTAATAATACTTGCACTAGGTGGTTGGTTTCAGCTGTGATGCTGGTACTCAAAGTAGTAAAACTCAGGAGGCTGCACTCCTACTTGAAAGTTTTACATGAGTACGTGTCTGTGTGTGTATGGGTGTGTGTGTGTTTGTGTGTGTGTGAAGTAGAATAAAGGACTGGAAAACAACTGATAAAGTTGGGGTAGTTTATTCAAGTCAGAAGTCATTCAATGGGTAATTCAAGAAAATAACCTATTTTACACAAATGATCTAATTCCAAATATATAAATGAAGCCACTGAATATCTGGTTTTAATGTTAACATAATTATATTTTTACTTATATTAAATATAACTAATTATATTTAATGCTAACATAATTATATTTTTACTTTTTCTTTTTATATGGATTACTACAATTGTCGCATTTAAAATAACTCATAATTGGGGTGGCTCAGTCGGTTAAGCAACTGAGTTTGGCTCAGGTCCCGATCTCAGGGTTGCGAGATGGAGCTCCACATTGGGCTCCATGCTGGGTGTGGAGCCTGCTGAAGATTCTCTCTCTTGGGGCACCTGGATGGCTCAGTCCATTAAAGCATCGGCCTTAGGCTCAGGTCACGATCCCAGGGTTCTGGGATGGAGCCCTGAGTAGGGCTTCCTGCTCAGCGGGGAGTCTGCTTCTCCATCTCCATCTTCCCTCTGCCCCTCCCCTGCTTGTGTTTTCTCTCACTCACTCTCTCTTAAAAAAATTAATAAAATCTTTTTAAAAACCTCATAAATGCTTAAATTAAAGTTTTTCATCTGTTTTCTAGGGTCTTTTGAGGAAAGACTATAATTTTTTAACTATGGTGAATATACTTGTATATTAAAATAATTTTAGGAAACACTTCCAAAGTGCTTGGTATATCCAGATTTTTCTAACATCTGCAGCAGCCTACAGTATGTGTGTGTATACACACACACACACACACACACACACACACAAAATCATTTTATAATGAAATGGTTCCAACATGCAGCCTTAAGGAAAGCATGTGGTGGTATTAGAGATGGCTTTGGAACTTAGAATTACTTTTGCTAGTGTAGAGAAAAGTCGTATCTATTGAGGCAAGTTGTCTTAAGCCTACAGACATGATTGGTTAGGTATACATCTAACTACCCAGGAAATGTTTCTCATTTAATAATTTCAGAGATCACAAAAAATACAATGTGCTTTCAGCAAAAGATTAATCCATCCTATGATCTAGTAATTATTTTTGAAAAGTACTTTCTTTAAGTGAGTCATCTGGTTTAAAATATTCATTTGGAATGTTTAATCCATAGATTGATTTGTATTATTCTTATTAAGCTGATCATCGTGTATAGTTTAAGCTGAATCCCAGATATTCTAATCTCATAATGTAGTAAGTGGCATCAACATGACCTATCTTAAAAAATTATTAAACATCCCCAAAGATAAAATGAAACAGAATGTGATGTTTAACTCTCATTGCCAGTTACAGCTTTTAAAGTGAAATCACTTTCTCAGTGTCCTTTTATTCTAACACTATAGGACACCTGGGTCAGCCTCTAGTATTTATATACAGCAAGAATTCAAACAGCTAACTCACAGAGAGAATGTGATTTCACTTTCTTTCAGACTCCATGCAAATTCCACTTGGACTCCTGAGAGACCTTGAGGTTCACTAAACATTTCATTTGAAATGTACTGTGTAGCGTGGTTAAAACACAGGAGAGCAAAACCTTTGGGTGCCTGAACTGTTCCCTGAGATTAAATGAGGCACTTATGGAGGTCAGAAAGGTGAAGTTGAGATTTAATGTATTCGAGCAGGATGCACCAATGATCTCTAAAACTGGATAGCAGCTGTGAGAACAGGGTCATGAGTAGAAATGATCTGAGCTAAGATTTTTATAAAGAAGAAAGGTAAACACAAACTGTAAGCAAAATTATATGGCTTGGGCTTAGGAAAATATCACATTTTAAGTTTAAAAAGTTAAGAACCTAAGTACTTTTTAAAAATAAGGCAACAGGAGAGCTAATAGTCAGAGTTTTAAAAAATTGTAAGTAGTCTAGTGGCATCAAATAGTTAACATAATTGCTAATGCTTCTCTTACTTTCAATAAATCTGGATGTGCATAATAGACACATATAATAACTGGCGAATTTAATAGGTAATAAACAAGGAAAGGTAAGAAATCATCTTTCTTGAACAGAACACAGTTGTTTCCAATTAAAGCAAGCTCTCCTAACTTTGAGACTTGCGTTGGTTTTACATCCTGATTCAAAGCACCATCACATAAAAATGGCAAATTAAATTTTAAACTTTTGACTATTAACAGTTTGTAGTGAAAAATTAGGAAACCTAAAATATTCAATTATAACCTAAAAGAGCTTCTGGACTTTCTCATATTAGAAACACTTCAACTGGAGTCTTTAAAATTTTCCAGAAAGAAATGGAAAGCTCTACTAAAAAATGCAGTGTGAGTCACAGAAAAATCTGCAGCAGAATGAATACGGTGCTGATTTTAATTGTCTTTAAAGGTGTTCTAGATGTCCTGATCTTTGTATTAGATTACTGTTCATTATTTATATCTGCCCTGTGTGTATGCCATCTTAACAAAGAAGTAATAAAAACTAATGTGATATAGAACATGTATAAAGAAAAAAAACAATATGCAGCATAATGGTACAAACAAGCACCTGTGCATGTGCGTGTGTGTGGTGTGTGTGTGTGTGTGGTGTGTGTGTGTGTGACATACCATCCTATGATATTGAAGCAACAAACTGCAATAGGCATCTCTATTTGCCTAGTTCTGGAAACCACTTTGTGATTGCTGTGTAAGCTAAATAAATGTCTTTCATATGCCCAGAACTCATGGACTAAAAAGTAAAAAGAAAGGAAGAAAGGAAGAAAGAAAGAAAGAGAGAGAGAAAGAAAGGAAGAAAGGAGGGAGGGAAGGAAGGAAGGGAGAAAGGAAGAAAAATCCCAAAGCACTGCACTTTGTTCTAGACAGACAAATTACTAAAACATCTAGGCAAACTGAAAAATCTTATTGCTAAACCCAATTTTCTTGGCCTGGACTTTAAGATTTTCCACTAACCAGTGTTCCTTGTCTTACTTATCATTATTTTCACTATGTTGGTTGTGCCTTTGAAGTAATTGACTATCCCTCCTCAGCGGATAAGCTGCTATCAACCATGCATGCCTCTGAGGTCCTGTCTACCTGTGGATGATCTTTCACAAAATCCTTAACTCTTCTCAGCTGAAAGCCTTCCATGATCAAGTTTTTGCATTCTTGTTGTTATTTTATTTTTTATTTATTTATTTATTTTTTAAAGATTTTATTTATTTATTTGACAGAGAGAGAGATCACAAGTACACAGAGAAGCAGGCAGAGAGAAAGGGGGAAGCAGGCTCCCTGCTGAGCAGAGAGCCAGATGCGGGGCTTGATCCCAGGACCCTGAGATCATGACCTGAGCCGGCCGAAGGCAGAGGCTCTAACCCACTGAGCCACCCAGGCGCCCCTTCTTATTGTTATTTTAAAACAATTAGGACTTGCAAAACTGATTCAGTAACTCTATCGCTCTTCTATTTATTCTTGTCTTTTAATCCAGATTCTTCTCGAATGTTAGAACAGCCTGCTGACACAGTAGGTGTCACATGTGAAAAGGAACCTACAGAAAATCATAAGTCCATTCAAAAACACTGGGTTTATTAATTCTGACTTGAACTATTTAGAACAAAGGAACCACACCCAAGAGGGAAGGAATTAATGAAGCCTGCCAGCGCCTTACAAAGTCCTAAAGCATGAAGGCCACCCTGATGTCATCTAATAGGTCCATAGCATTGGTTTTCTTCACGTTGCGTAAGTCAGAGATAGCTTGTGATCTGCATTATTTTAAGCCCTCTTAAAAGTCTGCTGATACTTGAATATTAAAATGTTCTAAATAAGTTTTCCACTTTAGATAGGATTGATCTAGGTATTGGTGGTTTCTCAGCAAATGGGAAGGCATCCAAATATAGCCACAATATCTGACTAGAGATTTAGACTTATTATCTTATATAAACTAATCCATTTAAAAAAATTTTAATGTTATATTCTATACAGATAGTCAACCATGAATATTTGAATGATACATAAGAAAGGAAGTATATTTTGATGGAGTAATGAAAGCAAACATCTGATAATCACAGTTACAAACACAGAATGAAATACAGATTTCGGTATCAGCGGAATAAATCAATCTTTCCTCTTCTGGGTGTCCATTTAATTTGCATGCATGCATCCAAAGGCTAAAAATTAATTAGTCTACTGTTAGTGCTCAATCAGAAAGTAGTTTGACTGAATAAATATCACCACCAGAAACTTTGTTAGTAAGCAGTAACCACTAATGAGTGAATAGTTTTGAAAAGAATACCATCTTTAATCATTTCAACAATTGGCAGGTCAGAGCATGAGAGAGTCATCAAAATTTCCTTCCAAAATAAAGGAAGAGGACACATAGACAGGGTGTTGCATAAACCCACACCTGGCCCACCTAAGAGTCATTCTCGACTCTTCTCCCTCTCTCTGCCCTACAGCCAGTGGGTCACCAAACTCTGTTGGTTTTTGCTCACAGACAGCTCTCTGTTCTGTCTACACCTCTTCATCCCACTTCCACTGTCCAAACTCCTTACTGTCTGGTCTGGATTCCAGTAGGAGCCTCTGAAGAGGCCTCTGGCCCACAGTCATGACCCCACTGTCTCCATTACTATCGACATTAAAAAAAAATAATAATAACGTTTCTTTGAACACGTCTCTGGTTTACACAAGTTTCGTGCTCTCCATATCTTTCAAGAAGAAGCCCCAACTCTGTAGCAAGGCAAACACAGCTCTTCTCTCTCTAGCCCTGACTACCTTTCATTCTTGGAGGTCCCTCCTCCAAGCTTAGGCTGCAAGCATTCTCAGCAAGGTAGTTACTTTAACCCCCTCCATATTGTCATACTTGCTGCTAATTCTGTTTAGGAAACTTCCTCCCTCTACTCCCCAACCACCCACCAACACTCCCCTGTCTGTCTAACAACCAAAAACCTTTGGGAATCAATCCAGACACCATCTCTTCTGAAGGACCTTCTCTGGAACCCTGAGTCTGACCGGTTCTGCTTTATATGCATTCTTTCACTTAGCAACCATACTCACATAGTCACTTCTCTGTTTTCACCACTAATTGTAACTTTTTTTTTTTTTAAGATTTCATTTATTTATTTGTCAGAGAAAGAGGGAGGGAGAGAGAGAGAGAGCTCAAGGAAAGGTTGCTGCAGGCAGAGGGAGAAGGACGCTCCCCGCTGAGCAGGGAGCCCAATGCGGGACTCAGTCCAGGACCCTAAGATCATGACCTAAGCCAAAGGCAGACGCTCACCCGACTAAGCCACCCAGGTATCCCTAATTGTAACTTCTTGACAGTAGGGTCTGTGTTTATTAATTCGTAGGTTCTCCGGTGCCTAAAATAGTGACTTGCACACCAAACATATTTCATATATGTTGGTTGCAAGCATCAGCAACAAATCAAACTCCAAAGACTTTTTTTGATCATTTACTAGATGCAAAGACAGATATGAGTTTGGGATGGGGTTAGAGATGGGTGGAGAAGAAAATAAAATTGAGACTCTATCCCTAAGGAGTTCATAATCTAGTTGGCTAAAAAAGTAAATTCATGAAAAGTTAATTAGAAACAGTACTTCAAAAAACAATTCAATAAGCATGTAAGATATGGGATCAGCTTTAATGATTCTATCTCTTTCCAGAATGAACACTGGAGCTGATATAAAGGGCTGGACGTTTCTGAAGTTCATTAAGGTAAGTCAATGATCTTGAAAAAAGATAGAATAGGACTTGAAACTCCAGCCTATAAAGATGGCTGCAGAATTTAAATAGGAGTTCTTTTTTAAGGCGAATGGGATTTGAGAATCTTTGTTAGCAAAGGAGAAAAGCCTGTGGGGAGGGCAAAAATGAAGAAATGGGAGGAGAGGATATAACTGCTAGACCTCTGAAGTCCTGGGAGAAGCTAGACAAAAGGAATCCAGGGCCCAGGAGAGGAGGCCATGCCCACAGGCTGCTTAAAAAGAAATCGGCTCCAGACAGAAACTTAATCATACGTAAAAGTTATCTTTTTCACAGTTTTCTAATCTTGTCCAAAAATACTCTAAACTTAACATGATGATTCTTTTATTTAAAATTAATGGGAGATATGGAAGGCTATTTTTTTAACATCCTTTTATGTCTAGAATTAAACTATTATGTTAACATAATTAATTAATAATGAATTAATTAAATTTCAGGAAAATTTCCTCTCCCTAGTAGTAAGAAAACAGGAAATACATTTCATAATACTGTTGAGCTAATTTCCTCTATGATATTCGTTGTGAGCGGAGCAAACATTGAGTACTAAATTATCTTTTCCAGACAATTAGGGTACTATGTCTTTCGCTGTATAGATAAGTTGCTAATTAACCTCCCCTCTCCAGCTAGCTCAGTTATAGTCCTTTGCTGACAAAGAGCTCAGGTTTAATCTTCAAGTGGTTGAGCAGGCTTATTTGACTTTGTGGTTACATCTCTCACATTTCCCCTAGACACGGCAAGTTCCCTATCTTGCTTACTGTTTGTATCCTCCAGTATTCGACAAGTGCTCAACACATGGTAGGTGCCCAATGAAATAGTTCTTGAATAAATGAATGCATGAATGTATTAGAGAAATAACTGAATAATTTAGTAAATCAGTGAATGAATGAATGGGTGTTATGCCCCATCCACCACGGTTGCTATTTACCTGATTAGTCTAAGGAAATTCACAAGTAATGGAAGACATGGCCATAGTGTACCTCTATCCAAAGAATGGTCTGTCCAGAGATATCACCCATCACTTTGGCATGTATAAAACCTCACATGACAGTCCACTGTCACTCTGCTCAGGCTTCCTAATAGGCCCCAAAAAGCTTTGGACCCAGAGGTACTGAAGATGTTCATGATTTCATAGTCCATGAACTTAATTGGAGGAGCGACCTAACAAGGGTTTAAAAGTATATGTAAAACTAACTTGAAAGACTCAGTTTGGCTATTTGATTTTGCACCTAGGTAACAGAAATCTAGAAAATGGAAAGTTTTAAGGGCACCTGAATAGTGGTTCTCAAACTTACTGTGTGTGAAACGCACCAAAGAATTTTAATCTGCTAAAAGATACAGGTCTTACACAGCCCCCAGATTGAGTAGATTGGAGTTGGAGAAAAAAATCTGCTTTTTTGTTAAGTTGCCCTATATTAGTAGTTCTAACCCAGGAAGAATTTTGCCCTTGCCCATCCTTGGGGACACTCGCTGATATCTGGAGATAACTTCTGCTTGCTCCAGCAAAGAGGGAATGTAGTGCCGCTGATATCCAGTGGGCAGAAGCTAGTGATGCTGCTAAATATCCTGTGGTGCCAAGGTTGAGAGACGCAGTCAGTTGGTAGGGAGCGAATGCTCTAGGGCAGCTAGATGATCTCAGCCTGGACCATACCCATGAGACAGAGGTGAGGAGGTGAAGTACAGCAAGAAAGATTTAGATTAAGTGAGCAGGACTGGAAAATGGTTCTTCACTTAACAGCAAATTCCTTTACCAGGAGCACTCACTTTGCAATAACGCTGGATAAATGAGGTGTCAGTGAATCACTAATTTGGTTAGCCCTAACAATGGCGGCTCGGAAGATTTCCTGATGTTCCTGGGTATACTGCAAGGGGGGAGACTAGCTCAGGAAAAGAAACCATGTAAACGTTCACTCATTTAACAAATATTCCTTTTAATATGTAATCATTGACTATGTAATTGACATATATCAGGAAAAAAACTGAAATAGCATACCTTTATAAGGTTAATGATTATGCCTATGTTCAGGATAAGTCTCAATAAATATCTTGTGTTAATAGTTTTTGACAAGTTTAATCACAGTTTGAAATGATTCCTGTCCTGCTGACATCCTACAACACTATTAAATAAAAAAATACTATTGTCTACTTTCAATAATAGAACTCTGTAAATGAATTTAATGAGTATTTTCAGTATCTGAAAACAATATAATACTTGCTCTTTAGTGCTTCAAAGAATTTCTACTAATTAACCCTTTATCTCCTTAAAATGAAATTATCACTCCCTACCATTTCAAGACAATTGTAAGCCTCCTTTTCTGAACCTCTAATATCAACACATAAAAATCACTTCTTTCACCAACTGTGGTTGATTTACCCTTTAGTAGAACAAATTAAGAACTTATCAGTAATTATGAAAATAATTTCCTTCTTTTATTAAAATACTTTGCAGTCACTGCAGCTTAGCACATTATTATTCTGGGTGGCGTAGGTGTTTTGAAAGGCAGTGTGAAAATAAGAGCTTGAATTATGAATTCCTCCCATGAACACTGAATCATTTTATATTTTCTGTGGCAAAAAGAACTTACTTCTCTCTTGAAGAAAAAAAAGGAACAAGAACATTTTAACTTTCAGGAACATATAAGTTTGCTGTATGGTACACATTGCACTAAATGACCTATCAACACTAAAATAGTAATTTATTATTTATTATTAATTAATTTACTATTTATGTGTATATATGTATATTCATATGTGTGTATACAGTGTGTGTATATATGTACATATATATAAAAATATAAATATATATATATAAAACTTACAATTTTTGTGCAACATATCTACATAGACAAGGAAATAACCCATACAAATTAACTATAAAATGGAACACTTCTTTCAATTTTAATTCAGTAAATACTTATTAAATACCTACACTGCTCCAGGAACTGTGTTAGGTGCTGGAAAAACAGAGAGGGAGTCAGACAACAAGGGAATTCACAGAAATACAGGGAGGAGGAGAGCCTCCCTGAAGAAACCAATGGCATCCAGTACAATCTATTAAGTTTTGCCTGAAACTGGAGAATATATATTTCCCTATACTCACTTTTTGAAGGGGATCTTACATGTCGGGTTCTTGTGATCTATGCTCGGATCAGGCTGAAAAAAACCTATCAATCAACACAGGACCTACACTGAGCTGAGGCATAAATGTCTTTTAGTTATGGTAATTACTCAAAGGATAGCTGTTCATCTGTGACAGAGACTCATGGATGGTCTGAGGTCATTCCAAACAAAGACGTTTATATTACTTATTACTTTTACCTGCAGCATGGGCTAGTTATGTCTCTAAGTTATTTTCCAGTTTTCTCTATCTATACCTTTTGCATAATTTCTTTTGATTTCCTAGCATCAGTTCAGTATGCAATGCTGTTTGGATAACCATGATTCCACATGCTTCTAACATAGGAAAGGCAGATGACAATGAGTTTAGGACAGGGATGTTAAACTTTCTACCCTCTAAATCTCAGCTATCTTGTCCTGAGACTTGAAGTTGACCGAAATTAAAGAAAGTAAATGAGATTCCCCTTTTAGGTAGAGGATATGGATGTGGTCTAGGCCTCTTCTCTGGCTTTTTTAAAAAAAAATATTTTATTTATTTATTTGACAACGAGAGAGAGAGAGAGATCACAAGTAAGCAGGGAGGCAGGCAGAAAAAGAGGGGGAAGCAGCCTCCCTCCTGAACAGGGCTGTGGGGCTTGATCCCAGAACCCTAAGACCATGACCTGAGCTGAAGGAAGAGGCTTAACCCACTGAACCACCCAGGCACCCCTGACTTCTCTGGCTTTAATTTTAGCCTAGGCTCAAGTTATAAGATGTAAAGGATCCATATATGTGCCCGATTCCCGAGAGAAGCTGAGTAGTTGTAAACTTTGGTATGTAGTACTTTTGTTGGACTGAATTCTGAAGTGACACAGCACATTTTTACAACTATGTTCCTCACAAAATAGCTCAGACTGTGTGCAAAGTATTCCTTGCAGACCAGAACAGGGAACCAGGGGATGGGTCTTGCTGGGTTAATAAAATTTCAGAATCTACTTAGTTGAATGAATATTTCAAGAACACAGGCATCCACACAGCCATTCGTGGTAGCTACCACTGGGATGCTCAGGATTATTTCAAATACATCCTATTGGAAGATTTTCTTCAGTGCTACTCTCATTTCCTTCCTCCTCCTTACCATCAGCTATTGATGCTGGTGAAAATTCAGGGCAATGAAACTTGCCCAATTCTTGCCAAAGCCCAGTTCTACAAATAGCATTAAAAAGCAGTCACATAATATGAGTACACACTAAAAGAGCTGCTGGTAGGAAGTAGAAAGAACAGCTAGACAATCTTTTGTAACTTAGGCATTGGCAATATAGTGTTTTAGTTCTATATTGAAGATATTAATCTATTTTAGTGCAGATTTCCAACTTTACTTCTTTTTTATAGACCATATTTATACATATTTTAAAATGACTTCTATTGTTTTCAATCTTCACAAAATAATGTTGTCTGCAATGAGAATTCAATTTGATTCCAAATATAATTTGTAAGATATAGTGGTTATAGTTATTAATTGATTTATACCTCCCAAGTATAATTACTTATGTCCATTATATCAAGCCAATAAAATTATTAAAGAGTAGGCTTAATTTTTTAAGTCAGAATCATTACTAATACTAGAACCATTTTTATTCCATTGCTTTTCCTCAGTGGACCCTACAGTTAAATCTATAACTTACATCTTTATTACTGAACTTGAAGTAATTTCCTTCCCATTGACCTCAAGCTTACTAATGCTCATCCAAATCTATATTTTAAATAATTTGCAAGAGAATATTAGTAGGGTTTAATAGATATTTACAAATGCCTGGTGAATTGCTTGGTTAACCATGCCTAAGGAAAGACAACATTAGCTACCTTTCCTTAGTGGTTGAATATCTCTAACACCAAAGCTGTGTATAGTTATTAACTATGGTACAAATGAGCATTTTTGAGGCATTAAAAAAAAGAGGAGGAAATAGACAAGTGAATATTAAGGAAAACTTCCAGACTGTTGTTTATAGTAGACATAAGTAGGGGGAGTTTTTAACCCGAGTCACTGAAAGAATTGAAAAATTATAGTTCTAAAATTATCTAATACATATCCTGAGTAATTCAAACCTGGATCTTTTCTGAAATAGAACCACAGACATTAGCAAATTAAGAGAGGTTCAACAAGGGCTCATCCTCACCAGCCAGTTCCAGGTTGCTCCTATTAATACTATACCCATTAATATTTTAACAACATAATTTTAAAAATCCCATCAAAAAGATCTCTTGGAATCATGCCAAGGCCCCTAAGGACAGTATAAATTATGTTGGATGAATTCCCAGTTTTGCTTTTATTTATTTTTAAAACATTTAGTTTAAGTAAGTACTTTGAAAGGTAACCTCAATGCCTTTATGAGGATGAGGAGGGGAAAGGGGGCTACATGGGGCAAGGTTTCTATCATGCATAAATCCCAATGAGGGCTTTCTATGGCACTTAGGAGACACTTGGTCAGCAGCCTTTGGCCTTTGTCCAGGTTAATTTTTTTTTTTTTCCTTTTCATACTCAAGGTACTTGACACCTTAAAAAATTACTTTTCCATGAAATTTTCAATAAGAATAAGTTAAAAGACTGTCAGATATTCAGGATAATACTACTGGCACATCAATAAATCTTAAGATACCACTGACTATATGAAGAACCATTATTTAATGAGTTTAAATGGAAAAAATCGTTGCTAACGAATCTATGATGATGCTTTACTGCCACAAATAATTATTATTTATATGTATTAAAAATCTCCTTTTGATACAAAAGAAATTATTTTTCCAGATACATGAGGCCATTATTCAGGCAAGGGAATATGAATAGCCATCTTTCCCTGTTAGAATTTCCCACTACTAGGGGTGCTTGTGTGGCTCAGTTGGTTAAGAGTCTGACTTTAGATTTTGGCTTAAGTCATGATCTTGGGGGCCTAGGATTCAGCACCATGTTGGGCCCTCTGGTCAGCCAGAAGTTTGCTTGAGGATTCTCTCTCATCCTCTCCCTTTGTCCCTACCCCAGCTCACACATGAGCATGCGCATGCACACACTCGCTCAAATAAATCCTGAAAAAAAAAAAAAAAAAAAAGAATCTCCCACTAATCAACCAACCAATCAACCAGAAAACCCACCCAAGCTCCACAGCATTTATTGGTGTTTTTTGTTTTTATTTTTTTTTAAGATTTATTTATTGGGGGGGAAGGGCAGAGGAGAAGGAGAGAGGGAGAATCTCTAGCAGACTCCCTGCTGAGCATGGAGCCCAACTCGGGGTTTGATCTCACCACTCTGAGATCATAACCTGAGCCAAAATCGAAAGTCGGTCGCTTAACTGACAGAGCCACCCAGGCACCCCTACTGATGTTTTTTAAAACATCTGCCATGTTTTAGTCACTGGGCCAAGTTTATTGGAGCTGTTCTTCTGTTGATCTTTATGACCACCACGTGCAATAGGTAATATTATGACCATTTTGACTTTCAACAAATCTAGATTTTAGAGTGATTAGATACGTTGGAGTTACTTTTATTATCACATTTTTTCTGTCTTACTGATTAAAAAGTTGAAGCTAATTTTCAGTTTCATATCCTCAAATAAGCAGACAACCCTGATGACAAATTGAAAGCCCTTACTTCTTACAGTATTTTCACTGAAATGTAAAGAAGAATATTGTACCATATTATTCCTCCAAAATCTGTGGACTTTCCAGATTATTATTTATCTGGTAAATAATTATCTATAGAAAATTATAAACCTAAATATCATTGGTAAAATTTTGGATTTAGAAATATCTATGAATAAAGTGAATGAATTTTAATTTCTGAATTCTAAGAGCATGTAGAAAATTAAAATTAAAGAACAGACTGCCTCTTTAATTTTTTAATAAACCCATGTTTTTTTGATTTAAAAAACATTTTCCTTTTATATAATATGAATATCTTTAGGTTAGAATTTTTAGCTGTTTCAGTTTTAGAAAATATTTAACTTTCATAGTTCATGTCTAACATTTCTCTAGGCATTATACAATCTAATTGGATAGGTGGGCTAATGACTACTGTGGGGCTAGAGGAAGAGACATTTTAGATATTAGACAGAATATAGATGAATATGGATGGCCAAACACTTAAAGAAAGCTAACTGGAATGGGAAGAGAACTCTATTACCAAATGTAAAAGCTAGTTAGGTAGCATGGGAAAGCACTTGATCAAACATGAAAAAAACCAGAGATGGATACTGAAGTGACACCTTGCACATTTTGGGCACTTGTTAAGTAAATGTTGAATAAATGAATGGTGGCACCTTGGGATAAGTCAATCAAAGGAGTACAAATAAATCAGTTGAATTAAATGGCATTCCCTATTCTTCTATCTTGATCAACTGCCCTCCCATGAAATTTTTACCTTTCAACACACTATATAATTTATTTATCTTTTATGTTTATGTTCTTATGACTCTCCCTGCACTCCTCCTCCATGTATGCTCCATAAGTCAGGTATTTTTGTCTGTTCACTAATATATGTGCCAGGTACCTTGAATAGAAGAACAACAGGTTCTCAAGAATTAATGAATTCTTGAGAATGATTGAATTAATGAATTTACAGAGATCTATTTGCAAATCTTATTGGTAAGCACAGCAGAATTTACAAAGATAAATGTGACACACTCTCAGTTACCAAGGTATTTAAATCTAGAAAGGAATATCAAATTACTAAAACATAAGGCTGAAAACATAAGGGTTATCAAAATTATAGACCTAAAATATGGTATGGCAGTGCTTTTCAACAGATATGCTATGGGATATTGTGAGCTGTTCAGGAATTACAGGTCTGAGAAGATACTGATTTAGATTTCCTGTTTTTAGCAATAAGTTATTTTTTTTCAGGTTAGTCCTCACATTTGAATACTGGTAGAATTGCTGAAATATATGGTCAATCCAGGTAACCTCAAGACTGAATTTATTTTAAGGGATGTGGAGGTGGTAATATCACTGAGTGGTCAGAAAAGCAAATAACAAATTATCTTTGGAAGAACATACCTTTATCCCAGGCATCAAAGAATCCTCACAAATAATACATTAAGGAAAATAAGCATGACCTAACCTGGTAAACTAGGATATAAGGTACTGTAAGTGAGAATTAAGAGAAACAAAAGGAGCAAAAACAGACCTGTAAAAATTTCAAATATAGGAATTATCAACCACAAATTATAAAACAATTGTGCTTACTAAGTTAAAATAAATAAAACATAAGCTTGAAAATGCCTGTAAAAATTAGGAAACTCCAAGAAGTGATCTAATAGATTTAAAAACTATATAAAAGAAACTCTAGAGATGAAAAATTGACAACTTAAAATCAAAACTTTACAAATAATTAAATAACAGGTTAGAAAAAATGAAGAGAGAAATACTGAACTGAAGTTTAAAAAATAATTTTGTAACTGAGCGGGAAAAAAAGCAGAAGATCTGGAAGATGGTTTATGATACCAGGAGAATACAAAACAATGATCTTTAGAGTTCTGGATGAAGATGAGTTAGATTATAGGTGAGTCCATATTTAGAAAAATAATGATTGAGAATTTTTCATAACTAATGGAGATATTGATCCTCTCTACCCTTGGGACAACCTACCTTGTTTCTGCTTGCAAACATTTTCATTCATTTACCCCAATGTGCTTTAAAATTATTTTCTATGTATACCAGGACATGGAAAATGCTGGAAAACAATGTTTTGGGTAGGTGTTAACAATTTTCTTCAGTTGAGAACCAGATAGTAAATATTGCAAAATTTGTGGGCCATATGGTTTCTGTTGCAATGACTCAATACCATGGTTGTAGGACAAAAGCAGCCACAAACAGTACATAAAGAGATAGATGTTACAGTTTTCCAATAAAACTTTATTTACAAAAACAGATACCAGTCTGCATTTGTTCCACAGTCTGTAGGCTACAGTTTCCTAACCCTTACTTTAGAGGATCAAGGCATGGATTACAATAAAAAACATGTGGTTCCATTTTCCTCCCAATATCAGTTCTCAGAATACATTGTTGAAGGCATAATGCAATGTTTCTTGAACTTTATTGCTCACACTATTGGACATACTGAGTTGGTAATAATACTAGAGGTACGTACCTAAACTATATCAGTTAAAAAGGGATTACTTATACACTAACAAAGGCAAAAAATACCTCAGGAAACTTAATTCAATACCATAAAATCTATTATGAAATTCAAAACATTCTGAAGAAAATTTAAAACATTTTATTTTATTATTTTTTAAAGATTTATTTATTTGAGAGAAAGAAATACAGAAAGAGAGACAGATTATGCAGGGGTGGGGAGGGGGAGGACAGAGGGAGAGGGAGAGAGAGAATCCCAAGCAGACTCCAGCTGAACATGGAGCCCGACACAGGGCTTGATCCCAGGACCATGAGATCATAACCTGAGTCCAAAACAAGAGTCAGACACTAACCAACTGAGCCATCCAGTTCCCCCAAGAAGATTTAAAACATTTTAATGGAAGGAAAAAGAAATATTTTTCTGAAGAAAGCTAAAGCAAGGTCATTTTGAATTATAATGGATTTATGAGGCAACACACAACTGTGGATACCAGAAAACTTCAAAAAGTAATGTACAGTCTAAGACAGAAAAGTAAAGAAAGCTCCATTTAGTTTCCTACCAATGAATTTTTAATTGTCTTGCTACTTTCTCAAAGTATTATGGTTTTTCTATTGATTTTGTAGTACTTTTAAAAAAGCACAGATATCTTGCAAACAAAAGCAATATTTTATCAATGATATATCTGAAAACAAATAACTGTTACGAATTTGGGTGTGATTATTTTTAATCCATGATACAATATTTAAATTATTGGAAATTGGCCAATTTTAATTTACAAGGACTAGTATTTTGAGAACATAAAACTCTAATATTCTTATTTCTGTTAGTGTGAATATAATGAAAGGAAATACAACGTAATAACATAGTTTTATATTATTTAAGAATTGATCAGTAAACGGATAGTGGGAAATTCCATGGAATCCTGACATCTTAATTGTTTCTGCAGTTGTATCCATATGGGCTCAGAATATGCCAATTCAGAAAAAAATTATAATAAATGCAGGTCAGAAATAGTTATTTATTTCTTACCACTCTCACTACAGAAGGGCAAACATGACCTTAGACTGTCCAATAAAAATGAACATGTTGATACCTAGGAGGTATACTGGACATATTGGAAATTGCACATAACAATGTTAATTTGGAAGACTGAACAGCCATATGTTTGTAATATAATCATGTAATTTATTCCCAAGGTACTGACTACCATGATGTATTCTATTATAGTTTAATATATTTTAAAGATTTATTTTATTTATTTGAGAGATAGAGTGTGTATACATGCACATGTTGGGAGGGGGCAGAGGGAGAGGCTTTCAAGCAGACTCCACTGAGTTTGGAGCCCCACACCAGGCTAGATCTCATGACCCTGAGATCATGACCTCAGCCTAGATCGAGAGTCTGACATTATAACTGACTGAATCACCCAGTCACTCCTAAAGTATTTTAAACAGAGCAATCTATGCAATAAAAGTAATAGTACTTTTTGAAGTTAAATAGTTTTAAAATCCTATGTCTGGTTACTTAATTCACTAAGAAATTCCAGAAATAGTGTTCTACTGGAATCATGGCTGGATGTATGCTGAATATTTTGAATACAGACTTCCTTTTTTCCACTGCTGATCAAGAAAAGATTTCAGTTAGGTAATTGCAGGTCTGTAAAGGATGCTTCTGTATGTCCTCTAAAACAATAGGACCATCATATTATGGTTTTGCATAGCTGTTCTTTGCCTACTTTCTTTCTTAACTCTTGTATAAATTAAGTCCCCACCAAGATCTCTCCCTTGTTCTTTCTGCTCCTTTATAATAATCGTAAGGATATTGAGTTTTGTCCATATCAGTTTGCTGAGTCTGACAGTGTGAATGGGGCCTTATGAAAGAGTTTTATCCTTTGGTTATCACATGGAGGGGAAAGGTTGGTTACCCAGTGACAGTAATGCTTTGAGTAATTATGGTGAACTCCTAAAAGCTAACAGATCTCTTTTTAAGTGTATGTCCCTGAGGTTATGACATCATTTCTCCACAATGGCATGAGTATGTCAGTCGCCCGAAAAGCAAAGAAAATGATGGTGACACCTCTGGAGTGACGGCATGAGGCCAGAGTGTTAGTTTTATATTTTTAGGAATCATATTGTCAGGTATATGAAATGGTGACTACCAATATAAATGACAAAAGAGAGGGAAAAGTCCCGGGGATGAAGAAATGAGGGCAACAGAAGCAAAAGAAGCAATTCAATTACTTGAGATAAAACAAGCCAGTATCAGTCTCAATCAAAATGTGACTATTGCTACTCCCAACTGCAATAAATCAATTCGAAATGTAGAAAAATGGAAAGCCCATTGAAAATTCTTGTTTTGGACCACAAGGGAGGCACATAAGTTATAAATGGATTGATGAAACTGTTTAGCAATAGTTATAAAATTATAACTGAAATTCACATGATTGACACTCTGAAACATTTTCTGAAAACAAACATGATCCTTCACAGACCTGATACCATCAGATGGTGTTACTCAGACCCATGGAGAACAACCACAGGTTAATTAAAAGACCATAGGTAATTTATGGGTTTTCCAGAAAATGATCTAATACACAAAATCTAAACTTAGAGTATCCCAAACAATGTGCAAATTATTATCTTAATGATAACTTTGTAAGCTATATTAAAAGAAAACATTTAAACATTTAAAAAGAAACTCTTCTCCTAACCAAAAAAGCATTTCTGAGGTAAGGAATTACTTTCAATTAATTGCATGGGTCACCCAGAATGAAAATTTTCTGCATCCCGTCAATTAGTTAGCCAAAGCAAGATGAAAATATGTTTTGAAATTGTCTGAGACTATTGCACCCAATCAGATTAAAATAAAAATATCCTTGCTTGGGATTATCAGAGTAATTATAATTAGAAATAAAATTGACCATTTATAATGGACCTGAGTATTGTACCAAGATGAAGCATTCTCCCTTTATTTTATTTTTTTAAGATTTTATTTATTTATTTGACAGATCACAAGTAGGCAGAGAGGCAGGCAGAGAAAGAAGGGAGGAAGCAGGCTCCCTGCTGAGCAGAGAGCCCGATGCGGGGCTCGATCCCAGGACCCTGGGATCATGACCTGAGCCGAAGGCAGAGGCTTTAACCCACTGAGCCACCCAGGTGCCCCAAAGCATTCTCCCTTTAAAACTTCTAATGTTAGATCTAATTGTTATGGAATTAATAAGATGAAACATAAATAGAAATAATTCTTCAAGAGAAACAGTACCTGAGAAATATGCAAATATTTATTCTTGGGCAAAACTAACCCAAGAATTGTGTTGAAGTACTTGTTGAATATATACTGTGTGCAGATGTCTTAGGCATTAAGAGTGCAGTGATGAATAAGAAAGATAAAGTTTCTCTCTCATGGCACTTACTTCCTAGTGGAGGAGACAGACAATAAGCAAACAAAAATAAATAAGTAGGAATACATGCTGTGAAGACTATAAAATTGGGTGATATAAAGAGAATAAGACAATAACACTTTCAACCGGATGGTCAGAGACAACCTCAAAAAGGGATGTACAAGGAGGTACACAGAAGCACAATACAGTCCATTAAAAAAATTGAAAATCACCTCAATGCCATCAATATTAGGAATACTAGATCAAGTATGATAGATCTATATAATGTAGTACATAAAAGAAAGTGTAACATTTGTAGTACAGTTTTTTTAAATTTCCAAACTATATTGTGAAATTAAAAATTGATGATGCCAATGTTACATACTGTATGATATTATTTATGTAAAAATAGTATTAATTTCTATGGTTGCATACATATGTCAATGCATGAGTGGATACCTGAAATTACACATAACAAAATATAAGTAGAAGTGACCTTAGGGAGATGAGTGGATGTAGACACCCAAGGTGATGATGATTAATGGGGACTTTTGCCTTAGCAGTTATTTTTAAAATTTTATAAGCAAATGATACTCAGATAATAATTTTATAATAAAAATTAATTAAAAAATTAAAAGTAGGGCAATTTGATGTTTCCAGAGGGGAGGGGGGTAAGAGGTGGACAAAATGAGTGAAGGAGGTCAAAAGGTAGAAACTTCCAGTTACACAAAATTATACAATAAACAAGTCAGGGGGATATAATTTAGAGCATGGTGACTATAGTTAATATTGTGTTGCATATCTGAATGTAAAAAAAGTTCTCATCACAAGAAAAAGATATATAACTATGTGTGTGGTGATGGATGTTAACGAGACATATCGTGGTGATCATTTTGCAATACATAAAAATATCAAATATCAAATCATTGTGTTGTACACCTGAGACAAATATAATGTTATATATCAATATAATATAATATAATATAATATAATATAATATAATATAATGTTATATATCAATTGTACCTCAATGAAAAAGGTAAGACAGTCTGATAACATAAACCAAAATTACATTTCAACTTTATTAATGCAATCTTGAAAACATTGTTAAAGTCAACCCTTTTCTGTATAAAAATTAGTAGCCTTATCTCTTCACTACTAACTATACTTAGAGCACTTATACTCAAAGTTGAAATCACTGCATCGGTAAAGTTATTATGTCTATATATGACCATGATCAAAATAAAACAAGTGTGAAAAAAATAAATAAAGTTGTCTTAACCTTCATTGTTTAAAACTCACCCAGAAAAACAACTTAATGATAAAACACTCTGATAAAAAGTGTGATGGGACAGAAGTTCTGTCCGTTTTGATTACTTTTCAGGTACATCAAGGAAACATGAACTACACTGGTCTCTTCAGATAATCTGCTTTGAAAGGCAGATAACCACACTTCTGACTGAATAGTTTTCTTCAAGGACAACTTAAAAGCTGATTTTTGTAAAGCTAAGACATTGCGGTTTTGTTTGTTTGTTTTGTCATGGATAAGAGTGATGTTTTAGCAGATGTTGGAGAAAGAGTATGATTGATTCCCAAGATTAGTGCTAACCTCAAACACCAATATCTCTCTACATTAAACTTAAAAGCTTAGACCTTCTGTGAAAGGAAACCAAGAGAGTCACACAATAGAGGAATGCTGTTTCTTCATAGTATTCCTCTAACAGTTCCAAAGGTCTTTAGGAAAAACTAACACTTCCCCTGTTTGGATTAACATTGAAGCACATTAACCACTAAAAAGATAATAAAACTACATCAAAGTTGGTTATTATTCACAAAGATATGCAAGTAGCTATAATCAGGAGTTTCAGATGGCATATTTTTCCTAAGTAGAAAATATTCAATTAGATTTTTGTAGCATTTCATTCTTCTCTTGACTATACAACATACCAAACAGTGCGTCAGAATATACTACTCGAGTCTTCTCTGGCTAATGGTAGAGAGCAAAGCTTGCAAAGCTTTTACTAACATGGATTTCTGTATTGTGTTTCAAAAGGAAAAAATAATGACATCTATGAGGACATCCAGTGTATGTTATCATCACGACAATGTGGATTCTCCTCATGGCACTAAAATTCCTTGAAGAAGAGGATCCCTGGAATATCAGAATCTACAGCAAATAATACGCCCAACATTACTGATTCATCAACCACATAAATACTATAATGTAAACTACATCAGTATCCTAGAAATAATCATATCCAGTAGATATTTTCTTTACCTAGAATTCTAATTATGTCCTTCTTCTAGACTCTCCAGTACAGCTACTGGTGAGATGGAAGTAGCATAGTAAAACCTCAGCTGTAGATCAGATTTAGGGTGAAGAACACTGGGGAAAATCTTAGAATACCTCGAACTCAACATCATGGTACCCAATCTGACAGCATCCACATAGCAGTATTAGCCTTTGGGATTGATTGATATTTATCTCCCCTCCATGCAAAACAAAACAAAACAAAACAGTTGTATAATCTGGAAATAAATATATCTAAGTATTTAAAGTATAAGAGTCTAATTAACACTTAATCAGGATTTTTCTGCTCTGTGAGACTATCCTTAAAATCCCATAGAATTACTGATAGGACTAAGATGATTTTGACAAGATATATTGCAATTTCTTGTACAACAGAATGTATCAAAGAATTATTAATCCTTATTTATTGCAATTGTTTTCCTTTGTCTTCATGAATTCATAAAATATATGAATAAGAAAATTAAATGTCACTCAATGTTTTTATAATAAAACAATTTGGAAGGGCCATATAAATATCACATTACTCTGATAATAGATTCAAGGTCATGCAAGTAATGTATTGGCTAAAGGACCATAGAGATTGCTATTTTATTCTGCAGTGCTAAGCTGAATGACTAGAGAAAAATGTTGAAACAGCATTTGAGCTTCCATGATTTTAAAATATTAGAGCTTTTAAAAAATCTTCATGGAATTTGCATTGCAATGTGCCTTACATATTAGGTAACGCAATTCTATCTTGGGACGTAATCTGATGGCATCATCAAACACAGACACATTCATCATCCTGTCCTGCAGATGCAAAGAGGAGAATGTTTTCTGAGTGTAACTCACATCCCACTAACTTATCATATTCCTGTTGACTAGCAGGCAGCTGAAATAACTTAATGTGCTTTGAATATTTAACCCAGAGTAATATAAGAAAACATCTGTCACTTACGTTTTTGAGTCATCCCATAACACACAATAGGGATTCAAAGTACCCTAAAAATAAGCAGAGAAAGAAGAAATGTCTCTTGAATACATACAACAAAAATGGAAGGTTTATGTGAAATGCAAACAGAATGGCAGCTTCCTTATCTTGCAGTAGGATACTTTAAAGATTCCATCTCTATTTATTTTGCATAAAAAATTTGTCCTTTCTCAGCCTTAGTGATGCATTTCATGAAATTCTAATCATGAAAACAATATGTTTATTACAAACGTCATAACCTATATTTAGTTTTTCTTTTGAAAATTGAAAGTGAAGCTCTCATTTGGCACAAGGTCCATATTTTGATAATTTAGAAATTACCTAATTTCTAAAAGATTTCATTTTTTTTACCTGTAAAATATTAATTGTTGGATTATTTCCTTTCTGAAGACCAAAGTACCTACACAATGTAAATCACAGGGAAACATTCTGTATTATGCATACGTTACAAACATGACCACTGCCACCCTTATTAGTCTCTGGTTGGTCGCCTTCCTAGGGGCAAGAGATGGTTACATTAACTGTCCATTTCCAAAGAACGTGTTGGATTGCGATAGCTTCTTCTTCTTTCTTTCTTCCTTTTTTTTTTTTTTTCTAAAAATGGGTTATTAATGGCTGCATTTTTTTAAAAAGACCATTTTATTCAATAATGATAATGAGCGAAATAAAAATCGATGCACCTCACAACATTCTCTGAGTTAGTATTCCCTTAAAGTATGAAGAACATAAGTGTCATTAAAAGGGATTTTAAGTATAAATTTGTACATGATATGCAAGCTTCTCTGCCCCACTGTGCCGCCTCCCCCTAGCAAGTCATTCATGGCTGTCCTCTTGGGGTGTATTTCACAGTTAGTATGAACTAAACCAGATCCACTATTTAATAACCCCTTTGTATGTCTTCTTAATTACAATAGTCATACCTATAGAGTGAAGATGGAGATGGAAGCATAAAATGGGATGTTCTTTTGAATTTGGAAAGAAATATAAAGTTTAATCATTTCCTTCCTATAAGCCTAATCTAAAGTGTAAAAACGCTCAAGTCCCAGTAGAGCTATTGTTATCCTTTAAAGACCATTTCATTCCTTTGAAATCAATTGAGAGAAAATGCAGATGTGGCTACATCTAGTCCACAGCAAAGTGTTACTGTTGTTGTTGTTTCTTAAATAGTTCACAATGTTACATTAGTTTCAGGTGTCTAACATAGCAGTTAGACAAGTTTATACATCATGGCTTGCAATATCTTCTTAATCAATAGATTGTCTTTGTATAGAATCATGTCTAATGAAAATATGTAAAAAAAAAAAAAGCACCAAATTTTTATTCTGTTCAATAATTGTATATGTATGAGTAGCCCCCCTGGCCCTCAGGATGACGCCATGAGGTTTTCATTATCTTGGGAAGTGCTTTCTGTTTTAAAGAGTACTAATCGTCTAAGTGTTTTCTTTCTGTCTGTCTGTCACATTCATTGGGCCTTATTTTGCCCTTTTGAAACTAGCCTAATAATTCTTCCTTTATATGATGCTATTCTACCCATGAAGAGTCCTCTTCTTTATTAAACGTACTCTGTTGGTTTCAAGGTCTCTCATTCTCCACATCACTCATTTCTTAGAGCACATACTTTTGAGGTGTGTTTAGGGAAACCATCCATATGTGTCCCACCTGTGCAGAAAAAAGTGGTGTTATTGTCCCTCCCTGTAAGGTGCCATATTCCTAATAATGCAAGCTACGACTGTATCAGATATTTTGGGAGTCTCTTCCTCACCTTGACTACTTATACATTAAAGTCTCTTGGAAGAGACTTTTTGAATCCTGATTTTGACATCCCACACATTCACTATTGATTCAAAACTTTTTAATTGTTACAGGATTAGGAAACAAGCATGGTGTCTATCCCCTCATTGAACCAAGTCATTGATAAAAATGATGACTAGGTCAAGGCAGGTAACAGTTACCATCCTGAAACCGGCTATTGGCTCCGTTCCATAGGTGGACATGCTCCTTCCCTGGCTGCGACCCCTACACCTCAGTCTTGTTTTAGTAGATAATCACCAAGGTATATCCAGCAAAACAAGCTCTTTAAAAGTCTACGCAGGCTCTTTGTAAAATGTTGCCTTTCTAAGTGCTGCTTACTGGATTTGTTCAAAAATTTCATTAGAAATAAATTTTTCTTCTTTTTTTTTATTTTCAGCGTAACAGTATTCATTGTTTTTGCACCACACCCAGTGCTCCATGCAATACGTGCCTTCCCTAATACCCACCACCTGGTTTCCCCAACCTCCCACCCCCCCGCCCCTTCAAAACCCTCAGGTTGTTTTTCAGAGTCCATAGTCTCTCATGGTTCACCTCCAAACAGTGATTCTAAAATTTGTGAAATCCATCCCAATTTTATTTTTCATTTTAATTAGGACATTTGACTAATTCCAATATTTTAACACCATTACCAAAATCCCTCAAAGACCGCATATCCAAGGTATCTTTCTTCTTGTCAAATGCTAATACCTATAAACTATGCTCTCAGCATAAAAATGTTCCTTCCCTGAGAAGGTTATAGCCTCAAGGAGGTTGATGAGGAACACACATATGTGTTTATATGTTTATATATGTTAATATTCATATAACAACAAATGAACATGGCTTTATAAGTGTCACTTGTCATAATATACTGTGTAAGGGAGAAATGAGGGACGTCATGGCTTGTGTTAGATCAGGTTTTATTAAGTAAGTGAGTCTTAATGTGGTTCTACATGAAGTATAGATCTAGGGAGGGTCATAGAAGGGAATGGTGCTTCAAACTGTTTTCTTTTCTATTCTTTCTATTTTTTCTTTTTTTTTCCAAATAGCTTTCTTCCCCTGTCCCATGAGATCCTATCTGATTTTAGTTAAAATTTTCGTTCAGTCTGTGACTTTCTAAGAAATCCTTAGCATAGCTACAATGTTGCATCATAAAGCTATACTACATTTTATCAGGGAATTTGTTCAAAAGATCTTAGAACACTTTATAGAAAATAAATTATCCTTGAAATATCACAATGAGGGGTATGGGAGTATGTATTTCATGAATACAGAAACTAATTATGGGTGAAGAACCTGAGATAATAGTTTTTCTGAATCTAGTTCACTTCTTTTAGTAATGTATGAGTTAGGTAAAGTTAAATTTCTATGTAAACCAATATAGGATACTGATTATAGGATTACTATTTCATATTTAGAATTCATAACAAGTTACAACAAAAAATAATACTCGAAAATAAATATAATACAACCTTAATTATTTGGATATCTTTCTTTTTTAAATCCCCTAATGAAACTGATTTCCATTTTCAGATAAAAGTATAAAGGTGAGAAATGGTTATTCTACTCTTAATCCATGCCATCGTTAAGCTTAGTTTTATCTTCTACCTTCTTCACCCCTCATCTCTTCGATTTTATCTCATACTACTCTCTCTTCCTGTCCTTGTGAAAATTTTAAAAGTATCCACTTGAGAATTATTATAGGTTTCAAAATGCACCACTCAATTATGTGTTTCACTCTACATTCTGGAACTTACACGACAGACACCATCTGTGAGGGTTCATTCTTGTGCAGTTACCAACACGTTGGTCTATGAGCTGAGGTCAGTTATTTAAATACTTGAAGTTTAGAAAAATAAGCAGAACAAACAAATTAAAGGAATCTTAGTATCTGGATATGCCAGTTGCTTAAAGAAAAAGAATGTACAGTGGAAAACATAAAGCAAACATCAATGATGAGTGAATCCTAAATATGAAAAAAAAAAAACTGTCTAAAAGGTTCTGCTGGGAAACCACTTGTTAAATATTTGTTATAATTTCTAAATACTTTTCTCAAAGTATTTGAGAAATACTCAAATACTACTACAAGATCTGCTATAAGATCTGTTATGAGGAATTTACAGGAAATTGATAACAGGAAATGGTGAGCCCAACAGAGAGTAACAAAACGTAATGATAGGAGCAAGAGGATAATGGATGAGCTGTGCACTAGTCTATAGAAGTAGATTAAAGAAATGCATTGGGGCGCCTGGGTGGCTCAGTGGGTTAAGCCTCTGCCTTCAGCCCAGGTCATGATCCCAGGGTTCTGGGAGAGCCCGCATTGGGCTCTCCGATTGGCAGGGATCCTGCTTCCCCCTCTCTCTCTGCCTGCCTCTCTGCCTACTTGTGATCTCTGTCTGTTGAATAAACAAACAAACAAACAAACAAAAAGCATTAAACTAAGGAAGCAAAAAATTCTCAACCAAATGAGACAAGTGTGCTTAAGAAAGTTCATTTACGTAGCTGTCAATCTCATTGACACTTAAAATTTAAAAACTTCATGTATTGAAAACTTTTGGAAAGGATACTCTATTCTTGAAAAACACATTTTTGGTAAAACAAGTAAACAAAGAAACAAACAACAACAAAAAAATTTCTTGACCCCATTCAAAATAGAATAGTTGAACTCAAGTTAAATAAATATTTCTACTCACCCGATTTTAAGGCATTTAAAAAATGTACCATGACCCAAATTTCCTCATTACCATAATTGTTCAATATACCACTTTCAAGTGTCTTTAATAGTCTTTGCTGTTTTTTACTTTTACTTCTTTTACTTCTCTCCTGTTTCCACATCAACAAACCAATATACCTATTTAACAGTATAATATATCACTGGCTTTGTCAATGTATTTCTATGGGTGGTTCTCTTTTCCTTTGATCTGCATAACTTTTCTTTTTTCCTTTCTTTTCTTTCTTTTTTTCTTTTTAATAGAATAGGGAATTTGGACATCCTTTCTAGTTCTAGCTCTCAGTGATTCCTGAATGACTTCATAAGCGCATTCCTCTTTTTTCAAAACTCTCTTCCAAGTCAGTTTTTTTTTTCCCTATAGAATACCCTAAATACATCTCCCTATGGTAAATTACTCTCACTATGATAAATTTCATTTAGTCATTCATACAAAAAAAATCACTTAGTAAACACCTATTATATTCCAGGTACCCTTTGGAGCACTGAGGATACAGCAGTGAACAAAACAAAATTCTTGCTTCATAGACTTAACTATAGTGAAGGGGGCAGGGGAGAGAGACAAATAAAATAAACACATAAACATATAACATGCTGGATGGTAATCTGTGCCATGATGAGAAGTAAATCACAATGAGAGGAAAGAATGGGAAGTGAATTAGTTGCAATATTATATACTGGGAAGCCTTCACCAATAAGACGATATTTGAGCAGAGATCTGAAGGAAGCTGATCACAGAAAAGATAAGAGTAAAGTCACAATAAAAATTAATGAAGACCAAGTTTCTCTAATTTTTCTTCGGTGTTATTCCATTCTGAGTAAATTCAATCCACATGCTATGCTTACTACACTCCTGCTATCTTAGTGTTTTCCAATGTTTTTCTCTGGACCTACTCTAGAATCAACTGGGGTGCTTATTAAAAATGTAGAGTCCTTGGCAACACATATTATTCCTAGGGGTTATCCCTAGGAATGTGCATTTTAATTATTACTGCCTATACATAGTTTTTATCCACATAGTTTTTATCCACATCAAATCTGAAGAACACTGCTCAAGACACACGCAAGAGAAATGATATGATTTCTTTATCCCATTTTTCTTCAAGCTTTCAAATGCTTAGCGCTCATATGCCATCACAACTTCCAAGTCTGGAAATGTCTAACTTTCTTGTACCTTTCATAGTCCTTTTAAAACAAATATCCTCTTGTCTATAGAGGCAAAGTAAACAAACAGACGACGCATCTAAGGGCATGAAGAAGGGCAGTGACTTCATCATAACTATATCAACATTTCCAATTTTCTGACTCAGATGTTCCAGGTTGCCTCTCCCTGTCACATCTTCTAGTGCACTGTACATTTACTTCTTGAATATAGATGGGAGGAAGATTGTTCAACGGGCATTTCATTGTCTTTCTTTAATTTTCAAAATTTTAGACATAAAGGTATTGCATTAAAAATATCTGGGTTTTGCCAAGCTTATGTTGTCTTTCTTTCTCTACTAAAGCTTAACTCTAGTTATTATATAACTGTACAAAAAGACTTTGGGAATCTCTTGAGAACATTTCCAAAATGATTGACCTGACCCATAAAGGACTATTTTATATCTTGCATATAATTCTAATACTACTTGAGAAAAGACACATTAAAAAAAAAAAAAAGCCTAAAGAATGCATGCTAGAGGATGTAAGAGCTTGTGGATGTAAATTTTTCCATAGTCAAATCTATGAGAGGTCCCGTCCCTAAAAGCTGATTAGTGAGAGTATTTCTTTAAACAAATAAATGGCGTCATAGTTCAAGAAGGTGTAATATACCACCCAGGAGTACAACACAGTTGAAAAAGGTTGTGTGAAACTCAACAAGAGAAAATGATCTGTTGAATGTTCTCCATATCCTTTTTCAAGGTTATGGTAAGTACAGTTCTGTATTTTCATATTTTTAAATGATATTTAAAAACAACTAAATCTGGTTTTAACACACTTTTTCTTTCTTTCTTTCTTTCTTTCTTTCTTTCTTTCTTTCTTTCTTTCTTTCTTTCTTTCTTTCTTCTTTCTCTTCTGAAAGGGTAGCTGACCTGAAGTCTAAAGAACATCACTGAAACTATAATACTGTGATTTTACTTAACAGGAGAATGGATATAAAGGGATTTGGGGATAGATTCATGAGTGTTCTGTAGAGAGCTTCTCGTTGAGAACAGTCAATATGGAAAAGAAGAAGCTAGCTTCCCTAAGGCAGACTGGCATAAAGACCACTGAAGTGAGAAATGCAGAATATTGTTTTATCAGGAGGAATCCCATCCATGTTGCATAGGTCTTCTTGAGGAGTTCACAGCTACTTAATTGGGACATTAAAAAAGAGCATATTTTCAATTCAGCTTCTGCTATGGTTACTCACTGGCCCACATTAACCAGACGACACCATTTTTTGTGAATGTGATAACAGCTTGCTTCTCTAATTTCTGAGGTAGATCACTAACCTGAATATACATTATTTCCCAATGAAAACTGCCTGTTGGACATATGGAAAACAGTAAAAAGTCGAACCACTATCAGGGATTATTCGTATGTGTGTTCTTCAAAGAAAATCATTGCCTCTATGTAGGTATCTTAGAGTGTCTTACTACATGATTACATCATTTCCAACAACGTCTGCACAGGAGTCTGGTGTACCTCCCAACAAACACATGAGTTTCCTAGGGGCAGAAACTCTCCAAGTATGAGTTGGAGTGGCCAGTAACTTTAAAAAAAAAAAAAAAGCTAAGTAACTAGACTTCATATAGATGAAACAGACAGATTAAGTCTTCCTTTTACAGCCAAGAGGATGTTGCAATGGATCTTAACAATACTTTTATAGGATTGTAGCAGAGGCAAGGGCAACAGTGGTGTTTTGCACTGTTCCAGTCTATCAGCTGCCAGCAGAGAAGTTTTACTAAATTGCTTCAAAAGCACAACATATCTACACATGCCAGAGTTGCCCCTGATGTCCAGCACCTGGTTCCACAAGGCCCTTCCCATGGCTGCCTAGGTGGTACTGTCTTGTGACATCCTCTGATTCTCCTTAACATCTCACAGCCACTTCACAGCTGCCATCTCATTGTCTGGTGATTCCTTTAATCAGGTTCCTAAAGCGCTGGTATGATAATCAGCAGGACAGAATTTAATCTCTAGTTGCTAATTAATTCTTATTGAATAATATATCATCAGTATTGCATTATGTCTGATTCAAAATGGCACTATTAATGCTTACATATATATTATCTTCATAATCTAAAATTAATTTTGCAATGTTCCAATGCAGAGTTATTAGTTTTCTACTGCTGCTGTACAGTTTACCATAAACAGCAGTATTGAATAACATGAATTCATTATCTTGCAGTTTCTGTAGGTCAGAAGTCTGGTGAGATCAGCTGGATCTCTTGCTCAAGAGATTCACAAGGCTGAAATCAAAGAAAGCATCAGCAGGATCACAATACTTTCTGGAGGATCTAAGGATAAACCCATATTCAGGCTCATTCAGGTTTCAGCAAAATTCAGTTCCTTGCAGTTGTAGGACTGAGGTCCAGATTTCCTTCCTGGTTGCCAACCATGGGTTGTGTTCAGCCTTTAAAGGCTGCCTACACCCCTTGCTTGAGGCCCTTTTCTTCTTCATCATCAAAGTTAGCAATAGTTGAGTATTATGTTGTATTTCTGACCACAGCCACCGGGAAAAGTTACCCACTTTCTATGGCTCAGGTGATTAAATTGGATCTACCCAGATAATCCAAGATAATTTCCCCATCTCAATGTCTTTACCCTTAATCACATTTGCAAAGTCCCTTTTGATATGTAACACAACAGGTTCTGGAGATTAGGACGTGGGCATTTTGCGGGAAGGGGGAGCATGAGTCTGTGTATCATACAGGCGCTAACTTCGTACAGTAGAATCCAAATCTGGCCACCTATCTTTGTAAATAAAATTTCATTGCAGAGCCACACCCATTTGTTTATATACTGTCTGGCTGTTTTTATGCTCCAACAGCAGAACTGAGTAGAAGGGACAGAAGCCGTTACGGCTCAACGATCTAAAAATATTTGCTATATGACTCCTAAGAAAAAGTTTGCTAATTGCTGCTCCAAAAATAGGGTACTTATTCTAAACCTTTTTGAAAAATATTAAGTATATATTATGAATCAAAATAAACTGAATTTGGAATGTAAGTGGGAAGGTTGCTTACTCAAACTGAGGAATTTAGGATATAACCAAAAAAAAAAAAAAAAACAAAACAAAAAAAACACCCAAAACTGTAGCTAGGAAACAACTTCTAACTCCATTTCTGCCAATGGCAGAGGCATCAATCTGCTTGTTTAGTTAGCATTTCGAGACTTCCTTAAAAGTTACCAAGAGCTTCAAGCAGGGGGAAAAAGAAATCAGAAATCTCTTTCAAACGGACAAAAGCTAGGTAGAAAAGTAATTCAAAAAGTAAAGGGATACAAACACCCCTTTGTAGAAATTATAGATGCACAGACTCAACTTTCTTAAGCTTTGCCAAGTGATTTTTAATTCCTTAGGTTGTTATCAGCGGTTGATATTCAGCAAAATACTCACTGATGAGTGTTGAAATCTCTTCATTGTCTCTCATGCTTCTCTAAGGGTTAACAAGCCTATTCATTATAGTCTTCCACTGTGTTTTCAGCTATGATTTACAAAGGCTGTGGCTCATGATTAATTTTAGTGTATACACATAACACAAACTCCTTCACTTGTTAGCTTGATCCTGTTAGTATGCAAGCAAATATGGCAAAGAAAACAAAACTTAGAAGCCCAAATTCCCATGAGATTTTTTTCTTTTTTCTTTTCTTTTCTTTTTCTTTTTCTTTTTTTTTTTTTTGTGTGTGTGAATATGACCAATTTGAGAACTACGAATAAATTTTGTGGATTTTTTTTTCAATGTTGAAAGACAGCAGTATCATGTTACCTAGAGCACAAGTTACTACTCAGAGGAAGAAATAAAAAGAAAGGCAAGACTGCAGACTGCAGGCCGGCATAGTCCAATCTGTCTTTCTACTAGAAATGGAACTACATAAAAATATTCTTAAATTTGGCAAAAGAAATTATCTTCAGGCTAACAAAGTTGATAGAGCATGAGCTAACTAAAGTGCATTTAATTTCTTATTCTTCTAACTCATCTTTAAAGATGGAGATGTTATCCACCTTGGAAAGCCATAGCAGGCTCAGATCTGTCAGATCCAAGGCATCTTAATGCTGTGTGTGTGTGTGTGTGTGTGTGTGTGTGTGCATGCATGTATATATGGTCATTCCACTATATTTATTTAGGACTCAATAATTATTTTCAATAAAATTAGTAACTTTCCTCATGTATTAGATAATCTAACAATATTGATAACCATCAATCTCACAACTGAAGAAATCTTAAGTAACATGAAAAATAAAATTATTTTCCTGGGAAAACAAATTTGATATTTTTTTTAAAAGTAAGTAATTGCTATGCCTAAGCACTACAGACCCCAAGTCTACAGGTCATCACAATAAAGCCATAAGCCCCCCAAACCCGAACTAAGAATAGCATCTTAGTCATTAATGATTTATGAGCTGGATAAAACTGCAATTGGCTTTGCTAAATACAATTTGGAATTTCAAGATTCCATATTCTACCAACTATTTCTACCAGTTCCCAAGGGCCCTATTATATTTAACATACTTTAAATGCTATTTGTTAAAAAGCTTTTTAAAAGAACACATTTCGTTTAGGAAATGTTAACGGGCTTTTCCCTAGACTCACTATAACTATTAATTCTCATTCTTCATTTTTTTCTACATGGTATATGAAACAGATAAAATTTGCAAGTCATTACTGTTTTTGAGCTCAGGAAAGTGTGGCACATACTTTTGATATAAGAAAATAGGTGAAAGTAGACTTGATATTAGAAATATATCTAAAATAGTTCAATTTTAAAGGCAGAAGCAGTGATTATATACATAGTTATAATAAAATTTCAGCTTGTTCTAATCAATTTCTATTTTCATGTTTAAGATGTATCTTTTTTCACATTTAATGAAGGTCATTATATTTCACTCTAGGCTCTTTGATGATCTCTTCAATGGAAATAAGCTAAAATTAATATATATATATAGCATATTTTTATAAGATTGGTAATAAATACTAGGATACTTAACAAATCAGTTACATATCCCTTCCCTCAGTGAGTAGTAAAGTATTTTACAAACTCTAATTTGGGTGATAAACATTAGAAATTCAAAACAGGAGAGCAAGGACTGTATGCATTGTATGGAAGAAGTGTGAAAGGTATTTATAAAATAAAGGGGAGAAATGAGGGATCCCGCCACCCAGAGAAGCTCTATCTTGTAGCTGTTAATTGGGCTAGCCTCTGAGGGCAGCTGGGCACTGCAAGCAAGGGGACAGTAGAAGTGTGTGAGAAGACTTGACAATATTTTCTTCTCCAGCGTAAGCTTTTCTTCTTCCTCTCCTTCTCCCTCAGAACCCCTTTCAACAGATTTGTCTATTTTCTTTTGAACGAATGTCTTTTAGAGGGGAGATTATATTGTTTCGAAAATCTGGTCAACTCATATGCTCAAAATATTGAAAGACAGAATTTGTTCTAAGTGACCTGTGATAATTATCTCATTTTTATGTTCTGACTTTCCCTGTCACTCCAACTGTCTAGCTGATGCTTAATAAAATGTATTGATGATAAACTCCGGTTTTCATAGATAAAAAGTAATTTTCTGTACATGGTTTATATCCTTTGTAAGTTGGCTGGCAGAACATCCCTCCAGAAGAGCAGTTTGACTCAAAGCTTAAATCTGTTAATTTCAAATAGTTTTACTGAATTAACATTAGTGAGACGGTTTCATCAACACTATTGTTGAGGTCACTCGGTTACTCTTTCTTCAACTTCTGAAAAAAATGTCATTTAATTAATACGTTCTCTAAATTCTCAATAGTGAATTTATTTAGGAAAGTTTTGTTGATGTCCACTTACATAAGTGTTTTCTCCATAAGAAATATGATATTCACTCTGACATTGTATTGCTTTTTCTTTTTAGCAAAGAATTCTGGGAACAAGTAATCTCTTCCTATTTTCCACTGATCTTATAACTGGTAGACATTATCATAATAAACAATAAAAAACAAACACATAAGTAAATAAATATTTTTAAACAAATTTTGAACGTACAAAAAAAAATAAGTTCTTACTCAAAAGCAATGTTAAAGGAATTCCCAGTGTTCAGTGCAGTGATGAGATTAGGTAGAGATGAGATTATTCTTAGTATAAAGGAGGTAGATTTTATAGAAATAAAACACATTCTTGAAATTAAATAGAACCGGTATGGTCACATTTGGCAAAAGCAGAAAAAGATCCAATAGTTTAAGTATTAGTTGTGATGTTTAAAAGTCATTACTAAGAGGATTGTGATTTTCATTAAACAATCTAGGAAGACTGAAGCATCTTAGAAAAAAGTGGTTTGCAGGGAAGATAATTGTCACTTTTTTATAAAACCATAATTGGTTTTCTTTTTGGAAACCAGAAATTATAAAATAGGAGAGAATACATGGGTTTTGTAAACCAAAGGATTTGAGTATAAATTCTGTTTTGCCATTCATTAAATTTATCAATTTGGGAAGATGACATTCTGTGCTTATTTGAATGTAAAAGTCAGCTTCACAGAAATTTTGCAAGGAATTAAAAAAAAACCAAACCTGTGTAATGCAACACACGAGAGTGGCTCACTTTAATACAGGGAGTATTAAAGTATAATCAGCAGAGCCTTAATAGGAATCACTTTCCTTGTCCCTACTTACTCATCAGTGATTGAAGCATTTAAAGTGAAAGTGTAAAGTATAAGAAATTTCAAATTTCTATAGAAGGAATGAACAAGATTTAAAGAATTCCAGTTGTGGTTGGATGGATTCAAGAAAGGGTTCTTGTCATTCTGGAATGAGAGGTTTAGGTTTGGATTACTGGTGTACCCAGGTAGTTTTAAGAAGTCTTCCTGATCCTTGACCCAGCACTATCAAATGCCATCCCACCCATTCTCCTACTCCGGGGTGCTCGGAAGTTAATTACTAACCTTTGTATTATGTTTATAACTTCTATGGCTGCATGCGTCTTACCCCTACATATTTACGTGGCAGTCTCCCCCAGCACGTGGGGAGACACGTTTTTATTCATCTTGGTCTCCTCCACTGCTTGACTCAGAGCCCAATAAAGACGTGTACATAGATAAACAATTTAATAATTATTATCCTAGATAAACTGAAGGGAATTTTATTACAGACAAAAGCATAGGGTAATCTGGCATTTTTTTAAACAAAATTCTACATTTTTATAAAACAGTATTTCAAACTATATAGTCACCAGAAATAGAGTTATCAAAAATGCATGCACATCACTTGGTATTTCCTGGCCTTTTGTTTCCATATAATATATATCTTCATGACAAATTACTTCACTTACAACCCTAAATAAAGTCTAGGAAAATGTGCTCTGATCTAAACAAGTGAGTGACTGTTAACCTTTTTTTTAAAGGTAAATACTATAAGCAACTCAATGCCACACGGGTGATACTTACATTAGCCAAATGAGCTAGTTCTATCTCCAGGAACGAATCCGTTGTTTTGGGTTCAGGCCTTATGGTGACCACGATGATTTTGGAATTAACGACAGTGTAATTTCTGAAACAGAGTAATTTTGATTAAAAGGAGAAAGGATGGATGACAAGTATGAATTCCTACTGCTCGGTACATGTTGGGACGCATGTTAAATAAATAAATAAAGATATCCTAATTTATCTTAAGGAAAACAGACAAACTGGGGGAATGGATTTAAAGCATGATACTGAAGAACTTCTCATGGAAAGCTACAGTTCATTTCTTCTTATAAACAAACCCTATCTGGAACTAGAGAACTTTGTGGGGAGGGGAAAGCTATTGCTGACTGTACCATTTTAGATGCAGGGAGGATGAAAAAGCAGCCGCACTGACAAGCTTTCGATTACTTAAATCTGATTCACCTCCAAGAGAGATGGATTGTGAATTCAAACCTTCAGGCAATCTTTAAATGAATATAATCCATTTATCTCAAGGTGGACTTAACGGTTTTATTCTCCAGGAGACTGAATATTCTTCTTGTAAAGTGCTATCTTGGCATTTTTTAGACTATCTCAAAATTCATTAAGATGAATGACTGGGATGTGGTTTAGCATGAAAACAAGCAGAGTTTAAATATAAATAAACGCTGTTGCTAATCATTGACCATCATTCATTTCAGCAATAGAGACTTACAGGCCACTTCTTTATCTCAATATGCTCCATGTAAAGAATACATTTGCCTTTTGAAATATCTTACCAATTACAGTTCACTCACAAAGAAGTTTTAAACATATTTACAAGATACAAAAATTATCCATAAACATAAACATAAAACAGAACCAACTCTTTCTTATACATATCGGTTTTTACTTAACATGCATAAAATGCCACACATCACCTCTTATTTAGAGATTTAAAGTTTAATTATGCTTTTAGCTATATATATTTCTTCCATCCCTTCTTTTTGACTTGAAACAAACAACAGAGCATGTCCTTCCACAGAACATGTAATGTCCTGGGGAATTTGTAACAGGTATCAGAGATGAAGTAATTTAATTTTTCCCTCTTTTTTTGTTGCTTTAAATGTTATTTATAGATAATAAAATTCACCAATTTTAAGTGGGCAGTTTAATGCTTTTAGTACTTGTATACTACCATACAAGCACCCCAAATCAAGATAGACAACTGATCCTTTACCTTGAAACACTTCTCTTGAGCTCTTTGCATCTGACCCCCTCCTGTTCCCAAGGTTCCAGGCAACAATGAACATGTTGCCACTATAATCATGTGTTTTCTAGAATTTCATTTAAATAGAATCATACAGTACAAAGACCTTTGTGTTTGACTTAATTCACGTAGCATAATGTTTCTAAGATGCATCCATTTTGTTTCTCTTTATAGGTGAGTACTATTCCATGACACGGCTATAACACAGTTTGTGACCTACTCATCAATTAAGTAAGTAACCTGTGGGCTACTTCTGATTTTTAACTTTTATGACTAGTACTATTCATATTTGGCTATTATAAATAATTGGTATACACACCTTCTACATAGACATATGTTTTCATGTTTTGGGTAAATACCTAGGAGTAGAACTGCTTGATCATGTGGTAAAAACATGTTTAATTTTCTGCATAATTGCCACACTGTTTCCAGAAATGGCCATCCCATCAAAATCGTATAATTCGAATATTGTAGAACAATGTTGAACCTCACATTCTTTGTGAAAATCTTTTCTCTAATGGAATGGTCTTTGCCATGATATTTCACCAGAAAAAAAAATTGCTGACTCTGCCACCATGAAGAATTTACTATATTTAGTAATACAGGAACTATAAACATATTTTGTGTTGGATAACATTTTTTAGCCCATCTCTTATGTATTCAATAATGTCAAGTAACAGGTTCCTAAACACTCAGGCGGCTTCATGGTATCTGGCCTAACAGTAAAAAGTAAAGAACAACTAAGTATAAATTGGACTTTCTATTTCTTAGGGGAAGGTAGCTGCAAACAGAGAGGGCTGGTTAACTGTACTTTATTTCATTTAATACTAATTGAAGGTCAGTTGCATTGAGAAGGATATGAAGATAAGCTCTAAATGCCAAGTTCCCTTTGCAAATTTATTGTTCCCTGTTTCTCCGAGTAAAAGTGTTCAGGGGATCAGGTGAGAATAGATGGAATTAACAAAGCTGTGAGGTGATGCCGGGCAATTAATTATATTAGCAGATATATTAGCAGATTAGCAGGATTCTCAGAGAATGACAAGGTGTATAGAACTTGGGGTTGAGAATGTTTGTCTGTTGCCACAAAAAAAAATTATGGAGGTTTCCCCCAGGGAACAGTCCTGAGCACACAGATGAAAGTTCCTTTCCCAAATTGGCCTGAATACGTTTGATTTCTGGTTTGGTTACCTCGAAATAAAAATATTTACATGTCACTTTAATTCATTTCGCCTCTTTATTCTGGTTCTATTTATAATCTCATTTCTTTGCTATAAATAAAACCCATGTTAATTTAGCTCAACTGCTAAGTTTAATTTCATAAATGTTAGTTAAATTTGATGGTATACAAACATTTTGTATTGTTTTAACATTGCCTAAGTGGTTCATTTACTGGAAAATACAGATGTGAGTATTCCAAACAAGAATTCATAATTTTGTCAAGATATTTATGAAGTTCTGTTTGTGTGTTTGGGCATGTGGGAATTTTGATCCTGGGAAACTGGGGTATAGAAAGCAAAGTAGCTAAGATGAGCAGCCTTCTGTAGGATATGTTATTCTGGGTCAGGTTTATCAGTTTTTCATCTGGCCTTGTGGAGATGACCCCTAGAAGACAGAGCCCACCTTATGACTTCTGCTGTGTGTGTGAACTTATTTAGAATTCAACTTGGAAAGGATGCATGCCAATATAATTATGCAGATGGATGTTCTCATCACATTCATGTGAGTACTCTCCCCCACCTTGTCCTACTAATATGTAATGATCTCTAGCACAACATCTATTAATGACATGTATGTCTCCTTCTACATGATTATAAGTCCAATGAGGGCAAGACTTGTATCTAGCATTTATATATCCTCATTTGCATTATGCTTCACACATTTTAGTGCTAACACATGTTTAAATATCATATTAAATAAACACATAATAAACAAAAATATCAAACTTTGGATCAAGTTGGATTAAAATGTAATCCATTATCATGGCATTAAAATGCTTAATGAAGAAAAATAAGCAAATTTACGATGTGCAGTGGGTTCCTTTTAAAAAATGTACAGTGTGTGAAATTATCTTTAATTTATTCCATCAATTTATTCTAATCTGCATAAGTGAGTAGCTGGCTCCTTATGTGCCATGTCAGGCTTTGTGATCTACTAATGCTTCCTGGCTGGGTACACATTTATATTCACTGCTAGGAAGGCAACTCTTATAACTAAATGGATTTCATGACTAAAATAATAAAGTTCTTTTCTGTTCTTGAGATTTGTGCTAGTTGGTTTGGCTAAAACATTTAAAAATGTGTAGAGTTATTCATTCAAAGGAGACCCAAGTTATTGGGTTATCACATTTGCTATTATAATATTATATTATATATTATATACTTTATAATATATAGTATATTGTTATAATAAATAATATTATTATAACACAATTGTTAGTCACAATTATTACAAAGGCTTAAGGCACTTCATGTACATAAACCATATCCTAAAGAGAGTAAAAAAGTAACTATAAAATGGAATGTAGCTGTTTACAAGAGACTCACTTTAGGTATAAGAACATTCACAGGCTGAAAGTGAAAGATGGAAAATGATGGCCATTCAAATGGTAACCAAAGGAAAGCAGAGATGGCCATATTTGTAATGGACAAAATGGACTTAAAATTAAAAAACCATAATAAGAGACAAAGAAGACCATTAAATACTGATAAATGGATCAATTCACCAGGGAGATATAAAAGTTATAAACATATACACATCTAACAGCAGAGCACCCAAATATATGAAGCAAATGTTGACAGAATGAAAGGGAAGAATAGACAGTAACACAAATATAGTAGATTTCAATTCAATAGCCCACTTTCAAAATAGATAAATCAACCACATAATAGAGCAATAAGAAATAGAGGACATGAACAACACTAAGGATCAGCTGGATCTAACAGATATATAAAGAACACCCTACCCAACAACAGCAGCATATACGTTCTTCTCAAGTGCATATAGAGTATTCTCCAGGATAAATCACAGGTGATGCTACAAAAAGAGTCTTAACAATTTTAAGAAGATTGAAATCATTCTAAGTATCTGTTCTGACCACAGTGGAATGAAGCTAGAAATCAAAGACAAAAAAGAAAAAAACCTGGAAAATTCACAAATATGTGGAAATTAAATAAAATACTCTTGAACAGTCAATGGACTAAAGGACAGATCACAAGAGAAACTAGAAATATCTTGAGACAAATGAAAATGAAAACACAACATATCAAAACTAATGGGATATAGCAAAATAACTAAGACAGAAATATATAGAGGTAAATGGTTCCATTTAAAAAGAAGAAAGATCTCAAGTCAACAACCTATCTCACAGAACTAGAAAAAAAAAAAAAAAACAACTAAAACCAAAGTTAGTAGAAAGAAGAGAACAATAAAGATTAAACCAGAAACAAATGAAATAGGGGATACAAAAATAATAGAAAATATCAACCAAAATAAGAATTAGTTGTTTGAAAAAAGAAATCAACAAAATCGGCCAACTCTTAACTCGACTAACTAATAAAAAAGAGAAAACTAAAATAACAAAAACCAGAAATGAAGAGAGGAGACATTACAACTGATGCCACAGAAATAAAAATGATTACAATAGACTGTTATAAACAACTACATGCCAATGAACTAGATAACTTAATTGAAATTCCTGTAAACATAAAAGCTATCAAGACTAAGATTCATGAAGAAATTAAAAAATGGAAGATACCTATAACTAGTAGAGATCAAATCTGTGATCAAAACCTTCCAACAAAGAAAAGCCCAAGAACAGATGGTTTTGCTGGAACAATTCCATCAAACACGTAAAGAAGAATTAACATCAATTTTTCTCAAACTTTTCCAAAACATTGAAGAGGAGGACATACTTCCAAACTCACTTTATGAGACTGTCCTACCAAAATCAGAAAAAGATACAAGACGTGAAAACTACAAACTACAGAGCAATATTCCTGATGAAGAGAGATGCAAAAAACAAACAAAAAACTTAACAAAATACTAGCAAATCAAATTCACCAACACATTAAAAATATCATACAACATGATCAAGTGAGAATTATTTCTGAGATGCAAGGATGGTTCAACATATGAAAATCAAATTAACATACCACATTAACTGAACACAGGACAAAAACAACATGATCATTTCAATTGATGCAGAAACAACATTTGAAAAAAATTCATTTTCTCAGGATAAAAACTTAACAAATTAGGCGTAGAGGGGATGTATCTCAACATAGTAAGGACCATATATGAAAAACCCACAGCTAACATTATACTCAATAGTGAAAAACTGAGAAGTGTTCACTATTAGATCAGGAATGAAGAAAGGATGCCATCTATTGATGCTTTTATTCAACATAGTATTGCATTCTTAACCAAAGCAATCAGGCAAGAAAGAGAAATAGAAGGCAACCAAATGGGAAAGGAGAAGCAAAATTATCTCTGTTCAAGGTGAAATGATCTTATATGTAGAAAACCTTAAATATTCCACAAAAAACCCTGTCAGAACTAATAAACAAATTTAGCAAAGTTACAGGATACAACATTTACACTTAAAAATCAGTTGCATTTCTATACACTAACAAATAATCCAAAAAGTAAATTAAGGGAAAAAATCTATTTATAATAGAATCAAAAAGAATAAAATACTTAGGAATGAACATAAGGAAGTGAAAGACTTTTAAGCTGAAATCAAACAAACAACCTTGCTGACAGAAAATCAAAGAAAACACAAATCAATGAATGACATCTCATGTTCAAGAATTTGAAGACTTAATATTGTTAAAATGTTTGAACTATCCAAAGCAATCTAAAGATCACTGCAATTCCTATCAAAAATCACAATGACACTTTTTTTACACAAATAGAAAAAAAATACTGAAATTCATATGGATTATCAAAACACTCTAAATAGTCAAAACAATCTTTGCAAAGTATGACAAAGGCCTCCTGTTTCCTTATTTCAAATACAAAGCTACAATAAGCCAAAACAGTACGGTCCTGGAATAAAGACGAGTGATAGATAAACCAACTGAACAGAACAGAAAGCCCAGAAATAAACCCTCTCATCTGGGCTCAAATTATCTTTGACAATGGTCCCAAGGCTACACACAATGGGGAAAAGATAATCTGTTCAACAACTGATGCTGGAAAACTGGACATCCACATGCAAAGAATGGAATTGGACCCTTACTTCGTGCTATATGAGAAAATTAACTCAAATAGATTAAAGATCCAAACACAAGACTTGAAACTATAAAACTCTTAGAAGAAAACATAGGGGAAAAGCTTTATGACATTGAATCTGGCAATGATTGCTTTGCTATGATACCAAAAGTATAGGCAACAAAAGCTAAACTAAACAAAGGGTACCGCATCAAACTTAAAAACTTCTGTGCAGTAAACAATCAACAGAGTGAAAAGGCAATCTATGGGATAGGACAGAATATTTATAAGCCATATACCTGTCAAAAGATTAATATTGAGAATATATAAAGAAATCCTAAAACTTAACAACAAAAAGAAACAATAGGATTAAAAAAATGGGCAAAAGACTTAGACATCACTCCAAATATGACATAGAGATGGCCAACGAGTATATGAAAAGATGCTCAACATCACTAATCATCAGGGAAATGCAACTCAAAACCACAATAAGATACTTCATACCTGTTAGGATGGCTACTATCCAAACAAACATACCAAAACAATAAAAAAAAACAAACCCAGAAAATAATAAGTGTTGACATTGTTGTGGAGAAATTGGAAGCCTTGGGCACTGTTGGTGGGAATGTAAAATGCTATGGAAAACAGTATGAAGATTCTTCAAAATATCAAAAATAGAATTAACATATGATGCAGAAATCTACTTCTGGATGTATATCCAAAAGAACTGAAAACAGAATTTCAAAGAGACATTTGCACACCCTTGTTTACTACAGCACGATTCACGATAGCCAATAAGTGGAAGCACTCTAAATATCTATTGATAGGTCATAAGGAAAATATGGTATATACAGATTGTGGAATATTATCCAGCCGAAAAAGAAGAAAATTCTGTCCTATGCTCTAACAAAGATGAACATTGAAAACATTATGCTAAAAGAAACCAGTCTCACACACACACACACACACACACACACACACACACACACACACACATAATGCATGATTCCACTCATATGAGGTACCTAAAGTAGTCAAAGTTTTAGAAACAGAAAATCTCCAGAAGCTAGGAGGAAGTGAAAGAAAGGGTATTGTTGTTCAAGAGTGTACAGTTTCAATTTTGCAAGATGAGAAATTTCTAGAAATTTGCTGCACAATAAAGCACACTACTCTTCTGTGTATCTTAAGATGGGTAAATTTCATGATATGTGTTTTTTACCACATTAAAGGAAATGCACTGCAGTGTTACAAATAAACATCAGTGGAGAGGACTGTGGAACTTACTGTGCAAATAAAGTATAATCAGATAAGGTACAGTAAAGAGGTGTTAATGGTTTAATAAAAATTATTAAAATTACTGTAGCCTCTTTCCATTTTTAGAATTGTAGTTCATGTAGCTTCTAAGTTGAGAGTTTTCATAACTGTTTAAAACCAGCTCCCCAATTTAAATAAAACCAAAACAAAATAGATGACTTCATATATACTAGGAATGGGACTTCATCAAAATACTAAGTTAAATATATTTGTTTTTAAAACTAAAATCAGCTGATGGCTGCTAAAAAGTAGGATTGGGCTAATTTAGAGCTTTAAAACGAATTAGAATTTTAGGTAGGTTTACTAAGGGATGTAAGAAGCTAAGTGATCAGAGATTTAAATTCACTTTCCAAAGGTATGGCCAAATTAAACTCAGATTTTTATAAGTAATATACTGAATGCATAATAATATTTCATAATATTAGTTATGCAAATTTGTTATTCCCATAGATAATTGTAATTTCTAGTGTCCTCATAATAGGATATTATAAAAAGATACAGGATATCGCAAAACTACAATATGTCACTGGAAACTTGGAGTGAAGAGGCAAGATCCAAGGCTTACGTCTCAACTGAAGGACAGGTGCTCTTTAGAGGACTCAACAATTTCAGGTTGATTGCCTTCAGAATGTATAGGTTTAAAAGTAATTACGTTTTCATTTTTTGATTATTTCTAATGTAATTTAGTTCAATTGCTTTTCCCATTTGCTGTAATTCCTATAACATATGAACTCAAATGAGTTCCATTTGCTAAATATGAAAAAAATTCCGTGTCATTTATCTTTATTAGGTTGGTGCACCTGACAGCAAATTTATGGGGCTTTTGCATTATTGAAATTTTTTTTCCTTTTCAAAAGATAATTTTCAAACCACTACTAGCTTATGAGAACGTAGTTCCTTTTTTGTTCATCTGTATTTTGCCTTGCATTTTATTTTATTTTATTTTATTTATTTTTTTTTTTTTTAAATTTTATTTATTTGACAGACAGAGATCACAAGCAAGCAGAGAGGCAGGCAGAGAGAGAGGGGGAAGCAGGCTCCCTTCTGAGCAGAGAGCCCGATGTGGGGCTCGATCCCAGGACCCTGGGATCATGACCTGAGCCGAAGGCAGAGGCTTTAACCCACTGAGCCACCCAGGCGCCCCTTGCCTTGCATTTTAATGCTATAGTGGAATTTGGATATAATTTTCATTAGATCCTTTACAATGTCATGAATGTTAATAGCTACATTAAAATGCTCTTTTTTTTCTTTTTTTTTTAAACATGACTATATCTTCCACATGTCCTACAGGAAAACTACACAGTACTCCTGTACTCAAAAGTATTGTGATTTCCTATACAACTGGAATCTGTGACTATTAAATGAATCAGAAAATGACTGTTTACAACTGTTTCTTAAATGCTAGCTTGAGTGTATGATTGGATACACTTTTATCCCCCTTAGAGATAATTTCTGTACCATAAATTCCTAGAAGTGGCTGCATCAATGACAATGCATTTTTAAAGCCTCTTGATATTGCTGAACTGTCCTTCTAAAAGGTTATTACAGTTAAAAATCCTTCCCAGTGGTTTGGGAGCTTCTCAGGCTCTGAGTGGTTGTTAGTTTTTTGACTTGATTTGGGGAAGTGTGTGGGAGGCTTTGCCTCTCCCAAAAGATCCTCTGGCCTCTGCTGGCCAGCTTTCATCCCCCAAATGGTCATGAGGGGCTGGGAAGAGTGATAGCCTCCTGCCCTGATGTCAGTAGCTTGGGTTGGGGCCACCAAGTTGACCACCAAGTATCCCTGAGTTTGCTCATACCTGGTCACCTTCTCCTTGACCTTAGAAGATTTTAGGCTTAAGAGCAATATGTATTCACACTAACACTGAAGTGCATAGCTTGTACTGCTCAAAGGAATCGATACTAGCACGATAGAGGAAGCAAGACAGTGGAACACTCCTAGGTTTGGCAGAGAAGACTTGAGTTAGATTAGAACTCAGTCATCTGCTGGATACATAATCTTGGGTAGGTCACTGAACTAAGAAGGTGGTCAGTTTCTCATGTGAAAAATTAGAATTCTAGATGGTACTGACCTTTAAAGGACCTTGCAGCACTAATATCCTGGTTCTATGCTTTTTGACTATTGAAAATTATTCTAAGAGGGATAAAAGTTGAAGGCTGAGAACAGCACATACTTAGTTCGGACTTAAGTAGAGCACATTACTTCAGTTGAAGTGACAATCTGAATTTACCTAATTGTAAAAGGGAAGACAATCAAACAGCAAAATAAAAATTGTAGCTCGAACAATACTTGAATGCCTATTAGGGCAAGAGAAGAAAAGAAATCTCTAAATGAAAGAGTCAACATGCAAAGTTATTTCTGCCTATGTATGAAGGGAAATTTCTAAATTATATCTATTCAAACATTACATTAAGTTCTCCTTCTTAGTCCCCATGAGAGAAGTTATGCAAAGTATTGTTTTGAAAATGATTATATCAAAATATAAAATTTCTGGAAACTTAATAGCAAGCCTAACATTATTCGGTGTATGGGAAATTTGGCTCCAATAGTTTCAACAGACAATTAGTAAAACGATCACTCAGGAAAATGTGTCATGAAAATTTGGTAAATAACTAAACATAAAGGGCAAATCTGCGTATTTTTGCATGTTGAATTGGAAGATATCCCTTTTCCTACTGGATTCAATTCACATAGTCTAATTAATAAGTAAAACAATAAGATGTATGTATTTTATTCCTCTGTACTTATATGGCATGTACACTAAATTTCTATGTACCTTATTATTTTATAAAAATGGCTTATGTAGACTATTCTATCAGATAAGACAATTAATTATTCCAGTACATTTCTTGAACCCTTATTACTTATTAAGCACTGTTCTGGAGTTTCAACAGTCGGGAAGATTTAAAAGAATTCACACAGTAAAGTTAGCCAGGTTGCTGTTGTGACTAATACGAAGACATCACCCTTGTCCTTTAAAAGGCTTATTCTTATTTGACAGATCTAGCATTGGTACAGTTAATAACTCAACTTTATGGAGTAGTTTTTTGAAAAGAAGAAGACGGAAGAAAACAAGCCTGAGAATGCTTAGTTGCATTATTTTACTGTATAAAATAAAAGGAAGTGAGAAGTAAATGCTTATTTTTCTCCTTTGAAAGAGTACTTAAACAAACATTTCATTCTGAGTGTTCCATGGTCATTATTTCTGGTCTAAATGTGAATATTGTTTTCCTATAGTCATTTACCTAATTACTTTACATATAGAATGTATGAGTGGGTACACATATTCATAGATTTTATATGAAGATTGTTAAGGGCTTTAAGCAAAAGAATATGTCAGAACTGCACAATTCTACTTTACTACAATAAAGACAAGGAATTTTTGAAGTTGGAAAGAAACTTTTTGAGTTCAACCATACAATATACATACAAAAAAGTCAATGACTTGCCCCCAAATTTGAATCTGGTTGTGTCACAGGTGGTACTAGGGGAACCACTGCTCTGGACTATTCCCTGCTTTATCCATTAAATCATTCCTAACATACCTATTAGTCTACCCTAAATAAATTTTCAACACCCTGGACTTACAAATTTATGAAACATGGAATAACCTGGCTAGGTGAGAGTGAATTCTATGATATTACACAAAACAAGGTTAATCATAATGCAACTTTGTTAGGCATGTGGGAGAAAAACTAATCATAATCTAAAGTATTTTATGTTGAATATTTTGTTTGCATTCACTATATCCCTCAGCAGCAAGTAGGGTGAATATTGCACATTGAGGTGTTTATTTATTCATTTATTTATTTAGTGCTTTTATTTTAAGACTAACCTGAAGGCAGACAATTTCTGAGTGACTGGATAAGTTTATAAATTTTTTGTTATGTGAACTTATAATTAAAATCCAAGTCCTTTGATTTTAAGTTAGTGTCTAATCTAGAGTTCTTGAAAGATTAGCTTCTTACAAATGAACCCCCTACGAAAATATGGGTCTAACTTTGAGTATCTGTGTATATTGGACTTCAACACATTTCTTTTCAAAGGAACAGCATACACAAAGTTAGAGAACGTGTAAGTATAAATCTATTTTATCTGTAATTGTGCACACCTATGTGTTTTAACAAAACCAGTGGCAAAGTTCAGAGAAAACTCATCAGTTTTGAAAATGTATTATTGGTAGAACAGAAGCAAACACAGACCAATTCAAATTCAGAAGGCCCAGATTCCATCCAGAGAAGAAGGGAATTAAAGAAAACTCAACTTTCCAGAGGTGTCTCTTTGGTTGAAGGAGAGCCTGCATTGCAGCTAGAGATTTACTGACTGTATTAATAATTTGCTGCACATGGAGAGATTTTCTCCAAAGAATCATGACTAGTCACTGCCGCTGCAGAAAACTTGGTTGCTTCATTGCAAGGCATTTTTTCTGCTGGACTGAACTCTAATTGTGTTTATTCATGAGACTATTTGTTATGCTCCCGCTATAACTGTACACATCATTCACAGTCTTTCCTCCCTAAAAACTGGAAGCTTTATTCATAAGGGTGTGAGTAAGAGCTCACTGCAAATATGGCTATGTTTAACTAAAACAAAAAGCAAAAAAAACTGGGTCTCCGTCATCCAGGAGTTGGGGTGGAGGAAACAGGTCTTCATGAGTGATAGCATCGCTATCCAAGTAGGTGTGAATGATGTTTTCTGTGAGATCAGGTAAAGTAGTTAAGACAATAGAGCAAATACATTAATGTTTATAGAATTACTATGTGTACTTGTTTCTTTTTATGTCTGGGAGGAAAGAAATCAATGGATTTCCTCCAAAAATAGTCCTCTAATTTAACAACAGCATTTTTCTTAATGTAGCTATAATTGAATATTTATTTAGAGGCAAACTGAGATCTTGTGCAAATGAAGAACAAAGCATGCATTCCCAGCCATCATGGCACTCCTTTAATTTCATGTAATGTTGATGAACAGTACCATTAAGTGCAAATAAAGAGAGAAGACAGATTAATTTTACAACAACCCATTCTACTACAGAGACTTGAGTTTTTTCTTTTCCTTAATTTTTTTTTTTCCTTAGTCTTAAGGCAAGTCAAGATTAATTACAAAAGAATTGCAGGGGTATAATCAGAGACCACAATTGTCTTTTCTACTTGTTTTGAAGTGCATAATATGCTAATAAGCTGTTCATTAAATGAGTATTTGCTATTTAATTTAAGAAAAAGCCTTCATATTAACAAAGCTTGTTTGACTATTTTTTTTAAAATATTTTATTTATTTATTTGATAGAGATCACAGGTAGGTGGAGAGGCAGCCAGAGAGAGAGGAAGGGAAGCAGGCTCCCTGTGGAGCAGAGACCCCGATGCGGGGCTCGATCCCAGGACCCTGGGATCATGACCTGAGCCAAAGGCAGAGGCTTTAACCCACTGAGCCACCCAGGCGCCCCTTGTTTGACTATTTTCATAGAATGAGCTAGAGTCACATTTTTGGAATAATTTACAAAGATTATAACAGCTTATTACTTCGTAGCTTACCTCAAAGTGGGCAAAATTAGATCTAAGTTTTTGTACAGGACTGCTCCAAGAACAAATACTGATGATTCATCTGATTCTAGAAAAAAATGAAATTAAAAATATTAATGAAACTACAAGAAAAATACTGTCTTCTAAAACTTTAATCTGCTCATTATGAGGGCATTCCAGTACTTGCTGATGCAAAGGTGAGTAGAAGAAATGCCTTCCTAACCATGCATGGGGCAGATTAGCCCACACACTGTACATATTAATGGTAGCTCACTAATATGGGTCATATGAAGTAACCTTCCCTCACCAGGCTGAGACAGAAGGCTGCTGTAGTTGCAGCTAGGGAGTTTCAATTCCCAATGATAAGGGGAAAGAGAGACTATTTTCTTTTGGAGCTCTAAGCAGGAAGGTCAAAATCTCCAAGGTAAAAAGCAAGACTATGATGTAGCTGTCAAAAGTAGCCATTAATTTTAGAGGCTGCTGAAGATGTTCTCAAAACTGAATTCTTTCTAAAATTTGTTTTTATATACCAAAATAATATCTACAAACCAAAGCAAAAGTGAGGAAGAAGTAGAAAATGCTGTGGAAAATGCAACACATTTCCATACCTAAAATTAAAATATTATGCCACATACTTTACACTGAGATAAAACTGTCAATCCTGAAACTTAACCATGCGAAGCTCAGGTCTAGAATTTGCACTTGTATTTTTTTTCCCATTTTAATAGATTATTTCCTCCAATAAATTCAGATTTAAAAATCAAGTGTCAGTTTTCTATATTTACAAAATTAGTTTACAATCATGATAGTAGACTGTTACTAAGTCACTTGATGCAAGCAGATTTATATCTAGTGTACTATTAAACCAACTTATTAGAAATATTTTCTTCAAAGCTCAAATTACTTCACATACTTACCTTTTGATGACACAGGAGTAAAAATGCTTTTTGGAATGACTACTCTATCTTCTGAGTTTCTTGCCCAGTCAACCATTCCCTTTCGTCCTTTCATTGGGAAGTTGATGTCTGTTAGAACAGAGGCTGCAGGAAGCTTCTGAATGCTAGCCACTAGTAGGAAAAAAGTAATAATGTTAACTAAGATCTTTCAGTGTAATCAAAATTGACCAAATTAAACCTTGCAGTATATTCAAAATAAAATTTTGAGCCAAAGTTATATTTATCAGAACCACAAAACAGACTTATTTCCTATTATTGGACAACATTCATGAGGGTTGCCAATTTTTTTACCTACAATCTAGGTTTCTGTTGCTTTCCAAGAAGAATCAGGGACTGACGGTCAGTGGAATATATTCTGAGGGGACCAGTATGTACTGCCACTGGTTGTTCATGGCTGATGCCCATTCCAATTGTCAGAAGTCCATACTGTATTTTTTGCTAAATATTTTGATTAACACACTTGGTCCGGAGGCAGAAATTTGCATTTAAATCTGAACTTTGTCTTCCAAACACATTTTCTGCATTTACATCGGAACGTTATCTTTGGAACAAATTTTTCATGGATTAAATGCGGTACCATGGAGGCATGGAAAGCAAAGCTGTATTGATTGCTTTTGGCAACAGAACTGCCATTTTCCAAATAATAAGAGCACCAGTAATGCCATAACCACAGAGCCCATATAATATGCCAAAAGATTTATCAAATAGATTAATAACACAAAACTTTGAAAACATCCGCCACAATTGAAAGTAATAAATGTATACTTTGACTCGAGGATCATATCTTTACTTGCAATAAGTATTTTAAATATATATTGAAAAAAATCATGAATGATGTTTGGTAATGCCTGAATGTATTTTTTGTTACATGTAACAATTACACACACACAGATATGTCATAAAACTACAATGATAAATACTTAAGTGCTTATTGATCATATACATTTCCAATTAAGAAGTGTAATTTGTATAACTTTTACATAAGTCCATACTTGTTCTACATACATTAAATCTTCAGGTGTCCCACAGAGGAATAATGAAGAAAACTATAAAAACTACTATAAAAGTAAGCTAAAGTAAGAAACCATTCAGCTCCTCATAAATGAATTTCACTCTGAAGAAACTTGTAATTTAAATCCAGAGAATGAAAATTAAGAATTTAACTATATTAGTTGTATAAATATATTGCATCACTGGCTTAGTTCCAAATTGAAATGGTTATATATTATTGTACTTTACTAAAGCTCTTTCAGACTATTATAGACATCCATTATCAGCATAAGATGGAATTTCATATGGCCTGTAACTTGACATAATAAGCTTAAAAAAGGATTTTGTTTCTAAATGTTGAAGGAAAGAGGGTGCCGAGCAACACATACATTCATTATGGATGTTAAATGCTGTTTTTGGATAACAGCTGTAATTATTTTAGTTTCTTTAATTTTCCAAACAATACAGTCTTTGTTGTACATAAATAACCCAGTTCACATGTCCTTGAAGGGTCTCAATCCTCCACTGCAGATAGATGGACAGGTCAGCAAATTGGCAGCACATTCTTTCTTAAGCGTCCTATAAGCTTTATTCAAGCTGCAAAACTAAGTTCATCTGCTTCCAAATCCCTTGATTCTAACTTTGGCTTTTTTGGATGAAATTTATTTCACCCCTTTGCTCTAAAAACTGATGAAAAGAAATGAAGATTTTTCTGACTGCCACACGACTGGTTTCTGTTGTAAAGGAAAATAAACAAGAGATAAATTGTTGGACCCTGAAGTCTAATAATTCATCTGTTTCTACATACCTTGGATAGAAAGCAAAAAATCAAATGAACAAAAAGAAAAAATAACAAGTGGAGGAAGCACATTCTGTACCAACTCTATCACTTTATCCTGGATAAATTCTAGTCTAATATTATACCCTTAAATACACAATAATGATATAATTTTACATGCTTGTATCTCCCATGTTGAAATGCATTCATTCTTCAATTAAAGGCACATTAGCTATTAAGTTATGACTATATAGATTATATTGTAATTTTGAACATAGTCTAGATGAAAGAAATATAAAAATCAATTAGGATCACTATTTATTTTGTGCAAAAAGTCCTTTGAATTGCAGACTTGAGCATTAGGAGGACATAAAAACAAACACCTATTCATTGATTTTAGTAGAAATGTAGTTCTTTTTTTTTTTTTTTAAGATTTTATTTGTTTAATTGACAGACAGGGATCACAAGGAGGCAGAGAAGCAGGCAGAGAGAGAGAGAGGAGGAAACAGGCTCCCTGCTGAGCAGAGAGCCGGATGCGGGGCTGGATCCCAGGACCCCGCGATCATGAACTGAGCCCAAGACAGAGGCTTTAATCCACTGAGCCACCCAGGCGCCCCTAGAAATGCAGTTCTTAAAGTAAGATGATATTTTCAATAAATGCATTATCAAAAGGAATATGGCTTCATAGACTGATGAGACTCCAATGCTAGCCTTCAAATTATGAGTATACATGGTTTTAAAATATGAAGTATTTAAAATTGTACATCTTAACCTTAAAGCTATCTAGGAAGATAGCTTAGATGACACTGTGGTTCTTTGTGACCCTGACATGATTAACAAGAAAACCTATTTCCATTTAGCAAAAATAATTTAAAGATGACTTTTATTTTCTCCTTTCAGTCTCTGTACCAGACACTTGGACCAGTTCAAACCTCAATCGCTTCCCTCCTTCACCAGGTTTAACAATCCAAAACTCTTAAGTAAAACATAGACGAAGTTTTAGGGAACTGGGAAGCTCGGATGTTAAGTGAATACCAAAGAGGTAAGATTAAAAATGAATGCTTTAAAGTATGCCAAGTTTATACAAATATGTGTCCAGTGCTGACAAAGGAACATAAATGCAAAGCATAAGTGCACAATCTCCATCCTCTGCTTCTGCAGTAATTGCTGCATTAAAACCAGTCATTGTGGGTGGTTAGATAATAGAGCATCTTTCCTCAAAAACTGAGAAAATGCCTTTCTTACAGAAGATTAAAGTGCTCAGAAGAAACCTTAGAGAACACAATGTCCCTGAACAAATAGGCACGTCTTGAATGCTCCAAGAATTATCCTAAATTCACTGTATCGTGTTTTCATTACAACAACACTAGATTTGATTTCTTATGCAATAAAAATAGGTGACTCATCACTGATAAACCTTGGAGCAAAACCAGCTGCACTTTCATTTTGCAATTTTAAAACTTTCATTTTGAATTTGGATATGCGGCATAAAATTCCTTCTCATCAGAGAGGATAAGGAATTCCTGGAGTTGGGTCTAAAGGCATATGGGTTGGGTTTTGTTTGTTTGTTTTTGTTTTGCTTTCAGTTCACCAAAGCAGCAACTGTGGAGCTTCTACCCTTGATCCTGGGGAAAATCACTGAGGTTTTAGCACTTAACCCTAATTGAGGTCCTGGAGAATGGCAGCTCTGTCATGTAATGTCATGTCAGGTAATGCGAATGGTCCACATACAAAAGTTGGAGTTAGTTAATTTGATGCATCAGTTGCTTCATGGACAAGAATGGAATGCACGTAGAAGGAAAAGACGAGAGAGCCAGGGTGCATGCATGAATGCTGGAGGAACCAGCACAATGGGCAAATGAAGGCCAACAGAGGAAAATCACAGCTACCAGAATGGCTCAAGTGTGGACTCGATCTGGGCCTGGGATTTAAATCTTGGTATTTTAGGGTAACTATAATGTCCTATTGTTGTTGTTGTTGTTGTTGTTGTTGTTGTTGTTTTTCCAGGCCAGTCCCAGTTTACCTCTGCTGTTTTGGATAATTGAGGTTATGTATTTAAAACTTTATACTGAATACATACACATAACCAAAGGCAGGACTTGCACTTAAAATAGAGCTGTCCTTTAGTACATAAATGTGCCACCCAGGGAGCTGAGGGTTCCTTTTTAGTCATTCTCTTTCTTTCCTTCCTCCCTCTTTCTCCCACTCCCTCTCCTCCTCCTTCTCCTCCTCCTCCTTCCTCCTCCTCCACCAGGTCTTTCTGTGTGTCTTTGTCTCCATCTCTCTCTCTCTCTCTCTCCCTTTCCTTTTTCCAATAGAATCTGCCAAACGGAAGAGGTTGGCTTCTCTGGTTATTTGGGAACCCAAAGTCAGCTAGGCTAAAATTCTCTACTGAAAGGGAAAATCACTGTATCCTCAATGACAAATTCAGTATTACCATTGCAACCAAGGCCACAGTTTGCAAAGAGAACTTCAAAAGCACCACTTTTATGCAGTGACCTAAGTGCTTAGCGCAGCAGCTCAGTCTATAAATGAGTAGAGGAAACTACCAAGCAAGGGCACCTTAGAATCACAAACAAAAGTAGAGGTGGATACAGAAATAGAAGTTTAAGAGATGCCTTAAGAGGGATATTGATGTTTCCAAAATATTTAAAGTTTGCATCATTTTTCATGTTGATTCAGAGAGAACAACTTACAAATTGGGTCTTGACTCATCAATATTAGAAAACTGGCTAGTTATCAAAATGGATTTGCTTGTGGAAAACATCACTCAATATTACTAGATGGTCACCCCCACAGTTTTGAAATTCTGTAAGAAAAATGAGGCAGGGAAGGAACTCTGCATTGCATCAGTGTGTTAGAAAGCAACTATTAGTTTTGCTTGTGTACCAATAGCAAGCTCAGAGGCGCTGAGAAAATCCTGCATTGTAGTGTGATCCCTTGGCATTTAGCAGCTTTAAAAACTAGATTTTTATATTTGTATAGCAATGCCGAGTGCCTTATAAAATACTGAGGACATTTGGAAGGGAAGGGAAGGACAGCTGACATTTATTGAACACTTGACATGACCTCAACATTTGTTAGCCGTTCTTTAATTTATTCAACAAGTATGTATCAAATGTATTCTCTGAGCTAGACACTCTTCTTAGCACAGCACTTAGGCAGGTCCTTTACACGTGTTATCTTGTTTAATATATCGAACAGCCCTTATTTCATATTTAAAACAACCCTAGGAGGCATCGTTATTATCAGTATCCTCATTGTTATTATCCCTACATTCATTTTATGAGGAAGCAGACTCTGTTAAATTGGTAACATTGTGACTCAAGTCTCAGTTTGCCAACTTAGAAGTATATGATTTTGAACTGTGTGGTGCAGTTTGATTTTACCCCAACAAACTAACAGCAAATTTACTTTGTCTTATTATAATGTTTTTGCACTAAATATAAAAGACAGGTGTAATGATTCAATGACAGGAAATAAAACCATTCTCACTTGTCCAACAGGAGATCAAACCTGGAAACCACTGAAGAATGGTGATTATCAAAAAGGGATATATACAAATATTTTAATTCATCTAGCATAATCACTATGTTCTAACATCTCCACAAAAAGTCACGTTTTAGGATTCTGCCACAGGGAGTGGTTTATAAGAAATTTCAGACAGTCAGCTGGACAGATTTTGGTTGTTCTCTCATCTCCCTATTTCTTCCATTTACTCTGTCTCCTTTCCTGAAAAGCTGAGATTTGAACACGGAGGGCCAAAGAGAAGGAAAAGGCTTGCTAGAAAAGAGTGTGCAACCATCACTTCCCAGGAAACAGAGCCACTAGGCCGGGGTGTTGGCAAGGACCACAGTGCTCTAAGAGCGCCCTAGCAGTCCTATCCCACCATCATCACTGCAGAGGGAAGCACCCCCAAGTCCCAGGACCAGGACACAGAGATTTAGAAGAGAAAAATTATTCCCATTAGGAATTACAGGTGTTCCTTTTTCAGAAAATAATTGGATCCTCTGATTTTTATTTTTTTTAATTTTTATTTAAAGACTTACTTATTTCTTAGAAAGAGAAAGCACACATGGTGGGGGAAGGGCAGAGGGAAAGAGAGAATCCTGAAGCAGACTCCCCATGAAGCAAAGAGCCTGACACACTGGGCTGGATCCCATGACCCTGAGATCATGACCTGAGCAGAAATTGAGAGTCGGCTGCTTAACAGACTCAGCCACCCAGGCACCCCTAGGATTCTGATTTTTAAAAATGGACCAACTAGGCAAAAAAGTAACTATGTGGTATATAGAGGATATTTTTTCTTTTTTTTTTATTAAAGATTTTATTCATTTATTTGACAGACAGAGGTCACAAGTAGGCAGAGAGGCCAGCAGAGAGAGAGAGAGGGAAGCAGGCTCCCTGCTGAGCAGAGAGCCCGATGCGGGGCTTGATCCCAGGACCCTAGGATCATGACCTGAGCCGAAGGCAGAGGCTTTAACCCACTGAGCCACCCAGGCTTCCCTCGAGGATATTTTTTTCAACTTGTTAGTTTTTAATAACATATTATGTATATTGAAACTTAAAATAATTAACCATTTTACATAATCCTTTCCAGCATCCGTGTAAATTACTTGTGAATTATTAACTTCAAATTCTGTTTTTATCCATTGGCTGCTTTTTTTAATCCATGGCTGGCAGTCTCAGCACAGAAAGGCACATTCTTATAGCTGCTCATGGTATTTCTGCCAGACTTTAGTGCTTTCCATGGAGGACTCCCTTGGCTTCTTCTCAGGTCACTACTACTTCCCTAACATGTAGTCATACCTATGCACAGGGTACATCCACAGCCTACACACAACTCTCACTGAAGCTGAACTGTCTCAACCAGGAACTGGCAAACTACATCCTACAGGCCAAATCTTTCCTATCTGCTATTTTTGTATGGTCTACAAGCTAAAAATGGTTTTTCACATTTTTAGATGATTAGAAAAAATCAAAAGAAGAATAATATTTCTGGGCATGTGAAAATTATATGAATTTCAAATTTCAGTGCCTACAAATGAAGTCTTCTTGGAACACAGCCACACCCATTCATTGACTTAGAGTCTAGGGCCACTTTCATGCGATGATGGCAGAGTTCAGTAGCTGCACTGAAGACTGGATAGTCCACAAATCCTAAAATACCTACTGTTTGGCCCTTTGCAGAAAAAAAGTATGCCTACCTCTGTTCTAGACATGTGATGGAGAAGTTACTTTAAAATAGTACAATTTTTCTTTAAAGAGAAACACATTCAGAAAATACATGCATTTCTGTACTTATTCTGTTACCTATTGTATATTCTTCCTACTTTTTCTTTCAAGCTTATGCTGAGTATTGTGGGGAAATTTAAGCTGATTACACCATTTTTCTTTCAGTTTTCAGAGTATGTTTTGTGGTCTTTTAGAGACAGATACTTTTTATAAATGTTCATCTTCTCTACCCAAGTAGTTCGTGATTTTTACTACTAATATAAAGGCAAAATAAAACGTGATATGGGAAATCATTTTTGCATGAATACTTAAATAGTAAAAAGAAAAATGATACAGAAAATGTCTTAGTGGGGCTCCTGGGTGGCTCAGTTGGTTGAGCATTAGACTCTTGGTTTTGGCTCAGGTCATGATCTCAGGGTCCTGAGATTGAGCCCTGCATCGGGCTCTCTGCTCAGTGGGGAGCCTGCTTCCTCCTCTCTCTCTCTCTCTCTGCCTACTTGTGATCTCTATCTGTCAAATAAATAAATAAAAATTAAAAAAAAAAAAAAACTCCTTCTAAAAAAAAAAAAAAGAAAGAAAGAGCTCATTGTCTAGTAGGGAATACACACGATTAATAAGGGAGCAGATCTCCAGATGAGGCTAGACTGTGAGAGTATGAAAGAAGTAAAGGACGAGATGGAATATGATTGGTTGGCAAAAGAGGCCTCTTTGAAGAGGCGCTGTCTAGCTGTTGTTTGACAGGGAGGAGGACACTACCTGTGCAAACTTAAAGCCTGGAAAAGGCCTGTAATGTTCCATAACTATCAGAATAGTAGCTTCTGGGCAGGAGGAATGACATGAATCTTCAAAGGCACAAGGTGAGGAAACTTAATATGCTCTAGAGAAATAGTAATATTTCTATTAGGGCAAAAAAGTTTAGACAGAAAAATACTAAGACAAAAAGCTAAATATGATATTGTAGGCTAAGACAGCTGAAGCATGATCAAATTTAGAATTTGAAGATATAAGTTAGATGCCGCCTAATTACAAGCAATAATTGATAATGTTGGCATGGTTAAGTCCTCCTGAAGAGAGAATAGAAAGGGCAGATTAATTTATTCAACAAATATTAATTGAACACCTGTTACATGCCAGGCACTGTTATGGGCACTGAAAATACACCAGTGAACAAAAAAGTTTAAAGTTTTTGCTCTCATGGGACTGGCGTGGTATCTCTGGGGGAGACAGACAAGGAACAAATACAACTAGATAGAAGATAATGGATATGATTAGGAAATAATGAGTGGGGTTGGGAATTGTTACTAAGGAAGGAAAGCTTCTTTGGTTAGCTGGCATATGTGCAATAATCTGTAAGAAGTGAGATGGTGAGCTGTGCAGATATTAAGGGGATGACAGGAAAAAAAGGCTAGGAAATGTAGTTTCGGAAAGCCTCACTTTAAGAGGGTAAAGAGAAAGACGCCAAAAATAAATGGAGAGAGAGAAGAAGAAGACTGCGATAGTGAACTAATTTAGGAATGGAGAGCTGCATGTTAATAAGGAGAAAGTATCTTTAAGCAGAGTCAAAGGTTTTATAAGGATTATGAAGACGAGCCATTGATTTGGTTTGAAACCATACTCTAAGATTAGTTTCAGGCCATGCTCTCTTGCACAGGTTGGCAAACTTTTCTACAAAAGGCCCAAAAGTAAAACTTTCAGCTTTGTGGGCTAAGCGATTACCCAGTTTTGCTGGTGTGATATGAAAGCAACCACAGACAACTCATAAATGAACGATCATGCAAGGAAATGTGGTGTTTAATCATGTAATAAAAATGTCTTGTGTGACCAGTATTGTGTTTTTTTTTTAATTCAACAAATATTTATTGGGCAGAACTCTTGATTTCCCAACACTAAAGCACTTTCTTCCCCAGTGTCACCCACCTTAATAGAAGGTGCCACTGTCTATTCAAATGTTCACACCAAAAACCTAAAGGCCATCTTTACTTCTGGTTTTCTTTTGCCTCCTATGACTCACCCATCAACACATCCTCTCAGTATTATTTCTAGAACGTGTCATAAATCCCTGTATTTCCATCTCCATTCCATTACCCTCTACCAGAATCTACAAACTGAGCTAACTCAAGAGCTGCCTAACTGGCTTTCTTGATTCCACTCTTTTTCTCTGAATTGTTTCTTCTCTTAGAAACTAGAGTTATCTTAAAAAAAAAAAAAAAAAAATCAGATCCTGTTGTTCCCTTACTTGAAATAATTCAATAGCTTGCCAGTGCTCTTAGAATAAAATCCAAATCTTACACAATGGCCTACAAGGCTTTGCATGGCTTGGCTTCTGCCTCTCTCTGTGGTCACATTATACATAGTTGCTTGTTTACTGACCCAGATCAAGTTGTACAGGTCTTTTCTTTTCCACCACAGGACGTTTCCTTTCTAACTAAAGAGTATTTTCTATTTTTATCCTTGAATCTCTGCTAACTTGGATCTGTTTTAACTGCCCTTTCTAAAGAAATCCACCCGGCCCCCCATCATTCCTTTCTATTATATCAGCTATTTATTTTCTTTATGGCCCTATTCACAGTTGAACATTGTTTAGCTTATGTACTCCATGTGTTTATTATATGTTTCCTATACTAGACCATAAACTCTCAAAGGAAAAGTATTTTCCATATTTACCACCGTATGATAGGATCTTAACATACAGTAGGTCCAACACAACTGCCCCCATATATATATATATATATATATATATTTTTTTTTTTTTTTTTAATGAATGAAGTTTACCAAAGACTCAATAGAGGAAACTGGGGCTTAATGTGGTAACTTTGGGCCCTTGAAACAAAAAGACTTAGTTTTCCAACTATTTCATGATCTTTGGCAAGTTATTTAATTGCTCGTTAGTTTGACCATCTGTAAAAATCCACAGTCTTTCATGAGGATTATGCTGAATTTCATTCCCTGCACATAGTAAGATACAATCTATGTCAATTCCCTTTTATCTTTTATCTCAACCATTCTCTGCCTCGTGTAAAATATGGTGGAAAATTAAAAAAGAAAAAGTCCTTACATAGAAAGAGATTACAATCTAGTAAGACATCTGTTTCAGACAAATATCTTAAGCATGAGCAGAATGGGTCATAAGAATATTTCTTCTGAACTCCAAACCTGTCTACTGAACTGTTCAAATGAATGTCTTTAGGAATCTTAAATGTAGCATATCTGAAGCTTAACTCTTCATTTCTACTCACCCTTCATCTAAATATGGTTTCCGTATATAGTGTTCCCCATTTCTATAAAGTGTCCAACCTTCCCCCAAGACAGAAAACAGGAAGTTACCCTTGACATGTCCATATCCTCATCCCCAGAATCTCATTCATCGCTGTGCTTGATATTTCTCTTCCAAAACACACCTTAAAGTTGTTTTTTTTAATCTCTGTTTTGACTCCTACACAATCTTCCATCAAATCTTTAAATAAAAACTCACTATATTCATTACTTCCATTCTTGTGCCTTTCCTACACACTTTCCACACTACAGTGAGAGGATTTTTGAAGCAGAGTTGAATCACGTTATTCCCCAATGAGTTCCTGTTACACTTGTATAAGATACAAAATTCTTCTGGGGTCTCCATGACCTGATTTCCTCTCAATGTGAGCTCATGACTTTTTCCATTTACAAATGCTGTCCACTCATACATGTTCTTTCATTTCATATCAACCCTTCTGTTGGTTAATTCTTATTCAAGTCTTAGCTTGAATTCTTTTCAGGTCTTAACTTCAGTGCCAAGAAGAACTTTCTAGCACTGAGCAACCACTGACCCCATACCTAAGCGAGAAATCTTGGTTAGTCTCTCTTCATATCATTTACCACAATTTAAATATGTCTATGAATTTATTTATTTATCTACATGCATTTTGGTTTTAAAAGTTGTTTTTTCTTCTATTTTCCCTTATACAATAATACATATTATATATTCATTCATTCATCTAATAAGTTTCATATTTAAAAACTTAATATCTTCCCCACCGGAATGTAACCTCCATAAGGACAAAGACCAGGCATATTGGGCTCATCTTTTTGTGCCCAGAAGATGATTGGTACTTGGCAGTCACTTAGTAAATATTGATTTAATATAATGAAAGAAGAAATGAAGAGCAAAAAACTAATTTTAACTGGGAAAAGGGGACTGGCCAAGGTTAAGCACATGACTCTAAGCAATGTAAATTAGAACAAAGAGGTGATTTCAAGTTGTTCATAGATATTCAGCCACTTCTGGGGCACCTTGGTAGCTCAGTTGACTGTCTGACCCTTGGTTTCAGTTCAGGTCATGATCTCAGGGTCATGAGACTGAGCCCCCTGTGGGGCTCTGTGGTCAGAAGGGAATCTTCTTGAGATTCTCTCCTTCTCCCTCTGTCCGTCCCCCAACTTGTGCATGCTCACAAGTGCACTCTCTCTCTTTCTCAAGTAAATAAATAATCTCCCTTCAAAAAAAGAGAGAGACAGAGAGAGAAATTTAGCCACTTCACCTTACCAAAAAGAAACCATTGGCCTTATGTCTTTTTCAATATAGGGAGAACAGAAGTTAGACATGTGTGCCTAACCAAATGTAATTTTTTGAAGAAAAAGCAGGAACAAATAGCACTAACAAGAGACCACCTACTAAGCAGTTAGATACCAGCAATAATGTGTTACCTCACTTGGCTCCACAACACTCTGAACCAAATACAATTAGTCCCATTTTGCAGACTAGTTTTGGATCCTTATGTTGCAAAAACACTCTAGTCCTCATGGACTAGATGTAATGTAGTAGTAATGATGTAATGTAGTAGTAATGATTCATGAGTTCACAGTCAGAATATAAACAAACTAAAGAATGACTGGTGGAAAAAGGTAACATGAGCTCTGTATCTGTGAACCTCACTCCTTTCTCATCAAGGCCAGAAAATGTTTTTGATCTTTGGATCTTCAAACCAAACAAACAAACGAAAAAACAAAAAATCTCCAAGCAAACAATAATTTACTCTTCCTCTCCACACAACATGCATGCACAAACACATAAAAACACACACTCTGCAATTAAATTGAGTGCTCTATTTCATTAGAATTTATATGTAGTTTAAAAAGGCATATCAATAAATTACAGTTTTCTTTCACCTATGTTGTCTAAATTATATTAACATGTTTACTTTTCTATTAAGAAATTAATATTTAAAATGTAAATATTCCATATTTCTAATATGCCAGGATATTTTTGAAATATTATTTTTAGAATTAATTTTTTAGAATAAATAAAAGATTTTTAGAATAAATTTTAAAGATGGTAGAGGTTACCCTCTTTAGTAAGAATATTATTATATTTTAGGAAAAATTTTTAAAAAAAGGAAAGAGGGAAAGTTAAAGAAAATTGCGTAATGAATTTGGGCGAAGTAAAAGGAGACTACTTAGAAAAAAGGGAAACAGGGATTAATGTTCCTAAATAACAAGACAGATTCTTTGAAAAGAGGAAGGCTCATATTCCAAAATGTCATAAAGTAGCCCAAATGCGTGCTGAAGACAATTATTAAAACACTTTTAGTGGCAAAGAAAATGTTTCAGTGTCTTAGTCTCAATTATATCCCTCTATATTCCTATTGCATTTTAGAGCCTTATTTCAGAATATAGATGGGTATATAACCTATTATCCAATATAAATCATTCCCTTATGAACTATTTATTTATTTTTTTTTAAAGATTTTATTTATTCATTTGTCAGAGTGAGCACAGGCAGACAGAGAGGCAGGCAGAGGCAGAGGGAGAAGTAGGCTCCCCGCTGAGCAAGGAGCCCGATGTGGGACTTGATCCCAGGACCCTGGGATCATGACCTGAGCCGAAGGCAGCTGCTTAAGTAACTGAGCCACCCAGGCGTCCCTCCTTATGAACTATTTAGTTCCTACAACTATAACATTCTATTTTGTAGTTATCAGCTAAGACTTGAATAAAATATTTTCCAGTATATAAAGGTATATAGGCTTTAAAGCTTATTATTGGATATTTAATTCAGCTTAACTTTTCTTAAAAAGCATCTTCACATTTTGACATAACTTAAAAATAAGACAAAACAAAAACAAAAACACTACTTTTCCCCTAAGCCCAGAGTATAAATTTTATTTTTTATTTTTTAACTTTTTTAAAGATTTTATTTATTTATTTGACAGAGAGAGACACAGCGAGAGAGGGAGCACAAGTGGGGGGAGTGGGAGCCGGAGAAACAGGCTTCTCAATGAGCAGGGAGCCCGATGAGGGGGCTCAATCCCAGGACCCCGGGATTACAACCTGAGCCCAGGGCAGATGTTTAACGACTGAGCCACCCAGGAGACTCCAGAGTATAAATTTTCATAGTATCAGAAACAACTGCATTTCATAGTATCAGAAACAACTGCACTAATAAATATTTTAGAACATACACACACAACCATACTCACCCACATCGGCTCTCATATTCATATGTCACAAACTAAAACAGAGGATTGAATTAAAGAAAATACATTAAACTAGTCACATAAAAGTAATTATATTCCTAAAGTTAAAACTCTTCATATGGAAAATGTAAGTAGGTAGCATAAAGCAGAAAATATTTTTGACTGTTTAGAAGACATTATTTAAAGACAAAAGAGGCTAATTCACTTATGAATTCAGAGGTTACAATTACATTATAGAATTATTTGATGCATCTATAGGGGTAATTGATTCAGCTGGGTAGACTACAGGGGATGTATTACATGTTAAGGAGCGGAAATTATCAAATTAAATCAGAAAAGATCCTCTGTGTTCATCATTCAGAGAATGAGGATCTGACTAATGACTAATAAAAGCAAGGAAGAGAAGAGTAGCTCCTTAAGATAGCAAAATGTAAATACCATTGGAATGTTTGGGGGCCTATAGAGTCATTATGCTAAAAGGACAACTGGTAACAAACTCATTTTAAAATAGACAAAGCACAAATAGTTTTCTAGATTTAATTATATTATCTGTCTAGGAGTCTGAGATCCTGGTCTGCTTTGTGAAATAAACAGTAAGCATAACATTGCGACTAGAAAAAACAAACAGAAACTCAGGGTATTAAATTTAGGTAAGAACTTTAGCAGTTCCCTGGAGGAAGGGACTGTGGCTATTGGTGACTGAGTTGCATGACCGCACATCCAATCAGGAGCAGAGCCCATATTTGACCCTGTATTTGTCCACTACCAATTACCAAGAGCCTAGTACATGCCAGGTGCTAAATAGATATTATATTTAATCTTTATAGTAACACTTTAGGGAAGATATTATTATCTATACTTTAGAAAGGAGCCAACTGAGGGATTTAGAAATGAAATAACTTGCAGAAGGTCAACTCGTTGTGGTATAATCAAGTTTTGCAGCCAAATCTAGCTCCAAAGTCAGCGTGTTTTCCTAGATACTAAATGGCATCCCTGCTAGCACTGACATAAAGAGCACCAGTCTTTAATCTGAGTCATATTTTTCAGTTGTCAAATTCAGATAAGAACCTATTTATTTGGAATTTAGCAAAAGAAGCAATGGAGAAGAGGAATAATTTAGTATAGAATTCTTGGTATAACCAAATAAAATAAGACTTTTGAAAAGCTGAAGCCATAAAAATAGAAAAAAAATTAAAATCAGTGTCTCTTTTCTCCTCAGTGGTTATTGTTACAGAGGCTGGCCACTATTGGCATAGAGAAAAGCAATTATTGCCATAGAGACAGTTAGAATGGAATTGTTTTCGTATTCATACAAACTCACAGCAACTTCCTTCTAATTCACTGGAAAGAAGGCATGCAGAATGCTAATTTTAGTAATTTCAAAAGCTTATATAAACCAATAGAGATCAGAAGTATTATAACAGTCAAATTTTGTTTTCGGTTGGCTTTAGATTTTATTTCTATTCTGGTCTGTAAGTGTCTACCAGATCCTGAAGGAATTAACCTCTAACAGAAGAACGTAGGCACGCTGGATTCCAACATGCTTTAGATACAATGTTTTTAGGGAACTAGGGAGTCACTAGCCCTTATGCTAATCCCATCTCTAAAAGTCTTTCTCTAGGGGCACCCAGGTGGCTCAGTGGGTTAAAGCCTCTGCCTTCGGCTCAGGTCATGATCTCGGGGTCCTGGGATCGAGCTCCACATCAGGCTCTCTGCTCCGCAGGGAGCCTGCTTCCTCCTCTTTCTCTGCCTGCCTCTCTGGCTACTTGTGATCTCTGTCAAATAAATAAATAAAATATTAAAAATAAAATAAAATAAAAATATTCCCCTAGTTGGAGTCCTCTTCCCCTTTCCCTTCTTCTTCTTCTTTTTTTTTTTTTTTTAAGATTTTATTTTATTTGACAGAAATAGAGAGAGATCACAAGTAGGCAGAGAGGCAGGCAGAGAGAGAGGAGGAAGCAGGGTCCCTGCTGAGCAGAGAGCCCGATGTGGGGCTTGATCCCAGAACCCTGAGATCATGACCTGAGCCGACGGCAGAGGCTTAACCCACTGAGCCACCCAGGTGCCCCACCCTTCTTGAGCTCTTGAACAGGGGGAAAGCACTGTCTTTTTATGCAAAATTCCTCTCCAGAGCTTCCATAGGGCACAGAAGCCACGAGCAACTTCTTTGCAAAAACTCATGTTTTTTCGCTCTGGGTCCTGGGTGGCTCAGTCAGTTAAGTGTAAGTTAAGTGTAGGTTAAGTGTCCCACTCTTGATTTTGGCCCAGGTCCTGACCTCAGAACTGTGAGACTGAGCCCTCCGCAGTGTCGACTTTGCTTAGGAGTCTTTCTCCCTCTCCTTCCTGCGTTCTCTTGCTCTCTCAAAATAAATAAATAAAATCTTTAAAAAAAAAAAAATCTATGTTCTTTATAGAGAGTAATTAAGAAAACTCAAGCCCAAAATGGCTTTTGAATTATGTGTCAGCATGTGAGAACCCATGAATTCTGTCTATATTCTCACCTGAAGTTTTGAAATTGTGTTTTTCCATTCAGGACAACTTTCACAAGCTGTGTTCAAGATGCACCACTAAAGCATGTATCTTCACCATCTATGTTACATGCATTTCATTCTTTAGGCTGCGAACTCTTTCTCACAGGTATTGATAGCGAGGGGAGGAGTCAATGTCTCTTTTGCTTTTCCTACTCATGTCCCAGTTTTGCTGAGAATTACTATGCATTCTATGGTGTACATTCCCAACTGAAATTTGTGTGACCTCATTAGTTTTCCTCAGACCATGAGCATTTTCCCAGCAAATATAAAATCCAAAAGAAATAATGGGTTTCAGAGCCCAAGATTTGGACTCTTATCTAGACATTCTTCACTAGACAGTTAACTGAAAGAATGAAGACTCAATGAGTAACAAGTTCACAAAATTTTCTCTGGCTAGGAAATGTTATAAAAGGTTTATTAAAGGTAATCAGGTATTCTTCAAAAAATGTGTAATTGGCCAGAAAACAATTTTGAGATTCCTAATAAAGTAGATATATATGAAAAATATCACTACAAAAGAAAATAAAGGTCAGAAGTCATTTTACCTTGACCTAAAAATACAGACTTCATGAGTAAGATTTCCCCAGAGTCATAATAAAACCACAGTGAAGTTCTTTATATAACAGAAGTAGGTTAGAGTGTGGTTGGCTGAACAAGATAATGAAACAAATCTTTAACTTTCAATTACTAAGATGCAAAGGGATAAAAATGCATTGATTCTGAATGGGAAGCATTGATGTAGGACAAATTGTGTGGGTGCCCTTAACACCGTGGCAGCAAGGTTGTTAGGAATAAATAAGATCATGAATATTTGTGAGAGTGTTAATTTGGGAAATGCTGTATAATTAATATAAGGGATACCTTACCAAATATTTTTTTTGAAAGCCTAAGTGACAAAAGAAAAAGCAAAGACATTTTCCTATACATGGTACTCAAATGGTACCTCTGAAAAGAGTTCCTTGGAATAATAGCCCCTTTGTGACACTAGGAAATTTTTACTAAAATATACACTCAAATATTGTATCTGTAAAGAAGTAGGAAAAAAGACCTTCTAAAGTAGCAAAATGTAGACTCTACTCTCTCACAACTGCATTTAAGATAGGATAAGAAGCAAAAGCTTTTAAAAATTTGGAGACCAAATGAGAAATTCATAGGAGAGAAGTAGTTAGAATGAGAGTTAGGAATTGGCATAATACAGGAATAGTGGAGGAAAAGTTTAGGGCATCTGGGTTATTTGAAATGAGAAATAATGGCTATTAACAATGTGTTCTAGTTTGAGTTTTTTAGGGACAAGAATCATTATTTAATGACTACATGAATAATTGTGTCCTTGAATAGACCGTATAAAACAGATTAGATAAGCCTAAAAATATTATGTAACTATTTTCACTCCAGTTACCTTCTAGAAGAACACAGGCCTACTGATTATTTGAAACATTGTAATATGATCTATATTTTCTGCTTAAGGTCCAGGTTGTAATCATGATACTAGCACTACTACAAATAACACTTTTTAAGCTAGAGACATAAAGGTGCTTTTGTAGAGACATTTCCAACTTAGATACTTTAATGTATTTTTTTTTTATTAAAGACACACTTTTATTAAAAAAAAAAACAAAAAAAACCCACCACAAAATAGTTTAGAGCTGACCAGTTATGGCTGGACTTGGTTGACCCCTAAACATTTTTCCATTCTTGAGCTTCCATGACTTTATAAATAGAAGAAACACTAAAACGATGGAGAAAGAATTTATTTCATTGTTAACCAGCAGCTCAATCTGAGTTATAACTTTAAGAAGTCATTTTAAGGAACAATTTCATTCTAGCTTTTTTCCATGAATTCGGAGGGTAGAATGATGACAGAAGGCTGATGCCTTCACAGTACAAAATTTCTTATACTGCAGGAGCAAGGATGTCTGCTGGACTCAGAAACAAGAATATATGAAACATAAACAGCATGGTGACCATAGTTAACATTACTGTATTATATATTTAAAAGTTGCTAAGAGGGGCACCTGGGTGGTGCAGTCATTAAGCGGCTGCCTTTGGCTCAAGTCATGATCCCAGTGTCTTGGGATTAAGCTCCATGTTGGGCTCTTTGCTCAGTGGGGAGCCTGCTTCTCTCCCTCTGCTCCTCCCTCTTGCTCTCTCTCTTTCTTGCTCTCTTTTTCAAATAAATAAATAAATCCTTAAAAAGATAAAAGTTGCTAAGAGAGATCTTTTAAAACATTATTTATTTATTTATTTATTTATTTATTTATGAGAGAGCAAGATTGCAAGTCGGGGAGAGGAATGGGAGAAACAGAGGAAGAGAGAGAGAGAGAATCTCAAGCAGGCTCCACAATCAGCACAGAGCCTGGCTGCATCCCATGAACCTGAGATCATGAACTGAGCTGAATTCAGGAGTCAGACTCTCAACCGACTGAGCCACCCACGCGCACCATAATGGAGAAGATCTTAAAAGTTCTCATTGTAAGAAAAAAAAAATCTGTAACTAAGTGTGGTGATGAATGTTAACTCAACTTATCGTGTTATCATTTCCCAATATATACAAATACCAAATCATTATGTTGTACACCTAAAACTAATACAATTTATATGTCAACTACATCTTAATAAAAATTTTAAAAAGAATAAGAAAAGAAAAAATAAATAAACTAAGACAAGCTTGCTTTGGATTCTAAGTTTCAGAGACATTTAAATGTTTGCCAAAATAAGTTTTTGACTTTATAGGATACAGATTTAGACATAAATCTGTCTTATTTTTGTAGTTGAGTTCTTGGAAGTGTACTGGAGACATTTTCTTGAGCCCTCTCTTTTTTTCACATCCTGTTTCTAACCATTAGTAAGCTCTGTAAGATCAAGCTTTAAAATGTCTCCAGGATCTGACGTCTTCTCACTCTTTCCACTGGCATATGGTCTAAACCAATGAGTGTCTCATCTGGATACAATAATACAATGCAATAAATACCCAGCCTGGGTTGGTTGACTATGTCTGTATAGCTAGTTCTACCCCACTACGGCCTGTTAGTTTTCACTCCACACTCAGAATCGTTCTTTTAGGACATAAATAAGAATAGGTCATGTTTCTGCCCACATTTTTCAATGGTTTTGCATTTCATTCAGACCTACAGTCATATGCCTTCCACAGGCTGGCTCCCCACTCCCTTTCTGATTTCATTTCTCTCCCAGAACCAACCTCAGCCTCTTCACCACCCCCTCCTTTAGTGCCTCTACAATATCAGGCAATGGATGCCTCAAGACCTTTTACTTATTGTTTCTTCTGCTTGAAATGTTCTGTCCCCACATATAACTGTGCCTCATGCTCTCAAGGCACTCAGGTCTATATTGAAATATCACTACTTTGATTAGAGGTCTTCCATGACCATCTAGTCTAAAATGACTCTTTTTTATTTTCATTCTCTATTCCCTTACCATGGTGGATTGCTTTGTTTCTTTTCATATCACTTATAACCACTGGACATGTTAGATGGTACTTGTTCGACATCTGTCTCTGCTATAAAACATAAGTTCCAGGGCATCTGTGTGGCTCAGTGGGTTAAAGCCTCTGCCTTCAGCTCACATCATGATCTCAGGGTCCTGGGATCGAGCCTCGCATCGGGCTCTCTGCTCAGCGGGAAGCCTGCTTCCTGCCCCCCCACCCCCGCCTGCCTCTCTGCCTACTTGTGATCTCTGTCTGTCAAATAAATAAATAAAAAGCTTTTAAAAAAAACAAAACAAAACATAAGTTCCATGAGAGCAAGAATGTTGTCTGATTTGTTCCCTGAGAAATTCTTAGAACGTAGAACAGAACATGGCACATTTTTATTGAATAAATGTCTAAGGCCTCTTAAAGCCATAGACCATTATCAATCTATTATCGTGATACTTGGAAGCACCTAAAATAGAGTTCTCAGTTGGGTGGAAGAGGGCCCCTGAGTCGTGTGTCTTGCTTACCACTAGAGGGTTTGGATACAGCCTTTGTCAGTAATCTCCCCAGCACTTCCACCCCCTTCCAGTGTTCTGGAATAAGAAGATCATAGGAAATATTATGAGAAATATTAGAAATATGAGAAATATTATCTATTAAATGAGAAGCAATCAAAGGATTCATAGTGCTGCATTCCATTCCAAATCATAGTTTAAAACTATGTTTGAACTATTTATCTTCTCAAGGGAGTACCATTTAAAAAAAAAAAAAAGGAAAAAAATTAAAAAAAAACAACAACAGGTATTTTTAGTTTTCCTCTGTGATCTACATAAAGACACCCCAGTTGTTTCACGTGTCTAGCAAGAAAGAGCAGTAGAGAGCCAGAAAGAGGAGGTAGAATCTGACACTTTCAGACTCAAGTCTAGCAGACTGAACCAACGTCAGGTGCTACAGATACGCAAAAAAAAAAAAAAAAAGACAGTAAATTGTGTATTCCTCAGGCTTGGTGTCATCTGACTACAAGTATTTGATTTTTAAGGAAAGTTAAACAAGTGACAGAGACGTATGAACCACAAAACAAAGCAGTGACCGAAAGGAAAATAAGCCTAGAAAAGAGAAGCCACTTTATTTTATAATTATATCATCAGATTGAAGGTTGGTTTCTCAATTGAAGAACAGGATATTCTATGACAGAAATGATTACATTTATTAGTGAGTCGAAGAAATAATATAGATGTGATGTTGACGAGACAGCATTGTGGAGAGAAAAGAGATGTCAGAATTGTATTATGCCATTCTTCAGACCGAATTTGGATTCAATTTCAGAAAATATCAAGTATGAATGTTCATTCTGAAGAGCCCAGTATTTTGTATTTCTAAACCAAGAATAGATGGTGATATTTAGCTTGGCAAAGAAAAATGTCTTAACTTTAATGTTTTCAAGACACTAGCTTTATTGGATTACTGGGGAAGAACTGAAACTATACTTTCCAGAATCATATCTCTTAAGGTTTATACACAGGGACAACTTTTTTTTTTCTTTTTAATTTTATTTATTTATTTGACAGACAAGTAGGCAGAGAGGCAGGCAGAGAGAGAGGGGGACCTCAAATTCAAACTATGATTTGGTTTCTATTCCTATTACCACTAACTCAAGTCTTCCTTATTTCCTACATGGATTGTAAAAGGCCTTCCAGTTTCCACATTTAAAGTCTTTCTCAAAAAGAAAATTCTATTTCTGCTCTAACATAATCTCTTACCAAGCACAGCTCTCATCAGGTCAAGCTTTGGTAGCTCCCTATTGTCTTCAGAATTCAGAACCATCTTACACCATGTCTCACCACGCTTCTCTAATTTTATTTCATTTTTCTTTACTTCTGTACATACGTATTTTTATCAAAATAAACCACTTATCTGCTAAGCACAATCTCAACTTTGAAACTCTATACCATTGCCGTCAAAAGACTGTTCTGGAATGTAACCATCTCCTTGCCATTCATTCTCATGTTGAACTGTCAACAGTCCAGTCATCCTTCAAAATCTACACTAAATGCTTCCTTCTTCCATAAGTTCTCTAGATCCTTAATACAGAATAACATCTCTTGTAAGGAATCTCTGCATTTGGTTTATATGACACATACCAAAGTGTATTTTATTTATTAATGTAATTCTTTTAGGTCCTAAATGAGGCTGCAATCCCCTTGTAAGCCAGAAGATTAGTCATTTATTTTAATGACTAATTAAAGGTTTTCCTTATAGTAAGAGATAATTTTCTTTTGATTTTAATTGAACAGAGTCAGTGGGCTAGCAACATGTAACACATTACTATCTTCCTTGAATTCAGTTTGATGAATACAATTCAAGTTCTAAGTCCAAAACAATTAACTTCTAAAGAACAATCTATTCTTACCAACAAATAAAGTAAATATAAAGGCTACTTGAAGTTATTGTGGACAATTGATGGCTAAAAGCATAATAAAAATTATCAAACACCTTGCTAAAGGGTTAGACAAATTTTTAGAATAATGGAAATCCATTAGAGCCACATGGCTCTAATCATGGAAGATCTCACACCTTCTAGTCTGCCTTGGAACACAAAATGCTGGGCCAGAAATAATGTACTTTTTTTCGCTTTCAGTGCTTCACCTTCTTTGCTTTATGTTACTGCCTCCAAAAATCTTATCACTTTTGAATCCTAAGTCTAATTGCTATTCTTTGATTCTAGTTTATACTGTAATAAATATAAAAAATGGTAAAAGAATGAGCAGTTTTAAGAAAGAGATAGTGGTTAGCAAAACACAGGGAACATGAAGGCTAAAATATGGGAGGAGTTTCCAGAAAGCTCTTCCGAGAGGAGTTTCAGGGATGTGATAAGGGAAACACAGGGCTGCAAGGGACTGAAGATAAAATGCTTACAGAGAAAGAACAGAAAGTAAGTTTAAACAACTCTTCAAAGAATATTTTTGTTGAAGAAAAACAACTTTAAGTTATATTAAATAATATTAAGATATAGTCCCCCTGACCTAATTGATAACAATAATATTTTTTAAAAAATCAACAAATTCATATCTTTTACTAAAACAAAAACCACTTACTTATGCAGCATATTTATAACATTTAGAATACAATTTTGCAATAAACTGAGACATATTACAAATTGGAATCTCTCTGTACTGTATCAATTTTTCATGTTCATTCATTTATTCAGTAACTATATAAGCTATTTATGTGCTTAGTCTTTAGTAAGGGCTCATTAATTTTCATTTATTATAATTATCATATCTCTATTTTGAATGTCATATTCATACATGAATATGAAAGATAAGTATTCTGTTTTAAGCCCAATTATTTTATAAATGCCCAATATATTCTACAATTTTTAACTTGTTTAAAATCTTTGTTCATAGAATAATTTTTCAAGCTTTGTATTAACTTTCTTAAGACCATAAGTCTTTTGAGAAACTGATCAAAGCTACGGACCTGCCCCCTCCAAAAATGAACATGAATGCATTTATACCAAAATGTTCATAGGTTTTTAGCATAAAATAGCATTTCATTTATTAGAAGCTGATGCAGGTAGGGACATTTTTCAGAAAAAAAGAAACTTTAAAACTTCATTTCAACTAATTCTGAAGAAAATCTTTCTAAGATATGTCATTCATTTTCTTGCCATCTTAATTAGATTATAGACACTTTTATCTTGATGCATCGAGGCCATGATTTTAGACATTAAGTGTCATCTAAGTCTTAGAACTGGTTGTTCCTACAGCAGGGGCTCCATAATCTGTTACATTCTTTCAGTATAGCTTTGTCCTTATTGTTTCAGCATTTCAGTATTATATTTGTTATACATGTGTTTCTAACAACACTATCTCTGCTTCCGACTCATTCTATCTAAATCAGGAACCAGAAAACAGAAACGCTGAAGCAATATTTAAAGTTGAAATAAAGCAGACGATCGGCAAGGTTCTGAGACGTTCTTACTACACTCTGTGGTCTTTATGATATTTCTTTTTGGCTATTCAACTCTGTCTTTCTTCAGGAGCTTACCTATATCCCAGAAAAGTAAGGTGGCAATACATCTACGCTTAATGGAAAAAAAAAAAAAAATCTCTTTAAGAGACAGGATGATCTCTTGTGGTTCTTTAAACAGTCTTAATCCAACACACCCTGTAGAAAATGGCCATAAAGAATAAGCATCCTTTCTTAGTTATCTAGTATCTATTTATTATTCATTAGCTGTGTGCACATGTGTGTTTAAATGTGTGCACAAATCATCATGTGTGTGTGTGAGTGTGTGTTCAGGATAATAAGCTTAATGTTGGGTAATTAAAATTTGTACTTAGGATGTAAGACAAATAAGTGACAACTCTCACATTTCATAATTTGCTACTGTAAATTATTCTGTGTGTCCCTGTCCAAAAACTTCGCAAATATCAGATAAAACTATACAATGATGTTTTACATATGTTAGCCCCAAATTGAATAACATGAAGTATATGAATAGTTAGTAATTATTATCTGTATTATCCAATTTGATACTAGTGGGTTGTGATGGTTAATTATATATATCAACTTGACTGGGCTAAGGAATGCCCAGATAACTGGTAAAACGTTATTTCAGGCTGTGTCTATAAGGATGTTACTGGAGATCAATATTGAATCATAGACCAAGTAAAGATCCCTAACACCGATGCGGGTGGGCATCACCTGAGAGCTGAAAGAACACAAAGGTAGAGGGCGGATCTGCTCTCTCCTTGAGCTGGGGTATCTATCTCCTGCCTTCACACATTGGTGCTCCTGGTTCTAGGGTCCTTCAGGTTTGGAATGGAACTACATTATCAGCTTTCCTGGCTTCCGGCTTGCAGACAACATATGACGGGTCTTCTCAGCCCCCATAATTTCATGAGCCAATATCCCCCAAATAAATCTCTTCCTATATATCGACTTATGTCTTATTGGTTCTGTTTCTCTGGAGAATCTAACTAATATATGGATACATTTTGGAAAAGTCCAACATGTTATTGAGAATAACCTTCGTCTATTCATTAAATGATAAGTCAGTCTCTGGGTAAGTATTGGAAGGAAATCAACAATAAATGAGATCTCTTTGTATAATAACATTGTATAATAATATTTGGGATATTTATTCACAGAATATAACCTCTTTAAAAAACATAATTAGTTATACATAAGTGATCAGAAGACCAAATCACACTGTCCTTACGCAAGACTGGAGACAGTATAGGACAATATTGGCCTTATCTGCAGTACTAAATTGCGTTGAGTTACTATATTTAATACACGTCTTAAAGTTTAGCAATGATAAAAGATGTAGGCAAACTTAGAAAACAGAATATTAATGCAAAAAATACACAAACTTTTCAAATACATAATTTTGGCAAGTCAAAAGGAAGGTAAAGAATAATAACTGTTCATAATTTACAGAATTTTTGTGGTAAATTATACTAGACTGTAGAGGATTTCATATACTGTTATTCAAACAGTGTGCTTAAGTCCAAATTGAAGTTTACTAGACTCTGAGATTGGCATTCCTTTTTTTACAGCTTTTTTTCCAAACTGAATAAAGTATCAATTTGATACTTTCTTTTAAAGATTTTTTCATTATTTATATATTTGAGAGAGAGAGAGAAAGCGCACACAAAGGAGGGGAGAGGGGCAGAGGGAGATGGAGAAGAGTCTTAAGCAGACTCTGCCCTGAACATGGAGCCAGATGTCGGGCTCAATCTCACGATCCCGAGATCACGACCTGAACAGAAGTCAGGATTTGGACACTCAACCGACTGCACCACCCTGGTGCCCCTCCCCAATCTGATACTTTTAATTGGCAATGACTTTTAGAATTAGATGTTAACATTTACAAAAAAGAATTAAAGAAGCAATACCTCTGTGTGTTTCCCCCTTAATTTTTCTCGGAAATTCGTGAACGGACTCATCTGGCACAGCAGCCTTCGTGGGTCCTCCTCACCACAGAAGTCATAAAGCCCTTTAGAGAGTGGTTCCAGCTTCAATGACCAGCATCCCCAGAATCTCTCTAGGTTTTTCCTTCCTGTACCAGATAACTCATAGCCCAACATACTATCCCTTTCCTACAGAATTGATCTTTCCTCTCTTTGCCTAACCACTTCTGGAATGCACATTTAACTTGGATTTTCTCTGATTTCTGAATTTATTCTTCAACAAAGATACTATTTTGGGTTCCCTTTCCTTCTCGCCACTCAATGTTTAGAGTAAGGGACAGTTCACTCCATTCCTGAACCAGCACAAGCTGCTACACATCCACTCAGAGGGAAAGTCTGGGCCCTCAAACTGACTCAGAAAGTGGATTAAAACAGAAATCTAACTGAAAGGTCTCATGCTGCATGACGATGGAATATTGGCATGGAGATGTCCCCATTTAAGGACTGCATTGCGTAGGCCCTCCTCAACTGAAAAATATTACCAGCAATTAGTTATTATCCTTTAGTATTTGAGGTCATCCTGATGGAAGATATCTTATGATCTCATGAGTCCCTATAGGACTAAAATACCTTCAGAAGAAACCAAGTGTGAAGTGAACAATCAAAAGCCTTAATATATGTATTATATATAAAATATATTATATGTTTATGTGTTCTGTACTAGTTGAACTCCCCCAGTTAATCACTCCAAAAAGTTAGGTATCTTCCTGATCCAGAAATTAAAGCTTAAACATGTCATGAATAAGAATCTGAGGCAAGCTATGTTTATTTAAAAATATTATCTATAGTTCAGTGGTCTTTTGGTGAAGACTACTAAAGCAGTGAAAAATGACAGAAAATCTGAATCACAGCAACATTATGAGAGGAAACTTCTAAAGAAATGAAAAAAACTGTAAACCTGTATCAGCTCAGTGCATCTAATATTTGAAAGACGATTTCTGTACTCTCACCATGTTTTTTACTGCAAAGAGTAAAAACCTGCCATTTGGTTAACATCACTGTTGTTGGCTCAGTGTAATTGTGGTGCTGAAAAGTGTGTGTAGGTTTTGCTCCTCTGTGTAATTCCTCCCCATTAGAGACAATTATTAATTATTGATTATTACTGATGCACTCTGGAAATACAGAATTCGCTACAGAGGCATGGGAGAGAGTCATTGTGCCTGGGAGTCACTCAGGAAAACTAATGCAGCAGCAATAGCACCATGACCTTGGAAGCTATCCCGAAACATGCTACAGCCTGTGCTGATTCAGCACATCCCTGGAATACCTACAAAAAAAGTAACTTGGCATCCTCATGAGCAATGTATGGAAGATTATGAAGACTCATTAAAAAAAACAAACAAACACTCAAGAATATACATTATATATTTTCAACATTAGGTCAGACACCAATGAACATTTGGCAAATGGAAAAAGTAGTACATATTCCCCTTTACATGTACATGTGCAAATACAGACAAGATAAACACTCTAGGAATCCATACAAATGTGTGGGTCTGTGTGTGTGTGTGCGGGTGTGTGTATAATGTATATGTGGTTGGGCCTATCTAAAAATCAGACAGTAAGTATCCATAATACATTACTTACATATACCTGAAGATATGAGCAATGGATATGACACTTAGAAATATATGGCACAGATACCTGCAATTTTTTTTAATTTCAGTAAGATTTGGGGAAAAAAAATCCTATTTCTTACCTACATTTCCAGTCATTAAGTATGAATTCTGAAAGGCCATCATCCCCATTCCAACAATGTGTATAAAATCTTCAATCACCTGCATTAACTCTATTGAGCCAGGATAAATCTACAAAAAGAAGCAAAGATTGGAAGGAATAAAAAGTCTACATAATGGAATATATAACTGGAATAACAAAAACTACATAACGAGGTCACAAATGAACTCTGATTTATTTGAAGGAATTTCTGCAACTGGCAGCAGTTGTATTTTTGAATCACTAATTGAGAATGATACCAGGTGTCACACGGCAAGAACTTTGAAAGTGATATGATGTAGTGATTAATCCTCCATAAATCTAAGGAAACTAAAAATATCTAACAGATTGTATCCTTAGAAACTGCCCGTCTTTACTTTTGACGGTATCCTTTCCCCCACTTAAGTACAGCATAGAACAAACACTGACATTTGGGGGCTTTTCACATTTTTTACTTAGCATCTATATGATGGCCACTGAAAGAAAAAAGCAATTATTATTGCCATCATGAGAATATTGACAAACTAGTAAGTTTGCTGCAAAGTAACTTTTGTACCTTGGAAGAAACATTTACTTCTACAACTGTAATAGCTATTGAATGAGTAACAACGTTGGCAATAATTTCAGGATCATGACAATAGCTGTAGTGTGGGTGCTTCACAGGTACATGCATATAGCAAACCCAACACCACACCGCCTTACACGCTGCCAACGGAGGAGTCTTTGCTCAAAGACACCCTGATTCTAGCCCAGGGTGTGAGAAGTGAAGGTCATTTAGAAGGTCATATGAATGTTACTCTGTATCATCCATAATGCGTATACAGTCAGCCTGTATTAGAGAATGACATTAGAGCAGAAAGGCTTTTGACGTTAGGTTCATTTCTTTTAGCCATTCAGCACGACTGCCCCTTGGAGACATGAAAAAATGAAGTGAATTAGAATTGTAGTGGCTTTGTCTTTACAAAGGCTGGTGTAGGAGGGGAAGAGACAGTCTGATTAGCAGAGAAGTACACAGTCAGAGATGGAAGGGGACTGGAGTAAAAGGGAGCCATGCTGCGCAGGGCGAAGTGCAGGTGGAGTGTGTAATGTTTACAGGAGGTCGTGGCTGCGCCCCGCTAAAATTCAGACACTGAGAATGCGTCATATAGGTACATACATTTGAAGACATGAACAGTGGCTATTACACTTAGAAATGTATAGCGTGGATACTTGTACTTTTTTTTTTTTTTAATTTGGGGAAAATCTGGGGAGAAATGTTATTCCTTATCTATTTCTGATCATTAAATATGAATTCTGAGAGTTCATTGTCATTATCATTCCAAAAATCTGCATGAAACTTCCATCAGCTCCAAGCTTTCTGCTACTACTGTATTTTTTCTGCTGTTTCTGTGTAGGTGTATATGAGTACGTGTTGTGTAAGGGTAAATATAAATTAAGGAGTCTTAATTCTCCCTGCTGAAAATGAGAGACTCCCTCTCCCAGCTCCATATCCTTCATCCTTTTTCTTAAAGCATTTACTTTTGAAAAATAATAATTGTTAAGTTCTTTGTCTCTTTGAAATGTATGTAAATCTTTTAAAAAAGCTAAAAAGACTCTTACAGGGAAGACCTAGGGATGTCTTTCAGAGAGAGAGATGATAACAAGGAAGACAGGGTCTCTATCTCTCAGTTTCTATGGGAGGGGAGGAGCGTTAACTTTCAGCAGGCACCTCGCTCTAAGTTGCAAACTACTTGCATGAAGATAGAAAAAGCTTATTTCCCCCTCCTCGGATAAAGCCAGTTAACTAACAAGGGGTCACCCCATTACCAGGTGAATTTAAGATGAACTATGTGTGGCAGATGGGGTTCACCCTTTGTGCCACAAACCTGGAGACTCATTTACCATGTGGCTGCCATTGTAATAATCCCTTTCAGTAAAAGCTACAAAACAGTTGTCGTCGTTGTTCGACTTCAAGTAGTTACCTTTATTTACTTCTATTCAAGCAGTTGTCTTTAAAAAGGCATTAAGGATTATCACAACTGAAAAAATATTAAAAAGGTAAGGATATAGGTAACTCAAAATCACAAGTAAAGGAATGGATTAGGGCTTCAGGGTTTTCCATTGATGAGGAGTTGTACACTACTCGCTGTTTGTTCAAGTTGGGACCTCACAGTAAATAATGCCATCCAATGAATTGCAGTCTTGTTTAAAAAAGGGTGTTATACATTTACTCTAAATATATCCATAATTAATAGTCTCCTGCATTCTGGAAAGATGTGCTTAGCCTCTGCAGCTGTATTCTAGGGAAAGACACCATTTCCTTCCAGTGAGTGAATGAGGCTCTCCTCTAGAAGAAAGCCAAGGACAAATATATAATTCAAGCTAGGAGAAAAAGATAGATTCAGGGTCGTACACTGAGGAGTACTCTTTTCTCTTCCTATGGCCAGAAGCACAGAATTTGTACCTGATAATGAGGTAGACCCACACTGGACTATTTTTAGAGCCCCCATCATAACAGGAATAAAGGGCATGGTTTGCTCCTGAAGGCCAAGAACATGATTATAAGGGGAAAGGGATAGATGGTTCACTTGAACCTCAGAAAATATTATTATTTTCAAGATTGCACTGTCCTCTCAGAATTAGCAAAGGTCAAGTAGAAAACTTAAAGAATTTTAATACACAGTTATATTAAATTTCCACAAGAGTTTTTAAAACATGCTTATTCTCCCTCTCTTAACCTCTAAACCACTTTTTCTGTAATTTGGGTGGGGGGAAGTGTTATTAACCATACATACGTCCGTATAGCACAAATGGCAGTGAAAGGTATTTTAAAAGAATAATTAAACCAATAAGGCCACTTGCTACACTGATCATGCATAGCAGAAAGAGAAGAAAATTCAAATTTTCTTATGAGAACTCATTTTTACAACTCTTGGCTTTGAATCCAAATGCACATCTGCATATCTGATCCAGATTATACATAGTGTTGTAGTAAATGCAAGGGATTTTACTTGTTATTACCCCCCCGTTTGGTTTGTAATGTATGCTTTTGGATTTGCTGTATCTCCCATAGTCTGTAGGCAGGAAAGAAACTGGTTGCTAAGGCATATAGTTACTATGTATTGCTACCTCAAGGTGAGGAATTACTTCAGCCTGTTCAGTTTTTCCCACATTTATAACATCATTCAGTCCATTGATTGTTAGGATAAAAGAGAACACTTATTTTCTCTAAAATTAGTATAATGCAATCTAAGATGACTTTTATTTTTTTTTAAAGATTTTATTTATTTACTTGACAGACAGAGACAGCAAGAGAGGGAACACAGCGGGAGGAGTAGAAGAGGGAGAAGCAGGCTTCCCACTGAGCGGGGAGCTCGATGTGGGGCTCGATCCCAGGACCCTGGGATCATGACCTGACCCAAAGGCAGAGGCTTAACGACTGAGCCACCCAGGTGTCCCTAAGATGACTTTTAGACGCCTCCTTTTATGTTCTTGGGACAGCAAACTATTAATACTTTTTAACATTTCCTTATTTTTTAAGGAAATATTAAAATATTTTCCATGTTCTTTTTAAGCTTTCCTTAACCAATTTTGTTGTAAGTTTTGAAACGGCTCCAGACTTACCTGTTGTGCATCCTCCCATTTTTCCTTGTTTTCTTCATCTAGAAGGTTGCTAACTATTTGGAAGAAGTTCTGCAAATTAAATTGGATAAGAGATTTAATATTACATGAGGAATCCACTTTTCAAAAACATCCATTTGAACTGACTGTGTGGTAAGGGTACAAACACTTTGTTGTATTGCTTTATAACCCTAACATACTAACATACTATTCTAGAAGGTCTCCGAAGACCCTTCCTCGGTACCATACTTCTGGGATTTCTCTATAACTTCACATATACACCTCAGAAGACACCAGAATAGGTAAAATACTTGGGTTTACTTACAATGATATCTCCATTACAGTCTCTGTGTTGTATTCTGTTGTGCTATCATAAAATTATTCCTTGCAAATGAGTTTTCTTCCTTTTTGGTAGTGAAAATCCCTTGTGTATGTCTAATTACAAGCTATCTAGTTAATTGTGAACCATGATAGCTAGTTATACTGCTGTTCTGAAGAACACTGTAGCGAAGACACAGGCCGTGGGAAAGGCTGAGGCATGTGACAGGCTTCCTCACTTGGATCCTGGGTCTGCACTTCCTGGCTGTTTTTCTTAAACTTTTACAATTACCTCTTGCAAAGATGACATGGAATTTTCCAAGTACCTAGCAGATAGCCCATGGTTAAGTGCTCAATAAATCCTAGCTATTTCAAATAATCATTCTTTATTCTGCCTTTTGCCAGCAAGCCAAAATGGAAGAAGGAATAGACACAGTAGCAAGTTCCTATTCAAGGGCCAAATCCTAGTGATTATTCTTGGGGGCTAACTGCTGAAGACCTATTGGCTTGACTTTGGTCTAGCAGTATCCCTGATGAGTTTCTGGTTTTCCCTTTCCGTGCAGACAGGTGTGTTCGGGCTCTCATACACAAGCAGAGACTCAGCTGAGATCATCTGCATTAGTGCCCATTTGACACACAAGGGATCTTGACCAGAGAGAGACCTTCCTGCTCTCCCACACTACACTGTGTCTTCAAAACTCAGAGGCCAGGAGAAGATCAGAGTGACTGTTGAAAATGAATAGTGACTTGGGGTCACAGGCGACCTAGGAAGTGCAAAGTGAAGCTGTGACATTTATCTTAAGCTACACGGACAGTGGTCCCTCGGTTGTGTCCTCAGAGCTCATCTCTTCTTGCCTTGTATGTAATTTCGCAGGAGCACTGCCTCCTACTGATACATCAGCTCAGGAGAAGACCCCCTTGAGGGGGAAATAATCGCAATGTTTTAGTCTCATCAGCCTCCCTCCCTATCCAGCTTTCCAAAGAAGGTCTTTATTCAAATTCCAAATAAAGTCACCTGTTTTTAGAAGAAAAACAAAGCTGCTTCACTTCCTCTTCTCTTGTGCTTTGAAGCTGTGAGTATCTATATTTAATTGCCCTATTTGTGCTATTTATTTTAATAGTTCCCAGTAATCACATGGTTGAAACATGTTTCAAGTCATAACCTCTGTAAAAGTTACAGAATATTTTAGGCGGCTCTTGAAAAAATTGCAAGTCTGTTTTAGACCTGTTTTCAATTCGTTTAACCTTTTTGTGCTACCAGCTATTTTTTTCCACTTAAAATTTCCTGGTTGGAGTGATAACATTTGAAGGGCTTAGTCCATTGAGCTGTAACTCTACCTATGGGCAGAAAGAATTAACCTTCGGGTTCTCCAATTGCCTATGGCTGCTTAACTCAGTAGGGGACATGCTGCTAATGAGGCAAAAGTTGTAGATTTCATCCCTGTCCATGCCAGTTAGTGGTGGTGAGGTCCTTGGCCGCGGTCTGCATCCTCATCCCCGCTAGCTTTCATACACGGGCATGCCACCGCTAACAAGAGACACCAAGAGAATGGGAAGCAATTTGTGCAGACGTGTATCCATTTCTGAGAAAACATTTCACAAAGCAGGTTTTACTGATAGTGGGTCAGTGGCTCTGCGCTGTATATGAAGGCCAGGGAACAGACACAATTCCTTGACCAAAGCGATATATTCAGATTTCAATTTTTTTTTCTTAAATTGCCAAAGGGCATATATGAAAAATACAAATTACTAAAATATACCTTCAACTAGGCAAGCAGTATAAGACATGTTTTTGTATCACCTTCCAAGGCAATATGTCGGACTTCATTAATCAGGGTGGAAAAGAAATACAGAATAAAGTTCTTTCTCTCTGTTGCCTGGACAGGGAATGATCTGCCGTGAGACCATGTGGGGCACAGTGAGCTAAGCCTGAAAATCCAAGGAGGGGGATGGGGGGCACTTACGGGAAGATTTTCTTATTCCTCAGTGTACCCTCCGTACACACAATGCCTTGTCCTGGGCTGGTATTTAATGGAGCCCTAACTTAAAGGAAATAATGAAGTCACGCGGCCACTACACCTCAGGCTCTCGAACAAAACTCAGGCATCATTCCCTTGAGCGGACCCTGCTCTCATCTCTCTATCAAATCACTTCGACATTTGCTCAAAGATAAGACCAAGAAAAGAGTAGAATCAAACTGAACAGTATTTTTTGAGAAGGGACATATAACACTTTAGGCCACTTGACTGAATTTTTGAGGAAAGTCTGAGGCAACTTCTCTGAGAGCAGATGTACGGCTTGCTGGAGTTCTTCAGGAACTCTGCTCATTCTGGCAGGATCTCTCTTTTGGTGACTTATGGGTCAGGTCACTTATGTTAGGCCCTGAGCTGCAACTGACAAGAGGTTTTTATTTTGTTTCCTTTTCTTTTATCAGCCCCGATCTCTATGACCTACACTGTTCTGAAAAATTAAGTGTCCTTGGCCAAATCTGAGTTTGGAGCTTCAGCAGGGCAGACCTGGCTCCAATGTCCCCTACATTCATTAACTGGGTGGTTCTAGGCGAATGTTGCCCACCTCTGCACTCCTTCTCTAACCTGTACGATAGAAACCAGAGATAACGGCTGCCTGTCAGAGCTATAGTGAAGCTTGGAGCTAATTCCTAGCACACAATCTGACACACGGTAAGTGCTCAATATATGGCGGTTTTATGATTTTATTCCCTCTGTGTTATCTTTTTTATGACTGGTGGCATGATTTGTATTTATGGCCACATGATGGCAAATCTGCCCCATAAGGCTGTTACAGACTTTCACAACCCAGGGTGCTCTCTCCTTCTCTCATTTATAGCCTCTTTCTTTCCAGACAGTCTGGGGAGCACAGAGCTTATTCACCACTAACTTCAGGGCCTATCATTTGTCTGGAGAAAGCTCTCCTTCCTAAGAAATGTACTCAGCTGGGAGGGTTTTCAGAGTTGTTATTATCGGACAACTACTATGTGAGAGGCATTGCACAAACGTTTGCTGGACACAAAGGTGGGGGAGGGCACGACTCCTCACTTATTCTTTGCAGCGAGTATTATGAAAATCAGTGCAGTCAATGTCTGTTATAAAGAGAAGCCATAAAATGTTTCTGCCACATTCAAAGTGCAAGTCCTAGGTTTGGCCACATGAGACTAAAAGCCACTCTATTTTATGAAAAGTGGTAACTAATTATTTGTTTTACATCTGATTGGCTTCTGCTTGACAAATTTCCTGTGTATTCTATAAAATTTTCTATAAATAAACTGAAGCATATATGAGGATTTAGATTTTGCTGAAGTCCTTGTGGGAACAGAGCTGTAGAAGAAGCTAGTGATTTGAGGTAGCTGAGCTCTGGGAAACGTATTCTCCTTCTCTTCACCCATCAACAAAATGCTTGAGCACTGAGAGACGAAGACAAGCCCCCAGGAATAGATTTAATAATGTAGATCTGAAAGTTTTAAGGATTCATGATGGTCTCTAAGGAATCGTGATGGTCCTGACTAGAAACCTAGGAGGATCATAAAAAGACATAAAGGCTAAACAAGGAGTCAGGGATGAGCCATTAGGTTAAGGATGCACAGAGCAGGATAGGCCATTGACTCCCCAATCTGGAGAGATATTGATAACTGTAAGGCCATGCATGATTTAGCCCATTCTTATAGCTCTGGCTCCGCCTTAAGCTATCCTGTCCCACAGTCTCTATATTACAGGTTCATTAGGCTTCTGCATGCATCCCAAACTCTTCCCTGCTTAGCCTCTGGACCTATACAATGCTGTTCTCTTTCCTTGACTGCTCAATCTCCTGTTCTTCACCCAAATAACTCTTTCTTGTCCTTCATGTCTACATCTACATGCAATTTCCTCAAGAGGAACTTATCAGATCATCACCACCACCCTAAGTTTTCAGGGGCTGCATGTTTTTTTTTTTTCCTGATTTTAACCAGTGAACATTTTTCTTTTTCATTTACCATTATCTTCTTCATTCAAAATTAACCAAAAAATCCATGGACAAAGGAAACTATCAGTTCATAGAAGTAATCAAGCATAAAAATATGATGTAAAGGACATGGTTATATAAAGGGCGCCTGTTCTCTGTCCTGATAGTCGGTTTTCCCCAATATACGATGAATAAGTATTCATCACTGGATCTACTCTGTCTCTACATCCCTGCCTGACTGACTCATCAGAACTACCATGGACTGACCCAGGGAGAACACCTGCACTTCCCCTTAACATAAAAGAGAGGATAGTAATGCAGGCAGCCGTCCAACTGTATAGCACCCGTTTAAAAGGTGATAAACATGCTGACTTGTAGTTGCATTGTGTAGTCTTCTCTTCAATTATATCATCATTTTTAATTATGATGTACTTGTATAATGATCAGGTCAGGGCTTTTCCCTTCCCCAGCTTACACCTCATTGGGATTATTTCACTCTTATGCCCTAGTGTACAGCATAATACAAGGAAAATGTAAATACTCAAATATTTTAAAATGTGTATAAAACAATGGGTTAGACATTGAAAGAATTAAAAAAAATTAACAAATGGCCCCCACCTAATTTTCTACCTCCTTTCCAAATCAACACCTTCCTCTGCCGTATATCAATGCCAGCAAGTTCCTCACTACGTCCAGGGAAGGAGATATAACACTTACTTTTACAGATAAGAAGACTGGTTATCTTGAATGAATGTGGACTCAAACTCTTGCTATTTAAAATTGCATCCTGAAGTCTTGGGACCATTCTAAGCACAGACATACTTCCGAGACATTGTAGGCCCTAATTGATGGGGCCTAATTAATGGATGTGAAGGAGCTGTGCATAGCTGACCCTGGTCCTCAGGTTTAAATCCACTGACGAAGAGACCTCTTTCAAAAATACGTTTGGGGGACGCCTGGGTGGCTCAGTTGGTTGAGCAGCTGCCTTCGGCTCAGGTCATGATCCCAGCGTCCTGGGATCGAGTCCCACATCGGGCTCCTTGCTCGGCAGGGAGCCTGCTTCCTCTTCTCTCTCTGCCTGCCACTCTGTCTGCTTGTGCTCACTCTCGCTCCTCCCTCTCTCTCTCTCTCTCTCTCTCTGATAAATAAATAAATCTTTAAAAAAAAAAAATATGTTCGGGGTGCCTGGGTGGCTCAGTGGGTTAAAGCCTCTGCCTTCGGCTCAGGTCATGATCCCAGGGTCCTGGGATCGAGCCCCCCATCGGGCTCTCTGCTCAGCAGGGAGCCTGCTTCCTCTTCTCTCTCTGCCTGCCTCTCTGCCTACTTGTGATCTCTGTCTGTCAAACAAATAAATAAATAATCTTTAAAAAACAAAAATACAGCTCACTCTTTGGCAAACACAGCAAACCTTCCTAGTCCTACAACTACCACCATCCCACCCCTGGCAGAATGCAAAGGTCACAGAAGTGCTGTTTTGTTCAGCAACAGAATGGAATAAAGAAAGTTATAAAAATATAACCCAGGCAGCAAAGCATAGTGGGCTTTGGTAAGGAAGAAGACTGGGGAAAGCAACCTCAGTAGGTAAGTTTTTCAATAGCTCAAAAGCGAAATTACGAAGACCTCAAGGGCAGCAGCAGGTGTGAGAATGGAATGGTGAGGGAAGACATGGAAAATACCCAAGAAGCACAAGTGTATCTACTTGTTTATTTATTGAACGCCTAGTAAATACCTGGCAGTTTTGTAAGTGCTGCGAATACCACAGTGAACAAGGCACATGAGGGTTCCTACTCTCATGGAGCTTACACTATAACAGGTACTGGAAAGCAATAAATAAGCAAGTAAATAATGATTTCAGGGGCAATACAAAAATAACACAGTTTATGGGAGTAGACAGTGACTGGGTTGGGAGGGATGTGTGTCTGTTTATGCGAGACTACTTTGGGTTGAATACGCAGCAGGAAGCACCTTTCTAACAAGGTGACATCTCAGGTGAAAACAGAGTGGTAAGAAGGAGGCAGCCTTGGGAAGACCTGAGGAAAAGAGTTCCAGGAAAAATGCGAAGAGCAAGTACAACTTCCCAGGGTAGAGGCGACAGTATGGACAAGTTTTAGAAAACAGAAAGAAAGCCAGTATAGCTGGCGTGGTCTTAAAACAGGGGTCGGATGTGGTGGAGGAGGGAGAATATGAACACAGGATGGAGAAGCTGGAGGTCAAGAAAGTGACGTCTTGATCCCAGGCTATCGTTCTGTGACGTGAGTTTCATTAGAGTTAAAGATCTGACTTTGGCTGCTGAGTGGGAAACAAAGTGCAGAAGAGTGAGAGGAAAAATAAGGAGGTCAGAAAGTAGTCTGTCTTGCTTATTGAGGCCGGAGATGATGGTAGCTTGGTTTAGAGAAACAATATGACATGGCGACAGATTGCACAGGAGGGAAAGTAGAGCATCCAAGATCAGTCTTTGGCTCCCAGCTCAGGCAGTTTAGAATGAGGATGCAGTTAGCCGCGCTAAATACCAAAGACGAAATAGCAGTGTTGCAAAAGAAGACAGTCAGTTTCATTTTGTTCAGTTTGAGTATGAAGGGTCTATAATATATCTAAGAGAAGAGGCCCAGCGGGCTGTTTTAACTAAAAGTTGGAAGCTTAAAAGGTAAACATTTCTGAATGATTAGCTCTAGTTGAGAACTGGAGACTCTGGCGGGGGGGGGGGGGGGCGGGGGGGGTAGATAACCAGGAATAGAGCTGAATGGGATGTAGTAGGGGTTAAAGCATTGGTGACAGACTAGATAGGAAGAATAAGTAAGAGAGATGGGAGATGGGAGATAAGAAGGTAGGAAGAGAAGCAGGATTTAAAGGTGACAGAAAAAAATAAATTCAGAAAGAAGACACTGGACTGGGGAGATTAACCTGGAGGAGACAGACTAAGCATTTAACAAGAGTAAAAATCCAAAGAGGGTTCAAGGCGCAGTTCTGTACATCTCATGTATTTTTTCAGCCTCTATGCACTTGGCCACTGACATATGCGTGTAGGATATACAAAACCATGAACGCACCCAGATTATAGATGAAGACATGGATAACATATGCCCAACTTCCTCTGACCTGGCTATGACTCTACTTCTTAATCTTCTATTCAAAAAAATATAAGGAAGTGAAATTGAGAAACATCATTATACAAATAATCCTGAGTTTGTCCTAACATATTTTAAAAAAAACTAACCACCCCTAAAGAGTACTTGAACTTATTTTTTTTTAACAGATGAATAGAAAAAAATAACTCATAACTAATTAGGGTGAAGAGGCATGATACTGTGGCTTAAATCCTTTAACTAGAATATCTACCCAAGCAGCACGTCAAGTAGCCATTGAAAATGAGAAACTGTCAAGGTTCAGGAAAGCAGGAGACTATAATCCAGGCTGGCTCTTGGCAGGTCCTGGGACCAAGATATATAGGGAATAGGAGACAAGAAACTGAGCCACTGGAAAACCAGGGGGCCAAAAGGATTAGGGTGTCAAGGTCAATCGGTCAGTAGTGGTCAGAAGACTCCTGCCAACAGAGCTGGACTGTCCCAGCTTGACCACTGTAATCTGCCAGATCTAGAGGAATAGAAGAGCAGATTACTGAAGCAAATACCCCTACTGTTCACTGGGTTAGAGAAAAAAAAAAAAAAAGCCAGATTCTTAAAAGATATCTTTGTTTTTTTTTCTTCTTTAAATCACAAATCTCACAGAAACTCTGACTCACTTTGAGAATGACATCAGAACATCGTTGCGGGAACACTGGCTGCCTTTCACACTACCTCATTGCTCTGCCATGATGTAAGACAGTTTAACTTGTGGAGTTTCTGAATAGCTTGGATGGGCGATTTTTCACTCAATGCAACCAGTCCCTTCAGGCTAAGTTCAGGACCCACAGCTCCAGCAAGAGGCAGCAGAGAGGGTGTACTTTGAGGTACCGTGGATGGGGGAGGCTAAGTGAAAAAAGGAAGCCATTCTACCTTCATTCAGTGTCTTCAGGCTTGAGATCGGCACTACTCAAGGGTCCTTGTTTGAAAAAGGAAGGTGAAAAAGTTAGTGATACTAATATGATTAAATATGCTAAGGATTATTAACCAGACGTAGCCTGGCAGAGCAGCCAAAATTATACAAACAGAACTCAGTGTGGCAAAATCATCCTCAAATCCAGACAGGGGCTGCTTCTTAAGCAAGGAATGATATAATGACCTATTACCAAAGTTTGGCAGGCCTGGCTGATACACTCAAGAGCCAGCAGGTGCCAATAGCATGCACACTTCACAAGTTTACCCCTGGCAACACTACAGGCAGCAGCCATAGTAGGTCCTGTCCTGGTGTAAGATGCCTGGCACATGCCTCTTTGCTAAAAGGAAATTCTCACAGTCCTTCAAGATTCACCATCATGGGCTGATTGTGTCCATCCCAGATCTGAATGTTGAAGCCCTAACTGCAGCCACCCCTCCTCCACCCCCTCTCAAAGTACCTCAGAATGTGTCTATATCTAGAGAAAGAACATTTCAAGAGGTAATTAAGTTATAATGAGGCTATTAGGGTGGAGCCCAATCCAATCTGATGAGAATCCTTATAAGAGTAGGAAATCAGAGGGTACCTGGGTGGTTCAGTGGTTTAGCCTCTGCCTTCAGCCCGGGTCATGATCTCGATGTGCTGGGATCAAGCCCCACACTGGGCTCTCTGCTCAGCGGGGAGCCTGCTTCCCCCTCTCTCCCTGCCTGCCTCTCTGCCTACTTGTGATCTCTCTCTCTGTGTCAAATAAATAAATAAAATCTTAAAAAAAAAAAAAAAAGAGTAGGAAATCAGGACACACAGAGATACCAGGAGCCTGCGTACATAGATAAAAAGGCTCTGTGGGGACAGCAAGAAGGCAGCCAGATGCAAGCTAAGGAGATAGGCTTTGGGAGAAACCAAACATGCTGACTGCTTAATCCTGGACTTCTACCTCCAGAACTATGAGAAAATAGAGTTCTACTGCTTAAGCCACCCACTCTGTGGTATTTATTGTGACAGCTCTAGCAAACTAATGCATTCTCCAATAATTTTTTAGAAGAAAAATCTTCGAGGGACACCTGGGCAGCTTAGTCTGTTAAGCATCCCACTCTTGATTTCAGCTCAGGTCATGATCTCAGGGTCATGGGATCCAGCCCTAAGTTGGGCTCTGCACTCAGTGGGGAGTCTGCTTGAGATTCTCTCTCTCCCTTTCCTTCGGCCCCTCCCCCTGCTCTCCCGTTCTTTCTCTAAAATAAATAAATAAATCTTTAAATATACATAAAGAAAAGAAAAACCTTCGATAGTAAGTGGAATCACAATAGAAAACTACTTGTATATTTTGCTAATGCAAGTCTCAGTATAATTCTGAAAGAGACAAAGCTAACAGATGTTTTATTATATTTTTAAAACCCAATTGAAAAAAGTTATTTACATTACATGGCATTTACCAGTTGATAGGCAGTACTACACATATTCTTAAAACTTCTAAGCCTCCCTCCCTCTTCCCACCTGATCGTTGCACACCCTTGCACACTCTCGTGCAGACTGTGAGTTTCCCTCGGCCAGCAGTCATCTTCTAAAGTTTGCTCTCGTAGGATTTAATCATGTTGATTTGGGAAGCAAGATTTGTTGCTTAATATCTCATCCATTTAAGGAAATCATCTGTTGCTGAATTTCTTATTTTCACCTTTATAAAAAGGGCAAGGTTTAAATAATACCTAGAAAGAGCTGTTGTTGTACAGGGCTCTCTCTGCCACAGAGAAACCATAGGAAATCCTCTCAAGCTGTTAAGCATTGAAAATAGTAGCCGTTTATGACTTGGAATGACTGCCGGCTGGGGGCTGTGGTCCTGTCCACAACTTGGTTCCCACTGAGCTAGAAATCCTAGTTCCTGATCTAAGCCATCCTCTATGTTCCCTTGCTCTCTATCTTTAAAATGGCCTTGCAATGTTGACCTTAAGGACTAATGCTTCTTGGGGTGTCTGGGTGGCTCAGTAGGTTAAGCCTCTGCCTTCAGCTCAGCTCATGATCTCAGGGTCCTGGGATCGAGCCCCACATCGGGTTCTCTGCTCAGCAGGGAGCCTGCTTGCCCCTCTCTCTCTCTCTGCCTGCCTCTCTGCCTACTAGTGCTCTCTCTCTGTGTCAAATAAATAAATAAAAATCTTAAAAAAAAAAAAAGAACTAATGCTTCTTTTCTGACTGCTATTTTCCTGGACACATTTTCTACCCTTCTCCTGTGTAAGAAGTGATTTTTAAAAAGTGGCTATACTTCCCTAGGTGGTGCCATGAGGCACATCTGACCTTCCTCTCTTTTTGGGAGAGATACCAAAGTACTTATGGGCGTTGGCAGCAGGGACCTATGATCCAGAGATGTTTCAAGCTTTTGCTTCAACAGCATTTCACCTTCTCAGATAATAAGGGTAGCTACATTTCTTGAGCTTTTACTATACTGCAGGTACTATGTAACTATGAAGTAGGTGCTATTACCCCCATGTGATGGAAGAGGAAACTGAGTCATAGAGAGGTCAAGTAATTTGTCTAGCATCCTACAGCTTGTGAGCTGTGACCTGAGGCCAGGGATTCAGCCTACAAGGCAGGCACTCTTAGTCATCACACTCTACTCCCTTTCTTAACTCTCGTACTTATGCCCAAGGAAATTATTAATGTTCCTAGTTGCACAGTGTTCTTTAAGCAAAGGATTTCAAGGCACCAGGCTGTATCTTGAATGCTAATGCTGTTTCATAATTCCAAACCTAAAGAGCCTTTACTAGATCTTATTTTTTCAAAAGTATTAGATTATTTGCACAGATGAGGCTTATCAGTGCATAACAGCATTATATTATCATACAATAGTTGCTTCCACATTGATCAATCTAGTCCTTTGTATGCAAAAGGTAAAAGTGTCTCACACTGAGACCTTAGGAGAAACAATGCCCAAGGTTCTCCCTGGGTGACCTGCCACCATGGAGGGGCAGCATGAAGCAGGTCCACAGTGAAGTACACATGTCTGAGTGTATGTAACACACTCAGGTATTTTCTATTCTTTTCTAATTTGTTATGAAAAGTTGATCATGACCCTCTATCAGGTCAACACTTAATGTCTGAAAACAACTGAAAAATTTGAAAACAATTTGCTCATCCAGAGTTTTAGGGGAGAAGGGAGAAGATGCTGGGCTTACCTGAAATCACTAACTCTGCTTTTTATTTAATTCCTTGGTCAGTTAATGCTGAATAATTTTTAAAGATTTTATTTATTTATTTGAGAGAGAGAAAGAGAGAGAGAGAACATGAGTGGGGCAGGGGGGCTCAAAGGGAGAGAGAGAGAAGTCTCCCTGCTGAGCAGGGAACCCAATGCAGAGCTTAATCCCAGGACCTTGAGATCCTGATCTGAGCCAAAGGTAGATGCTCAGCCTGAGCCCCCCCCCCCCCAGGTGCCCCTGAAATTTTTATTTATTTTATGGCTTGCATTTAAGAAAGAGACTGGAAGCCAAGGTTTGAGTTTTCTGCTTAATCTCAATGGTTGGGAAATAAATTCTCAAGCCTAGGGAATGTATTAGAAAAGTAAGTTATTTTCAAACATTAAGTGTTGACCTGATGGAGGGTCATGATCAACTTCTCATAACAAAATAGAAAAGAATAGAAAATACCTGAGTGTATTACCCGCACTCAAGGTAACTATTATTTTGTGAAACTCTGGTTTTCAACTCTATAGGGATGTAAATTGTGTATCCTGCAGTGGGTCACAGTCAAGAGCATTTGCAAAACACTGAGTTAGATCAACAGTTTTATCAGGAAACAGAAAGGTGCCTGAATAGAGATCCGTCTCTGCTTTCAGTGAGTTTAAGGGGCACAATACACAATGATGAGCATATTGTGTATACTCCATGTGTGCATTCTTTCCAATGTTTTCTTTCTTTATTTCCCAAATATATGTTATCTCAAGGGCCTCCCTTTCATTCCGTTAAGAGATTACTCCTCCTTTTCTGATCCAGTATCATTAAAGCATGCTTTCTTCTTTCCTTACCTTCAGAACACTGCTGTAAGTCTCTCCATGGGGTTCTTTCCCCCAGTCTTCCTCTACTTACTAATTCACATTATCTTCCTCTGCCAGACCACTTCCAAAAATAACACTTACATTTAGTTACTTCATTTATAGAGAATGAAGTCTAAACTCTTCTCTGGCTTTGACTCTCCTGTCTTTATGATCTGCATTTTCCAACATGTATCCCATTTTTTTTTTTTTTTTAAGATTTTATTTATTTATTTGACAGAGAGAGATCACAAGTAGGCAGAGACGCAGGCAGAGAGAGAGAGAGGAGGAAGCAGGCTCTCCACTGAGCGGACAGCCGGATGCGATGCGGGGCTCAATCCCAGGACCCTGAGATCATGACCTGAGCCGAACGCAGAGGCTTAACCCACTGAGCCACCCAGGATCCCCATGTATCCCATTTTCTACAAACCTTGGTCTCCGGAATGTGTCATGTTCACACCACTTTCATGCCTTTGGTTGCACAGTTGTACTACTGTCTCTGTGCCCAGCTTTTTTCTCCAGATTCTGTCTCAGGTCCTAACTCTACCATGAATTCTTCTGTTACCGCTACACTTCAGCTCTCTTTCAGCTCTCTATGCTTCTAGAATTCCTAGAAGTGAGACATACTGTACTTTATCTCTCTTCCTCATCACCACAGTCTATCCTCATCCATAAGGTGTTTTTTCCCCTTCCATTATATTGTAAGTGGCCTGAGAACAAGGCTTATCTTGTACCATTATGTTAAGAGTTACAAAACTAGCAACAATGGAATTATGGAGTACCTACTATGGGCCAGAAATTCACAAATATCATTATGCATGGATTATTATGTATTTAACCTGTATTTTTTTTCTAAGCTTCATGACAACCCTGAGAAAGAGTTACTGTCAACCTTCATTTTTCGTGGATTCCATATTTGCAAATCAATTACTTGCTAAAATTTATTTGTAACCCTCAAATCAAAACTCAGTGCTTTTACCGTCATTCATGTGATGGGGGAACAGAAGGCTGGCTGAGGACATAGCAAAAGCTGACACCCTTCAACCTTCCCCCACGCCCACTCCTGGGTGGGACATATGTGACATTCTTTAGAAATCTCCCACCCATCTTAATGTTAATACCTTGCTAGAGGGCAAAACGACCTGGCAATGGCAAGGCCTCTGGTATCCGTGTCTTGTAGGTCGTCCTCTTTAGCCTATGAAAGTTCTATTGAAACCTCCCTTTTCCTTACCTTCCCCCAACTCCGTGGTACAATACCTGCCATCCCTCACAACCCCGGGACAGCAGCTCTTCCTGCCCATGGGTCCTGTCCCCCGTGCTTTAATAAACCACCATTTTGCACCAAAGATGTCTCAAGAATTCTTTCTTGGTCATCGGCTCCGGACCTCAACCCACCGAACCTTACCTATATTCTAGAACTTCATCACATGGACTGTGAGCAGAGTGGCAAACATCTGAGTCACCCAGTGCGCATATACTCAGCTGATGCCAAACATGGCAATGCTCTCACTTTTGTTTTAGCTCACATACTTGTAAACTGTAAGGACCTATTTTATATTTTTATTTTAGCCAGAGGCTTCCATTGAAGTTAAACAATAACTTTGTTGTTTAACCCTTAAACTGTCCTTGCTCCCCTTCCCCCAGGGGACTTAAAAACAAATCCCGGAAACCAGTCCCAGGAAACAAAGCCCAGGTACAAGGGTGGGTCAGGCCAGGTGGAGACACCCAATCAGTGGGGGGGGGGGGGGGGCGCATACTGTCTCCTAGCTACCAAGGTGATGGGCTAGTTTCCATGGCTACTATGGGGTGAATTGTAATTCAATTAGCCACCTGTGTGTGGCCAGGCCCAACCACATGGCCTTTGCTCTATAAAAGTTAGTCTGGAAAGCAGGGAGGGGCCGACCTCTCTGTAGGGGCGTCCCCGACCGGTCAGTTTGACGGTCGGTCTGATTCTTGATGCTTGGCGCGAAATAAAGCTTTGCTTGACCTTCGCTTTGTATCAGTCTCACTCCTTTAATCACGGACCTGTTAAATGGGCATAACATAAACATGTTCCTTTTCATAGCCAATATAATGCCCCCGCCCCCGCGTTGGTTTTTGTTTGTTTTCTTTTGTGTGTGTGTGCTTTTTATTGGTGATTTCACATTTTAAAATGTCCCATTGCACAGTGCTAAAGGACTATCTAGTATTCTTAAACTCAAAAAGACTGTCATGTACCTTACAGAGAAAACATATGTATTAGGAAAACTTTTTCTGGCATGAATTAGATGTCTTGGCTGTGAATTCAGAGTTAATGATTAACCATATACCTTAAAAACAATGTCTTTTAACAGTAACACACATAAAACAAGGTCATGTGTTAATTGGTTAATGAAAATGGTATGAACAAATTCTCAAAGGAACCTCATCCTGTATTTTCCCTAGGAGTAAACGGTTCAGTATTCATTAATTTATGGTTTACCACAAATCTACACAATATAACTACCATGAATTAAGAAAATAGACCATACTTCTATGTCTCCTTTATTTCTTATTTAGATAGGAAGAAATAAGATAGAGAAATATTAAGTAACATGTTTGAAGACACCAAGATAGTTACTAGACAAGCTGGGATTTCAACTTGCATATGTCTAATTCTGTCAAGTCTTAAAGTTTCAGCATGTTGCAAATTCAATTTTCTGTTGATAGAATGAGTCTCACTACAAATTTTTCCAGTGGCTAAAAAGTAAGTAAATTGTGTTTTTCCTCTTTTTCCCCTTCTTTCTCTAAATTGGATGTTCAGTGTGTGTGTGTGTGTGTGTGTGTTTGAACAATGTAAATTTCCCCCAAATTACTGTTATTTATATTCATTTATTAATTACTTCAATAAATATTAGAGTGTCTACTATGCTGCAAGATATAATCATCTCTCAATAAGTTTAAAATTTATTGCTGAAAACAGACCTAGAAACAAATAATTAGAATATTATGAGAGATATTACAATGTTATGCAAGAAATATGCTAGAAGCAGAGATATTTACAAGGTTTCAAAAGGCCAGAAAATTAGGAAAAACTTGAATTCTGCCTGGGATTTTATGAGACTTGAGTAGAAAGGATTTTTTAACTGGATCTGGAAGGAACTTGCATCAGATTGGAAACAAGAAGGATAAACTAACTAGAGAACTAACAAGGAGAGACTTAGAGATATGACAAAGCCCCCGAGTTTGGAAAACAGTGTATCAGAAGGTAAAAGACTTCTGGAATATCTTTTCTACCAATTCCAAAAAGAAAACTACGATTATGCTTTATCATTTTAAGACATACAACCACACTTTATTTTCCTCCCAACTTTAATAGGTTGTAACTATTGCAGCTCACTTTCATCAATGCATCAAATCAATCTTCTAGTGAATCCAGCATTACTAAGCATTTTAACTAAAATGCATTGCACATAACTACATTGAAAAGAATGCATTCTTCTTAAATAATTTCAGTTAATCTTTCTTTGTTCACTTCCCAGTTTAAGAAAAAAGAATGAAAAAAACTTAGTGGTACCTATGTAATTACCAATTTGGGGTTAAGTTTCCACGCTAAATCTTGTTTGAGGAGGAGGATATCCTGGAGCTTGGCTGGGAACCAAAGATGGATCAGAAAAATGTCTTCTTTTTCAAGGATTACTGATTAGTGCTAATAATATGAGATATAAAGAGATATAGGAGAGAAAGTACCATTAGAATTCAGAGGCCCAGAGTACCAAGAAATTACCTTAGGAGACTGGGAGAAACCAAGCCGATCTAAGAGCACAGAGGAGGCAGAAACCAAGAGCTAAGAACATAGAGTTCACTCAAGAAGCAGAATGGGGTGGGGCAGCTGGGTGGCTCAGTGAGTTAAGCACCTGAATCTTGGTTTTGGTTCAGGCCATGATCTCATGGGTTGTGAGACTGAGCTCCATGTCAGACTCCGTGCTCAGCAGAGAATCTGCTTGAAAGATTCTCTCTCTCTGCCCCTCCTCTCCCTCTAAAATAATTTTTTAAAGCAGGAAGTAATTCATTGACATAAGTCTGTGAAGAGGAGGAGTAACTCACGCATTTAGCTGTAAAGATAGGTAACCTACATACTGTGGAGTGTACTAGAAAACAACATGAAGACTTTGAGTTGTCATTCACGGGGACTTGGAGTTCCAGTGAAGGTTTCTGATCTAAGAAGTGACATAATCAGAGCTGTCCTAGGATAACCACTAGGACTATGATGTACAAGATGAATAGAGATGTAGGTAAAGCTCTGAGGGAGGATTAAAGGAAAGAAGCCATGGAAATAATGTAGGCTGAGGCAATTAAAGGCTTAATTAGAATAACAGCAATGGGAAAAGAGAGGAAAGAATGGATAGAAAAGATACAATTGTAGGCATAGCCTATAAGAAAGGAAAAGAAGGAAAAGTCAAGATAACATTATAATTCCAGCCTAAGGACTACTAGTTCTACAAAGAGAAGTATAGTATGCAAGAAAACTTGCAATTCAAGATAAGCTGAGTTTATGTCATATTAATCCTGAGGTGCCAGCCAGTCAAAAATGCCCAGAGGCTTGGAAATAGAGGACTGAAGTTTAAGTAAGGTACAGGTGATGTTGAGTAAGGTTACAAATTAGAGTTTATAATCAAGCAAAGATGATAAATATATATAAAATGTTTCTATAAAGTGGTGGAAAGTAGAATAAAAGAAGTGCAAAGTTGTCTGGGATTTCAGAAAAGAGAATGATCATTTTCAGATGGAGTTTGGGACTTGCTGGTCTGGCATTCAGAAATCTTGCTAGATCCAGGTTAATGATTTTGACAGAGATGGAAGAGGAAGGAATTCCAAAAGACGAGGGCATTCCAGAGGCCTGAAAAGACACCAGTAAAGAAAATGAAATAGAAAAATTCAGCTCCTGTTTGTGAAGGGATGACTAGGGCACCAGCATGCTGAGAATTGTGTGTAGTGTGGAGGGTTAATAAGAGAGTGGGATGGAAATTTCTGACTATGCCAAAATGACAACAAAATAATCAGCAAAACTGCTCTATTTAAGTCAAACCAGCTAATGTCCCCATGACTAACCCTTTGGTTAAACTAATTGCTCATTGAGCCAATGCACTCTAATAAGTAACTAAATCAAAACATGTAACTCAATCAAAAACCTGGTCATCTTAATTTTTTCAATTTCGGCATCGAAAAATCTTAAAGTCCTACACTCTTGAGGGTTAAAGGAGGGCCTAGAGATTATTTAATCATTCTACCTGATGTTTCAACTGTGAACATCAGTATCTGAGGTTTTTTGAAATTACAACTTGTATTTTGCATCAGGCAGTTCAGATGTTATTTTTTAAATGTAAATTCTAATGGATAGAAGTATTTTAGAACTACGGGGAAAATATCAGCGTGGCTTACTTTATCAAGTTTTTAAAATCAGAAAACCATTTCATTCTTCATAAAAAAGAATTCTTGAAATGCTCAAATGACAGTAACAATCCATCCCCCATATTTTTACAAATAAAACTGTATTCTTGGGCACTGGTGATATAATATAAAATGCAGCATCAATAATTCCCATTTGGGTTACTTTCAGCAATATTTGCATATAATTTAAGTAACATATGTACCTCTATAAAAATCAGGGCATCGATATTATTTATGAACAATTCCATGATTTCAAAAAGTCTTCTTTTCCTCTTTCAATAGCTGATTAAAACAAAACAAAGCAAAAGAAAACAAACAAACCCCTCTGCATTCTCCAAGTGAAACACAAATAAAACTCCCAAATGAATAGTAGGCTGAAAGAAAACTACCTGATCTGGGAGTTTTGCCAAAACCTTATTTTAATGAATTTTATGGGGAGATACAGAAAGAGCATTATACTGGAAATGCAGAAATCAAGTCAGCATTCTTGGCAGGAGTACATTTTAGCCTACAGCACAAAAGGAGTTAATCTGAAATTCAAACAGGAGTTGCATTAAATTTGCTTTGTTTGCCATTCAACATGCTTTGCTTTAATGGCAAAGGCAATACTGAAATTGGGTGAGTACTTAAACTTTATTATGGAAATAAACGATGTTGCTCTAGAAGTCTTCCATGACAAGAAAAACACGCTATGAGGAGATATTGAATTTCTTATTTTCCTATCCAGAACAATTCTCTATTTGTCCAATATTTTCAGGCAAGGGTTCCACAAAATTAAAAATGGCCTTCCCCCTTCTGAAAGCAAACCCCAACAAAACTTAAACTATATCTTCTTTGCATGTTATAGTTAATGTACTTTCATTATGCTTAATGTACTTTTAATAGTCTCTTATGGCAAGATGGTGATATTAAATGTGGGAATAAAATATCCATGATACAACCTTGAATTTGCTATAGTGCCTTTTATCTGAGGGCTCAAAACACTTTACACACATTCTCATTCAGTATCTCCTTGAGGTGTATTATGAGCATTTTATGGTTGAGAACACTAAGGTGTACAATGACTAAGGGAATTGAGGTCATTTCCAGAGCTCACACTAAGCACAACCCAAATATGTCCCCTGCAAGAGTAAGTGCTCTCTCTCTCCAGGCCAGAACATCTCCAAAGGGCTGCAGCACTGGCCTCTCAGGGCCAAAACCTGAATGCATGTCACTAATCTTTTCATTCAGGGGATTGTTTCTTACCTGGACACCATCAGATGCAGGGATGTAACTTGCCCTTTTAAATGTGTCTGTCACATTTCTGAGAATTTCCACAGACATCAGAAGATCACCTGCATAGAAATTTTTCCTCTGAGTTAAATCCAACAGTGTCTTGGTCACCTGGGACATTCCATCACCTGCCAACGTTCGTTGCCCCTTAGCAAGGTGTTCTTTGATCTGTGATGGTCAAAAGAACAGAACAAACATCAGAATCTTCATTACTATTAATCTACATACTTATATCAAAAAATTTATTTAAAATTGCAGTCAACTTTAAAATAACATTGCAAAACTGTAAATTTTGTGCATTTCACACTCAGATGTATAAACATCCAGCACACAAACACTAATGAGTATATACACATTGGCAGGCATGACAGACTTGTCCTTTCTAGTACTCAGAACACACAGTTGAACATATTGGCAAAAGTTGGGGTTTTTAATTGAAATAAAAATTTTAAAAAATACTTTTGCAGGTGATAAACAAGTGAGAAAATTCAGCAAGATGTGATCAGAGACAGGAGATTATAAACATTTCAAAATACCTATTTTTCTAACTTCCAGGAAAGATGGTGGAGTAGGAGGACCCTAAGCTCACCTTGCCACTTGAATACAACTAGCTAACACCCACATCAGTGTAAATAACTGAGAAAATGACCCAAAGACTCCCAGAACAAACTCTCCACAGCTAAATGTAGAGAGGAGGCCACATCAAAGAGGAAAAGAAGGGTAGAGATGTGGGACTATTGGTGGGAGTGAGAGGGAGAGCTGTAGTCAAAGAAGGGAGAAATAAGATAGTCACACCAGGGAGTACACACAGGGAAGATGAATCCTCATAACATCTGGCTTTGGGAACTAGAGGGGCCACATTTTTTTGAGTTCTTACAATCAGCAACCTTAAAACTTGGAACTTTAAATAAGCAGAAGAGCCAGGAGGGTGAGAAGAAATTGAGTTCCTGTCCTTAAACAGACAATGACTCAACAAAGAGTGCCATGGAGATACAGCATAGAAGCAGCAGTTTGAAAAATGCCTGGGATATATGGGAGGGAGAAAAATTTGTATACTAATCCCAGATCTTGTGCTGGAGGGATAGATTTCTCCAGGAACAAAGGACAGGCTCCATCTCCCTCCCTTGGCCCATCTAAACATACACCCTCCTCCAGGAAACAGCTCCAGGCCAACACTCATTACCCAGCTAGCTAACAGTGCACCATACACATGCATTCTCCTTTTGCCAGGCCTTCTCTCCAAGGTCCCTCCCATAGTAGAACCACACAAACCTTGCTGACACAGGCATTCTAGCTGAACACTTGTGTAGATGCACCCATCCAATGAGCCTCCTTTGGTCACTATAAGCTGCAGGCTCCTTCCCACTAGCATGGATATTTCTGGCACCACATGCCCCACACCCACATTCTCCTGCAGTTCAGTGCTACTGCTTCTACGGCAAGTGCCTGGTCTGAGTCACTTAACCCCAAGACAGCCCCAGACTGGCCCACTAACAATACAGGAACCAAAAGGCAACAGAACCATTGCAGATGATGGGACTGAAGAAAAAGTGGCTCAGCCACAACAGCAGGGCACATACAACACATGTAGGAAATACCCCTGAAGCTCCAGGTGCTAGTGAACAGGATACATTGCAATGCAGGGCACTATAGGACTTCTTCTACATAAGGCCATTACTTTTAAGAGAAGAAATAGTTAACATTCCTAACACATAGAAACAGACACAGAGAGTTAGACAAAATGAGAAGACAGAGGTATATGTCCCCCCAAAAGCAACAGGACAAAAGCAAAGCAAGAGACTTAAATGAAATGGAGATAAGTAATATGCTTATAGAGAATTTAAAGTAATGGTCATAAAGATACTCATGAGGTTTGATAAAAGAGTGGAGAATCTTAGTGATACTCAACAAGCAAATAGAAAACATAAAAAAGAACCAATTTGTGATGAAGAACTCAATAAATGAAATAAAAAATGACAAAATGGAATAAATAGTAGACTAGAGGAAGCAGAAGAATGGATCAATGACTTATAGGAGAGAGCAATGGAAAGCAATCAGACTCAGGAAAGAGAAAAAAATACTAAAAAGTGAAAAAAAGATTTAGGGAATTCAGCAACACAATCAAGCATAATAATTTTCACATTATAGGGATTCTAGGAGGAAAAAAGAGAGAGCAAAAGGGAGCAGAAAAATTTATTTGAAGAAATAATAGCAAAAACTTTCCCAAACTGGGGAAGGAAACAGAAATCTGATCCAGAAAGCACAGAGAGCCCCCAACAAAATCAACTCAAGAAAGTCCATGCCAAGACACATAATAATTAAAAGGGCAAACATTAATGATAAAGAGAGAATTTTAAAAGTAGCAAGAGAAAAGAAATTTACATACGAAAGAAAAGAAAAGTTACATACAAGGGAAACATCATAAGGCTATAAGTTGACTTTTCAGCAGGTCAGAAGGGAATGGAATGATATAATCAGTGCTGAAAAGAAAAAACAAGACCAACAAAACAAAACAAACAAAAAACAGCAGCCAAGAATACACTATCCAGTAAGGCTATGATTCAGGATAGAAGAGATCAAGAGTTTCCCAGACAAACAAAAGCTAAAGGAATTCATGACCATGAAACTAGCCCTACAAGAAATGTTAACCGGGACTCTGAGTGGAAAGGAAAGACCATAAGCAAGAATAAGAAAAGTAAGAAACAGAAAAGCAGTAAAAATAAATATATCTATAAAAATCAATCAAAGGAGTCACAAAATAAAAGGATATAAAGTATGACATCATACACCTAAAATGTGGGACGGAGAGAGGTAAGGAATGTGTTCACTTAAGTTCATTTAATTTAAGTTAATAGAAACTTAACAGACTGTTATATGCAGATGTTATATACAAACCTCTTGGTAACCACAAATTAAAAACCAGTAATAGATATGCAAAAATGAAAAAGAGAAAGGAACCCAAGTATATCACTAAAAAAAGCCATCAAACTGTAAAAGAAGAGAGCAAGAGAATAAAAGAACAGAGAACTAAAATAACAACCATAAGACAGGTAAGAAAATGGCAATAAGAACACAACGGTCAGTAATCACTTTGAATTCAAATGGACTTAACACTCAAATCAAAAGACACGGGGTGATGGAATGGATAAAAAAAATAAGACCCATGTATATGTTGCCAATAAGAGACTCATTTCAGACCTAAAGACACATGCAGATAGAATGTGAAGGAATGAAAAAATGTTTTCCATGCAAATGGCAGTGAAAAGAAAGCTAGATAGCAATACTTGTATCAGACAAAATAGACTTTAAAACAAAGACTGTAACAAGAGACAAAAAAGGAACACTCTATAATTATAAAGGGAACAATCCAACAAGAAGATACAACAAATTGCAAATATTGTGCACTCACCATGGGAGCACCCAAATACATAAAGAAGCTAAAAACACATAAAGGAAGTAATTGATAGTAATATAATAAAAGTAGGGGACTTTAACACCCTCTTACATCAGGGGGCAGATGTTCCACACGGAAAATCAACAAGTAAACAGTGACTCTGAATGACACTTTGGCCTGATCATTCTAATATTCAGAATATTCCATCCTAAAACAGCAGAATACACATTCTTTTCAAATACACGTGAAACATTCTCCAAAAGACATCATATATTAGGCCACAAAACAAAGTTCAACAAATTCAAAAACTGTGAAGTTGAAGTTATACCATGCATCTTTTCTGACCATAATGCTATGATACCAGAAATAAACCATAAGAAACATCTGGAAAGAATACAAATGCATGAGGTTAAATAAAATGTTACTCAGGAATGAATGGGTCAACCAAGAAACCAAAGAGGAAATGAAAAATAGATGGAGACAAATGAAAATGAAAACACAATTGTCTAAAATCTTTGAGCTGCATCAAAATCTGTTCTAAAAGGGATGTGTATAGCAATACATGTGTACCTCAAGGAAGAAAGAAAAATCTCAAATACACAACCTAATCTTACACCTAAGAGAACTAGAAAAAGAAAAACAAAACTCAAAGAGAGGAAATAATAAATATCAAAGCAGAAATAAATGAAATAGAAACTAAACAAACAAACAAAAACCAATGGAACAGATCAATGAAACCAGGCGCCGGTTCTTGAAAAGATCAACAGAACTTATAAACTTTAACTAGACTCACAAGAAGAGGGGAGGGGAGGAGAGGACTGAAACGAACAAAAACAGAAATGAAAGAGGAGAAATAAAAAAATGACTCCACGGAAATGCAAAGGATTATAAGAGAATATTATAAAACCATATATCAAAAAACAGACAATGTAAAAGAAATAGATAAATTAATAGAAATATATAAACTCCCAAAACTGAATCAGAAAGAAATAGAGGGGTGCCTGGGTGGCTCACTGGGTTAAAAGCCTCTGCCTTTGGCTCAGGTCATGATGTAGCTCCGCATCGGGCTCTCTGCTCAGTGGGGAGCCTGCTTCCTCCTCTCTCTCTGCCTGCCTCTCTGCCTACTTGTGATCTCTGTCTGTCCAATAAATAAATAAAATCTTTAAAAACAAAACAGAGAAAGAAATAGAAATATATCAACTCCCAAAACTGAATCAGAAAGAAATAGAAAATTTAAACATACCAATTGCCAGCAATGAAATTGAATCAGTAATTAAAAAAAAAAAAAGAACTCCCAACCAACAAAAGTCTAGGACCAGATGACTTCACAGGTGATGTTACCAAGCATTTAAAGAGGAGTTAACACCTATTCTTCTCAAACTATTCCAAAAAATGAAAAAGGAAGGAAAACTTTCAAATTCATTCTATCAGGCCAGGATTATTCCCATACCAAAGCCACATAAAAAAAGACACTGCACAAAAAAGAGAACTACAGGCCAACATCTCTGATGAGCATAGACACAAAAATCCTCAACAAAACATTAGCTAACCAAATCTGACAATACATTAAAAAGAATCATTCACCATGATCAAGTGGGATTTATTTCAGGGATGTGTTCATGGTTCAATATTCACAAATCAACCAACATGATACATCACATCAATAAGAGAAAGTATATAAACAACATGATCATTTCAATGAATACAGAAAAAGCATCTGACAAAAGTATAACATTCAGTCATGATAAAAAACCCTCAACAAAACAGGTTGAAGTGAACATACCTCAACATAATAAAGGCCATATTTGAAAAATCCACATCATACTCCATAGTGAAAAGCCGAGAGCTTTTCCTCTAAGGTCAAGAACAAGACAAAGCTGTCCACCCTCACCACTTTTATTGAACATAATAATGGAAATTTTTGCCATAGCAAGCAAGCAACACAATAGAAATAAAAGGCCAGATTGGGAAGAAAGAAGTAAAACTTTCACTATTTGCAGATGACATGACATTGTATATAGAAAACCCTAAAGACTCCATCAAGAAACGACTAAAACTGACATTAATTCAGTGAGGTCATGGGATACATAACCAATGTACAGAAATTCACTGAATTTCTATATACTAGTAATGAAGTAGCAGAAGGAGAAATTAAGAAAACAGCCTCATTTATAATTACACCCCAAATAATAATATATCTAGAAATAAACTGAACCATGGAGGTGGAAGACCTATACTTTGAAAACCATAAAACTCTGATGAAATAAATTAAACATGACACAAATGGAAAGATATTCCACCCTCATGGATTGGAAGGACAAATATTGTTAAAATACCTGTACTATCTAAAGCAATCTATAGCCTTTTTTTTTTTTTTAAGATTTTTATTTATTTGACACAGAGAGAGCATGAGAGAGAACACAAGCAGGGGGAGCAGCAGGCAGAGGGAGAAGCAGGCTCCTGGCTGAGCAGGGAGCCCGATGTGGGACTCTATCCCAGGACCCTGGGACCATGACCTGAGCTGAAGGCAGACACTTAACCGACTGAGCCATCCAGGTGCCCCAAGCAATCTATAGCTTTAATGCACCCCCTATCAACATACCAACAGCATTTTTTCAGAGACTAGAATGAATAATCCTAAAATTTGTATGGAACCACATAAGATATCCAAAGCAATCTTGAAAAGAAAGAACAAAACCACAATCCCAGATTTCAAGATACACTACAAAGCTATAGTTATCAAAACAGTTTGGTACCGACACAAAAATAGGCACATAGATCAATGGAACTGAATTGAGAGCCCGAAATAAACCCACAATTATATGATCAATTATTCTTTGACAAAGGAGGCAAGAATATGCACTGAGGAAAAGACAGCCTCTTCAACAAAGGGTGTTGGGAAAACTGGACAGCTACATGCAAAAGAATGAAACTGGGATACTATCTTTCATCACACACAAAAATAAACTCAAAATAGATGGAAGACCTAAATGTAAGACCTGAAACCATAAAGATCCTAGAAGAGACAAAGGCAGTAATTTCTCTGACATTGAATGTAGCAAACTTTTTCTAGATATGTCTCTTGAAATAAGGGAAACAAAAGCAAAAATAAATTATTGGGATGATACCAAAATAAAAAGCTTCTACACACCATAAGAAACAATCAACAAAACTAAAATACAACCTAGTGAATGGGAGAAGATATTTGCAAATGACATGTCTGATAAAGGGTTAGTATCCAAGTATCCAGTTATATAAAAAATTTATACAACTCAACAGCAAAAAAATACAAATAATCCAATTAAAAATGGGCTGAAGACATGAACAGATATTGAAGACATCGGGATGGTTAATAGACAGAAAAGATGCTGACATCACTCATCATCAGGGAAATGCAAATTAAAACCATACTGAGATATCACTTCACACCTGTCAGAATGGCTAAAATAAAAAACACAAGAAATAGTAAGTATTGATGAGGATGTGGAGAAAAAGGAACACAGATGCAAACTGGCATAGCCGCTGTGGGAAACAGTACGGAGTTTCCTCAAAAAATTTAAAATAGAAATACCATGGGCACCTGGCTGGCTCAGTTGGTTAAGCATCCAACTCAGCTTCAGCTCAGGTCCTGATCTCAGGGTCCCGAGATTGAACCCTGTATTGGGGTCCACACTCAGTAAGAAGTCTGCTTGAGATATTATCTCCCTTTCTCGCTACCTCTCCCACTAATGCTCTCCCCTTCTCTCTCTCTCTCTCTCTCTCTCTCTCTCTCTCTCGCAAAAATAAATAAATAAATAAATAAATAAAAATAAAAATAAAAATAAAAAAAATAAAATAAAATAGAAATACCCTATGGTTCAGTAATTGCACTACTGAGTATCTTCCCAAAGAATATGAAAACGCTAATTCAAAAGGATATATGCAACTTTATGCATATTGCAACATGATTTTCAATAGCCAAATTATGGATACACTCCAAGTGTCTGTTGATAGATGAATGGATAAAGATGTGGTATATTTATATAATGTAATATTACTTGCCATTAGCAACAACATGGATAGATCTAGGGAGTAAAATGCTAAATGAAATGAAGCAGTCAGAAATAGACAAATACTGTATGATTTTACTCATACATGGAATTTAAGAAGCAAAACAAATAAAGAAAAAAGAGACAAACTGAAAAACAGACTCTTAGCTATAGAGAAAAATTGATGGTTATCAGATGGGAGGTAGGTGGGGGATAGGTGAAATATATGAAGGGTTTTGAGAGTACATTTATCATGATGAGCACTAAACAATGCATAGAATTATCGAATCACTATATTGTGCACCTGAAACTAACAAAGCACTGTACATTAACTATACTGGAATTAAAACAAAAAAACATATCCATTTGTATTTAATAAGGTGAGCTTAGTAATTTTTGTCTTACCTTCTAAAATAAACACATCTTTATGTAACAGCAAAAAAAAGTTTTTATGAAAATTTTAGCTCAAGAAAATGCTCTAAATTTTAGAGATGTACTATGACATCTCTAAATGAAAGCTAGGTTACATTAGCTTTACTTAAAAAATAAATAAACAATAACAATAAAACAAAATAACCAAAAAAAGAAAAAAGGCAGTGATGTCTTCAGCAGTAGAATGAACAATTAAGATGCAAAGCTTAAATTAGTTTGATGGCCAGAGAAATCTGCCACCAATTGTCATATTTGCTTATCTCACATTTCAAGGGAAGAACAACATTTTACAATGTGGTATAACAGCAAAGTAAGAAAAGGTAAGGAGATAGCAATGATCCATTATATTTTTATTTGTTTACTAAAAGGTCAATATCATTCCACTGGTAAAGTTGTGATAAGATTAAATTTTCAAAAGGGTATGAAATAATAAAGAACTAACACACCAGAAATTATTGAAATAGAAAGGTTAATGTATGATAACTGTAATTATCAATTTCCCATTAAGAAATATGACAACAAATCCTTTAAAGTATGCAATCAATCTGAACTAGTCCAAAAGTTATGAATTATTTGAAAAAAACATGTTACAAATTATCTTGGCACTTCAGATGATACTTTTCTTTAGCCTCTAAAACTCTCTAAAATATTTTGATAAAATAAACTTCTTCAGAGATAAACTGTATTCCCATTATGTTATCCTAAAAAAAAAATAACAGATTTAGACATTTTATTTCTTCTTCTTTTCTTCTTTCATTATTCTCCTCACCTCTCCTCAGTGGCAGCGACTGACCACTGACTAAAGCCCCAAGGATTGGACGGCATAATGATCGAGCCCTTGCATATCTCTAAAATTTCAATGGACTTTGCTGCGGAATGACATTAACATATTTAACCATGATACTGGGCGATCAGAAAGGACTGACCTTCAGAGTAAAAGGCAGCTGGTTTGCCAAGAAGATAGGTACTACCAAGTTGAACTCCAGTTCTGCTATCGATAACTATTTGCAATTTTCTGTTCAGGTCATGTGTTCCATAACTTCATGTTTCTGCACTGAATAGTTCACCCTCCTCCCTTACATTAGCCCATGTTTATATACCACTCATATTTATTCCTGGTTCTCCTAAATATCTATACAGAGTTCGTGGGTTCATTCCCTGTGCTCTCTTATCTTACACACACATCACGCTATCACACTGAAGTATGTTTGCCTATATGTCTTTCTGTGCCAATAGTCTTTCTGAATCTTGAGGGTAGGTTCCATGCCTTATTCACAGCCTTAGAATGTAGTAGAGTAAAAGTTTGTTAGAGTGCATTTCAGTTATGGTGTCCTAATTATACCTTCATAATGTAATACAATGGAAAGGGCTTTGAAGCCATAGCTGCCTAGATTTTTATTTAAATGTTTCAACTTATTATTTATGTCATTGAACCCATCAGAGACTCAGTTTACCATGTCTCCTGTAAGATTAGAAAAAATATGCCTATAGAGTTAAAATTTCTTTTTAATCTTTTTTCTTTTCTTTTTAACTTCAAATGAACTCACGCAAGCATAACAGAGTGAGTACAGCTACTGCACACAGGAAAGCTTGCTTCATCACAGACAGCATATCCTACATGATCTATTTCTTGGAGAATTTCAACACCTGTCCCCTCATTCGTTGTACAACATTAAGTGCATGTCCACTTCAGGGCCCTTGAACTAGCATTTCCTTTGGCCTGGAAGAGTCTTCCCACAGAAATCCACATGTTTTTGTTTGTTCGTTTGTTTTTTGTCATTTCCTCAGAGAGGTCTTACCTGACTCTCTACACAAAATGGTCTCCTTGTCATTCTCAATCAATTTACCCTTCTTCATTGTGCTCAGCCTTACTAACCATTGTGTATCTGTCTCTTGGCTTATATGTTTTCTAGCCTCTTCCATTAGAATATAAGCCTTGTGAAGAAAGACATCTTTTTTTTTTTTTTTTTTTTACTGTTAAATTCCCTGCACCTAGAGGACTTTCTAGTATGTTGAATAAATGAATGAATGAATATGCCAATGTCCTTCTATGTTTATGTTAAGTCATAGGATTAAGTAAGGCACACTTGAAAGCTGTGCTAGCGTGTTTATCAACATTGAAAACAGAAAACATTGGTATCAAACAGCATGAAATAAATAAACTTTCTGACTTAAAGGGACAGTGTAGCTTCTGGCCTGAAAAGTGTCCTGTTCAGTAGATACAGTGTGAGGAAAGTTGCAAAGAGAAATGAAATTGATAGGGTCTACTTAAAAAAAAAAAGTCGTAAAACTCAGTCTTTAGTTTTGTGCTGGCCGTACAAATCACAGCTGTGATACTCAGGGTTGCAGAGGACTTGAATGTTCTCCATTAGAAATAGAATGTAAGTAACAGCTGCCAAGGTAAACATCATCTAACTACTTCAGAACAGCTCCATTATTTTGGCAACCCCTACCTCTGTCTGTGAGGGATTTTACCTGCACAGATCTAACATATCCTTCCCCTCAAACAAAAACATAAGACTGACTTAAATCTTGAGGAATAAAACAGTTAGACACATATTCTACTTGCAATAAAAATTGTACAGAAGGCAGTGGATGGCTCAACTAATCAGAGCTAGAAAAAAGCAGTCTTTCATGCCTGGGTCAGCATCAAATGCAGCCCGAGTCAGTAGTAAATTAATGTCATTGCCATCTGACAGCTGCTTAGCAGGCTTCTGTGAAATGAGTTGTTCTCAGCCCAGCCCTTCGCAGACAGGTGCCCCATCACACCACCAGCTCTCACAATTGTCACTAATTAGTATCCTTCCTGGCACTGTCATTGAAAAGCACCCAGAACAAATATCTTGTAATATTTGTACACATGAGTGTAGACTGTTGGCAGCATTTATAAAGGGCATAAAGAGTGTTCAGTTGAGACAAATAGCCATCCAGAACATATTTAGTTGAAAAACAATTCCAGGTTCTTGATCTTCCTTCTATAACACAAGTAGACTGTGGAAGTTTCTCTCCTTGCCTTAAGACTACACTTTTGCTATTTCTAGAATGACCAATCCCTGTTTATCTGCTGGACTGTTTTTTCTCTTTTCTGGATGAAGAAATAGAGTTCAGTTCTCCGTTTCAAATTGTCCTTTACTTTCACTTCACCTGTCTTATTTTTATCTCTATGATCTTATGATTGAAGGCTACGGTTAGGTCTATGATTTTGAATCCCACCCAATCCTCCCCAATCTTTCCCTCTCATAAAAATACAGCCTGACACAGTGTATCTTATTTAAATACTGCTACTTTCCCTTCAACTACTGTCTTCTTTCTGTTTCTCTTTAAAATCAAAATTGGAAGTATGAAATCTGGTCTAAAACTCACAATTTTTTAAATTGCAAATTAAACTCAACAATTACCTACTAAGCATTGTCTCTGGAAATCTTATTAGTATATTAAGTTTAAAGAACTGCTGGAGTCACAAAACCTGGATTTAAATTGTGGTTCTACTATTTACCACATAGGTCACTGGACAAATTGTCATTCCCCTAGGATTTTCTGATTTGTCTGTGAAAAGAAACAAATGTCATTATATGGTTGTTATGAAGGATTAATACGAAGCTGAGGATATTTAGATAAAAGATATTCAGTGACAGTTAGCCCTTATTTTCCCATCTTCAATTTCTAAGCCCTCTGAATCTTAGCTATGTATTGTTTCTCACATCTGTCCTTTTTACCTATAGGGAAGAGATGCATGCTGGTCTAGGTCTTCAGTACCTCATCACAACAGGTATCCCAACAGGTATCACTGAGTCTCCCATGCTAAACTATCCTAATTTTTCAACTCTGAACATGTCACTTCTTGGCTCAAAAAACAAATATAACTACCAAAAAAATCATCCATTTTCATATCAAATAAGATATCCTCTCCATTGTTTGATTTACAAGGCCATCCAAGTATAACCCTAACCCACATTTCTAATATTTTATCTCCCTTTATCTCATTGTATCCACCCAACCCTATTTGACATTTTTTTCTACTCAGTTAGTGATTATTTCAGTTTTATTCTTCCATCTTTAATGCTACTTAGTAATTGAATCCACTTTGCTCTTGAATTCCTCAAATTAATGTTTATTATTATTATTGTTATTTTTATTATTGATTTTTTTAAACTAGCAATGCTTTTTAACCAGTCTATTCACAATTGCTTCTTTTTTTTTAAATTTTTTTTAAATTTTTTTTTTAAGATTTTATTTATTTATTTGACAGACAGAGATCACAAGTAGGCAGAAAGGCAGGCAGAGAGAGAGGAGGAGGCAGGCTCCCCACTGAGCAGAGAGCCCAATGTGGGGCTCGATCCCAGGACCCTGGGATCATGACCTGAGCCGAAGGCAGAGGCTTTAACCCACTGAGCCACCCAGGTGCCCCAAAATCACAAGTAGGCAGAGAGGCAGGTGGAGAGAAGGGGAAGTGGGCTCTCTGCTCAGCAGGGCTCGATGTGGGGCTCGATCCCAGGACCCTGAGATCATGACCTGACCCAAAGGCAGAGGCTTAACTCACTGAGCCACTCAGGTGCCCCTCACAATTGCTTCTTAACCATTCATTTTTAAATTATCTTCTTTCAGAGTGTATTTTCCTTTTTTTCTAAACTTTAAGTGATTATTTTGGTAGGATTCTGTGAATGCTAACTTTTTCAGTCTTCGTCTTTTTTTGTTATTGTTGTTATATTCACTTTCAATTGATCTTTTAGATAAAGATGCTTTTATTTTCCCCATAGTATTTTCATAATATGATTTTAGTGCCTTATTTGTTGCAAGTACAAAGTAGCTGATCTTTTGTAAATTACCACCTCCCCCTTTTTTGTGTGTGGTAGCTTTAAATTTTTTTCTTTTTGTATTTAGTGTAATGCAAATTACATTTATTTGGATTTGTTTTTACTTATTTGGTACTATTTCAATCTGAGTATCTTATCAGTCTTCAACTTAAAAAAAATTCTTATATACTAACTCATAAAATGTTGCCTCTCCCACAAATCTTTGTGGTCTCTTTTTGGAATAAATTTCTATTAAACACATTAAAATTTCTCATTCTGTTCTTCATTTTCTAAGTTCTCTTTCTTACTTTTCATTTCTTGATCTGTTCTGCCTTCTGAGTGATCTTTTTCTAGGACTAAATTCCAGATTACTAATTCTTTCTTCAGTTGTGTCTACTTGGCTATTTGGTCTCTTCATTAATTAATGACAGTATTTTTCACTTATAGAAGTTTTATGTAATCTTTTTCATATTGTTCCATTCTTCAACTGTTCTTTCCATTCTCCTTTTCAAAATCTCTTAAATCTTTTTAAATACATGTTATCATTTCTTTCATATTTTCTGTTATTTTTATTTCTTGCATTGCTAATGATCCTAATTTGTTGATTCTCCCTAATGATATTTGTCATTATTATCAACTCATATTCAGTGAGATGCATTTATTGTCTGGGAGGCCAAGTTGCTGGTTTGTAAAAGAGTTGTTACAAACTAGTTTTGAGTGTGTTTCTCATAGGTGGGGCCCTGAAGCAAGTCAAAGATGCTGAATCATCTCATGCTAATTTTCATATTAATTCCTTCTGTTTATGGCTCAGATAAGAAGTTTCAGCTTTTGAAAACCCATCTGTTTCCTCTTACATCCAAAACCTTGTATTAACTACATATTTTTTAGACACAACCTAGACTTACAGTTTTTCTAGTCCATGAGACCAGAGGAGTCAGAAGAGTGCCAGCTCAACCAAGAACCATAAGGTACCCAGGAATAAACCCAACCAAAGAGGTAAAGGATCTGTACTTGAGGAACTACAGAACACTCACGAAAGAAATTAAAGAAGACACAAAAAGATGGAGAAGCATTCCATGCTCATGGATTGGAAGAATAAACATTGTTAAAATGTCTATACTGCCTAGAGCAATCTATACTTTCAATGCCATCCCAATCAAAATTCCACTGGCATTTTTCAAAGTGCTGGAACAAACAATCCTAAAATTTGTATGGAACCAGAAAAGACCCTGCATTACTATGGAAGTGTTGAAAAAACAAAACAAAACAAAACTGGGGGCATCATGTTGCCTGATTTCAAGCTTTATTACAAAGGTGTGATCACCAAGACAGCATGTACTGGCACAAAAACAGACATATAGACCAGTGGAACAGAGTAGAGAGCCCAGATATGGACCTGCAACTCTTTGGTCAAATAATGTTTGACAAACAGGAGAAAACATACAGTGGAAAAATGACAGTCTCTTCAATAAATGTTGCTGGGAAAATTGGACAACTATGTGTAGAAGAATGAAACTTGACCATTCTCTTACACCATACACACAGATAAACTCGAAAAGGATAAAAGACCTCAATGTGAGGCAGGAATCTATCAAAATCCTAGAGGAGAACATAGGCAGTAACCTCTTCAACATCAGCCACAGCAACTTCTTTCAAGATATGTCTCCAAAGGCAAAGGAAACAAAAGCAAAAATGAACTTTGGGGACTTCATCAAGATCAAAAGCTTCTGCACAGCAAAGGAAATAGTCATCAAAACAAAGAGACAACCCCCAGAATGGGAGAAGATATTTGCAAATGACACTACAAAGGGCTGATATCAAGATCTATAAAGAACTCCTCAAACTCAACACTCAAAGAGCAGATAATCACATCAAAAAAATGGGCAGAAGACATGAACAGACACTTCTTCAAAGAAGACATACAAATGGCTAATAGACACATGAAAAAAATGTTCATCATCATTAGCCATCAGGGAGATTCAAATCAAAAACCACATTGAGATACCACCTTGTATCAGTCAGAATGGCCAAAATCAATAAGACAGTAAACAACAAGTGTTGGAGAGGATGTAGAGAAAGGGGAACCCTCTTAAACTATTGGTAGGAATGCAGTCGGTGCAGCCATTTTGGAAAACAGTGCAGAGATTCCTTAAAGAATTAAAAATAGAGCTTCCCTATGACCCTGCAATTTCACTACTGGGTCTTTACCCCAAAGATACAGATGTAGTGAAAAGAAGGGCCATCTGTACTCCAATGTTCATAGCAGCAATGGCCATAGTCACCAAACTGTGGAAAGAGCCAAGATGCCCTTTAACAGACGAATGGATAAAGAAGATGTGGTCTATATATACTATGGAGAATTATGCCTCCATCAGAAAGGATGAATACCCAAATTTTGTATCAACATGGATGGGACTGGAGGAGATTATGCTGAATGAAATAAGTCAAGCAGAGAGAGTCAATTATCATATGGTTTCACATACTTGTGGAGCATAAGGAATAACATGGAGGATATTAGGAGAAGGAAAGGAAAAGTGATTTGGGGGAAATCGGAGAGGGAAATGAACCATGAGAGACTGTGGACCCTGAGAAACAAACTGAGGGTTTTGGAGGGGAGGTGATCGGGAGTTAGGTGAGCCTAGTGGTGGGTATTAAGGAGGGCACGTATTGCATGGAGCTCTGGGTGTAATGCATAAACAATGAATCTTGGAACACTGAAAAAAGTTTAAAAAAAAAAAAAAAGAGTGCCAGCTCACTGCAGGGGGCTAGGGGCTAGGAGGCTAAGACCCCCCCTCCCTGCTTGTTGGGAGGGGGGTCTGGTCAGTATCTCCAAAAGGGCTTTAGAATCTTAGGCTCCAGCACCCAGGTCTCACATAATCTGAAACTCTCATAGATTGCTGAATCATCAACTCTCCCCTATAGCTCAAGTTAGACTTTCTTTTTCTTCCAAATTTCTTGTATCTAAAGATCTCCCTATTTTTCTTTTGAGCCAAACTGCAATGCAATATTTGCAAATATATCTTGTTGCAGTTTATACAAAAGTCAGTATGATCTGTGAAGTATTAGCTTGGTCTGTCCCACTGTTCCGCTACTGTTATAGGTTCCTAATACCAACCAGACTGAACTACTCACCATTTCCCAAAGAAAGTCCATGGATCCTGCCTTTGCTCCCTGACTTATGCTATTCTGAAACTTAAAGTGTTCCCTCCAAATATACTTGTTAAATTGTTATTTTTTCTTCCTCTTTCCTGAATTCTTCTCAGATAACTGCAATCATGATATGATCTCTGGATTCAAGCCTCAAAGAAGTAATCTTGCTCTATCTTACATTATTATAGTGTTTGTGTTCTTATCTATTGTACTAGACCATAAACTCCTAAAGGGCTTGCACTTTCTTATTCAACTATGTGTCCCCTGTAATTTCTATCTCACTGTCTGCACACAAAGGTACCTGCTCAAAGGGCTTGCTAAATTAAACTGAAGCTACAGATGGATTTTCCCTTCTGTAACTATCAACCTCACTAGCTGAAAAGGTAAAAATATAGCAGTCCATGATGATTCAAAACAATGAAATATATAGTAATGGGGAAATTTTATATCCCCTGACACAACTGCCTTTTAAAAGATATCTAATTGTATAAAAGGGCAAATGATTTCAGAAATTTTAAACAACTACAGTTATAGTTCTATAACTGCTACCTTTTAGAACAAAATAACAAAAATTACAACTATGATAAAGGAGTTATTGAGAGCTTATTAACTGGCAAGTATGGGACAAAATGTTTTACATGAATGATCTCATTTGACTTTTAAAACCACTGTTGGAGGGGCACTTGGGTGGCAAAATCGTTAAGCGTTTGCCTTCGACTCAGGTCATGATCCTGGGGTGCGGGGATCGAGCCCCGCATCGGGCTCTCTGCTCAGCAGGAGGCCTGCTTCTCCCTCTCTCACTCCCTCTGCTTCTGTTCCCTCTCTCTCACTGTGTCTCTTTCTGACAAATAAATAAATAAAATCTTTAAAAAAAAAAAAAACCCACTGTTGGAGGTGCCATAATTATTCATATTTTACAGATAAGAGTATCAACTTAGTGTGGTGAACTGCATTCCCCAGGATTGTTTAGCTCTGGAATTGCACTAAGATTTAAGTTCAAGTAGTAGATTTCGGAGTTCCTGCTCTTAACCACTACATGCTTAACTGCTAGAAACTGTCAAAATGCTTAAATATTCAAAAATCATTCTTTTTTTTTTTAAGATTTTATCCATTTATTTGACAGAGAGAAAGATCACAAGTAGGCAGAGAGGCAGGCGGGGGGGGGGAGCAGGCTCCCCGCTGAGCAGAGAGCCCGATGCGGGGCTCAATCCCAGGACCCTGAGATCATGACCTGAGCCAAAGGCAGAGGCCCAACCCACTGAGCCACCCAGGTGCTGCTAAAAATCATTCTTAATCATGTTTGTTTTAAAGAGATTCTAAATCTTTTTTCATATGAAAAAAGAATACGAGAAAGAAGAGACTGGAAGCAATTTCCCAGGTTGTTGAGGTACTGCCAATTATTTGAGTAATAGTCATTATGTGGAATTTAGTGTGTAAATATTCCTAAAGCTATTTACTAATATCTATAGAAGACTTTTTTTTTTTTAAGATTTTATTTATTCGAGAGAGAGTGAGCAAGAGAGAGCACGAGCAGTGGGGAAAGAGAGAAGCAGGCTCCCCACTGAGCAAGGAGCCCAAAGTGGGCTCTATCCCAGGACTGTGAGATCATGACCTGAGCTGAAGGCAGATGCTTAACTGACTGAGCCACCCAGGTGGCTCTATAAAAGACTTTGTAAGTAGTTTATTCAAGTGGAGGGGAAAATCCCCATGGATATATCAAGGATTCTATTTCCCAGGGCTGTATTTTCTAATTTTTTAAATTTAGTCACTGAAGTACTTCAGGTTTATAATTTTGGTATTTCCTTTAAAAATTATAATTATCAGTAATTTAGTCTGCTCACACTGCAGCACTCTGTAACCATCTTTGCTCCAAAGGGCAAGTCTTAAAAGTTTCTGTGTCATTCACATTTAATACTGTTGACAAGATCGACAGTGAAAAGGAAAAAAAAAAAAATGAAGTCTAAAAATAGTTGCTTTTTATAGTTCTGGATTAAGCCTTCTTGTTCTTTATATAGACAGATATGGTGAGGGTCATGGTTTAAAGAGTAGGTGTGTTTCTGAAATAACCTTATTCTTTTCACTCTATGCCTCCTACTGCCAGCCACAGTTGTCTCTATTGTGTGAATCCTAAAAAAAGGTTTATCGTAGTCATTTTGTGCAAATGACACACTTTAAACATCATATATTTATATATTATTTTCAGCATCAACTCCTACAGTCCATCTGTAAGGTATTTTAAAGGTTCTCACAGCTCTAAGTGACTTCAATTAAAAGATAATTATACAAAAATCTTTTCATAAAACAATAATCTAAGTATATATTTTTGCTTCAGGTCATAACTATCAATTATCTAAGACCAAAGTCATTCGTTAGATGATGGTATTAAATTATTTACAGATCTATCTGGTGTCTCTAGGAAAGAGAGATCATCCAGTATGGAAAAGAAAGCATACCCTTTGTTCTACTCTATTAATGGTTCTTAATTTTCCCTATATCTGATATAAAAAACCTTGCATTCATGTTAGAGCTGTTCTAGGGCTCGGGGTTCAAATTTGAAAAGATAATTCTTGTCTGGAGACCAATTGGTGGAGAGATTTAGTCCAGAAACCTCCTGCATGAACTATGTATGTTCTGCACAGAACCCAGGAAAAATAACCCTTGACCATGGGTATTTGGTACCCCGGTTTCTTGCCCCAGGAATTCCTGAAGTGAGAGATAAGGTGCCATAAACTTGAGGATTCCAATTTATTGTTATAAGAATAAACTGAGTCATGAAGAAAACTCATGAAGAAAAGTCAGTTAGCTATACACTATGCATATCTTCCTGTAAAACCTATAAATTTATGAGAACATAGTAAATTTACCTAACAGGAAACACACACACACACACACACACACACACACACACACACACACACAAACACACACATACACTGGAATTAGCTTTAATTTCAGAGTGGCTAGAATTAGTCAAAAGTACAATTCCTGAGCAAGGGACATAGGTAGATCAGATTTCTTTTCTTAACATCAAATCAGTCTGAAGCTCTTATTAATATTCTGACCTAGGAGATAGAATCAGAGCATGTTCCTTGAGTTCAAAGCTGTATAAAATAGTCACAGACTGGGACCCAAATTTTCAGGAACCACTTAAGTGGGAGATGAAGCATTAAGTAACCCAGTATTTCTCTATGGTTTTTTCAATTATATTTCCATTACTTAAATTTCCTAGTTCTTGTGATACTGTACCAGTCAGAATGGGATAGATTATGCTGTGATAATAAACAATTTTAAAATATCAGTGCCTAAAAACAACAAAAATCCATTTCTCACTCACACTATATATGTAACTCAGGTCATCAGGAAGTCTCTGTTCATCATAGTCATTCAGGGGCTTGGGGTGATGGAGGTTGAAAGATTACAGCATTCTCAGCCCCAACATGACAAAGACCACTTCCTTACACAACCAGCTGGACAGTTCTAGTCACACGTGTATACCTAACTTCAAGAAGTGAAGTAACACAATCCTCCCATGTGCCCAGAAGAGGAAAATTAGGTATCACCTAACACAGGTATATCCTGTGGTATGGAACTGGCTAGCAATCATTTAATTTCTTTGCATTCATCCACCAAAACTTTCCCTTCTTCATATTTTAATTTTTTTACATTGTTTATCATTTTACTTCTTTGCATTCCTCTGCCAAAAATTCAACCTTAGATAAAATCTATCCCTGTGTTTCTTAAACTATAATGTACATATGAGTCACAGGGGGAGCTTTTCAAAATGCAGATTCTGATTAAGGTGGTCTGGGACATGGTTTCAGATTCTGCATTTCTAACAAGTTCCCAGGTGCTGCTTGCTGATACTTCTGGTCTTCGGAAAACGTTTTAGCTCCACCAAATGCCGTCTCTGCACGGGCATCCAAGCAGCTCAACTGTGCTGGAGAAAAATCACAACTAAACTGACTAGTTGCACTCTTAAGTTCTTTATTTCAAACCTCAGTGTAATACAACTTTTGGCAACCCCTAAGTACACCTGCTTCACACTGTTCTTTATTGTCCTGCCTTCCTCATTTCAGAAAATGACATTCCCATCAGCCAAATGTGTTCACTCAACCTTAATGAAGGATAACATCATCTCTCATCTGGATTACTGCAGCAGGCTTGACAGGTTCCAGTTCTGCTACCCTATAGCCTATTCTCCATAGAACACCATATGACCCTCATTAATTATAATGAGTCACATCGCTCTTTACTATTAATGGCTTCCCATTGCATTTAGAATAAAATTCAAACTCTTAGCAAAGGTCTTTAAGGCAAAGAATTATTTTTTTCCCTACCTAGCTCTCCAACTTCATCTCATGACCTTCTCTTCTTGCTCAATACCTCTGGCCACTAGGTCATCTTTCACTTACTTAAAGACTTCGAAGATTTTCCAAATGCTTTTCCCTCAAATGGAAGGCATTCTTCTTCCTGACACACTCATTCTCTTCACTCTTTGAATGTCCAGATCCATCTCATTTTTCAGGCCACAGCTTTAAACGTCATTTCTCCATAGAGACCTCTCTGACTTTATCTAAAGCAGTCCCCAAACTTTATTTCCTATGTTGGTACTTGGTTAATTTTCTTCGGCATATCACAATGTATAATTATATATCATTTCTTGTCTACTCTATTTGCATTTGTGTGTGTCACATTCAAGTTCTATCTTTAGGTCTCTGCATTCTGTTGCACATAAAGGTCAGTAGGTATTTGTAGAATAAGTTAATGGGTAGTTGAATGGATAGGTGAAAGATTGAATAATAAAGTACACTTTCCTTTTATTTCTTTTTCCTTTGACATTAGCCTAATTCACTATAAAGTATATTTTATTAAATCATCCTATGAATAAATTTCAAGTCAATGAATTTCAACTGCTAAAACTAACCCTAACATTTCATCTCTAAGTCACACTAAATCTGTAACCTGGGAGAACCCCAAAATTCTTTTGGGTTTTTATAGACATAATCAACAATATATTGTCAGTTTAAAAAAATGAAGTAATGTATAACTTGAGAAGTATTTCATTATGTATCTATATGGTAGACTCCCTTAAAATTCCCTAGGAAACACTATTCTATGTATTGAAGAGTTTTTTCTTTTTTTATAATACAATTAAAGTTTATTGGTTTAGTACAGTAATTCCTTTAAGGCTGATGATTTTGCCACTAAAACTAGAAAAATCCATATAAATTACAAAAACCACACTCCCTAGAGTATCACATAGCTATGGAGGAGATAAACTAAATTTCCAGAAAAAGGAGAGCCTTTCTAAGGTAACCAACAATTTTACTCATGGCAGAGGTGTTGCTAAATATGGGCAAGAAGTGAGGGACAGGTGTAACCCTGGAAGAGGACCTCTAATGAAGAAAGAGAAACTAATGTTTTTTATTTGCCTAGCGCTAGGAAAATGTATTGGAAATTTGAGAGTCCCTGAAAATCTTACTGAAAATTTTTCCCCATGAGACATTTTACTAAGTTTTTGAAATGTATAGGAAGTTGAGAAGCTAAGATGAAAACTTCTAAAATGCAGAGTATTATTTTCTCCATCCTTGTAAGTATGCATTTGGAAAAATTTTGAAGTTGCTTGGAAAGAAAGCTCAAGTATTGAGCTTGTTGGTACCTCTTGAAGGAGAGAACTGAATCGTCTACAGTTTCTCAGGGCTGATGGGATAGGCAAACATAAGCTCTCCATCCAAAGCTTTTAAGACACACAGTGGGGGCACCTGTGTGGCTCAGTGGGTTAAAGCCTCTGCCTTCAGCTCAGGTCGTGATCCCGGGGTCCTGGGATCGATTGAGCCCCGCATCCGGCTCTCTGCTCAGCGGGGAGCCTGCTTCCCCCTCTCTCTCTGCCTGCCTCTCTGCCTACTTGTGATCTCTGTCAAATAAATAAATCTTTAAAATAAATAAATAAATAAATAAATAAATAAATAAAATCTTTAAAAAGGGCACAGTGGAAGAAGGAGGACTAAGCAGAAGTAGTCTTACTAAAATGCAAACCACCTCAACCCAGATCAAATCTCAACTGCATTGAAGTATCAGCTCCTCAGTGTATCTAGATTTAAAAAAAAAAAAAAAAAGGAGGAATGTTTTTGGTGGACATTGACATTGTCTAAAAACTCTACATGTGTTTTACACAATGTCTGGCATTTAATAAAAATTAGGAGATATGCCAGATCTTATCACTATCTTCTTGAAATATATTAAACTGTGAACTTTGGCATATGAATCGCTTAGAACATTAAAATTTAGTTAACATTTTACTTCCTTTTCTCCCCCATCAGCTCCTTCAGGGTAGACAGGATTCAATAAATGTGAGTTATTGTCATTTGCTGAACACTTAGTGAACTCATAATTTTATTCAGGACCACATGCTAAATACTCTGGAATTGTGAGGTTGAACTCAGATCCTAAAACTTCAACATTTGATCCTGAATAAAAGTAAGAGGCTTCTGTCCACTTAAAAGGAAATAATGTTCTTGAGCTTCTCCTTGTCATTGTTGAGTTTTGCAATGACTATCTGAGCTCTGGGAGTGAGTATGCTGACAACCTTGAAAATTGGCAACAAGAACAAAAAGGAAGTCCGGTGCCATGTCATTAGTACTTGAAATGAGGGTGTCCACGTTCTTCCAAGAGAGGACGATGTAATTATATATACATGTATATGAATACCGAATTAATGTTGTAATTAGTAATGATAATAGCTCACATTTACTAAATGTGTACTATGGTAACAATTCCTTTTTATTGGCCTAAGGTGATCTCACCACTGGTGTTTTTAAGAATTCCCATGCAATTATAACGTTCAGCCAGGATTAAGAAACTTCTGATTTAGCTTCTTCTCCCTGCTTTCACCATCATCTGCTGAGTTCCAACCATACTGTATTACAAAAAGCTGGCAGAACAAGTAACTCCCGTATCTCAGACTCACTTACCTCCACTTAATTAATGACTACTTGAAAACAAAAATCATCTGTTAGTTCTCCTGGCTGCCTGGACCATAGTATTGGGTTCTTTGTTTCTTAACTACTTATTAAAAAAACAAGACTTTCATATTTTTTGGCTCATTAAATATCTTTTGTAAGCAAAAACTATGGTGGCTATTGTCTTCCTTTCCTCTAAATTAGCTGCAGCAATAAAATGTATTATCCTCCCTGAGTCATTATATAGTACTCTTAAAACTAAAATAACACTGTATATTAATTATATTGGAATTAAAATAAAGTAAATAAAAAATTAAAAAATATTCTACTCTTTTAGGCAGTGTGCTGGGTACTTATGCAAGGAGTATTGGCCAAAAACTGTAACACGTGAAGAGTTTTGTTGCAATGGAGCAAAATTCACCTGGAAAGTAGGGAATATGTAGAAAAAAAAGAAAGCACATCTATTCTCTGTCTCTCTTTGTCTTTGTCCCTCTGGGTCTCTTTCCCTCTCTCTTCCCTCAAGCTTCCCCTAAAGGAAGATAGCTCTAACTTTTGTCTCTCTAACCTAATAATCCACCCATAGAAGTAGAGGAAAATAGGAGAAACAAAGTCCTCAAAGTAGGATTCAAGCTTTTGACACTCCTGCCCACAAAAACAACTTTTGATGACCAGACTACTCCTCCTAATTCCATATTTACTTGTTTGTTAAATGAAGGTCTGAAAAATAGAAAAGACGCTTTAAGGGACAATGACTTCATATGGAAGGACTTTTACTAGAGCAATGTCTTTGACCTTTCTCAATCCCCGATCACTCACTCATCTCCAGGGAAGGAGGAATGACATATGCCTGATGAATTTAGGAAAAGGTATTGGTATGCTTGGTTCAAATTTTGCTTTAGAACACTCTACATGCAGAGTATGTATCCTGCTTGTTCTATGCAATTTATCACTTCAGGAGTAGGTGTGTGTGTGTGTGTGTGTGTGTGTGTGTGCGCGCGCGCATCTGTATGCATGTATATATGTGTAAGCATGTATTTGTACATGTGTAAAATAGAGTGGGGAGAGAACCAGAGACAGACAGGCAGACAGAGAGACAGAGAGGAGGGATGGGGGTAAGAAGAGGCTGTCTGTGACTGCCCAGGTATACCAGACACAGGGGGATCCAGGAAGAGCTAGCCCCACTTTGGCCACAATATTCATCCTTCTTCTTCAAAGAACTTTATGAGTAACAAGAAAATTTGTCTGACTCCTGTGCCTGTTTCTCAATAGGCTCTAAAATTATGTGTACTTTATTTGGTCTAAGATTCAGAAAATATCCCAGAAATTGAAAGGAAATATTAACATATGAGAAAATATGAAAATTTTAAGAATCCTACTACACTTTATTCTTCTACCCTCAATGTTCTAAAATTGTGTGCATTCATTTGTGACTTGTCTTTTTTATGAATAACAGTTGGATCATGTTAAATTTTGTACCTTGTAAGGTTTCAAACAACTTATGATTATTACCTTATTGAAATTCCTCTGCAATGGCCAAATAATTTCATAAAATAATGTCATCAATCACTCCACATTTCTAGATATTTTTGGGCTAGGAAAATTGCACATGAGGGATAATACTTACTAATTTCACGTGGTTAAAATTCATGAACATTAAGTCTGGTGTATCACCTGAGAACCCTCCAGCTGCCAGTGTGCTTCTACTGATTAGAAAAGTGGCAGAGTCATTCTTTATAAGCATCTATGGAATATTTAGTATATGCTTAGCACTGTGTTAGTCACTAGATAAATAAAGATTAAAAGAAAAAAAAAAACCATGGTTTTTGTCCTCAAAGAATTCAAACTAAATGTTCAGTGTAATGGATTAGTGATTTTATATATTATACTGATTAACCACCCCATTCTGTCTACTTCAATTGGGTTATAATTAAGAGAATTCATAGAACATACTCAACTAATGTTTTAACTAATGATAAAATGTCATTTCAAACTTAGTTTATGACTATAATTTCATAGAATGGGTATTTAAAATAATGTAATCTATGTATATATGTACATGTAAAAGAGTTGGAAAACAGATCTATTTACTTAAAATAATTCTCTATAGTAGGTAACAATTAATATTTAATGAGCTTTATGATAATAGAGGGGGGCACAAAATGAAATCTTTCAAAGAAAATAGAACAATTAAATTGTGAAAGAGTAAATTCTATTAAAGAAGAAGATGCAGAGTCCACAAAGTAATTTTAGAACTTGTGGGTATCAGAACTGTTCTTTAGCACAAGCACTATCTAGCTTTGCTACTCAGACAAAGCATGAGAAGCAGCAGGAGTAAGAGTATGAAGGGAAGCTGGTTTCACCTCCATCTCCAATGGACTTTAGTTAGAATACACATGATTAAGTCGAAGTATTAGGTAAGCATTATTTAAGGCACAGATTGGCCCTATACTTTACCAAATAGGAGACATGATCCATAGGCAAGTACTAGATGTGTGTATGTAAACATATACAATCGTGTGTATATTTCTGTATGTCTGTTTAAACATAATTCATGTGTGAAAACACATGTGACATTAATCTTATATATACATCCATCTATCCACTCATCTATCTACCTATCTACTTCATCTGTCTTTATTTACATTTTTCCACATGTACAGTTCACATTAATAAAATGTTGAGTTCTAAAATTTTACTCTTTTTGAGATAATATTTTAACTCAATGTATTTTCTGTACATGTAGGTATTAATACCTCATGGTTACAAAATTCTTTACAATTTGTAAGCATTTCAACAGTATATAGTATGTCATCTGTTCTTCCGTAAAATCTCCAGAGATGTTAAGATGATGCTAGTAACTTCAAATAAACTAAGAACTGAGATCATATGACTTTTCTGTAAAACACAAAGCTTGAACGTGCCCTCATTACCAGAATCTAGGGCACATTATTTTAAATCAAAAGTTCAGGAGGTAGCACGGCCTCTAAAAAATACATTAAGCTTTGTAGCAATTGTACCTGGGCACAACTTCCATTCTTTGCCTGACAAAACTGGATTGTTCCCCTGTAGATTTCCAGATTCTCTGTATGCAAACCAATGCAGGGATAACCACCTTGCTTCTTGTGAGCGCTGAAGCTGGTTTATCAAAGTGCCCAGGTGAGTGCCTAATACTTGGTAGGAGCTGAGTACACTAAGACTGCCTTTTATCTACAGTATCATGCATCTGATTTATGTATGCCAGTCAAAAAGGCAGATACAGGGGCGCCTGGGTGGCTCAGTGGGTTAAGCCTCTACTTTCGGCTCAGGTCATGATCTCAGGGTCCTGGGATTGGGCTCTCTGCTCAGCGGGAAGCCTGCTTCTCCCTCTCTCTGCCTGCCTCTCTGCCTGCTTGTGATATCCCACTGTCAAATGAATAAATAAAATCTTAAAAAAAAAAAAAAGGCAGATACACATTGGCTGTCAAATTATTGATTGAATGATTTCTATGGAATTCACAATTTGAGATCAATTCTTCTATTTCACAGTGTGTTTCTGTTTCTGTCCATTATCAGACGACCTGCACTCACAGAATGCAAACTCATTTAAGTATTACTACATAAAACACTGAATTTAGAAAGTAAAAAATTTCTGCAAAAATGTGACATTACATATTAATAAATTCATAAGGATTGACTTATGTTTTACCTAATACATGCAATTACTCCCATTCATTACTCTGGATTAACAGGAACTGAATATGGATATTATTAAGATTAAGTAAACAAAGTCGAATGTCTACAATTAGGGAGAAGTAAAACTCATTAAAATTAAATTCATTAGGAAATTTTTGGTTAATCTTTATTCTGAAATATACTGGTCTAAGTATTTATACTTATTAATAAAATAACTTCATATTCTTATATTTTCTTTTATGAAACAAAGCTACATATTTTAGTCTATATATATATATAAATATGTATTTTAATTTTGACAGAAATAAGGCTCAGTGAAATGAAATATTATCAATTACCAATATACACATAAATATATATTATTAAATAGAGGTATTTGTGGGTAGCCAGCATAAACTGATATACATGTCAGTATTTCTGTGTAACACACATATGTGTATGTATCTGTGCATATATATATTAATAACAAGAATAAGGCTCCAACTAGTCAAACGCTCATCAAGTTAATTACTATTATTGATTTGATAGGTAAACATATTAACATTTTGTTTTCAGATTTTCTTAATATGATTTTTTTTGTTTTTTTGGATAATCGAATATATTTGCTTCATCAATATGGATTATTATTGTATGAGCTAAATCTCCATCCCCAAGCAAAAATCCTCTTTGGGGTTTTTTTATTTTTTAAGAATTATGCGTATTTGTGAGTGCCAGTAAAAAATTAAAAGAAAACATAAGCACAACAAAAGTTAAAGTTTTTTTAACTAAACATCAACCCTGTCAATGTTCAACTTTCCAGCTGGCTCATGATCATATTGTTATAAACTCCACAATGTTTATTCAATGTTTATTCCTTGATAGAGTTCCTCCCAATTGTCAGGATGAGATAACAACAGTCTCCAATAATGACAATGGCTTGCACTTGTAAAATACCAAGCGAAATTCATCTGTGCTCAGAATATTCATACATCATATTTTGTGAATAATTCAATGATGTTTGGGAACAGAGGGGCTTTTTTTTTTTTTTGAAAAATTTGGCCCACTTAATCTTTTGCAAGTAATTAATTTTCTCTGGTGCAATAACATTGTCATTTTTTCAATATCTTAACGTCAAAATGCAGTGAGAAATTTGATACCCAAGTGACACAGCTTATCATTTCTTAAGTACTAAAATGTAAAAGAATATAATTTAAAAATGTATGGTATTTTGAAGTAAGTCTTATATACTATTCAACACGGATCTGTGCTAATCATGATATATAACGTAACTCCTATAGATAAAAACTGAATAACAAATTTTGCTCACTTGTCCCCATTAGACAAGGAATTCTTTCATTTAAATAGCAGAAACCATAAAAACCCAAACCCTAGGAATGAAGCAGTTTAGCACTGACTTATAAAAATTAGCTTTCTGTCATATCACTTTTTCCTTCAGGCATTTTTTCAGAGATTTTGGCTGATTTGATTATAAAGCAGAAGGTTAAATTCTCACACAGTGATCATTAGGAAAAATAAACAGAGCAAGTACTAAAGCTGGCTTTGCACCTACTGAATGCTGCAAGTGTCTGTACTCATTTGATATGCATCTTGCAAAGCTCGGCTGTTCCCAGAAGGCCACTCCATGAAGACTGAGAGAGCAGCGTCTGCTAGTGGTGCCTGTGTGTCACAAAGAACAGAGAGAAGCTTTATAACAGAGATGCTAGAAGGCATCACATAACTGGGAGGCAGGCTAAAGAACTAAAGGGTTTGTACACTTTCCTGCCTTAGGAGACATGCATGTGAAAATATTACATTGATTATTTTTATAGTGCATGTGAATCACACTGAGAAACCATTGCATTAGCAAGAATTTCTAGGTCTCTTCATTGGCTCCATCTATGAAGCACTTTACTAAAATTGCTTTATTATTAATTGCTTATTGGACAGATTTATTGATGGATATAGGACAAAAGGATGACTTCCTAAGCCAACACAGCATGCTGTTTGTGGATGGCGATCCTAATTTGGTTTCGGTGGGTCATGATACTTTACCTGTGGCATTCAGTGGGCACTGATTGAATGCCAAGTCACCCGCCGGGGTCCTTTTCCACACCATCGACATCAGATAATCCTCTGGGCATATTTCATAAGGTGCTGCAATTTAAAACAGAGGGATTTGAATGCCAGCAGTGTTTGTTTTTCTAAATATTGGCAATAAACAGTCCTCAAATGCATCTCTCTATCTGTGGAACTCTTTTCTTTAAAGTATATTCTTTACTGAGATGTTAACGATGTCTTCATAAACAAAAAACCCACCAGGTTTCGTTTCATTATCTATGAATTCTCCACAAAAATGTCCTTCCTTTGGAAAGTGCTTATTGTGGAGACTTTTTAAAGAAGTCATTTGAATTTGCTTATAAATTGAACATTACATTCAAGCATATAAAAAAATCTTCCCAATATTTATAATGTTTTGAAATATTGTGCAATGAAATTATTTCCAATAAACTGAAAGCCATATCAGAATTATTAACTCTAAGTGTTAAGAGGAAATAAACATAAAAGGCAAGAATATGTAACTTCTTATTCTTCATACAAGAGCAATAATGTCAATCACACTACATCATATGAAAATGAACTGATTTGATCTTTTGGCCTTCGTATTTTCAAAAACTCAATTTAATTACTGAGATGAGAAAGTTAAAGGGAATCCCAAGAATAACAGAGGTATACCAGAAATATTTTAATAGGAAGCCAAAGACTTGTAAAGTCTGTCTATCCTCTGTTCTGCATTAAACCTCACACCTTGCTCCTAGAAAGAAAATACCAGTCCTTGCTCTGGACACACCTACTCTTGTACTTTTTTTTTTTTTTAAATAAGATTTTATTTATTTATTTATTTGACAGACAGAGATCACAAGTAGGCAGAGAGGCAGGCAGAGAGAGAGAGGAGGAAGCAGACTTTCTGCTAAGCAGAGAGCCTGATGCTGAGCTCCATCCCAGGACCCCGGGATCATGACCTGAGCCGAAGGCAGAGGCTTTAACCCACTGAGCCACCCAGGCACCCCTACTCTTGTACTTTTTAATACAGCACTGCCACGCATATGCTCATATATTTGTGTTCCTCAGCTGCCTGGCATCTTGTTGTCTTCTCATCTCAGTATCTTGCGCCTAATGGTTTGTCTGGCACACAGAAGTTGTTCAAAATTGAATAAATAGGGGTGCCTGGGTGGCTCAGTGGGTTAAAGCCTCTGCCTTCGGCTCAGGTCATGATCCCAGGATCCTGGGATCAAGCCCCGCATCAGGCTTTCTGCTCAGCAGGGAGCCTGCTTCCTCCCCTCTCTCTGCCTGCCTCTCTGCCTACTTGTGATCTCCGTCTGTCAAATAAATAAAATCTTAAAAAAAAAAAATTGAATAAATAAATGAAGCAATATTTCAATATATAAATACCTTTAATAAGGAAATAGACCCCCCAAAAGTACCCAATATATATGTATGTATATGTGTGTAGACATATATGTGTATACATATGTACCTAATATATATGTATATATATGAGTGTGAGTCCCAGGGAGAGATTCTTTCCTTTGAGAATATACTATTTAATCCATGATAATCATAATCTACAGATACTGATTTTATTTCAGAATTTATAAACTCATTAGGATACATTATAACTATTAGTGGAGAAGAATACAATTTCAGAAATTACAATCTTGAAACAATATTTTCTTTATCTGGGATGGGAGGGCTGGAAGCATCTGCTCTTCGTGGGGTGGGGATCACACAAAATGGGCAAAGTGGTTCCCAGTTTGCTAATCTCTGTGGTCAGTGGGAAGTGGGTGGTTGCATGTTCTTGGCTGGTGGTAACTGCTGCCTCCCTTAATTTAGTTTTCTGCTGTTTCTATTCTTGCGATATTGGAGGAGGGAGCCCTGTGGAGGGGCTGTCCCTACCTTCGCTTGAGTCGAACCATTTTTTGATTTTTAAAAAATTTTATTATTTTATATTTTTGATTTATGATGACTCCACCTCTATTCATCAGCACCACCCCCAGGCCAGACTCAGTGGCAAATCCTGGTCTTGGGTCCCAGGAAAGGGCCAGGCTAGCCTGAGCCCTCCTGCCCCCTGCAACAGCCTGGACAGATAACACAAGATAATGGTTTAAACATGTGGACATTTTAGAACTGAAAAGAACATTGCAGATGAACTATCCCACCTCCTTCCTCTTTACAGACGAGGGCACCAAGGCCCTCAAATAAGAGGCTTATCTGAAGTGGTGGAGGTATCAGCAGGACTAGATCCTAGAATCCTGACTCAGTAGCCTTTGCTTTGACTTCCTGCGTATCTTCTTGGCGACTTCCAATTATTCAAGATAATTGCCCTCATGCTGAGTTAATAGTCTGGGTTCTCACTAAAATACTTAGGCAACAGTTTCCAATTTAGGGAATCTTTGCTTGGTGATGGTTTAGCAGTCATTTCAGCCTTTACCAGCCCCATTTTCATAAAATGTCTCCACCTTATCCCACCAGAGATCTCCTGAAGGCAAACCTAATGTTCTCATCTCAGGCATTACTCACTGGACTGTCTCCATAGTGCTTTATACTTTGACTTCTCCCTCCTCCTTGAAAATACTTTCTTTGGGGTCCTAGAAGGCTATTCTCTGTCAGGCCTCCACAAGGCACTTGGACTGTTCTTCCTTGGTCCTTGTCCTTGGTCCCCATGTCTTTTGCAGAAACATCTTATGCCCTGCTTTTTCCTTTGTTAAATGCTTTCCTTAGATGATTTCAATGTATTAATAATAGTAGTAACAGTGAACCCTTATTAAAAGTCTTACATGCATGGACTCATTTAATCTTCCCCAATAATCTTATGAGGTAGAGATTAGTAGTCTCTTTTACCATATGGGAAACAGGCAACAGAGAGGTCAATAACAATAATAATAATAATAATTATTATTATTATTATTTTCAGATTCTAAACACTCTTTTTATTACATGTTTGTTCTCAGGGGGAGTCATCACCACCCCTCCCCCTTCAGGAGCCAAGTGTGCCCTTCTGGCCTCTTTAACTCATCCAGGCTGTTGCAGGGGGCAGGAGGGCTCAGGCTAGCCTGGCCCTTTCCTGGGACCCAAGACCAGGATTTGCCACTGAGTCTGGCCTGGGGGTGGTGCTGATGAATAGAGGTGGAGTCATCATAAATCAAAAATATAAAATAATAAAATTTTTTAAAAATCAAAAAATGGTTCGACTCAAGCGAAGGTAGGGACAGCCCCTCCACAGGGCTCCCTCCTCCAATATCGCAAGAATAGAAACAGCAGAAAACTAAATTAAGGGAGGCAGCAGTTACCACCAGCCAAGAACATGCAACCACCCACTTCCCACTGACCACAGAGATTAGCAAACTGGGAACCACTTTGCCCATTTTGTGTGATCCCCACCCCACGAAGAGCAGATGCTTCCAGCCCTGTTACCCCATCCAACCTCCTGCTATATGGCCAACGAGGCCAGGGAAGTGTCTCCTGAGAGGAGGGGTGACAGTGTCAGGAAGAAAAGACAAAGCCCAGAGATAGGACTGTGGGAGGGAGGTCACTCACTGCTACTGCAGCTAGGTGGTGCCCAGATTAATGACAATGAAGGGGAAATAGTAGGAAGAAGGAGAAGTTAGCACATATTGGAGCCACAGTAAGAATTTGATCAGTTTGGCTTCTGATCCCAGCTCTTACTTGCTATGTTGCAGTCAAGCCCTGATGTGCATCCTCTGCTTCCAGTTGTGGACTGGCAACACATATGTGTTTCCTTGGTTCAGATGTCTGTCTTGAACTTTAGACTGGCATATCCAAATGCTGAGTGACACTTACTTACTGCTTGTTCTTTCTGTTCCAAAGAAATCTGGGAGTCAATCTGCCTACATTTCAGCTCCTACCATTTTCTCCAAAATGTTGCTTGTTTCCTCTCCTTGTACTCCCTTACCTCTGTTAATGATGTCTCTAATCTTGTGCCCATAACTAAAACCATCAGACTCATCTTCTACGGATTGTTCTCTTCTTGTTAACTTACCATGATTCTGATTCCATTGTTTACCCAAGCAACCATCCTATTCCAGTTGAATGAGGGGAACAACCTCATTGGTTCATTCGGCATTGACCTGACACATGCCAGGCTCTGTTCTAGGGAGAATCAATGGTGCATGACAGCAGCACTTTCTGTCTCATGGAGCTTTCAGTCAAAGGGAGGAGGCAGAGGTCAAACAATTACATGTACCATTACTTGAGTATAGCTATGATAACCTCTGCAAATGGGAAGTACAGAATGTCACTTCAATCTAAACTTTGAAGAACAGAAGAAGGCTTCCTGGAGGAAAGTGACACTTAATTGTGACTGACTGTACGAGGGGCAGCAAGCGTCTAGATAGAGTGAACAGTATGTGCAAAGGCCTGGACGCGGAGAAGAGGTTGGGGCCTGAGACTAGTGGTGCTGGAGGGAACAATTTTAGGAGGAGTGTGGAGTGATGGGCTGAGAGAGAGGCTAACATTAGTGCCTACAGGGCCTCACAGCTACCGAAGGGCTAAACAAAAGATCAACATATTTCAATTTTTAACTTTAAGAAGATTGGTTTGCTTTCTGCGGGTAACAGGGATCAGAGAGCAGTAGGTAGGGCAAGACAATCGAAGAGGTGAGCGTAGTGCTTCAGTGATGAAATGATGGTGGCTTTAGGTAGGATGTTTAGATTAAAGACGAAGAAAAGGTGGGCACAAGATAAATTTAGAAAGTAGTAGACTAAATAATGTGGCGAGTGAAGGACTGAGAGGTTAAGGATGATGCCTCCTTTCTTCTGAGCTGAAGAACTGGGTATAAAGTAGAACTATTTATTCTCTAGTATCTTCTACCTTTAATCCAATTTTCATGCCATATTAACAAAGTAATCTCCAAAATGAAGCTTAATCCCATAACTTGCTGCTTAAAACCTTTCCATGCTTCTCCAGTACTGACAGGATAAAGATAACTCTGCTCCCTGTGATAAATAAAGGCCCTTCTAGCAAGCTCTAAGCTAGCATTCCAGTTATGGCTCTTATTTATTCTCCTACGCATCAGCCACACAGAATTAATCGTCATCCTCCAAATATTCCACACGAGGTCACATTTGCCTGTGTTTCTGTAAATGACAACCAAAACTACTTTAGAATATAAAAAAAGGAAAATCATAATAAATGTTAAAACTCACAAACTACATCATGCACATTTTATTACATAATTGAATTCCGTGTAAAACAACTAGTCCATTTTTAATGAAGATACACCAGCAATTAACCTATTAGTACCATTACACCTAATGATCTTTTTTTGGGTTCGATTTACACATCCAACTTCTGTTCAAAATCTCCCTCATTAACTCTTCATTTTTAATCCCTTTCACTTGTATTTTTTTCTGTTTTTCACTGTTTTTAAACTTAGTTCCATTGATGAAATTTGAGATACATTTCATAAAACGGGTCGCCAGAGCATTCAATTTTGTTTCTGATTTAATCTTGACACAAAGCAATGAAGAAGCAATTTGCACCCTAGACTTCCTTATTCCCCTTTGTGGTTTCAGAAAGCTTTTCACACCTATTGTTATTCTGCCAAAAATTCGCCTTTTTCCCTACGCCCTTCCCCCACCGTCGGCTGTGGTCAGAAACTCTAGTAATTGCAAGCGTTAACCACTAGATGGCACGGATGGGCCAATAGGGTGAAATGTTCACCCGGAACGCAGCTGAAACTGATGAGGTTCAAAATTAAGGTGGGCAGAAGTAGTAACTGTCAGCTAGGGAATATAGGTCAGCGCTTTTTTTTTTTTTTTTTTAAAGGTACAATACTTGAGGAAAAACAAAATTTATTCTTTTTCAGTAAGTACGACGTTTAGTGATAAAACCAGCCTCAGTTTACAAGGCCTTTCAGTCTTGGCCTCTTACCTCAGCCTCCACTCTTTCCACATTCTGACCTCCCCCACTCCCACACTGGCCCCTTTGGTGCTTCTCCAACCTTCCAGGGGTGCTTCCACCTCAGAGCTCGTGCACTTGCTCTTTCTAAGATATCCCTCCCTCTCCTGCCCAAATGTCTGCATGATTTTTGGCTTCACTGCCTTTCATCTTTGCTAAAATCTTGCCTTTTCAGGAATTTCCTGACTTCTCTCAAACACTCCTACACCTTCCTCTGTTTTATTCTTCTCCAAAACGATTGTTGTACTTGTAACTTCTGCGTCTTTGTCCCTAGCTTTCTTATTTTGCAGTACTATCATTATTATTAGTTTATTTATTGCCTTCTCCTACTAGAATGTGAGCACCATGAAGACAATAATTTTTCTGTTTTGTTTCACTCCCAGAGCACTTCGTACTTAGGAGTCTAGCAAATGATAGGTGGATGCCTATGGATATACTCATATATTTTAAGCCAAAAATTATCAAATACTTTCAAAAGTTCTATTTTGGGGGCACCTGGGTGGCTCAATCAGTTAAGCATCCCCCTTCCGCTGAGATCATGACCTTGAGGTCCTGGGATCCAGCCCTGCATAGGGCTCCCTGTTCAGCGTGGAGCTGGCACCCCCCTCCTCCTCTGCTCCTACCCTCTGCTTGTGCTCGCGCTCTCTCTCTCAAATAAATAAAAAAAAATATTTTTTAAAAAAGATCTATTTTTCCATCATCTCCGTACTGAAGATGACAGAAAATGAGGATGATTCTGCAAAGTACTGAGGACAGTGTGTTAAGTGTGTGCATGTGTGTGTTTAAGTGAGCAGTAAGTTAACAATATTCGCTTAGGAAAAGTAAGAGAGGGAGGTTAACCTACTATAGGTTAAATTACTATAGTTTACTTAAAAATTAACAAAAATGGGTTTCCAAGGTACAAGGTATTGACAAAGGTTGACTTTTGCAGGGCTGTGTTTGACTTGGTAAGAGTCCATGGAACCCTGTCCAGAATTCTCCAGTGTGATCTGTATATATCCAACCACAGCGATCAATTATTAATTTCCATTTCCCTAATGAAAATCAGTATGGCCTACCTCAACCAGACCAAAAACAAAACAAACAAACAATATCACAGTAATTTTTCAAACTTAAAGAGGTCAACAAATTTGTATTTCTCCACCATCAATTCATAGCGCTTTGGATTCATTGTGCTTCTTATAGATGGAAACACAGTACACAGATAATAAGAAAGGAAGATGATAAGGGAATCATACATTCAGATTTGCAAATCTGTAGGATTTTCAGCGTTTTAGTAGTAATGTCAAATCCCATCTGTTTTAAACAATTCAACAAAGGTCATTTGGCATTCATTGAAGATTATATCTTTGAAGAGTTTAGTTCAGAAAACAGGTGTATTTATGCTCATACCAAAAGCAAAACAGCCTAGATATTAAATAAGAATTTATTTTCTTCCACCTTAGGTTTATGAAGTCCCCAGTAGTAGGAAAGTTTCTTCTCTTCTCAGTGCATCTTACGAAATTCATTCATTCTCCAGATATTTATTGAGCACCCATAATGTCCCTATCACCTTGTAAAATATTGCACATAAAGAAAAGGAACAAAAATAATCAGGGTCTCTCAGCTACCAAGATAGTGAGGGAGACTATAAGTGGAGAAATTGTAATACACTTGGATGCCCACTATGATCTGAGAAGTCCTGGTTGCTCTAGGAGTACTTTGGGGGAGAGTATAGCAGCAGCAGATTTCCAGAAGGAATGTCCAAAGATAATTAGGAGTGGGCCAGTGAGGAAGGGGAAAGTGTGCCTTGGGAACCACATGCAGAAAGATCCAGACAGCAAGGAGAACCTGGTATATCCAAGAAATTGGGAATCATTCAGAATGGCTAGAGTACAAAGCTGGGGATGAGTAGAGGTGGGTAATTACTGGAGGGGGAGGGGTGACAAATGGTAAGAAACTAGGAGTTTGAATTCAAGGGCAAGGAAAATTTATTATAATGTGTTGGATGCTATACATGCAGTTTGGGGAATGGATTGAAGGAAAGTGAGACTGAAGGCGGGGCCTGTGAGAATCTAAATGGGGTAATTAGGGAAAGGGCATGACATCACGGGAAGTGGCAATGGGAAGGGAAGCAAGTGGATTCAAAAATCTATCTAGGACAGAGAATGGGCTCAGCTCCATGGCTGGATGCAGGAGGTGAGGAAGAAAGAGAAATAAAAGATGAAAGTCAGGTGTCCAGGAAGAGTGACTGCTGTGCCACAGCTTCAGTTAGAGCACTTGAGGGAGGTATTGGTTAGGAGGATAGATGCTGAAAATAGTTTTTGAATTTGAAATATCTGAGCACCTCTTGGTGTTATCAAAAAAGTAGTTGGTGATTGGAACTAAATAAAGCTCAAGACAAAAAGATAAGGTAAAGAGAGAGACTTGGGTTAAGTTTTTTGTTTTTTGCTTTTTTCCCGGTTCAATGCTACCTATGTATATTTTATAAATTAGAAAATACACAATTAGCTCACATCACTCTGTATGCTCAAAATAAAAACATATTATTGTAGGGCAATATGAAGGACTCTTGTTTTTTGTGCCAACAGCAACTCTGTTCATCAGCTGAAAGATCCCACTGTTTGCTATCGCTAGTGCAAAGATATAAAAACCCATTTGTAAGATACAACTGTACTTGAAGTCACAAGTATGTAGTTAGCATGCTGTCTTAAAACAAGGTAGCAATTACCTAGTGATTAGCTGTTAATCTGTCTATTCAAACTAATTTTCTGTATCTTAAAAATAGCAAAAATTATACAGGGCTTAAATCAATTTGATGTGGAAAATTAGTTTTCACCCTTATGCTAGAATTTCAGCATTAAAGAGAAATTGATTCTACACTGTAGAGTTGGCATGCAGGAAAAAAAAAAAAAGAAGGAAGGAAGGAAGGAAGGAAGGAAGGAAGTGTAAAAAGAAGGTAGGGGGGAAGGAAGGAAGGAAAGGAGAGGAGAGGAGGGAGGAAAAAACCATACACTACGCGTGACCCCAATTTCAAATTTCACTAGTTGGCAGTTCATTAATTCTTATGTTTTGGGAATTCCTTGTGCTGGGGGATGCAGAGGTGAATGAGATAGATCTGGTCTCTGTGCTCACATAGCCTACAGCTCTAATTTCAGCAGGAGAACACACCCATGTGAAGAATTCACAGTGCTGCTAAGGTCTGAGGGGAAAAGAAGGGCGCTTATCGAACATGTTTTGTAATAGCATTCCTCACATAGAAATGGTTTTTATCAGTGTCAAGTTGAAAGAATGTATAATTGTAACAGCAATATGTAGGTATCATGTATCACCTTGACTTAGGCACTCTTCCAAGTGCATTACATTTTTAAATTCATCTCATTCTCATAATAAGAATGAAGTAGATAAAATTGTTATTCTCTTTTTAAACATCAGGAAACCAAGGCGTTAGAAAAATCACTGATCGAGGAGGTGGTCTGTAGACCTGTGTCAATCAAACAAGACTCTCGGTCCATTCTCTGAGAATCTTACAATATCACCAAGCATTTGTTGTTGTGGTAAACAAGGTATTTATGTATTTTGCAAAAGTTTATCTTTAAGCCTTGGAGGTAGCAAACCACAAACTTTAAACTCATTAGCAGACAATGTGTGTTGCATTGCCTGTTTGAGGACTGGATGGGTGTTTATACATATATACCCTAGAAAAAAATCTGATAACTTAGTTTTAATCCTGTACTTCAATTTAGCAGACAAGGTCACTCTAATTCCAACCTGTTAAAAAGATTAATAATAATAATAAAGATAGCTAACTTTAATTGTGAGGAATAGTTCTAAGTGGCTATTTACTAACCTTAAGTGAGACAAGTTTTATATTGGGTACGCTGCTAGAGCATTGCGTTTATTTGCCTTTCTATATTATCTTAGGAACTGTTGAGGATAACCTGCTTCATCGCCTTTTCCAGGTCATGGCACATGTAGAAAATGGTAACATTTGGAGGCACACTAGGGTAACGGGCAAGACTACTGTAGGCTGGAGGCTGCCGGCCACATCCTCCTGTCTTGCCAGCTGCCCTGAGGCCTTCGGAATCTCTATTTGTGTATACCTGGGACCAGTCCTAGCCTGACAGGTGGCTAGGAGACAGCCTCGAGGAGCTCTGGCCTAAAAGTATATGCAGGGCTGAGATTTGGGGAAATCGAGGAACTTGCTATAAAAATACTTATTTTCTTACCTCCAACATTGCAATGATTTATTTCTAAAGAAGGAAAGCTCCTGCCACAAATTGTAACTACAAAATAAAAATAGTATGTGTGCTAAAAATGTCTATTCAAATTCTGCTTAGGTAAACTAACAGCATTTTGAGAGAATAAAATGATTATAAAAGGTAAGGAATTACTATCATAGTCATTTTGAAGTTTTCATTCACATGCTTTTACACAAATTGTATTTTGTATTGTATATTGTATGTCATACAAATGGTCCCATTACAATGTCTATGATATGGAATAAAAACTTTCAAAAGAGCATGTGTCTAGTGGTCTGCATTCAACTAGGCTCAATGCAGAGAAAGGGATTTGGGAGTCTGAAAATAGATAACTCATCTGTAATGAGCTGGAATTCTAGCTAAGAGATATAATAACATATAATAATAAAATGTAATAACAATGTATAATAAGGGAAGCACAAAGCAAGTATATAGAGGTTCAAAGAAGAAAGCACTCATGCAATTGTGGGAGAAATAAGAATGAGTAAAGGAGGAGACAGCTTTTAATGGGTTGAGCTCCCAAGATGCTCCCATGTCAGCAGGTGAAGGTGGAGACAGGACCGGGACTAGATGGGAGCCCAGGTGAATAAGTGCAAGCAGCAGAGTAAGGACAGAATATGTGTTTCCATATCCAGGAACCAGGGATGGGATCCGTTATGTTCTGTATGTTTTATCTATAAATGAGTAGAGGGTGATGACCCTTGAAAGTTAATCAACTGATAGATGGGGATACTAGAATCCCAAGGATTCCAATATGCACTGAATTGGGCAAGTAATGAGGAGTCATAGCTTTTTTTTTTTTTTTTCTTTTTAAGCAAGTGAGTCCATGACTAAGGTCAAAAAGGGGAGAAGAATCAGATAAACTTGTGTGGAAGAGATTAGAAAAGGTGGATGCTGCAATAAAATGGTTAATGGACAAGGATGACCTGGACTAGAATTATTTAGTAATTTTAATTACCTACAGCATTTTATAATTTTATACATGAAATGATCCCCTGAGCACATCTTATTATCCCCAATTTACATATGAGGACACTGAGGCCCAAAGCCAAACTTTGACTCCACATCCCAGTCTCTTAATGTCTCACTGACCCTCCCCACTAGCAGGTGGTGTTCAGGGGAAGAAAAAAGCAGGGTCACTGAAGGAAGACTTGATGGCGGTGGTATCTGTCACTAGGAAAAGTAAGAAGTAGAAATTACTTCAGATGACAAGACGGATTTGTCGGTCAGACAGAAAAGCTCTTCTGGTGACACTGAGGATGACTGGCTAACCCAGCTGGAAAGCTCTCTCAGGTGTTTGCAGGAGATGAGACCTAATGATGCAGATTTGTGGGTGCTGCTCACAGGTGATAGTTGGAGAGAGAGAGAGGACTTTGCCAGGACTTCCCCATGGTGGGGAACTGAGGGGACGGGACAGAACAGTGATGAATAATGTAGGTAGAATTATTACCCAGCAATGGATTTGAAGTCAAGAATAAGAGAGAGAGAGGGAAGGCGAGGGGAGAAAGAGAGAGAGAGAGAACAACCAAGAACACCAGGGGCAGGATCTTAGGGTCATTCCTAAGTCAGGACATGCAAGGAGTGGGAAATAAGTGAGAATGAGGAATGTCAAGGACTACTACTACTACTACTACTAATATATATTATATCATAGTAATATAAAATAATAATAATAATAATAATAATAGTGTCTTGGTAAACTTTAAACCTAAAAAGCAGTTTTACTAATTGCATTAATGTTAATTGTATCAAGTGGTTCCTAACATACATTTATTTTTATTTTAAAACAATGTCAGATGAAACGAAGAAATAAAAAAGAGTAAAAAGTGCTGCTTAATTTTTCTGTTTCAATTTGAGAATGATCAGCATGTTGCCAAATATTTCTAAATTGGACCAGGTAGGGTAATATAAGATTACAATAAATTGCTTTTTAGGTTTATGCCGTGACAGAAGCTGTGAGAGTTTTCCCAAAGTCTTATCTGACAAGCAACCCGATAAGACAAATTATGACAATTATTAACTCCATAGTAACAGGTTTGAATAATGAACATGTAATACTATCTGGTATACACATTGATTATTTTAGACCCCAGTAGTTCTTCCTTAATTCTGCCTATAAAATTTAGCTGATTTGTTGCAGAACTGTGGACTGGAGTAGGTAATAAAACCCATGTTTTTCAGGAGGATCAGATGCTTTCTTAGATATTTATTAAGCAATAGGTGATCTCTCTTGCCTATGGGGTATCTTTAAGTTCTAATTTATTTCCCTACTTTTTAGAATGTATCTGAGGTGACCTGGCAAGAACAAATAGAACTCTGAGATGGAAGAAGTCAATACCTAGTGCCACCTGCTGTCAACAATGAACTCGGAGGTTGGTTTTAGGTGAGTGACTGGCGTGAACGCTTGGGTGCAACATTGTTTGCTATGTCCCAAAATCTCCAGTGAAAACATTTGCCTTAACCTCTAGAAACTGAACAAGTAAGAATATAATTCCTTACAGGATAAACACAGGACATCTGATAGACAAATAAAATCCTAACGGAGTCGGGGCTTTTTAAAAACACTATTAGTGATTACCCTTGTGGTTTGGAATGAAAAATGTATGTGATTTGTATATGAGTATTTCAATACAGAGTAGTATACTTTTTTTTCTCTTTAGAAATATAAGTTTTACACTCACATATTTGGGTTTCTTTTTTTTTGTTTTTGTTTTTGTTTTTTTTTTAAGATTTATTTATTTATTTATTTGACACAGAGAGATCACAGTAGACAGAGGCAGGCAGAGAGAGAGAGAGGGAAGCAGGCTCCCCGCTGAGCAGAGAGCCCGATGCGGGACTCGATCCCAGGACCCTGAGATCATGACCTGAGCTGAAGGCAGCGGCTTAACCCACTGAGCCACCCAGGCGCCCCCATATTTGGGTTTCTAATAAGGATTATGTTTAGCTTAAAAATACAGTGGTCCATACAATTTAGAAGGCTGACTTATTAACTTGTTAAACTTGTCTCTATCAAAGACAAATGTAGCGATGGTGATTAATTCACCACTCCTCCAACTGGGAACTGAGGAAAGAATAAGTCTGTGTGAGCTAGGACTTCATCCTGCTCTCTGACACTTGTCCCCCCCACTCCAAATATTATACACCTGGGTAAGTAGATAGTAGCAAAAAACCTTGGAGGTTAAGAGGCAGTGAAAATGTCCTCCTGATGAGGGAGAGAGTTGCTGGGGATGGGATGGCAGGACTACAGAAGGTCTGTGTCCTGGCAGCACATTACTTTATATCAAACGTGTTCCAGTGATACTCAAGTTGCTTCCTCTGCTCTCCATGGAAAAGGAACAACAGAGATTGAAGAACTGAAAATCTGAAAATGAGTAAATCACCCCATTTTGTCCACAACGACTAGTTAAAAGTCATATTTTTTTTAAGTGACGAGTATAAAGATATCTTATTTTGGCTGAAGAATGAGTTGGCTAGGGAGACTTGAAATGGATTGCCTGTATTAATTGATTACAGGAACAATCCCTCAATATTTATGAAGTGGTATAAACAAAATAAAATTCTGCAATCTTGTTCAGGAGATATCTCAATTTTGACCATTGATCCAATTTTGATCAATAGATCCAAGAACTGGAGCTCCAGGAATATCCACTCCTCCCCTGGGAACAGAGCAAGGAGGTTCCAGGAAGCCTACACTGTAGGCTTCCTGGATACGAATACTTATGAATTAAATATCACAATCATTGCTACGTTTCTGGTGTAAGTTGCTCAGCTACAGTGTAGCTGAGGCAGAGGTCAGTCTTCCACTCTTCTGTTGATTTTATCACCTAGCTTTTATTCGTTTGTTTATTTATTTATTTACTCACTTACTTATTTTTACTCTAGGCCAGTGCAACCCCAAGGGTAATCTGCAGTATCAGAAACATCACCTAAGGGTTTGTTAGAAATGTAAATTTGAAGGCCCATACTGGACCGACTGAATCAGAACCTATGGGGGTTTGGTTTAGGAAATCTGTATTTTAACAAACTCTGGGTGATTTTTAGATCTGCTAAAATTTGAAAGCACATATCTGGACAATGAGTACAAGAGCTCAAAATAAGCAAGCTTTGTGATTCTTCCTACCAAAGCTAAATAAAAGAAAATCACTCAGAAACCAAATGAAATCTTTCATGGTCTCCAAAGAAAGCATATCCCATCAGACAGCAACCTTATAGAGATAAGAAATACCAATCCCAGAACGGCATTTTCTCTTAAATTGGCAGCATTGGGAGTGGGAGGGGAGTTTATAGTCACCATATTACAGAGCACAAATTCAAATATGAATGCAGTACAATGTTCAAGACAAGTTTGGGATTACAAATATTACTGCTGACTGCCTTTGGTACGAATACTTATGAGTTAAATATCACAATCATTGCTACGTTTCTGGTGTAAGTTGCTATTACTGGGTACATTCATGATATGGCTCTCTGATTTCCCAAGTTTTTCTCAGCGCATTCATCCTCTAGGCTTTACTCACCATTTGTAGATAAAGTAACTGTAACTCCAAAAGGACATTTTATGTATAAATTAAATTTAACTTCTACCCATGAATGGTATGACCCAACTAGCATTACTCTTAATGTCTAAAGAATAATAGATCCAAGAACTGGAGCTCCAGGAATATCCAGCTCCTCCTCTGGGAACAGAGAAAGGAGGTTCCCAGGAAGCCTACAAGTTTACATAGGCTAATTTATCAGCAACATCTGCCTTCTGAAGGATATTAACCAGGGATATATTGGGGGGGGTGGGCACAGAGCCTAAAAATAGTATGTTTTCACATTGTAGCATCACAAAATCAGAGAAGCTATTACCTTCCTACTATTTTAACCCTCAAAGTCTGGGGATGTACAATGAGATGGAGATCAATGAAATCATTATTTGGTGAATTTGACCAATTTAGAAGTTAGGCAACTTAATTGCCTTCCCGTAGCTACTCTGTTCCTCAACTAACAGTATTTAAAATATACATCTATAATTTTTTCATCCCTCTAATTCTCTTTTCTTATGAAGACAAAAATAACATCATACTTTTGTAATGATGCTCTTCTTCATGACGTTTACTTTATCTATTTTCCAGTAAAAAAAAATCTTATTCTCTTTGGGAAAATATTTTTCATTTTCTACTTTTAGTAGACATCGTAACAGCTTTTGATTAAATCCAGATGATTAATCATTATTTTCATTAATTATCCAGACAAAGATGTGTGTATATTATACTTCTCCTTCCTGACAACACAGGATCTCTTGGCAAACTTGATTAATTTGTTTTGCATCCAAATTAAGTGAAGCATAGAAATAAATACTAGTAGTTTCCAGCAATCTGAAGAAAAATTAAGGATAAACAGTTTGAAAAATAATACTAGGAAAACAACACATTTTCTTAAAGGAAACATTTTTTGAGGTTTTGTCAGTGACAAAAATAGGAAAATACCTTAGTAACTGTTGAGAAAATTTCGAAGTTTTCTCAATTTATATTGTCAATATGTAAATTTGGAGCAATGTAAAGATGGAAATTAGGATTGCTTCTTATCATTTTGAATTCACATGGCCTAAAGAATTAATAAAACTAATTTTAGATCTTTTTTAAGCTGTAAAAAACCTTATTGACATGTCATTACTCTCAGAGTCCAGTATGCTAGACACGAAAATAATATATATTGACCACAGAGAAGCAATTGTGCAAGAGACTGGAATGCCAATATATAAATCAAATCCACTATGGAAAACTGAGTTATTTATAAATTCTGCCCTCCTGACAAAATAATGTGGGAATGAGAAGACTGCACACAGAAAAGATAAAGAATAAATAGAAAGGAAATCTTTCTTTATCTTGGTAAAAACACTCTATACAGAGGCAGAGGCATATTTGAAATTAATAGTCATGTATAAATTTTGATGGATAATGCTGATTCAAATAAAGGTATCAGTTTAGGATATTTTCACAACCTTGGTAATATAGTAACTCATTTTACCTCTGTATAAGCACTCATTTGTGAATTATTTAGCTGATTCAGGAATTCATTTTAATTAGAAAATGTTATTTATATACTTGGTGATTTCAGGAGATTTCAAATCATATTACTGAAGATGGTAAAATGAAAATGTTAAGGTTAATACCAAATACATATATATACAAAATATATCACCAATATATAATATCACATATATAAAAATATAAAAAATTATGGGCTTATATGACAATTTTTCACACTGCCTTAAATCATGAAAACCAGCAAACAAACCTAGGGTATAAGGTATAACGTCCTTTTAGTAAATAGAAATGTAAAATGTTTTCCAAACAGCAGGTGGCAATCTTTGTAAATTTGATTGCAGCAACACCATTTTAACTCTATATATGCAGATGAAAGACAGTTTTAAAAGACCAGTTATGAACCTTGGTATGCTCACACTAGTTTACGTAGCTTCAAATATTAAAAGGGTCTTATTTAGTTACGACTACTGCCCTAATAAAATTTCTTTCTGGTTATATACATGTTCTTGTTTAAATGATTCTTAATTCTTATGCACCTCGTGAGGAATTTCACAGTACTTATCTTGTGTAGGTCTCCTCAACAAAATCCTACTTGCTGGTTCCTTCATACATATCATTCTGAATGATGTGGCCTTAAGAATTAACAAAGCTAATTCTAGATCTTTTCTAAGCTCTAAAAAAATCCTACTGACATATTGTTACTCTTAGTCCAGTTTCTATTGATACTAGCGTTGGACTGTGAGAAGTCTTTAGAATTCAGACTATGGAGAAATACAAAGTTTTGACTCCGGGTTCTCTCTCAAAATGCCTTATTTTGTTGTTAGTGTTGTTTCGTTGTTGATGTAGTCATGTTTGGTAGAGCAGAAATTTATTGCTTTTTGAACCGAAAAGGAAACTCAACAGCTCTTCTCTCCATACCTTCTGGAACCAGAAACAGAGAGATAAGCTAGCTTGCCCACAAAGCATTAGTAGCAGCAAAAGGACTCTAATAGGGTCTTCGAATTCTTTAAGTTCCGCATTCCTTTATACCCAGCTGTGACCCTTAGAAATTTCATCCTATCATTTTTCTAGCATCTTTATAGGAACTTTGCCTATGATATCATTCTAAAATCCTAATTTTCATTTATTTGTTGAGTCTTCAGTGTGTCAATAATATTTTATGAAATGTATGCACAATTTGGAAGGATTCTTTGTCATAAATGATTTTTTAAAAATATATGATCAATAATCTGGGCCATTTTTGACTTTTCTTTTTTTTCTATGTTTATATGTAAGATCCTTTATTGTAACAGCATTTCCATTCTTTCGCTACTAATTAAGACCTCATGTTTTTATTTCAAAATGTGTTCCTTATAGTAGAAAATGGTACAAGGGCAAGGAAATGGGCATGTCCAAAGTCCTACATGGAGACAAATGAACAGCAGAATTTAAAAGGTTCTGAATTCCAACATCATCTCTTTATTTTCTTACTTAGCTATCTAGCACTTACGTCTTTCTATTTCTGCTATGAATTATAGAAGGCAACCGGTTTTGTGTTCTCAGTAAACAAATATTTCATGAACGTAGTGAAAAAAATAGTACCCCAAACCAATTTAAATCCTATCTAGCCATGTTACTGTTCAATGTGGCTTCTTTCGTATTATTATATTTTTCAATGGGATTTTGCAGCAAATAACTTAAAAACCCATGGAAGAAATAGTCTATGACACATAAACAGAGGAAACCCCATACATTATGGAGAAAGTACATTGCCCCTTATCGTTAGTGGTCCTCCAATGCATGAAGTACTGCCCTGAGTGATGAGAATGTTCAACCTTTTTTTCCCGGTAACAAAATGCCTCCCTTGAGGTGGTCTCAGCGCGTTCTTACCAGGACACCGCTGCTCACTGCACCGTCGCACTTCCTCTCCTGCTCCTTCACACTGCTGCCCTGTTACTGCTGCGCCCTGACAAGTCCTCATTCGCCTTTCCCAGCCGCCATCACAGGATTTGGAACATCCGCTCCAATGACCCCACGGATTCCACTGACCATTGGCTGAAAGAAATGTGTCACGGTCAATGGCAGTAGCCTACTGCAACTGTTTAAAGAATTTTAAAATCTGAGGACCGTTACGGTTTGCTCAACTTTTACTCATCTACCACTATGAATAAACCCTGTTCAAACATTCAACTTGCTAGTCAAAGATAGAGCACTGTGATTAACTCAAGTTTATACAAGTTTGTCAGAATCTTCCAATAGACACTGAAACTTACTTGTAAAAAGTACCAGTTCAGTGATAAGCCTTATCACCTTCATCTATTTTTAATCTAAGCATCTCCAGAATTTTGTTGCTTTATTAGTGTAACATATAGTAGAATGAACTCTGGTACCACTGGCTTCATTTACCAGAAATGCATAATTATCTAATTATTCCAGGACTGTCTGGCATGGTTCTATCACATTTTATAAATAGCAGGCATTCTTTAAATGGATAATCGGGCCTCACCTGTACACTCGGGGTTATAGCACTCTCGGCTTTCGGCCCACGGCCCTCGGCATTCCGAGCCCCCGTGAGCCGCTGCAGTACACTGCCGGCTTCTCTGCTGGGTCCCATTCGAGCACGTGACTGAGCACTGACTCCATGAACTCCACTCTTGCCACTGTCCGTCAACTGCCAAAGCAGAAAGAGAGACCGTGTAAGGAGATGCTCCAATAGAGAAGACGGTACAGAAACTACAGAGTAAAATCAACCCCAGAGGTGAATTCCAACCGAGAGACACTAAGTGAATACAATGGAAAGTCATAGGCATTCATTTTTTTATTATCCCCCCAAACTACTATTACCTTATTTTCTCACTTCTACTTCCTTTTATGTATCCAGTATCTCTCTCTCTCTCTTTTTTAAAGATTTTGTTTATTTATTTGAGAGAGAGAGAGAGCTTGAGAGGAGAGAGGTCAGCAGGAGAAGCAGACTCCCTGCTGAGCAGCGAGCCTGATGTGGGACACGATCCTGGGACTCCAGGATCATGACCTGAGCCAAAGGCAGTTGTTTAACCAACTGAGCCACCTGGGTGCCCACCAGTCTTTTGAGCCACTTACTGCTTCAAAATATTTACTGATTACTCAACAATGCAAGACCTTGGGCTAGGAGAGGAGTACACAGAGCAGTGAACGCAATAAATACTGATCAAGAACTTAATAGAGCTCATGTTTTAAAGAAGGAACCTCTCGATGAATTAAGCAATTAATTAAATGTTAAATAAATTATATAACATTACTTCAAAGGATAATTTCAAGACAGTAAGAGATTAGATGGCCTGGGGAGTCTTCCATGACAAACTGAAGTTTCAGATCAGCCTTGCAGAATATTGAGGAATAATGTAATAGATGTTATGAGAAATATAGAATTTAAAAGAGTATGAATTCCACCCTCAAAAATCTTGTAATTTAGGAGAAGAATTATGTTATGCACACAAATAAGTAAATAAAAGGTTAAAAGCAGCAACAACATGGCACAGGAAAGCTTTCAGAGGGTGGATCACAATGACTTAGAGTGATTATGCTAGATTAATATGGTGAGATTTGGACAATTTACAAAGGGGACAGCATGCACAAAGGCATAATTCCACAGGCCACAAAATGCAAGTACACAAAGGAATTGTGCAAAAATATTTACTCAATTTAGAAAGCATAAACTAGAATATAAGTGTTATAAATGCACTCATATATGACTGTCAGCTCTTTCCTATATCATTCCATGGTTCTTAGTTTCCTTACAGTGAAAGAGAATTCACTATAAATCCAAAGTTCCGACAGAAGATAATAAGATAATACTGCTGTGAAAACCTATCCACCCATCCAAACAAACGAAAAAGCTTGGCAGAATATATGTAAGTGCTGTCAACCTCATTTCAGGCCTTGCAGGTAGCTATTAAAAAAGAAGATTGTTTAATAGGTATCTAGCTGTACTTAATAAACCTTTTGTGAGATTAAAAATCACAAAATGCCAATTTAATCATCCCATTGATGTAATTATAGCATTTTACTTTATAAAAGTACGTGATAGACTCTTACTGGCCATGTATTCCATTCACCAGACAAACAAGAAAAGGCTAGCAAATCGATGGAATGTTATAAATTGTCCATTTCTTCTCCAGCTTGGCTTTGGAGATGAGTGCATTTTTCACTTCAGAACTTTGCCTTTCAAAGATAATACTCATTGAGCTTGCATCATGAAACCTTACTATCCTAGGCATTATTAGAAGAGTTTAAAAAATAGGATTCATACATGCACCTTACCATCTATTGGCAAAAGAATGTACAGGTATTCAAATTTTTGAAAACATTCAGAAAGCAGCGCATAAATAAAGATGAATTAGGGGATCTCAACCTGATTCAATGCTAAGTGACTAGAATAAAGGAATATGTGATGTCCTTGAGAATTCTGGTTTGAGGTAAACTTGTAGTTTTTACAAATTTTTCTTTTTAATTTTTTAAAAATTTTATTGATTTATTTGACAGAGAGAGACACAGCGAGAGAGGGAATGCAAGCAGGGGGAGAGGGAGAGGGAGAAACAGGCTTCCCTCTTAGCAGGGAGCCTGATATGGGGCTCTATCCCAGGACCCTGGGATCATGACCTGAGCCGAAGGCAGATGCTTAATGACGGAGCCACCCAGGAGCCCCTCTTTTTAATTTTTTTAAATGAATGTAACAGTTACAGACTCACTGGCAAAGAAGACAGGGTAAGTCTTTCCAGCTAAGATATAGAGTCAGGTATGAGTAAGTCAAATGTGGAAATCAGAGAGAAGATAATTTGGCAGGGTGTTGTATTATTGGTGAGGAATAAGAAAAGATCTTGCTGAAAAGAGATTAGGAAAAATGAGAAGGGTTGTAAAGTGTTTTGCTCAGTAGGCTTTTCCTGAAAGAAGACTTTGCATCACCATTAGATAAATAAATAAATAAATAAATATTTTAAATTCATACATTTGTAGCATTAGTTGTTCAGTCCTTTCTGCCAATGTATACATTTTATGTTTTGATTAAAGTTCAAGATTAAGTTAACGTTAGACATTTGAGCGACCTTTTGAGGTCCCTTTTATGATCATCATTACCATAAACATCAACAAAACATGTATATTGGGTACATATGGTTTTGCTTATAAAGTTAGTTACAGAAAAGATACGGCAATGAAATTGAAGACATATCAAATGGATGTTTCTGGTGTTCTATTTTACACTCAGAACTAGAAGTTCCTTTTATTAAACATTAACTGCACCATTATGAAAAACTTGATTTGACAAAGTAACTGAGGAAAAAGAGAAAAACTCAATATTCCCTCAGAGTGATAAGTCAAAGTTACTGGGAAAATGAAAAATTGAGAAGTTAGAAACAGAGATATTTCAATTTAATTTAAAGCATTAGACAACAGACATATATACATGAAAGTATGTCTTTTAGTGCCAAATGTGGGGCATTGTTTTATTTTTTTTTCCAGTTTAATATCCTTGAATTAAAAAAAAAATCAGTAATTGTGTTATTTTTAGGGAAATCAGCCCAAAGACCTTTCAGGAAATGGTAGTGTTATTTTACTGAATTGGGAAAAAGTGGAGGATTTTTGAGAAGTGGAAATTTAGAGTTCTGTCTTAGACATTTAAGCATTTCCAAGAAGGACATACACATTATATTTCAGGCATAAGTGTTGAGATGTTTAAAAATAAAAACCATTCATCATATGATCTATTTAATATCTTTTTTATGACCATTTATCTAAGTACTACAAGAAATGAAGGGACTGGTTTTTTGTTTGTTTTTATCTGATGCTTATCTTAATCCTTCAGCCCTTGTATTCAGGTTTGCTTTCCACTTGGTTGATTATGGAGACAACAGAGAAAATCAACCCTTCTCCTTACCACCCACCCACCCCTGTGTACCACAGACTTCCAGCATTTGTCAGAGATATACCCCAGAATCACTGCAAACCCCCAAATCTGAAAATACTTCAAAGCCTTCTGTCTAAATCTGTGTTCCTATTGAAAGATGACTAACATCTTGTCATTTGGTCAGAAAAGTGTTACCAATAATGTGGGAAAACGGAAACACTCCAGACCTCTTCTTGGAGTCTTCTAATGCAGTCCTAGGTAAAGATTTACAAAGATGCTACCCCGTGACCCTACTAGAGTCTGGGAAAACTGTGGTGATAAAGACCAGCCGAGCTCTGTTGTCAAGGAACATATACTCTGAGAGAGTGGTGGGGACAGATGATAAACAAATAAATAAATGAATGAGCAAGAGTTTCAGCCAGAAGTTTTATAAGGGCGACGAGATGAAAGAGAGCAGTGTGAAAGGGTATGCTCAGCCACGCCTCTCAGAAAAAAAAACATACTAGATCAGAGTCCTGAGTCACCAACAGAGCCAGAAATGTGAAGATCGGTGAAAATCCCTACACAAGAGCCAAGTCCTGAGGTCAAGAAAGTTTTGTGTATTCCAGAAAAGAGGAAAGGCTGGGGCTTGTGGGGATCACCAAAAGGGGGGAGGGACAGGAAATGGGCTCAATAGTGTGCAGAAGCCAATTCCATAGGGCCCTGTAGTCTGTGTGACCAAGTAAGATCAGAAGCCATGAGAGGATTTCAAGTAGGGAAGCGATGAGACAGAATTTATACTTTAACACTTAAGTTTGCAGTTGTGATTAGAATGTATTGTACAGGGGCAAGAATCAGTATTGTAAGATGTTAGGGGACTATATGGTATTCTAGACAGAGGTGATAGTGGCTTAGATTATGGTATCATCAGTCGAGATAGAAGTGTATGAATTTGTGATATTTTCTAGAAGTAAAGCTGATAGGTTGGTAGTGGGATATAGAAAACCAGAGAATCAAGGTTGACTTGTAGATTTTTGGCTTATGAGAAGGGTAAATGGTGGACCCTTTTACTGAACTGGGTTGGACTAGGATTCGAACAGGCCAGGGGGTATATAGCCCTGAAATCAAAATGCCTATTTTGGACACATCGAATTTGTGATGCCATTATAATCATGATGCAGGAAGTCCTACATTAAATTAACTTTACTTGAAATTATGCCTCCCAAATGTATTGAAATGTACTCATCCCTCCTTTCTTTTCCCCCCTTTTTGGAGCACTGTTTAGTAAATACTGCATTAAAGTACATAATTTCTTCTATAATATGCAGCTAGGTTAAGATTTAACACCTTCTTAGACTTTTTCAACTTCTCTTCATTTCTATCATAAACATTTGCGGTTGATTTTTTTAATAGTCTCATTTTTTCAATTTAGAAACTGCAAATGCCTATTACTTTATGAACCATCCTACAAAGGTGACTAAGAATAGAGAATAATAAGGCTGTGTTTTGAAGCCAGGAGAATGCTGAGAGATCAGCCTGTCTTCCCATAGTGCAGTGTGCTTCCTTATACCACAATGTCACCCTGGGGACAGTTAAAGTTTCGCTTCAGCAATGTGACACATTACTAGATTTTCTGGACCCAGAATAATTAAAATTGCAAAGGTTAAATTGCTAGATTCCCAGGGTTTACTTTATCTAACTTCCTCCTGCCATACATATAGAGTTACAATTGTGTTTACCTGTCTGCCATGTACAGAGGCCAAATTAAATTCTGATACATTTTAATGAAAATATCATGTTTCAGTCAATTTCCACATCTTTACCAATAACTGGTGACAATATAGAATCGGTTGGAGAACAAAAACCACAAGATAAAGCCATGAATATTTTGGATAATAAAGCTATCATTTTGGCAACTCTTTTGGGTTGATTATTGTTAATTGATGACGCTAACAATAGGGAGGAGTTTGGGGAGAAGAATTCTGTCCTGTGGTATGAAGTTATCTGATTTAGTGATGGCAAATTTGGAAAGCTCAGATTCTTTTTTGAGCTGGGAGTTACTCAGGGAACCGGAAAGACCTCTTGATGGTATAACACTGAAAAATCAAAAGCCAACCTCTTGCTTTGGGCATATGCTGGAGAGCATAAACCTGGTTCCCATTTGCCATTTTAAAATAAATCATAAAAGGGGAAAAATCAAAATGAAATATCATTTAAAAATTAGAATTAAAACAGAAGCAAGTTATTAAGGTAAGGTTAAGAAGAATAAAAAAACAGAACAGTTGGGAAGTTAAGACAAAGTTTGCATGAAAAAAAGTTTAATAAAAGAAAGCAAGCCAAAATTAATAAAGATACAGTTTTTTAAAAATTCATAACCACTGGAAGATCACCAGAAGAATGGTAAAAATATGAAATGACACAAAGTGAATACAATTGCCACACAATAAGCCAGAAGGTTAAGAAGACAAATTGCAAATTAATTAAAGAACAGGTTAATGAGGTAACATTTGAGTTTCAAATTATAACATTCTCATGCAGAGACAACCAGAGACTATTGAACCAAGGTCAGGCAAATGTTTAGCATCTTCCTGCTTACTAGCCTCATTGAAAGGGTTCCCAGCAGAGGGACTGTGGGCACATCACCCTCTCATACTTGCTGAGGAATCAAACTTTAGGTCCACAGGAGACTGAAGCCTTTTGCTCTAGGTAAAAGAGATATTTGGGTCCAGCTGTGTTCCTGAGGACCTATCCTTGGGTGATGTTTTCATTCTTCTTAGGTTTTGTAAGAGACTATGAATATACCTGAAAAATACAACCTGACAGGATCTCTCTATTAGGTTCTGAATTCACAGGGATTCATTTCTCAAATGCAGGACTACCAGTGAGACACAGCTCAGCCCTACAGACTGGCATGAGCCCTTATATTGTGTGCTTCTCCCTAGTTCAAACTAGGCAGAAGTAATTTGTATGGGCCAAGGTCAGGCCACCCCCAAATGTGCCACTTTGACATGTCGATTATTTATTTATTTATCTATTTATTTATTTATTTATGATTTTATTTATTTATTTGACAGAGAAAGACACAGCGAGAGCAGGAACACAAGCAGGGGGAGTGGGAGAGGGAAAGCAGGCTTCCCGCGCCAGGCAGGGAGCCTGATGTGGGGCTCGATCCCAGGACCCTGGGATCATGACCTGAGTCGAAGGCAGAGGCTTAGCCATATGAGCCACCCAGGCACCCCATGTCGATTATTTTAAATAAAAGTTACTTAAGAAACAACCAAGGCAAGAAGAATATTATGTCCCTGTCCCTTGTCTCCAGAAAGCAAGCAGCAGATCTCCCAGGTGAAAGGTACCCTCCCAGTATTAGGTGGTAAAGAGACATCCTTATCACCGGAGATAGGAAATTTAGAGTCTGAAAGGTTCTATAAAATAACTGTTGTGGGGCGCCTGGGTGGCTCAGTGGGTTAAGCCTCTGCTTTCAGCTCAGGTCATGATCTCAGAGTCCTGGGATCGAGCCCCGCATCGGGCTCTCTGCTCAGCGGGGAGCCTGCTTCCCCCTCTCTCTGCCTGCCTCTCTGCCTACTTGTGACTTCTCTCTCTGTGTCAAATAAATAAATAAAACCTTAAAAAACAAACAAACAAACAAAAAAACCCTCTTGTTACTGGCCCAAATTCTGTTCAGAATTCCTTATTAATTGAAGCTTCCCAAATTAAGTTTTCTTTGTTGTGTCACTTCCTCACAGATTTATTGTTTTTGTCTAAAAAGTACAAAAACTGCCTGCCTTGGTCATTTCTTTTGGTCTCAATTTCATTATTGGGCCTCTGCATACACATAATAAAACTTCGAGCTTTTGATTCTTAAACGAGCTGGACATCTTTGAAGGGTAGAAGGGAAAATGAAATCCTCCTCTACAAATGTCTTTGAGTCTATGATTAAGGCTGTCTGTAAGAAACAGAGCTCAAAAACTATCATCATATCCTGAATTTATTTTACCTATTTCTTCCAAATCCTTTACTTTTATTTTTTTTAAAGATGTTATTTATTTATTTGTCAGAGAGAGAGAGAGAGCGAGAGCGCACACACAAGCAAGGGGAAGTGGCAGGCGGAGAGAGAAGCAGGCTCCTTGCTGAGCAGAGACTCTATTCCAGGATCCTGTGATCACCGTGACCTGAGCTGAAGGAAGATGCTTAACCAGCGGACTCACCCAGGTGTCCCAGCCAAATACTTTACTTTTAAAGTAATACTATCATAAAAATCCTGATAAACATCCTCCACTTTATGTTGTTTTTTACTTTTCAGGATTCCTTCACCTTATTTTAATCACGTAACACTCTCCTGAGATAGCAGGGAAATGGATGCTGGCTCCATTTTACAAATGAGAAAACTGAGGCACAGAGAAGATGAATATGTTGCTTAAGTAAATATTGATAATTAAAGATTAGGACTGAACATTAATCTGTGTCTTCTGGATTCCAGACTGCTGTATTTGCCACTGAATCATTAAATTAAACTCATTTATATTTATTTCAGCTTATAAATGAAAACTAATTTGTCAATAATTCTTTCATTTCTTTTAGTCTTCAGTCTGTCACTCAATTACTACTTACCCCTATACGCTATATTATTTGTACTTTACTACACAGATTATATCAGAATAAGAACTGTCAAAGCTGAAACAAAGAGGACTGAACTTGAATCATTGGTTCCTTCCGTCTTTCAGCTAGCAGGAAAAAAAACAAAAAACAAAAACAACTTTATATATTTTATATATATATATATATAGAGGGTATATATGTAATATATACTTTATATATATATATTACTCTGAAGTAACATACTACAAAGAAAATCACTATAAACCTTGAGGCTTTGAAGTAAGAATAAACATTTTATTTCCCTAAAGAACTTAATTTTCAAAAATGCAGTGTCAATTTTATTTTGGGCATATGCATCTATATAATTTTAAGAAAGGGCCAACCTAGAAAATGTAAACATTCCATTATGTGTAACACTTTTCTTTCTCCATGTGAATATTAAAAAAAATCAAGAACATTAAAAACAGAAGCCAGTAAAGTGATTAAATCACCCCAGACAGGGAATCACCATCAAGGTGACATCCAGGAACTGGTCTGACACAGCTAAATTCGGTGCTGTTAGCAGCTTGCTTGGTGATCACAGCAAGGCTATGTTATCTCCTGTTGGATCTAAGACCATCACAGAGTACATTAACAACAGACAAGGTCACTTTGAAACTGTGATAAAGTGAGATAAAATGAAACACGGTCACAGGACAACCCACAAAGTTCCAAACATTCTCTTCTCTCAGCTAGTAAGAGTGACTGTCACTTGTTCACCAATTAGAGCAAGTTTCCCTCCTCCTGGATAATTCATTAAAATACCCAATCATAGATTTCTCCCCCCATCCAGACATTTAAATCCAGAGCAAAGCCCCACTTCCTAAAACCCTCCTTGAAGTCACCCAAAAGAAGTCTAAACCCTTAATAAGTCTTTCTAACACCCTCTTACCAAGATGTCCCAGAGTTCCTTGTGTTAATTTTCCCTCAATGCCAAGAGTAAGGAATATAACTTGTTCAACTATAAGTGTCATCCCAATGGACTTTGACTTTAGGATGCTGACATAATAATAATAATAATAATAATAATAATAATAATAATACTGATACTTATACACCATTTGCTGTTTACCAGGTTATCTCCCTTAGAGCATCTCACACGGTCCTCCCACAGTCCTGTGAAGTGGGTGTGCTATTGTCCCCATTTATAGAGGGGGAACACAAGTATTGAATGGTGATACCTAAATTTAAATAAGTGTTCTCTTGTGGAAGGCCAGCTTCCACTATACCACATCAATCTATTATTAAATATACCCAGAAAATGTCCTGTAATTTTTTGGAGCAGAGGAGAACTAAAAATTTAGACATGTCCATCAAGAAAATCCATTCAACAGTAATGTATTGGATACTGTTAGTACAAAGTTGCACAGAGAGATCAAAAGGCAATGAAAGAGAATTTCCTCATATATACTAATTAATACCATGATGAATTTGATGTTTGATTAGAGATTGCAATGAAAATTTAGAGAAAAGAGAAAACATGGACTGTTACAAATTCTAAGTTTTGTGGAATAAGAAAGACCACAAGGACCACTGGACATACACATACATACACATACCCTTCCATAATAGCACATTTAATTATTGGTATAGATGAGAAAGGAGGAAAATGGGGTAACATGTTTATAGTTAGGGAATGAATCATAGTGGATCCCTCTTGTTGCTCTATATCTCTCGCCAATCTCCCTCCATCAACACTGGTCCCTGTTCTTAGATATGATACACATTAGGGACTGATAACTCATACTAGGAAATACCACATTTCCTAGCAAACACCCTTTCTTTTCTTTCCTCTCTCCTTATATGGATCCCAGGCAGATAGCTTTCCCTTACCTCAAAAGAAGTGGGAGAAAGTTGGACATTGACTAAGGAAAGCACCTGATGAAAGTAGGATGCCATCTACTTTGTTGATGTCAAAATTTGCATAAATAAAACATATTTCATTATTTTTTTAACAACCCTATGTAGCATCCACTTCATTAGGGTGGTTATATATATATTTCTTAAAAGTATGATGCTAGATGCTGCTTTGCTGTTCCAACGTGATCCCACCCTGAAATATCACTGCCCATCACCACAAGGCACATGGTCAGAGCTTGTAAAGTTGGTGAGTTGAGACCCTATTTGTTGTTTCTATTGTTTCTTCTGTTCTCCTCTGGTCTCCACTTGACAACTGGCCTAGCCAAGGGGAACCAAGGGTATAGGTCTTGGCATGTTTTCTTCATTACCGACATACTGCCTATCACAGCTTTACACCTTAAAAAGATGTCTCTGGGATCTCAGGTTGGATGGCTAAAAGAAATGTAGGCTAAAATCACTGAATTCTCAAATTATCCCCACTCACTGAAGTGGAGTATTTATATGTGTTTATCAGAACTGCATTCAACTTTTCACATGCTTATGTCTGAATCCTCCAAAGAGATTACAAATTTCTTGAGATCTGGACCTATATATTCTTCTCAGTAGTATCTTACAACTTGTCGACACATGATGATGCTTTTATATACAGTGAAGGCACCTGAATCTAGCTATAAGACAGTTATTTTTAAAGAGAATTCCAAATGATTGCACCAAATAAATCTTACATATTTCAAAAGCATAATGTCAAAATGTTTGGTAAAGTATAAAAACTTTTTTTTTTTTTTTTAAATCATAGCCATTAGAATTCCCTTTGGAATAGTAAGGAAATTGGGATACAACATGGTAAGAGTTTTATATCTTTTATGATCCAACTAAATTCAAGAATGGAAATAATAGTAAAAAAAAAGTAAATTTATTAAGTACCTGATATATATCCAGAATGACTGCCTATGAGAGAATATGAGCTAGACCAGTTTTACAAATAATAAAAACATAAAATTCCAAAATTAAAGAAAGACCTACACAAAAGAAAGACCTAATTTTAATGGTCTGAGTGATTTCAATGACAGTGTAATAATTTAAAACACAACTAGCTTGAAAACATGTGGTTACTACTTCAGTGATAAAACAATTATATCAACTTAGAAAAATGAGTTTTCTTATCTGAATTCTAACAACTCAGCATCCTTATCTCTTGACCCCCAAGCATTTTACTTCTAGAAAGTTCATGGAAAATAGACTACGTGAAACATGGTTGATAACATTTTAACTGATCAGTGCCATTTTTATCTTTATACCAATGGGGATTTACCAAGGTGAAAGAAATAATAAAAACTAATATATTAAAAGAGATTCTATAGTTAGCTATTATTTTTCATTTCCCCACATTTTCTATTTTTTCACATTCCATGGACAAATAAGAATGAACTATATTTGACTCTGTAAATGTTACAGCTCAGCATTTAAAAAAACTCTAAAATTTGTATAAGCTTGCCCAAATCTTTGGAGAAAGGGCAGGGCATTAATATATATATATATATATATATATATATATATATATATGTGTGTGTGTGTGTGTGTGTGTGTGTGTGTGTCTATGTGCTTATCTGTGTACTTATAGAGAGACAGAAATAACAGAACATAACTGACTTCATAAATAGATTTTCTGGGAGTGATTTGCAAATAAGGGATCATAATTTTGACTCCCAACTATTCATAATTACATGAATATTGAATTGTACAAGTTATAGTCATAATTCATAGAATTCATAAAATTGTAGGAGTAAATATAACTACCACATCTTTAAATGTATATTTCTGATATAGGAACCTAGTAGTCTTTCTCCAAAGTAAAAGGGAACAACAAGATGACCGTTGGTTATCTACATTTTGGAGGACTTTCAGTCTCAAGATGTTTTAGATACTTAAAATTTCCAGAGAAACTGAATCATTGCTTCATGTCATAGGATATTACTTTGGGGAATTGAGAGTACAAATGGGACTGAATGTAAGCTGGATAATATGTTTGGAGAATATTACCATGATCTCAGCTATGTTGCTTGCATGCAGAATGGGATAATGAAAAAGTCTCCCAAGGAGTAGATCAATGGTTATTTATATTGGTCTTTGCCATTCTAGCCTTTCCCATTTCCCACTCATGTCTATCTCTTCCTCTAAAATATGACTTGGCTAGTTCCCAGGAGATTCTGTCATTTCTATGTGTTTTTCCTCACATAAGTTGGAAGCCTCTTGAATTGAAGATCAGTCTTTTTAAGTTTTAGGTATTTATTTTATGTTCGAATGTTTCAACAACCTAAACAACATTATAAAGACTTCTCTCTGTAATAATGGGTGAAGTTATCGAGTTCAGGTAAAACAGCATTGAAACATTTAAAAGGAAACTAAAATTTAGGATTCCAAATATACTCTATGAACAGACTATGTAGTCTTCATAATACATGAAGTTACATGTCATTTCTGAGCTAACCATCTTATGAATCTAACAGTGAATCTATAAGGTCTGTTTTCCTAACAAATATCTGTCATTTCCATACATGATCTGTGGTGAATCCCCACTCCTTAACTGAATGCATGTGAGACGACTCACAATGAGAAGGACTGCCTCTAAATCAGTCTCTCTAGTTATAGTTTCAAGGCAATAGCCAATCTTATGTCTTTGGGGCTCCTTATAATTTTTCTAGGAGGGAAAACTGAGTATGGACAAAACCTTAGTGGAAAGACTTAATATAAATTATAGAAACTGAAGAAAGGTGAGCTTTGGCACTCAGTCAAGGAAATATTATAAACCACTGCATATGATAAGATCAAGTAAGTGCCCAGGTTTAAGCAAGAAATAGTAACCAAAGGACACATTTTCCATTGTGACTGAATAAAGGTTGTGTTCATGATATTTCCTACATATACCAGGGGCCACATACAAAGGACACAAATACAAAGTTCACCAAATGCAGAATATGCTCACCTGGGCACAGAGCAATATTACAAGGCTTATGATGTGTTTCAGGCCCTTCACACGGCCTTCCTCCATACTGAGGAGGTGTGCACGACCTTGTTCTTGTTCTTTGGCCTCGACCACATGTAAATGAACATAAACTCCATGGTGACCACTCCTCCCAAACTCCATGTACTGTAATAAAGCAAAGAAGCTTCAACAACAAAAGCAGAGAGGTAAAGTCAAAGATTTTTTTTCTTCATTATAAAGAAAAAAAATCATCAAATAGACAATATGAAGATATTTTAAAAGCTCAGTTAACATTCCTATTTGCCAAAAGAATACAATGGTTAATTTGAAAATTCATTAACATAAGGCAATATGACATGTGCATTTTTTCTGTATTTGAACAGTTATTTGTCATAAACTTTAAATGTGTTCTTTTTTAATAGAAACACAGCTCTCTCCCTCATAGTAAAATTGCCACGAGTTATTTTTTAAATACAAGTAATATAAACTTATAAGGTAGTATAGAAAACTAAATTTCTTATAACAGATATGATCTTCTAGAGTTAAGTTTGCATTTAAATATATAAGGATCAACCTAATTCTTAAAATTTTAGGACTAACGACTTCGATGCTGTCAAAAAATTTAAAAAAAAATCTGAAGGTTAATGGTGTGTATTTTAAATAGCTTATAAGCTTCACATTTTAGAAAACAAATGTATTTCTGCCATTTTAAAAATGTGGGTGTTTAAGGTCATTGTCTTTGAATAAACTCTATCTACTCTGTCTTTTCAAAAACTCTATCTACTCGCATAAGATTCTCCTCTTTGTCCTCTTTTAAAATGAGTGGCAAATAAGATTTATTTTTTCTTGCAATAACTTGATGCACTGGAAATCCTCCTAATAAACAAAAGTTTCTAGAGAAAGCAAATGATCTAATTAGGATTATTCCTAACATAAGTATACATTCACCAATACTTCAATTATGCCATTATGATGGATTCAAACTAATCAGAAATTCAACAAAATTTGTGCTCCCTCCCTATGAGCCACTATGCATACCTATTGATATCTTTTGCATAAAGTCCACTAGAGTTCAGAATTTAGATTCCTTCTTTGTCACAGTCAAATCACCAAGCTCATCTCAACTTTTAATATTTGGGATAGTAAGGAATAACACTCTGTGGATAATACACATAAAAAGAAGCTGGGCAAAATGTGCTCTTTGGCTCAAAAGCTCCTGTCTTAATGCTGAACCTCTGGTCTTAGTATGCTCTTAGAAGTTCATGAGCAGAAGTTTGATGGGACACCCACTAGAATGAGAAGGGAGAGTAGAAATATAGAATGGATGATGAAAAAGATTTCACTTTCTCCTCAACTTTGGTAGGGGTAAGCAGATTCCATACAAAGTGTCAGAGGAGTTATGCGAGTAAATATAGTCTACCTAGACTCTTTTGCCTGTATGTGTGAACCAAGTTGTTACTTTAAAGACACATATATGATACCTTAATTATGAGGCACCCCATTCTCTTCTATTTATGCTATTGAGTTGCCCCAACTGGTTGTGAAAATATATTGAAATATTGAAAAAGTTAGCCTAGTTTGTGTAATGCTCAGTGAAAAATTCAAGTTTCTGAGAAAGTTGCTAGAAAATAATTTTTAAAATATTACATAGAAAAAAAGTCAGAGAGTGAAAGAAATTAATATGTTCACATTTTTCTCATTTAAGGTTGAAAAACCGAAACCACTTTGTATCTATTGGCGTAAGATTAAATAATGAGTCTATATTCGACTCTAAGGAAAAAAAATGCATATACTTATATTTACATATAGGTATATGTGATCAATGATAGCAAAATATTTTTAAAATATTATCTATGAATGTGTTTTGTCATATAAAACATATATCTTTAATCAATTTTTGCATTTATTTTTAATTACCAAGATTTCTCCATTTAAAAACAAACTTTTCTTCCCCTAGCGTCTATAGATCATATTGCTGGCTCTGTTAATTTTCTCCTCAATCAAATCACACTGTTCTGTATTCGTTGAACAAAGCCTAAAAGAAAAAAAAGCTGCTGAATTGGCAGATTTTTCTCTATTAATCTCAAAGAACTGTTGATTAATCTTGGTGGTTTAGTTAAATCATGAAGCTGGAGTCCTCTGAAAAGTATGTTACTCCCTACTTTTTAACACTCTATTGCTCTATGGTGAAATTTCATGACTCCTCCACATCATTTATAAAAAAAAATTTAAAAATACTTAAAAAAACAAAATTATTAGTAATAATTTATTGTAAATATCGAATTAGTTGGAAATTATAACACACATCTTATAATTTTATAGATGCTATTCATAAGATTTATTTTAAAGAATAAAGATATTTTTATTTTAGCAACAAATTATTATATAAATTCTTTTACTTTTCAGTAAATTATGAAAATCTCTAAATAATCTAGTTCATTTGGAAAATGTGCTTAATAAAACCAAGAAACTTTAATCAAATAAATGCATCTTTATAGTTTTCTTCTTTACTTAGACACTAGCTATATTATCAAATCCCTACTCTGTGCAATCTAAAGATGAAATGAGGAATACACAATATACAAATATATTATTACCAGATTTTGAAATAAGCATACAAATTACCTTATAATTTACATTGGGATGTATAAAACAACTCCTTTAAGTGAAAGGTTTTTTTTCTTATGAAATATATAGATATGGATACTGTGACATGTACCCAAAAAAAAAAAAAAAAATCAAACCATTCCTTAGCCCAAATAAACTTCTAAGGGATTAGGACACATATAGAGTAGACCAGTGGTTCTCAACCAGGGGCAATTTTGCCCCCCAGGGGACATTTGACAATGTCCAGAGAAATTTTTGATTGTCACAGCTCAGGGGAAGGAGGGACGCTACTGGCATCCAAGAATGCTCAGGCCAGCCTCCCACAACAAAGATTTATCCATGTCAAAATGTCAATAGAACCGAGGTTGAGAAACCCTGGAAGAGATCATAAAACTGTAAGTCAGAAACCAGGACAGTAAATACATAATTTAATGTAGCTCTTTACTTTCTCAATTTACTTGCTATTTAACTCTATCATTTTCTGCTCTGAGTAATAGAAATTTTTGAAGAGGCTATAATGTCCAAGCAACAGTCTGCAAAAAGCTGGATGTCTTAGGATCCATGTCAGAAGTAACACATTATTATGCAATTTAATTAAGAAAACCCTTCTTTTGAAATTAGAATAATATAAGTGAAAAGCAGCTAATTTATAACACTATAGATTAGGCTTTAGTAGGTCAAATAAATACAAGCTCAAATTCTATCATCCCATATATTTTATGGAAAGTGGCTTTGACATTCATTTTGTCCTTGTGTCATTTCCATTAATTAAATGCCAAACTCACTTGAATATCCATAGTGTGACAACTAGGCTATTGATTTCTGAGCTAATTTTCTACTTGGGAATTTAAAGTATTATTTTAGAAAGATATTTATACTGTTTAGGTACTATTTAAGTTTTTAAAATTACTTTCAGTTACAGTTTTCATGACATACTGTATTTTAAAAAAGTACATATTTACTGGCATGGCAAGTACCCAAACAAAATACTGAATACAAAGTATTTCATAATGAATACAATAACCATCTAAAAGATACCCTTCTTCTTATAGTGAAAATACTTATTCTATATTTTTAAAATAGCAAAGTTGCCAAATTAGTGTTCAGTTTTAGAAAATTAAAAAGAAATCAACAAAACTCTCCATTCTCTTAAATTCAACATCTGAGTTATAACAATGATTAAAAGACACATTTTTCTTATCGTATTATGTAACTAAATTTAGAAAGACAAACCTATAGTACATGAAGGTGAAGAGGAACTAATGATTAGTATGTATATCTTCAGTAGCTATAATGGCAGGAGGTTTAAGAAATTGAGGAAAACTTTACAATCAGAATATTATTCAGTTTTCTAAACGTCAGACACAGAGTGAAAGGGAGAGCACTCTGGTCCCACTACAGATGCTCTCCTTGCCCAGTGAAGGGATTAATCAGCAGTCCCTGGCAGAAGGATGGAAGTTTCCATATGTCAGCCATACGACTGTGGATAACGAGTGGCTGGAAAGTAAGCACTGAATGGAGAATTGCAGAGAAACTTTAGCACCCTCTCAGACTTCCACTTGGGAATCCATTTACCATTAGACTCTACCCTTGTGTGTTGAAGGGAACTTGATTTTTCAGAGGGATACTGAGAAGATAAATGTGTATATCAAGCGCAGCTTAATTCTCTATTGACACTTTTCTCATTGCCCAGAACAGGAACTTTGATACTGTAACTAGGGGCCAGCTTTAAATATGAGACAATGTACTATACCCACACCTAGCTGAAAATCCACAAGCATTTACTCATGAGGTCATTTTAGTTACAAAACTGAGAAATTTGTTAATTTTGAAAACCTTCAGCTAATTTTTTTTCTTGCCTAACAGACCTAGAGTCTGTTTGCTCTCCCACCCCTGGTTTTGTCATCTTTTTTTAATTATCCTCCCCTTCCATTACCTCTGTAAGCACTTATTCCCCGATTTTTTTTTTTTTTTCCACTTGATGCTCCTTCTCACCTAGTTTAATTCCCACTGACTCTCATGGATTTTTCTTGTGTTCACTGGAAATTTTGCTGCTTCCTGCAAATTCTGTCTTCTCTTCCTCATAGTTTTCTGCCCTGGTTAGCTTTTAGTTCTACCTGAATCTGCTGCTCTGCATCTCCCAATTCCATTATAAAGGGATTTCCCATCTCATGCATCAGCTCTCCTCATTCTGCCCACCATTTCCTTTCCCTTTTGTTTCTTCCAGATTGTCTTTTCTTTTATTGTGACAAAAAAAATACATAATAGAAAACTTGCCATCTAAACTATTTTAAGTATACAATTCAGTAGTGTTAAATACATTCCCATTGTTGTAAAACAGGTCTCCAGAACTTACTCATTTTGCAAATCGAAACCCTGTACCCATTTAACAACAGTTCCTCCAGACTGTCTTTTAATGGGTTGCCCTTGCTCATTCTGCTGGGAAATTGGGACTATCCCTGCCCCTTCCCCCATGCCACCCACTCTCAAATCTTACTTTTAGCAACTGCAAAATCAGCCATCTCTGGAAATGGAAGTCATCAGAAAACTTTTACCCACAGTGTAGCAGACGAACACCTGCTGCAGTGCCTATCCTTCTCTTGTTGCCCACCCCGTTTCGGAGGCCTCTAGTGGATGCAAGTTCAGTGTCAGTTGCAATGGTCAATATGTTTTGACCATGGCCCATCCACCAAATAGTTGAACAAAAATATAAACCAGGAGATTCACAATATCATGTGCTTTGGACTTCGTGAAAGAAAGCCCAAATTCCTTTTTGTACCCATTTTTACATGAAAGTCAGTAATTCAAGGGGAGATGCCTATAACATGCATGTGGGCCTCAAATGTGAGCAAAATGTTAAGGTCATCTGGAAAAGCTCACCCCACCTGGGCAAGCTACCGGGCTATGCTCTGTTTAACATTGAAGATTTTTTTTCCCCCATTAATGACTTCAAAGTTTACAATGCAGTGGATGGCTTGGATAAGGACAGTCCCCTGAATGAAATAAATTAACAGAATGTCCTTTGGTCAGGGGAACTATTTTCTCTGATAGAGCCAAATAAGTAATAGAAAAACAGCTGACTGCTTTAAAGACTGTATCAACCACTGCCTTAAACAATGGATACAGATCACATTTCCAGTATGCCTGCAGATTACATTTCCTCAAATATTCAATTGGACATTTTTGCCACCTGAAACAAGGAAAGCTCTTAGAATCCTATCAGACGCAGATACAGAAACTTCAAGCGTAGTTGCCATGGGTAGGAGAGTCACTTACATAATTTCCTGACTGCTCTGAAAGCAGAAATCATCACATGTATGACAAAATTTCACAGCTGAATACGAGTTAAACTTATCCACTTTAATTAAAATGTCTATACCCAGTTCATATGAACATAACAAATCTTTCCAAATGCGTAGCATGACACAATTCAATAACATCCACAGTTGTAGTTGCTGCTAACACTACCTGGACAGAGGGCAGTGTTATTGCAAACCCTTGATTCTCTTAATGGGCCGCTGCAGTGTGTCCCGTAAGGTGATACACAAGTTCTGGTTCGCACCTGCGACCCTTGACCACAAGTAACTGAGCATGTGCTCCACTGGGACCACTCTTCCACACCAGATTCACCTGTGTGCAAGACAACAAATAAACATGAAATACCGCTTTGAATATTCATCTACTAAGCATCATATCAAACTGACATTATGACATGCACGAATAGATTAAATGTAAAAATATGACATCACATCAAAAGGTACAAGAAAACATTTCAGAGAAAAATATATATAAAGGGAGATACATATGACACTGATGCAAGGTCCAAGTTTGTTATAACCTTGTTAGCAAAACTACTCTTCACAAAACCACTGTGCTACACACACTAGGGGACCAGTCAGCATTTTTCAACAACGATTGCTGAAGGGATCCTCTTCAAGCCAATCTAAGGCTTTGTCCTTTGGGTGGGAGAGGAAGCAAAATGTACTGCTAAATGTACTCTGGCTTCAGGGAGCGGGAATGTATGGACGTATTCTTCCCTACTCCTTCACTGCATAGCAGCCTCCTTCTGATGCTGAATGAGGTGGGAGTTTGGGCATATCTAATTTTTACTGTGTTATACATGGACATTTATAATTTATTTCTAGTGCAATTCTTGCTTTTTCATCCTATGACAGCTATTTATTTTGTGATAATTTATTTAGAAACCTGCCGCTCACAATTTTCCTGATGATGTAGAGGAGTGAGTTTTACTCAAAAGGAAGGAAAATTTCTCTATGATTTCTATTAATTTATTCAAAATAGGGCCCTAGAAAGCCAATTTAATGTCTGAATTCATTAATTTTCTTGGAGGAAGCATCACACTAAAATTACGTCTAGTTTCTATTATTAGCTAAGTCATATCCAAAAAAGACTTAAAGTCAAGAATTCCTAAGACCATCACAATGGATTTCTGATTCTGTTGACATCAGGTTCAGGATAGATTTTTAACACTGATTTGCAAACTTGCAGTTGTTTTTCCCCAAATACAAAATTGGGGCATTTACCTGCTAGCAGGGAAGAACTTAACGTTAGTTATTTTGTTGTGGGAAAGGTTTGCAGGTGAAGTGTTTCTGAATACTTTGTATCACTGACTATACAAACCAAGGAACAGTTTATATTTTATAAGTTCTGCTTAGAATTTGCCTTTGAGTTATCATTCAAAAAACAGAATATGATAATTTATTTGTCCATATCTTTTTTTCTTTGGAAAGGTTAGTAAATGACGTAGAAATTACTTGCAGTGCTGCTCAAGACAGCTGGTCCATAGACTGGTACTCCAGGACAGAAGGAGGTTGGACCAGAATGTAAACTCAACTTGCTGATTTCTTCACTGAGAGTTTCTTTTTTTCAAACAAACAAAAAAGTTAGCTGAAATAAAACATGTGCTTGATTAAGTAGTTGAATTTACATTCTGGTATAAGCCTCTTATCTCCCCAGGGTCCCGGGAAAACGAGTTCACAGGTAAGCATAGGTTCACCAACTACAATTTGGGTAGCACCATTATAAAGATTCGCTCTTATATTGGTCGGTGTTATGCACCTAGAGGCATAGATTATAAGGCATTTATGATTAGATACATATCATAAGGGCACAGACAGTGGTAACTGGGATGATGTATTACATCAAATAGGACTTTTTTTTTAGTGTTGGATCAGTGTTTGTCCTGAAAGTCCTCTATAGATGACCCTGATTATTTTAGTCTTTTTCATCTTCACCAATTTGTACTTAACTACTTCATAATAATGGATGACCATTTGAATAATATTTAAAGGCAGGCCTCATAATTTGTTCTTTTACATTAAAGAATACTCTAAAAATTAAAAATCATTATTCTGGAACCCAATAATATGGCAATGGTTAAAAAATATCCACACATATATGTATATATGAACATAAATATTTAGGGATGAAGAATTTAAGAGTAAAGTTAGGAAAAATATAATGCAAACCTTTTTCTTTTGATATTTCAACCTGTGTTGTGATGAGAGTAAGTGAAGTAGAAATATTATGTTGTATGTTATTAATTAAGAGCTAGAAAACCTTGAACAATGTGAACTCTATAAGTTAAATGATAAAGGTTACGCATAAAATTGTTATATTTTTCCACAAAAGCAGTCCTTCTCTTACCCTGCCTTGTTATGATGGCATTAAAATGTTTTATTAAATTGAGCAATGAATCAGGATCAAGATCCATTTTTAAATGTATTTCTTACAAATATTTAAAAATCTGGGTTGCTTCTGAGCATATATTATAAATTGGCCTTCACTCGCTCAAATTGATGGTTCATTTTTTGATCAAAAACAAAATAAATAAATGAATAAGATACATATTGGCTTTCACATTGTGAATCAAATTTTGCCATTCAAATACCAGCCTACCTACCCAAATGACCTCATTAGATTTCAAACGGTATAGTTTCAAATGACATTTCCACTAACTAGTTGTGATTTCCACGCTGACACTTCTTCATTCCAAAAAGTGTGAAGACTATTCTGATCCAGCAGTTTTGGTAACTATGAGAAATACCTCATATACTTTATAAGAAAGATATGTATATTTTAAAAAACTCACTGACATTAAAATAGCTAAGTTTTATACAAAGTGTACTGTTTTTAATATATGTGTCTTTGGTGATAGCACAAACTACTCTGATTCCTTAGCTTGTAACAGAGAAGGCACATGAAACACGGTATGGAACACTGAAGTATCTAAGGCACTATTAAGGCTCTTTATCCTGACATGAAACATGAAAGAGGACTGGAAAAGCACTGTAATTAAAGTAAGAGGACCTGTGTTTGATGGGAAGCTACTGAATATTAGTTCTGTGACCTTGAGGAAGTCACTTTATTTCTCTGAACCTCTCAATAAATTGGGTAATACATCTACCTCAAAATGCACATGTGAGGATTAAATGAGATAATATATAAGACTGTATTTTAAATTACAAAAAATATTGATACAAATTTTTGCTAGTATGTTAAAATCATTAAATTAGAAACATATTTTTAATTTTATATTTCTATTTTAGATAACATGCTATCCTTTACTAATATAGGCTATTTTCCCCTCTGGAATACAGGAGCACTTTCCTAAACATGTTTATAAGATCATTTGATGACTATGATGTTAAAAAGCACAAGTAAGTGCAATTAAATTGTCTTAACCCATCTTTTGGTATTTAATTTGGATGTCTATAGTAAATATCTGTATCTTATCACTTCATTTTATTTTTTACCATAAATAGAAACTGTGTTCTAGGCTATTGGAGATAGCCTATTCAGTTATATTTAAACTAGCTTACCTCAATTATTGGACTAACCAAAATGATTAAGTTATTTTGGTAAAGTAACATTACTTTACCAAATGTTACTCTTTTAAAAACAATTTCCACACATGTTATTATTTATAGAAAGCTTGCTTTTCCGACACAGGATTTACAAATCGGATTGGTTGAAGAGGCTAGGTTATTCATTTTGAGAAGTAATTCTTAATTATAAAGGTTTATAGGTTTTGCATCGTTTTCCATCATGACTAATATAAAATATATATTCTAATGTCTTCCTCATTCAATTTTACCTCTATTGCATTTTTCTTCATTCTCAAATTAAGGTTAGCAAATATTATCATTGTTTATTTGTAACACCAGTTTCCTGGTTTGAAAGACCAACAGAAAAGTTTTATAAGTAAACCTTGACTTTTGTAAGATTTTATTACTTATTGCACTTATTCAGATTAAACACCTTAACACCTAAAGAAAGTATAATTTCAGAAAGTATTGAAGGGAAAAAACCAGCCTCTCTGTTTAGTTGCTTAGTGTCAAATTACATATTTTAAACATTATTTAAAATCATTCAGTTTCCCAGTCTTCTATCAGTATTGTAGTAATTTAAATTTAAAAAAAATATTATAGGTGTTTTTATATTTACCTAAACTATTTTTGCTTTAAAATAAAATAATAAGTATTTATTATGCATTAATCCAAGATTGGATTTTTCAGAACTTTAATTTTTCAGAACTTTATTTTTATATTTTCAGAACTTTAATTTATCATTGCCTTTTCTAAAGTATTGTTAACAATATAAGGAAACGGTTTTAATGCTCCTCATGGATCTATTTAATAAGTGTTTCATCTACTTTACCAAATCATGTGTTATTATATTTTAGATACAAAACAATGCCTGAAAAGGAACAAGTAAACGAAAAGAGAAAATAGTAATTTCTCATTAAGAAAACATCATGTTCCTTGTGATTTGAATCTGCAAAAAAGGTTTTGGCTGAGAACTGAATTCTCTTGGTTTATGTCACAGGCAAAAACTGAATTTATATAAAATCTCCTGGCCAAACTGCGTAATATTTATGTATCAACTAATTTTACCATATTATTGGGAATTTAAAAACGTGGCTCACCATTTCACTCCCAAATGACCCCATTTTTAATAAATTTCAGCAAGCCAGTGCCTGCGACCTCTTGTGCAAAAAGGAAGAACATCTATAATCTTGCAGAAATGCCCCTGTGAGAGGGCACCAGGAAGAGGCTGAGTCATCAGCCCATGCCCTATGCCTCTAGTTAGAGGCTAATACTCCCCAATCTCTAGTCAGTGCTTGAGACTTTTTGCTCCGTGAAAGGGAGAAAAATACATTTAATAATTTTAAAATTTACCTGACCCTGGCAATGCACTTTTGGACCTGTTCGAGCAAATACTAAAAATATGTCACCTTCCATTAAGTAAGAAGCTGCACCAAAAGCAATCCAGATAAGCAAGTTTTCTTCATTTCTGGGTCTGGCTGCAACATATATATTAAAATAAGCTAAAAATTTGTCCTTAAGGTAGAATTTATTGTAAATGTTCTTCCTATTCTGAAGAATTCTTTGACCTACTTACAACTAATGTGTTAAATTCTACTACTCACCCATTACCAAGAGCACAATCCATTAAGAATATTTGCATTTTTAAGTTGTAGATTCAAATTTAATGTTCATAATAAATAGTGTAAGAAAATATAACTAAAGGAGATATTTATTCTTCAAGAGAATTTCATCAAAATCCATCATTATCATGTCAAAAAGCTGGTCAAGTATTTGAAACTTCAGTATTAATGGTAAAACAGATCATTCAGATTGGAATGTATAAAACTTTATAAAGACATAGATAAAACTGTTAGTTTGCAATTTCCTGAAATAAAAGTGACAGCTAAAAATGTTCACAACACAGTTTAAATACATTTTCATCTAAGAATGTACTACATGCAATGTAAACAGATGGAATTACAGCCCATTTATTATGATGAACCAACATATGAATGTATTTAATTGTACTATATATATATATTTCCCCCCCCAAGGGAGGTATTTGAAAGTAATCTTATTAGTTTAGGATTAAAAATTTTACAAACCAGAAAGTGATTTTTGTTGATATTTAATTGTTTGGAATGTATTTATGGCTTACTAATAAAGACTATCAATTTTTTATTATTAAGCTTATACAGCAAAACTCTCTTTTCAAATAAAAAAACAAATTCTGAAAAAAGTTTCTAATTTCCATACATTTTAACATTTAATATTTATATGATGTATGACATTTGAAAAAATACTCGACATCTATTGCTAAGTTAAATTTCATCATTTAAAGTCCTATTTAAAATTCTAATTCTGAAAAGTCCTATAATAACCAATTATTGATGAAATAACTGCTGACTTTCTTTAAACGTTTAAGGATACAGGTTAAGAAGTTAATTGACATGAGTAAATAATAATATGTAAATCCTAAATGTCCCATACTGAAAACAGCATAAATCTTACACATTTTTTTGGTGCGCTTTTCAACTCAAAGCTACTTCATTTATGGACTTTAACTGGTGACGAAAAAAAAAATGGCTCAAAAAAATATCAGCTCCAAAAACTGACAAATGTGCAGCAAAAGATTATGAAAACATGCAGTGGTTTCATTAAATTAACAACAATAAATAGAAAAATGTAACTAACGTATTACCAGTTTGTGCCATAAATTTAGCAGCATCAGCTTGTTCCTGAGGGACCCTTTTTTCATGAACAGATCGAGGTCGCTGACTTTTAATTGTATGATCTCCCATCATTCCAAATTCTAAAGACAGAATAAAGGTATATGAAAGCTTGTGTGTAGACATTTCTCACAAATTACATTACTGTCTCATGCAATATGTTCCTACATATACTTAGAAGTTACTGATTAAATTTACAGTTCTAAATTTTCGAGGTTGATTTCCTTGGAATATTTCTAAACTCAAGTCAAAAAAAATCTATAAACAAGAGCAAGTTTTCAAGAAACAGTAACAGTTGATAGAATGACACATCAGGTTTTAAGTCAGCTTAATTAACAAATAGTGTACACTTTTCTGAATGTTTCCAAGCAATACATCAGAAAAAATACAACCACAGTGTTAACTGTTGTTTTTCAGAGAGAGAATCCTGACTGCATAATACCCCCTTGTTCTGCTGAGTAGTAAACCACCCCCCACCCCCACCCTGAGCTTTTCAACACTTACTCTTGAGGAATGAATGAATAATCCTGTAACCTGGCTTTCCTAAGGTAAACAAACATTCACTTAATGGAGTATTTGTCCAAAGATGGAGTTGATCTTAGTGTCCTTTGAAAGCTCATAGATACTGAAGTGATTCTAATTCTCTCCTGCCCTACGCCCAAATAGTTGCTCATCCCTTTTCGAACCACATGTGAGACAGTGTTTTCTCTTTTAAAAGTTCTGTTTAAAAAAGGGATGGCTCCAGGTTTCTGTTATTTCATCCTAATGTTCTACCTCCTATGAAAGACAAAAATATCTGGGCCTAACTCAGTGACAATGGGGAAGAGGAAAAAATAAGTTGAACAAAAAACAGACTCCATGTAATATATTTTTGAAAAATTCATATGCTTGGAATTCTGCAAGCGTTCCATGCTTCTGACACTGTTGCTGTAAAGCAGTGCTGTTTTAATAAGACAAAAGCCAAATTTATGGGATAGTTGTTGAGTCTGGCTCAAGGGAGGGAGGGAGGCCGGGTAGGAGGAAGGGGATTCCTGAGGGGCAGGCTATCACAGTGTTTCTATTACATCAAGACAATTGCTGGGCCCTTAAGACCAGGACTTGGATACATGACAAAGATGATTGAGTAAAACATGTTCTAATGATAGTACAGATATATTGCCAGAACCAACATCAATATTTGGGAATGTATAATTCTACCTTTTCCAATTAATCTTTAGGCGTCTGCTAAAACAATACAATCGCACTTTGTGCAATTGAGCAGTGTGTTTTGTAAGCACTAAGTCTACCCACATTATTTTACATAAGGAGAAAAGATTATAGCACACATTTTTGTCCATCCTGGTGAGTTCTCACATAAAAATTAAAGTGTGGCACCTGACAGATTGATTTGTCAGAAATTCTTTCCACATATTCTACCCAAGAGAACATCCCAAGAGAAATCTGAGAAAACTAAATGTGTGTTTGTTTTTGTCAGTTTAGATAAAATCCAAGGCAGGAAATGGAAATTTTCATAAAATGTCAGTTGGCTTAATCTTGTAAAATCCAACATTATTTTCCATTGCCGCCAACATCCTCTCATTCCATTCATTTATGTATGCTGTCTAAACTATGTCTCATTATGCTAATAAGAAGCATCCGATAATCATATATCATTTAATGATTTTGGAAATTGACTGCTTAGAAAGTTTATATCTAGACTCCTATATGCTACCCAGTATTTTAAAATATTATATATAACTGAAAATTTGGGGAATCTGAAACAGCAAAAGAAATTCAGTAGTAATTTTTATTAACATTATGTTTTACCTTCAGTCCTCTTGAATTTATCATTTAAATTGTGTTTGTGTGCATGTCTAGCACTTAGAACATTTAAGTCAGAGTACATGTATGCATAAATAAGTTGCAGGCTTTAATGGTCACATTAACAAAGCTTTGGCACGGGGAGGGAAAAGAATATCCAAAAAATTTTTTTTCTATGCCTACAACTTTTTTTTCCTGCTGCTGCTGCTGCTTTTTTTTTTCCTTACAACTTCTTTTAGTAAGTAACTTTATTACCTGTTCTAGAAGAAGACAATTCTTCAAGTCAATGATAGCGTGAAAATAGCCTATAATCTGTTTTCTAAGAATAGATAGTTTATTCGTATGAGGACTATAATCTTGAAATTTACAGGTCCAAGTATGTTGGCAGACACTGCTGAAATAATTTTAAGAGTGTCATATTAAATTTTTAATGATTTCTGAAGTTTAAACACAAGTAAAGTACTTATCTTAAAAGCAGATATTAGCATCTCTGTGAACTATTTCATATTGTTAGCTGGAATGCGATTTAAATCTCTCAAACAGGTATGATACAAATTAAATTTCAATATTCTTCACTGTAGTCACTTCTACTCAATTCTACTCATCATCAAAAATCAATGTTATGTGAACATTAGTAGTTGCTACTTAATACTGGGATACTTAACACTCGGTTACAGTATTTAAGAAGAAATTCTTTAATCATCTATTACCTTGATTATGTATTTTTGTATAACTGAAGGTTTCAAATGAAAATTTTGATTATTTCTGTCAATATAATTTATCTGGAAAACTACTTTTAAAACATGAGAACTAATAGGATGGCTTGATATAACTAAATTCCCTGTAAGGCAGAAGACGTGTTATTTATTTCTTTTTCTCAGGTGGAAAAACAACACTATGGTGGTATTTTTTGAATGTTCCAGACCTATTGTTTCTGACCTCAAACAATCTGAATTTGTAAGTGAATCATGTAAACTATTATCTAACCAAGTGAGTTTTTTTTGCTAATGTTTATATGCCAAGTGTTCGAAAAAAAAAAAATACATCTTTGTTTTAGGGTTGTTGTCAATGGTAAGATTTAGTAACAAGTGTTTTGGTTTCATCCATATGTCACAACGGGATATTTTCAAAACATGAGTGCTCCTTTTCATGATGATTTGATTTTCTTTTCTTCTAGTGAAAATAAAGGCCAGCTGGATCATCCAAACTTAGAAAAAAACAAGGTATTATTTTTGCTATCATTTTCTTATGTGGTGAATGTGGGTTGAGGTAAACCTTAAGCATATCATGCTCTCTGGATAATAAAAGTCCTTCATGGGTTGTTGATTTATATTCATATGATTCTGAGTTGGCAAAGATAATATACTACATTAGTTACACAAGGAAAATAGCATAACCAAATAAAAAGATGATCTGTTTTGTGTAAGCAATGAAAAGCAAGTTATGAGATCAAATGAAGGAATATGCAGCATAATACTGTGTATGCAAATACAGTACACGGCTTATGAAAATACTGGGTTATTTCCTATATATTTATATTGATGGTATCAATGGAGTGGTGGGTAAATAACTGTCTGCATGTACAAAACTCAAATGATGGCTGGTGACTTTCATATTTAGGCACATTTTTCTCATACAATCTTTCAATGTGCTTCTTAATAAAAAAACAGTAGTCTCTGGAAGTAAGACTTACTCAAAGCTACATGAAAAAAAGGTTTCAGAAACTTGCTATCTTAAGAATAGTTTTATGGGGGCACCTGGGTGGCTCAGTGGGTTAAAGCCTCTGCCTTCAGCTTGGGTCATGACCTCAGGGTCTTGGGGTAGAGCCCCGCATCATCCGGCTCTCTGCTCAGCAGGGAGCCTGCTTCCTCCTCTCTCTGCCTGCCTCTCTGCCTATTTGTGATCTCTGTCTGTCAAATGAATAAATAAAATCTTTAAAAAAAAAAAAAGAATAGTTTTATGCCTTCTCTTCCCCCAGCCAGAAATATATAAGAGGATCATTAAGAAACAAATAGAATTGAAAACTCTTTTTTTTTCTTTTTAAAGATTTTATTTATTTATTTGACAGACAGAGAGCACAAGCAGGCAGAGAAGCAGTCAGAGAGAGAGGAGGAAGCAGGCTCCCTGCTGAGCAGAGAGCCTGATATGGGGCTCCATCCCAGGACCCTGGGATCATGACCTGAGCCAAAGGCAGAAGCTTTAACCCACTGAGCCACCCAGGCACCCCTTGAAAACTGACTCTTGACAGTCAGTAGCTAGATGTGAAGTTTTTGTCTGGAAGTCAAGGGTTATAATAATATGAAATCACAGTCATCAATAAATGAAAACATACACACATCCATTTGCTATTTTACCAAGTGTTTACTTTTCAATGTGCAGGCAAGTGGTGCATCAGATTATCTGATAAGTTATTACTGCAATCTGTTTTGCGATATAAATACTAACTTTACTTGTTAACTAACTTTCCTTGGCATTTCCATAGAAACCACCCTAGCCTGACCATGACTGCTTCTCAATGAATTCTCAAAGTTATGCCTTACTTACATTCTATTATCAACCCGCACTACTCTTTGTCTTGGAGATGGTTAAACCACTCTACCATTTCTATTATCTTTCTCTGTATGACATACCCATTTTTCTATCCATGCCTGCAGTAAAACACCTCCCCATGTCCCATTCTCTGAATTATCAACCAATCATAATCAAGCTGTTTCTATTTCTATTTCATGTTTCACAATAATTTCTAAATTATTTCTATTTCATGTTTCACAATAATGGGCTTTCATTTTAATTTTCAGGTTGTTTTATTCCTTGTACTAGATTATAAACTTCTTTGAGAAGGAAATATGGCTTATGAGTTTTAAAATCACTTCCTGCTTTGTACCTAGCTGGGATTTTATAAATACCGTTCATGTTAAGAGTTGTATTTTATAAATACCGTTCATGTTAAGAGTTGCTTCTCTGAAATGCAACTTTCTAGATGCCTAGAACCCTTTCTTAAACTTGCTTGGTGAACAGTTTGATGGGGAAAAAGTAAAATTTTTAGTTAAGTACTTGAAAGGTAGTCATGTATGATCATGATGCTCAACATTTCTTTATCCATTAAATATATTTAGTTTATTATTTAAATAATTGCAATATTACCTTTTTTTTTTAAAGAAACTTATATCTCACTAACCTAAAAAAAGTTTAATGCCTTAAAAACAAAGCTTAATTTTTGTCAGTAAACATTTAGTAATTACTTACATGTTAGGCACTAAAGTTACAAAGATAAATGAAAAATTGTCTTTGCTATTCTGAAATTCATAGTCCGTGGAAATCCACTAAACATAACCCAAATATTTGGTATATAAAAAATTATTTATTTTAATCAAAATATGAAGCTCCACTCAAAACCCAGTTTTTATATTAATTTCCTAAATATCACAATTAACTTGCTTGCTAATGTGTCTCAAAGAGAAAATAAAACTCTTCAGCCATGCAACTGGACATTTGAAGTGACATTCATTTGTCATAGCATAACAAGTAAGGATATTAAATGTATAACTGGTTGGCACAAGAAAGATTCTATCATCTGGCTGGATTATGGTGGTATAGACAAATAAAGTCTGGTAAGAAGCAACCAGACATTTTTATAAAATAAGATTATTATATTTAGAGCATTCTAAGTTTGTATTTTGTCAGAAGCATGAGTTACTAAATGTGTTCATTCATTTTTACACTTTTTGCAAATGGAGTGAGTTGTCACAATTGTTTTGTATGCACATTTTTGGTGCATATCATAGCTGGGAGGTATTTAGATAGTGAAGAGAAGTCCAGATTATCAGTCATTACGATATCTTTCTGTTTTCTGAGTTTTAAGAAAATGTTTTGTGACCTTTGATCAGACTTCAAAATTGTATTCTCTCATTCAACAGCTATTTGAGTGACTACAGAGTCAGGTGCTTTATGAAAAGATAGAAATGTTGGGGGAAAGACTACAATCTGTAATATCAAAAACATTTCTAGACCGGCAAGGATGTTAGAAACAAACCATATTAAAATTAGACATCATTAGTTGAAATCCTGAAGGACACTGGTTAAAAATACTATTGATTATAAATATACTAATTTCATTTTCCCCAAGAACCAAACAAGGATAGAATATGTGGATAAAAGACAATTTCCAAAGAATTCAAGAATGAGAGCTAGATAAGAAATTAAGAAATATCAGGAAATATGTTGGCTAATTGAATTTAAATAATAAAAAAGGAAATATCAGGAAATATTTAAAATAATTTTTGAGAAAGCTGAATAAGAAGTATTTATAATAAAATAAATTAAGACATATTAAGAAACATTAGAAATCAGAGAAATCCATCATTAAAATTTAAGGGGATAATTAATATTCTTTCCTTCAAATTATTTCTCAGTTCCATTGCCATAGTTAGATACCCGGTTATAGGAACCAAGAGGCTCTTTCTTACAATAACAAAGTAGAATCTTGTTTTTCAAAATACTCCCACAGAAATAATTTTATTAGGTAGTTGGCGTGACTCTGTTAAGTAGATGGGTAATTTTATGCCACTTCTAAAAGTGGACAAAACAGGGAATCGTCAAAGGGCATACTGCTAGTATGTTTATAGAAAATTTACAATGTTCAGGAGTTTTCAGTTTTCAATTAAGTTGTTAAATTACAAAACATAATATATATTGTAGAACCAATTTTCAAGTATACTTAGTGCATATTTTCTTTGACAATGATGTTATATTTTAATTTACCTTTATTCGAAATAGGAACTTTGAAATAATTACACACAATGATGGATTTATTTTTAGATCTCCTCAAATATGTATGTGAAAACTATATAACAAAACAACTTATTTAGAATAATTCCAAGAAATTTAGGGTATAAACCCTTAAATCATCATTTTTATTCTCATTTTGTCATCCTTCTGGGAAATGTTAGTAAATTGGATGCACCGTTCCATGTAAGAAATCATCAATGTGTGTAATCATGTAGGAATTATTTGTTAATATTTCTTATACATTAGCCAATTGCATTTTATGACCTCATCTCTTTTTGAGATAACTATTGAATTTTTATAAACTACCAGTAATGATTTGCTTGAAAAATATCTTATTTGTTGGTAGTAAGGAAAATAAATGCAGAAACACATAAATGATAAATGCAATTCTACTTCTAATAGTAAACTAGTAGCCGAATGTGTTTCTTATTGACCTATGTTAGAATTTAATTTAACACACTAGCATATCGGTGGCAAAGTAAGATGCTTTACTGTGAGCTTTCACACCTCTGGCAGAGGACTTAAACTCTTACAGTAAAAGATTTGAACTATCCTATTGCTAGAGTGGCCCCCAAAGATCCTAGGAAATCTAACACATAAGAAAGTAAACTAAATTGTCCCTGGATAAATATATCTATATTTTCTTAACAAGAGCAGAGCTTGGTTGCTTTCCTGCCAAGCTCTCTGACATGTACAGTGATCCTCTGGGGGCAGAGTAGACTCTGTAGGGATTTCCAAATGGAGGGGAAGGCTGCTTTGGAAATGACAAAAGACTTGTCTTTCAGGCTTCTCTGGAAGGACAAAGATGAATGAGTCACCTAGTGATGCGAAGCCAAATTTTTCTGAAGGGAAACTGGCCCCAACAATGATTTAAGAACTTAAGAAATGTGTGGTAGGGGATAGGGAGAACTGAGGCAGGTGGGTATTCAGGGTTTAGTACCGTAAGTTATTATTACGAATGGAAGATAAAGTGGGAAGAAGACGGACAAGAGATATTCCTGAAGGGATTGGTGGGGAGGGAATCGGAAACCTCCCTTACGCCTTACTCAGAACCCTGGAATGTATCTCTATTTCACTAAATGTGAAATATTTGTAGGGGTTTAAGCAATAAGCAAGGAATCATGGTTTGATTTGAATTTTAGATAAGTTAATTGAGGAATCCAGAGCGACTATGGGGAACAAAATTAGGGCAGTATAAACTACGAGGAAGCTATTGCAATTGCCCATATAAGACTGTGACCAGGTTGAGAGGAAGGTTTGATGGACAGCTGACTGGAAGCTCCTAGCTTGGGTGGGCAGGTGGATGGGGGTACCCCCACTAGATAAAGACATAGAACCACACACAAAACACTGGCCAGTCATAGCTTACTGCAGGCTGAGTACATCTTTGGACCACTGGGTTCAAATTGTTGGCAACGAGAGCAATTTTCAGTGCCCCAAAAAGTTTATAGGAAAAGTCTTTTATAAGGAAATATATGCTTAAAAAAAAGAGACTTTTTAGTATGATATTTTTGATAGATATTACCTTTGTATTTATTATATTATATATAACATATTTTATATATATATATATAAAATCATGTATTTACTTAGACATTTTAAGAAAATTATTGCTCTCTAGTTTTGAATTTAATTATCCTTAAAATCAGTGAACATACATTCAAACTTGCTTCCGTAAGTTATCATTATTAGTATTGAAGCCCACATGGCATTCTATAGAGAACTAAAAACGTTTAGCTTCTTCAAAGCAGTGCTTCATATACTTTAACTAAAATATAGGCTAATGCTGAATATAGAGAATGGACAAATCAATGGGCAACTGGCAGGTGCAGCTCTTACTTCACAAGCATCAAGCCTTAAGTTCTCTTGGCCTGTTTGCTCTTCCTGTAAAAGGGAATTTTGGGAACATGATTCCTAAAGTCTTTTTAAGCTCTAAAATTACATTTTTTTCCCCTCAGGTCAGAAATTGGCCCATGAACATACGGACTATCTCTCAGCAGAGGAACAGGCCTAGAGGACCTGACCAAGCTTGATGAATGGGTCTGTACACAGACTCGCATGCACTAGAGTCTAAGTAAAACAGAGTGGTGGTTGCTTCTAAACATTTTCTTAAGTCAAACAGTGTTGAACAGTTAATTTGATCCATGTCTGAGCACTAAACCAAGGTTTACTTTGCATGTGAGGTCTCAAGTGCTCTAATATTTATTTAAACATATACATCTATGCTGTAGCTACTAGCATCTACACTGGAGAGGGATTTTTTTTTTTTTTTTTAAGAAGACTCATATGCTTCCAAAGGTATCTGGGAATGAACAAATTCAGGTCATTCAACAAACATTAAATAGGCCCTTACTATATTCCAGATGGGTTTTAAATGTGTGTCTTATATGTAACATGTATAGTTGGATTTTAAAAATCCCATCTGATCCTCCTCTTTTTAATAGGAAATTAAACCCACTCACATTTATTATATTTGTTAAAATGTTAAACTTATTTATTCCATCTCATATTAGGGTTTCTCTTAAGCAAGTATCTAATTTTTTCTTCATTTTTACCCTTTCCTAATATTTTTGGATTGATAGGAATTTTTTGTCCTCTAGATCTCTTACTTCAATTATTCAAGCATTATATACTAATTTTGTCACATGTACGGAAATGTATTTCTAAATCTATCAATATCTTAAGTGAATCAGTATATGTACTCTTTCCCAAACCAATACAAGAATTTGGGTATGTGGTCACTTGTTCTCTGCTTTGACACTCACAACATTTATTACCCAACTGCTATATTTATACACTGCTTCAATAATTTAGACTTAACCATTAGTTGTGTTAATTTCTTTGTAGATCTTCTTTCTTTGACTGTTTTTAATTTTGCTTCAGTATATCCTGTAACAGAGAGGGTCTAAAATTGATTTATCTTACCCTCACACTTGAATTTTCTTTTGGCTAGGCCTAGAAATTTAAGGTCAAGAAGTTTTTTTTCTCATTGTACCTTGAAGATACCTTTCACACTGAATCCTGGGATGTGGTATTGCCTTTGAGATGTCTTTTGGTAAGATAATCTGCTTTTCTTTCTGGAAGCTTTTCTAGCATTTTTCTTTTTATCCTCGGAGTTCTGAAATTTTACCAGTATGTGTCTAGACATTGGGCTTTTCCATTAAGTTTACTTGGTACTCCCTGTTCCCTTTAACTGCAAGGATCAGCACTTTAGCTGAGCACACTGAATTTGTTCTCTCCTATGCCAGCTTCCCCTCTTCTTGGTTTTATTCCATGTTCACTGTGGAGTTTGGGAGTTACTGCAAGCTATATTCTGCTTCCATCTCAATCCCCTACATACTCACTAAGAACTTCTCCGGGAAAATCGAACCCCTAATTTCTGATTTTTAAAGAGTTAAGTGCACAACATACTACTCTCCATTTCGTTCTCTGAACACTTCTCTTTCCTACTTACAGAAACCTTTCCAAAGAGTCCCCTCTAATTCCTCACTTCCCACTCACCCAACTATGTCAGGCAATCTGACTTCAACCTCCTTCCTTGAATGAAACTGCTCTCTTGAAAGTCAGCTGCCTCTTAAAAACTGTCACATTCATCTTGATTCCTTCAGTATTTGACACCCTCCCACCCTCCCCTATCCCACAACTTTTCTTAAAATGCTCACCTCCCTTGGCTTTCAAAACTGACAACTTGAATTTCTTCCTCCTCCTGCCTGCTTTTCTGCCTCCTTAATTGCCTTAGTGACTCTTCATTCCTTCATGTGAGTTTTCCCACAGCTCCTGCCTTAACATTCTTTCCCTCAGAAGTTCTAACCATTCCTAGACTAAAGTATCACTTTCAGGAAAACAACTATCAGTCTTTCACTCCTATGGACCAATCTACATCTTCTAGACCACCTGTGCAACAGTGTCACCTAGATATTTTGCTGGCAAACTTAGCATTTATGGAAACCAGTTAATTATTTTCCTTATGAGAGCTGCTCCTAGCTATGCATTTCAAATTTATCTTTAATAAACATACAGCACTCAAAATAAATAGTTCTCAAATGAGTAAGCAAAAACAAAACTAAAAGCCGACCAGATACTGGAGAAAATTTTAGGTTTATCAAAATATCTTGATGGGCCCAGTTTGGTTATGCAAAGATAGACCCTAGGGCCAGACCTTGGAAAGGTGAGTAACATAACAAAGTAATAGTTTGAAATTTACTGAGGCTGTGAAGGACAAAAGGTGAGTCTTATAGGGGACCATAGAAAAAGGAGGGGAGGGGAGGTTAATAGATCTTGGGAGAGGAATAAAGAGAGAGTTATCCATAAAAGTGGTAAAAGGATAAGACCAGAGGAGAAATTAGAAATTCCTTGAGGAAGGACTATCAGGAGCAATTTTAATAGCACTGATGTACTATGCTGGGGGTGAATTACCTCTCCATTAGAGCCAACTTTTATTAAAAGCTTATTTAACCAGTGTTAGCAACAGTTAAAAGAAGATGCTAAAAGAAAAAGAAGGTTAATTTCATGTTGAGATTTGCAAGGAGCAGAATAGAAAGAATGGCCCCACAAGGAAACTACAAAGCAATGGTTGATAATATAGCTAAAATATGTAAATAGGAAAATATATAAGAAATACATGTGAATAGGAAAATATATAAGAAATATATGTAACCCATCTCTGAAAGAATCCTTAGGAATATTAGGGAGATATTAAATTTCAAGTTCTAAATTACATGACAGATCAAGCCAACTGTTTGTTTAAAAATTATAATAAAGATCGTCCTCAGAAGGCAGAAGAATTTGGGAGCACATTGATATCAACTCCAGAATAATGAGTTGACGTTCTTAAACTGGTCTCTTGGTTGCTCATATTGGTAATGTCGATCAAACATGGTCCTTCTGCTGATTCTGTACTTTCAGCACCATGTGTTAATCTTAACATAATTTAGCAAGGAGTCTAACGTTGTGTACTCATTATCATAGGTGGAGGTTTCAATGGGGCTAGTGGCCAAGTGGCCAAGGACAGGCAAAAGGGGTTAAAAATGGCATCTCTTACATGCTAAATCCTTCCCTATTTCAGTTTTGGGGTTTTCTTCCTCCGACACCCCAGCTTTCACAGGCAACTCTAGCTCTGATTACCCAGTTGTAGCGAACTTTCCCACCAAGACTTAGTGGGAGAAACAATTAAGATTTTGCTTCTCTGGAGGAAAATAATGTCTCTTTTATGCTGCAGCTTTTATTTTCTTTTAATGCTTTAGCTTCTGTTTTCCAGTTAATTATAATCTCTCTTCAAATCTATGTATTCTTTACATTTTATTCCTTTGCCAGAATTTTGTGTCAGAATGTGTGTTCCCAGCTGGGACACACCTGACTTAACAAGTTATTTTAAAATGGATATACTGGTTTTGATGACAAAAGTTTGATGAGTCAACATGGTTGAATAGTTTTTCCAAATTATCAATCTAAGGTTTGGCTGCAGTTTTTAAAGTATGGAATTCAGAACTTTTGGGTTGCTTAGCACTTAGCTGTGGTCATCATTATTCTAAAAAGAGGAGTATTGATAAAGTAAAATATGTAGAAAGAAGAGTGATCAGAAGGGTGAAAGCATGAAGATTGGTGAGGACTGTCTCAAAAATTATAGTTTAATGTCAGAAATAAATATTTGAGAACCCAATGATAAGGCACTTCAGAGAATCAAATCTAATAGGACAGCTAAGGAAAACTTAAATAATTAAACTTTAGTATAGACGTATAAATACTATAAGTGCCATACAAATAGATTCTTATTAGAATAAAAAACTGAGAATATTTAATTTGCATAAAGGAAGGAATGGTAATTTTCTTTGATTATTTGGAAATCTATCATGGAGCAGAAAGATTGTAAATAAAGTAGCTATATTGTTTATTAAGAACTCAAATGCATAGGAAGGACTTTGTAACAATTTGGGGTGCATAAAAAGAGTGGGTGGTCATATGAAGCACCAGGGTTTGGATCATGGGGAATGCTTAAGCAATGACTGTGTGACTAATGAATATTGTAGAGATAATTCCTATGTGGATCTATCCCTGATTTCTTGAGTTTGTGACACTTCTCTTTCCCTGCACCCCATATCCTCTCAATTTTCAACTCCGGCCATATCTCCATCCAGAACACATTCCAAATATGTCATATCTCTTCATTCTCACCACTATCACTCTACCAGCTACCCCCCAGGACTTGGACCATTGCAGTCATCTCCTAAGTGTCCCACTGCCCACCCCTACCATCATCTCCCTTGTTGACAATGCATTTTCCACATAGCACACAGATAGGTCTTTTAAAAGGCAAAGTAGATAATGTAAATCCTCTTATTGTCCTTTTATGTCTTCCCAATTCTTAGAATAAAATTCATACTCCTTATTCTGGCTCTTATGGAAAGCCCTATATGATCGGCCACAGCCTACTTCTCCAGCATCATCTCATTCTTCTCCCTATGGTGAGATGGTGATCCTATAGATGCTACTATATGATACTATAGATACTAAACCATAGAGATGGTGATAGTATAGATACTCACCATCTCACCATGTTCTAGACACACTGGCCTTCTTTTAGTTTCTTAAACACACATAGCTCATTTCTTCACACTAATTGATTTCTTTAACTGGGAAACTCTTCTGGTATTTGCAGGTTGATTCATTCTTACCATTTTTATCTAAGCTAAAATTTTACTTTCTTCAAGAGACTCTCACTGACCACCAGATACAAAGTACCTATACAGTTATTTTCTAAGAGCTGATTTTAATCGTCTGCACAAGATGTATCAATAGCTGTTTTGGGATTTTTTTGTTTGTTTGTTTCGTTATTTCTTTAATAATAGTATCCATTAACCCACTAAAATGTGACCTTCATAAGAATGAAGTCTTATCTATCTTGTCCATCACTGTATCTTGTACCTTGTTAAGTGGTTGAAAAAAAATGCTTTGGAAAACAGAAAGGGGGTGGGGAAGACAAGCAAGAAAAGGAGACATTATTATTATTATTTTATTGAGTTACATCATTTTTTAATCTTACTGCATTCCTCAAATTTATCTTTCAATTCATAAGCATTTCCCTTGATCATGTCCAAGTTAGTGCTTAAGCCATCTAATGAATTTTTAATTTCAGTGACTATGTTTTACTTTTGGTAATTCTAGTTTTTCCAAATGTATTTTCTTCCATGTTATTCTATATTTATTCTTTCTTTACTAGTCTTTACTCTTTATTATTGTCTCTTTATTGTTTCTACTTTTTTAAAACATCATTTTAAATGTATTTTTTATGGTTTAAAAACTTTTTTCCCCTCCCAGTTTTTAGTGTCCTCCTTGCGTTGCGTCTGCAGATTCTCCTCCATGGTTTTTGTTTTCTCCTATAGTTCATTTTGTTTTATTTTATCTTATTTCTATTCAGGGTTCATCTTACATAGTATTTTCCCCCTGTGAAACTGCAATATGGCCTCGGTGTAAAAGTGTCCTTTCACAGCAGTAAATTTCTTGGTTTTAGGTTGCTACATCAAAAAGTATAAATTCACATGGTACCCACACATGATATGTGCTAGTATTTGTTTCTGCTTTTGGCAGGGGGTGAATTTTTATTTCTCAACCATGACTCCTGAATGAAGGCAAGCTTCCTTTCCACTGCTTCCCAGGGCCATTGAGTGAAGTCTCCGTAGAACTCCTTTGAAGCAAGGGGTAGTCTGTGAGGCTTCAGGCTTTATGTAGTTTGATTGATTTAGTTCCCCAAACCTACATAGGTCAAGGACACTCTCCACTCTATGAAGAAGCACTGAAATCCTAATTCTTAGCCAGTTAGAACTTATAATTTAGAACTTACAGTAACAGTTAAAATCCCCCAGCTTACCCGTAATATTGTCTTTTATCTCTTGTTGCTATTGTGTTTTATGGGCATGTATACATTTCCCTTTCTTTTCAGCTTGGCTCATTTTTCTGTCTTGACATTTTATCCAGCCTTTCCATGAGTTTTTAGTAGATCTAGGATCTATCCACATTAGCTCATTCTGCCATGTTGCTTTAAAATTCTTTCCAAAGAGTTAGGCCTATAATTAGGTGCTATCTTCCTCATGAGTTAGGTTTTGTTATTAAACCCATTTTAGATACAGAAAATATGAGACTTTAAGAGGTTATGGTACTTATAAATCACTACAGCTAAGATGTTTTGGGTCTGGGACTCAAAAAATCACATCTAATTGTTGCCCAAGTCATGTTCTTATGTGTAAGGCCATATAGTTCATAGGACCACTAGTACCCTTTACAACTTTAAAATTAATTTTATTTCCTTGCACATTGCATGGTTTACCTCCCTAAACTGGGATATGTAGCTTTATGGTGCTAATCATGGTGGAATATAGAATCAGGCTAATACATGTTCAGAGGTTTTATAATCTCAGCTGCAGGTTCCTTCCGACTGCTTTGTAGGTTTTCCTTGATACTCCGTGGGAAGAAAAATATGCTAAATTAAGAGGCTCACAATATGAGTTGATATTAAGATGCCCCCTAAAAAGAGCAAAATCTTACAGTGTCATTAACATGAGGTTGGATATGATGGAAATATGTTAATGGTGAATAATGTATCATATTGCTTCTTCCTTAATGTTTTCACCCTTGGCAACAGATGTCTTTTTAATTTTGCCTTCACTAAAATTTCCTTTATTGAGCATAAATAAGAAGATGCATTTATATTTTTAATGAAGGATTTAGAAGTGTGAGTACCAGACCGTATTAGATTCACTCTGGAGGACACGCATAGAAAAATCAGAGAAATTTATATATTCAATCCTTAAGTTCTTGAAACTGAAAAGGCATTAATTTTCATGTCCTCTACAGATTATGAAGGTTTTCAGATTCTAATTCTAATAAAAGAATAAAATTCTCACAACAGTACTCAATTCTTCTTAGTAAATGGCTGAGAAAGAACTGAACTCCTTTACCAGACAAGCAATCTGTTAATTACTTGTAAAGGTCACAACTGAATCACACAAGAATTTAATTTTTCTGTGTAACAGTGCTCTATGTTTTTCTCAAACCCTATGGTTTCAGAGAACCAGAATTTCCCACTACCTCAAAACACTATGTTGACCTCAAAAACAAGTCTGGAAAAAATATCCTTCCAGACATTAAAAAATGAAACACGAACAACTACCAAATGATGTTTGACATTTAAGAATGACCTTTGTGTAGCAAATAAAGTCATTTTCCAAAAAGCCAACATTCAAACTTTCCCAGAAACAATTTGCAGATGAAAAGACATCACCAGCTAAAGAAGAAATTGCTAGCCATAAACCTTTTTTTTTTTTTACAAACACCATTGAAATTAGTGAAGCTAAATGTCCAGATAAAGTAAAAATGCTCCATCAGTTCTCACATCACTTTTTCAATACTGCTGAATCAGTTTTGATAACTCTAGTGAACATTTTCTTTTTAATTTCTAAACCTCCTTCTCTTGCAGCCTCCTCTAAAGATGGAGAGATCTTATGCTGGATCTAGAGTGCCTCACTAAATTCAGTGACTTAGACATCTAAAGACATGGTTTGCTCTCTTTTGACTTCAGATTTTTGTGCTCCAAATCTCATACTGATTCCATAAAAAACAATCTCCAGACTTTAAGCAGCAGATTATTTGAAAAAGGGTAATTACAACCATTCAAATCCCACCCTGGAACCAACCAGTAAGTGATATCAACAAATACTTTAATGAAGTTAACATAAAGTGGAAAGTGGTCGTATGAAATTTGTTTTTTAAGATTTTATTTATTTACTTGACAGACAGAGATCACAAGTAGGCAGAGAGGCAGGCAGAGAGAGAGAGGAAGGGAAGCAGGCTCCCTGTTGAGCAGAGAGCCCCATGTGGGATTCGATCCCAGGACCCTGAGATCATGACCTGAGCCGAAGGCAGAGGCTTAACCCACTGAGCCACCCAGGCACCCCATTGTGGTCGTATGAAATTAAGCTCAGAGTCTACATAAATGTGTGTCAATATTTCCTTTCTCTTGTACTTAAGTGAGGATAACAACATTTCTTTTTTTTTTTTTTTTTTGATACGAATACTTCTTTAGCCCCTACTGTGTCACTACCTGCTGGTAGAACAGATTTTCCATTTCATTACTATTTCTGTGAAACAAGAATTCTTACTTTGTCACCCAATTTCCTAAAACTTAGGAAATGTAGGAAAATGTAATAATATCATTATAGTATAAATAAAAGAGCTGAATTTCAAAATTAGTTATGTCTGTGTTCAAGGCCAATGTTCTTTGTTCTATAATACTAAGTGCAAATACAGAAAGGCAGGGTATCCTTTCCCCATACAAGAGTAATTAAAATTCATTATAGAAAATAAAGACACCAGAAAAAATATATATTATGTGTATCCCTACTTTACTACCAAAAATTTCTTACTACCATTATTTTCTAAGTTGTAGACTCATTTTGGGGGGGTGCTATATGGAATAAGATGTTATGATATTTTCTTGAGAACTTAGGTCAGCAGTTAACTAATAGTGCAAAGAGTTCACAGTTGAGAACAAACTTACTGGATTAAAATCTTCAATGACTCCCAGGGACACAAGGGCAGATTTTACCATTGAGACTCATGCCAGGATAAGAGTACTGAAAAATTTTTTCCCCCAAAAGAAGAAAAAGAGGAGTTCCTTGGGGAATGACTGGTAAATTTAGGGGGGAAAAAAAAAAAAACATTTCTTGATTGGACATACACTTAAATCATCTGGCTTGCTTGCTAGCTCAAGTGCTGTCAGATAAAGAAGAGAGAGTACCAGGGGGAGATGCTTTTATGAGACTATACTATAAAGACAGGAGAGGATTAGTTTCTGCAGCTGAGGAAAGGGAATGATGTTTGGAAAACTTCAGGATTTACGATAAAAAGATTTAGGAGTAGTAGAAATGTTATATTCTGTCAGCAATCAACAAATCACAAATGGAATTCCTTATGAGAAATTTATGACTTTGCTTTGAAGTGAAGGTGAGAGTGAAACTTCTTAATGAAAAGGTTAGCAGATGAACTAAGAATGTCAATATGAGGGTACAGTCTTACTGACTTCTTACTGGGATGGAGGTTGGGTGAGGTCTACAAGGCAAATTAGGACCATGAACTGCTTTAGGAGAAAGCCCCCATTTAGGGTTGGAAGAGGAAAGTAGAACTTTTTTTTTTTTTTTTTAAGATTTTATTTACTTATTTGACAGAGAGCGAGATCACAAGCAGGCAGAGAGAGAGAGAGGAGGAAGCAGGCGCTCCGACAAGCAGAGAGCCCGATGCGGGGCTCGATCCCAGGACCCTGAGATCATGACCTGAGCTGAAGGCAGAGGCTTAACCCACTGAGCCATCCAGGTGCCCCAGGAAAGCAGAACTTTAAAGTCAGATGAAAAGAAATACTGAAAGTAGACAGATAAACTAGAAGTGTTTCATCATGGGAAGTCCAGCTGAGACACATGCAGTGAATAGAAGGAATGTTCTTAGGGACTCAGAAGGTTAGGAGATTTGGAAATTGCTGACCCACAAGAATCAAATGATTTCCAAAATGATTAAAATGAAATAAGTTGATTAGAAACAGAAAAGCCTTAGAATTGATCATTGGTTGATAAACCCAATATATGTCTCTCTTTGAGACTCTAACAAGTCCAATGAGGAAATAAAAATATAAGTAAAATTAAAAGGACAATAAATAACTACACAATTTATTGATTTTAATATTAAAGATGATCTATTTTTATATATTATTAGGATTTTTGAAATTAATAATTTTCAGATTAGCAATAATAATTTAAGAAATGAGAAAAATATTTTGTTCAATAAACCAAGAAGACAAAAAATGTTGTTAAAGAACTCTATGCAAATAAGGACTATTGGGGTGGGGCTTACTCTTTTTTTCTTCTTCTTTCTTTCTTTCTTTCTTTCTTTATTTTTTATTTCTTTTCAGCGTAACAGTATTCATTGTTTTTGCACCACACCCAGTGCTCCATGCAATACATGCCCTCCCTAATACCCACCACTTGGTTCCCCTGATCTCCGACCCCCCGCCCCTTTAAAACCCTCAGATTGTTTTTCAGAGTCCATAGTCTCTCATGGTTCACCTCCCCTTCCAATTGGGGTGGGGTTTACTCTTAAACTTATAACAAAGTTATTTTCTGATATATATACAAAAAGTTATAGAACTTGAAAATAATAAAAAGCTACCTAATTTGTTTTATAAAATTAGGAAAACATGGATAGCAAAATATGACAAAGAGCGTTAAATTAAAAACCATAAAGCAAAATAATTTATGTGAAAAATCCTAAATAAAATACTAGGATGAAATCAATAGTTCATGAAAGAAAAGAAAACAAACCTCTCACATTAAGTAGGGTCCATTCGAGGAATTAAATATGAATTAGTATCAAGAAATCTTTTAGAAAAAAATACATTTAAATAGATCTGGAGAAGGGACGCCTGGGTGGCTCAGTGGATTAAGCCACTGTCTTCAGCTCAGGTCATGATCTCAGGGTCTTGGGATCGAGTCCCGCATGGGGCTCTCTGCTTGACAGGGAGCCTACTTCCTCCTCTCTGTCTCTCTGCCTGCCTCTCTGCCCGCTTGTGATCTCTGTCTGTCAAATAAATAAATAAGATCTAAAAAAAAAAAAAAAAAGGAAAGAAAAAAAAAAAGATCTGGAGAAGCCTGAAATTTGCCAACTTTTCCTAATTAAAATTATTTTAAAACTACCAATCCTTAATCTGATTAGGAAAAATAACAAGTCTCAAATCAATAGTCCTATCATACTTAGTAATGAAACTCTGGAGACATCTTCATAAGTAATAAATACAAAACAAGGGTGTTCATAATAACAATAATTATTTCATACTGGTTTGGAAGTCAATTCAACACAATTAGACTCAAAGCATTTATACAAAAGACAATAATGGGAAAAGAAACAAATTGTATTTGCAGACAACAGAATTACTTAGCTAGAAAGGCCAATTTTAAAACTGGTGGAATTAATAAGAGTTCATTATGCCTGAATATGTGATAAAAAATACTCAATAGCTTTGTTACATCAACAGTAAATTACAAATAATTTCTAAAAACACACTAAAAACAAACTGTGAAACAAACAATTAATTTAACACTAAATATTCAGAAGCCATATGAAGCACAACTACAAATCTTAATCAGAACTACTAGTGTGTCAGACAGTGTGGCCACTGCTTCACCATATTATCTTATTTATTCTTTACAATTATCCTTTGTTTATATTTTATGTTCCTTTGAAGCTTGGGAAGATGAAAAACTTGCCCAGTGTCTCACAGTGAGGTGGCAGGGAGAGGACAAATGGAGTAAAGAAAAGAAGGACAGAGAGGAAGAGAAAGTGCTGCTGGCAAGGGAAATATCCACCGATGTGACAGACTCTACTGTGAGAGTCGTACTGTACATAATAAGAGATTTCATTTATCAGAAACATCATAAATAGAATCTAAGATTGAATAACAAAACAGAGAAGATACTTGTGGTGATGTTACCTACGTACATCATTAACAAACCCAAAACATAAAGATAAGAAATAAACATGCTCACTCCACTAGCAACCCAAATAAGATGAACTACCATAAGAATGATTTTTTTGTTTTTTTTTTTTTTTTGAGAGAGAGTGTGAGAGCAGGGTGGGGTGGGGTGGGGTTGGCATTGAGACAGACGGAGAGAGAGATTCCAAAGCAGGCCCAACATGGGGTTCAATCTCACCACCAAAATCAAGAGTCAGATGCTCAACTGACTGAGCCACCCAGGTGCCCCAAGATTAATTATTTTAATCTGTGAGATTAGCAAAAGTTAAAAGTTAGACAGTGCTCAAAGAATGCTACTGGAATCTAAACAATTCCAAAACTTTGTCTTTAGCATTTTGGCAGTTTTTACCAGGAACTCTAAAATTGTCAATATCCTTTGATTCAGCAATTCTACTTTCCTAAAAGGATCTAATTGAAAATTAGAGATGTGGTCAAACACATATGATCAAATGTTTATTACAGAGTCACCTGTAATATCAAACTCTTAAAAACTAAGGAAGAACTAGTAAGTAACGAAATTAATGCAGTACTTGAAAATCATTTTCTAAGAAATTTTAATGGCAAAGTAAATTGTTTTGTTACATTTACAAGCACAGTAAAAACAAAACCAAAAACAAAATCAAACAAAAACACCCTAAAAGGAAAAAAACAGGGCACCTGGGTGGCTCAGTTGGTTAAGTGTCTGCTTTCAGCTCAGGTCATGACCTTGGAGTCCTGAGATGGAACCCCACATTGAGCCCCACATTGAGCCCCACATTGAGGCGCACATCAGGCTCCCTGCTCAACAGAGAGTCTGCTTTTCCCTCGGCCTCTTACCCTGCTCATGCTCTCTCTCTCTTCCTCTCTCTCAAACAAATAAAATCTTAAAAAAACAAAAAACAGAAAAAAAAAAAACAGAGGCCTACATTATAAATTATAAGATCATAAATAATTTTTGTGTCTTTGTAATTGCATCTTTATAATTCATTGTCTTTTCCAGTTATCCGCAATGATTACAGAATATTTCTCAAAATCAGGGAAGGAGAATTTTTAAAAATTGGTGTTCAGCAGTTTCTCTAAACTATGGGGACAGAAACTCAATTTGTGTATTTAAGGAGAGTAGGTGAGAAAATGAGAAAATGAGCATAGTGGTCAATTTCGTTCATTCTGTAACTGAAAAGAAAGGAGTAAATTGGGGCATTAGCTAGAGGGAAGACTAGAGTTTGAATATTTGGGAAACTTTTTAACCTAATTTGCAAAACTCATTTATAGTTTGAAGACAAAGAACTGCTGTGAAGCAAGAAGACATGCGGGTGATCACCATTTCTGCTCAGTGCTGTGGAATGATGGGGTTGAAGATGGAGGTCATGGACCAGCCTGCAGCAGGTAGTCTCTCAAGTGGGACACCTGTAATTGTCCGCTTGGCCAACCAAGCAGAAAGGGAAGCCTGCTAGTGTTGTGATTAAAAGAGACCACAACATATTGTGCTGCAAAGTACATCTATTCCCTAGCTTTATAGTTTAAATCCACAATAAAGAGAACTTCTTTGCTCAATTCTTATGGACAGGAAATTAAGAGATGTCATATAGTGAGGAACAGGGTTAACTTATTATTAATTATTCCTAAAGCTAGAGGCTGAAGAAGAGGCGTTGTGGAGTTCACATCAGCTGGAGGAAGGATAAGAGTAGCATTCACAAAGTAAACCTGATGATGAATTACAAAACACTTACACGTGTATCCTAAATTATGTGTTTTTCATCTTTAGGAATAGAGCTCTAAAAACCACAGCCTGGTTTGGCACCTATTTGGGACTATTAGTACAGATATATTTCTTCCATAATGATACTTTACATTGACCAGATAATATAAAATATGGAAGACAGTCTCAACAACCTAAACATTCATTTTCTTCATTATGATGTCACCCAATTTGATATGTCACCATATCCATGGTCTATAAACAGTGGTCATGTCCATCTTTATAAATAGGGTAAAATTCAATTCCCAGGTAACACGATCAATTTTATAAACATGCCTCACTTTAAATTAAGAAGGAAGAAAGACTGACATTCTTAATAGTCCTAACACTGCTGAAATGATAGAAATCACAATAAAACTTCATTAGGTTAGGTGCTTGGGGAAGGAATGACATGGGGGATTAGTTTCAGTATTTTAAACAGGATCACAGGAGAAATCTAAAAAACAGAAATTCACAACAGAGGGCTCCTGGATGTCCATGGCTGAAAGTATGTCCATGGAAACATCTTAAATGTCTATCAATAAGCAAGAATTAAATAAATTAAGTTGCAGTCAAAATACAGAATATTTTGTAAACAATAAAGTAAGCAGATTTATGTGATTGTCTTGGAGGGAACCCCAAGGCCCATTGTCATGTGTCAGATAACTTACACCTGATTCCATTTATTCAGATCTTCACCAAAATGTGTGTGAGTGTGTGTGTGTACATGGGTGCACACATATAGAAATGTCTCAGAAGAATCACATCAACTGTGTATCAGCTATCTGTAGCAAAGTCAGATGGGAGAAGTCAAAAAGTATGTATTCTTGTACTCTTTGGGGTTTTTACAATGAGCATGGGTATATTCATCTATCAGCTAGGGTAATAAAATTTTAAGAATTGGCATTGAAAAGTTCTTCTACTCTTTGGGGTTTTTACAATAAGCATGGGTATATTCGTCTATCAACTAGGGTAATAAAATCTTAAGAATTGGCACTGAACTCTTTCTTTACAAGTTTTTGTAAAAGTCTATGGGTTATTAAAAAAAAAAGTCAATAAAATACAGGAAAACTTAGAAAGGTCCTAATCCTTGTAAGTCTAAGTAAATGTAATAGGAGATTGTATACCTTACCAGCAGCTATAAAGGAGGTGGTTCTGATTTTGCTAGCACCTACAGGGAACTGATTAAAAGATGAGGATAAGGGAACTATGATCAAGAAAGGGGTTCTCCCAATAGGAGATAACAGTGAAAATTCACTGTTCACCTCCACACCACAGCCCTGGCTTTGGGAATGATGTCAATATTTCTCCCAAGTCTGAATTTCTGAATTTTACTGATATCATATGGGGAAGAGTAGTGGGCAATATTCTTTGATTAGTGATTCATAATGAAAAAGGCAAACAATCTCCAGGCTACTGAAGAGAAGACATGCTGTTTCTGGCTTAATGAAAGATAAATTAAAGTCATTTGACACTGCCATATGTTAACGATCTTTTCTCAAGCAGAAAACAAAAACAAAAACAAAAAACACGTTACTACAGATTGTTTGATTTAGTGTCCTAAGAAGGTTGCAGGGAACAAACCCACTTCTTGTTAGTACGTTTTTTGGTGGGATAATAGACATAGTCTTTAGTGGATAAAATAATAAAATATGTATGGCTGTACCTGCCATTTTGAATGAGAGGTAGAAGTCTGAATAATGCCTAAATTCCATTTAGACCAGTTTCAGAAAATAGATAAGAAAACACATGGTACAAAATTGTGGATTCTATACACACTGGAATGATGTTACTAAAAACCTCATGCCATAGTGATAAAAGGTTTGTGGTGAGTCATCCATACTCTTAGTCATGCCCATTTTATAATATTTCCTAACATGAATTTATATATTATGAATAATATGTTTCTTACAGATAATAAGTAAAAAATTAACATAAATGTTACCAACATAGTACCATTTCTCTCATTTTCAAATACGTAAGAAATATTTTTAACAATATTAAACATTTTGGGGAAAAAATAAACCTTAACCATGATAATAATACCAGTCTAACTGAGCACATTGTTTTGCCTTTTAAGTTTGTTTTATTTTTATTTTATTTATTTTATTTTTTATTTTAAGTAGGCTCCATGCCCAATGTGGGGCTTGAACTCACAATCCTCAGATCAAGAGCCACATGTTCTACCTACTGAGCCAGCCAGGTGCCCTTTGGTGTGCTTTATGTGATTTTCTTTCCAAGCTTTGTCCTTACATATATTTGGATAATTTTGTTTTCTGCCTTTCTGTTTAAGATCATTTTATAAGAATTTTCCATTATACTATGTAGTATACATGATTATTTTAAGTGTTTTCTTTTTTTTTTTTTAACTTGTATTTTAATGTACGAATTTGTTGTCCTATTGCTTGGCATTTAAGTTGTTAAATTTCACAGCAGTATTATAAGTCATGATAAAAAGAATGTTTTTTAAAATATATTTTTCTCTTTTTAAGATCTTTATTGTAACAAGTACATTTAACATGAGATCTACATTTTAAACAAATTTTTATTTACTTGGTGTGTCTAAGATGCCTCCTAATAACCTCTACCTCATGGTTTTCACACCCTTGCATAGTCCCCTGGATTTAGCACGTCACTTTCACCAAATAGAGTATAATAGATGTCCAGAATAAGTGTCTATTTTAGTAGAAATAAGTTCTACCCCTTGCATAATGGAAATAGTCTAATGGGTTGAGCTTCTTCGAGAATCATGGCACATCATAGACTCAATATTAGGCTCTTTTGGTAGTAGATTGGACATTCAGCATTGGACAAAAGCAAGGCAAGAAAGAAATAGTAGATATAGTGGGATGTCAGTTTCAAGACTGGGATAGAATAAGGCTGTGTATTCCTCTACCGAGTGTGAACTCACATTCCCTTGGATTACTTGTCCTGGAGAAAGCCAGCCACTGTGTTGTGAGGGTCTGTGGAGAGGCCCATGTGGTAATAAATTCAGGTCTGCAAATAACCATGTGAGTAAGCCTGAAGGAGAACCACCCTCCCCACTACCATCACCAGTTGATTCTTCAGATGAGACTGCATTCTAGCCAACTGCAACCTCATGAGAGACTTTGAAACAGGCACCCAGCTAAGCTGGAAGCCATATTACTGACCCCCAGAAACTGACATAATAGATGTTTGTCATTTTAAGCTGCTATGCTTTAGGGTAATTTGTTACCCAGAAATAGATAACTAATACAGACTTAGAGAACAGATGTAGGATACATAGAATAATAGTTCCATGAACATGGGAAAACCAACATATTTCATTTACCGGGAAACAAATTCCTATGTCAGAAGTGATGCTCTTTAGAGTGGATAAGGCATTCTATGTGCAAGCCCACAGATGATAGTTTTGGCAGAGACACTGTAAGAAAAGAAGACAAATCCATATCCAGAGTAAGTGTTTATTTTAGTAAGAATAAGTACTGCCACTTCCGTAACGGAAGCGGTCCAAGTGGTTCAGCCTCTTAGAGAATCATGACACATTATAGATTCAGTGTTAGGCTCTATTGCTAGTAGACTGAACATTCAGCATTGGAAGTAGCCAGATTTTGCTCCAGTAGAAGCCCATTTACTGAACCCATGCATATCCTCTATCCTTGTCACCTTGGCCACTTTGCCCATGAGCCCATTAGGCAATGACAGGAGTGGCTGGGAATGGAAACTGACCGAAGTCCTTAGAATGGGTCATCTGATCACTTGTTTATTAAAATCCTCTGTTGAAGTCACCCTTTAGTCAGTATTCAAATGAGATATAAATATCTCCAAACTTGTTGCCTGTCTGGAAAGGTCTATCCAAATACCTCTTACCCAGACATCCTTATGACCAATTTTCCAATTATGTTCCTCCCAAGTCCCCAATAATCTAGCCAAGCATTAGTCACAATCTGTGAACCTCTGTAGAACTGCACTTCTGGTTATGCACTTCTGGTCAAGATCCTTCTCAAAAATTAGATTACAAGGTCAAAGTTAATGTTGTTTTTTGACTTTTAGTTATTATTTTTGCACTGTTAATTTTTCCACTAGCACCAACAGTATGTGAATACATTCATTTCACTGCCATCTGATTAATTACATATATATTATAAAATTAGTATATGTATATGTTCATGTATTTTTCTTACATATCTGTTGAACTCTTGATTTTTAAATGCTAATTCATTGGACTTCTTTACATATTTTTTAATCTTTTCATTGTGCTATATAATGCTTCCCATTATTTGGGCAAAGGTTTAAAAAACATTTATATATTAATATTTAATTATTTTCTTTCTAACACATTAAACCTTAGAACAATACTTTGCTGAGACGAATTTAGTCTTATTATTGTCATATTTAATTTTTTATATTTAACGTTGTAGTCCATTTACCCTACAGTTTGGTATATAGATCATCATAATTATATAAGAATGGCAGAAGCATTTATCTAAGGAGTAGTTTTATCTCTCACAATATTTTTCAAAAAGGTTCTAACATTAAGTTTTAAGTAGTTCTCAACTAGTTTTTTTAAAAATAAACTTATTTTAGTCTTAGATTTATAGAAATGTTGGACAGAGCACCTATAGAGTTCCCACATACCCTACACTGTTTCCTAAACTGGACCACTTTCTTACATCACACATAAAGATAAACTCTGAATGGATTAAAGACCTAAATGTGAGAACTGAAACCATAAAAAATCCTAGAAAAGAGCAAGGCAGTAATTTCTCAGATATCAGCTGTAACAGCATCTTTCTAGATATGTCCCCTAAGGCAAGGGAAACAAAAGCAAAAATAAATTATTGGTACTACCCCAAAATAAAACATTTCTGCACAGCAAAGGAGACAACCAGCAACACTAAAAGACAACCTATTGAATGGGAGAAGATATTTGCAAATGACATATCTGGTGAAGGGTTAGCATCCAAATTATATAAAGAACTTACACAACTCAACACCCAAAAAACAAATAATCCAATTTAAAATGGGCAGAAGACATGAACAGATATTTTTCCAAAGACATACAGATGGCCAGCAGACACATGAAAAGATGCTCAACAACACTCATCATCAGGAAAATGCAAATCAAAACTACAATGAGCTATCACCTCCTACTTGTCAGAATGGCTAAAATAAAAAACAAAAGAAACAACAAGTGTTGGCACAGATATGGAGAAAAAGGAACCCTCATGCACCATTGGTAGGCATGCAAACTTGTGCACCCACTATGGAAAAGAGTATGGAGGTTCTTCAAGAAATTAAAAATAGAACTACCCTATGATCCAGTAATCATGTTATTGGGTATTTTCCCAAAGAATACAAAAACATTAATTTGAAAGGATTTGTGCACCCCTATGTTTATTGCAGCATCATTTACAATAGCCAAATTATGGAGGGAGTCCTTATGCCCATCAATAGATGAATGTATAAAGAGCAAGTGGTATATAAATAAATATATATAATTCCATTATATACTATATATACCATTATATACTATATACCATAATTGGTATTAATTATGCCATTAATTGTTATATATATTATTCTATTATATATGTACATATATATACATATAAATCCTATCTATACTATAGAGATATATGGAATACCTCTCATTCTTTCTGTGCCATTATATGTATACATATGTGTGTGTATATATGTGTGTGTGTGTATATATTATTTATATTTATTTATTTTTTTATATTTGTATATTTATATACTGGGATACTAATCAGCCATAAAATGAAGGAAATCTTCCCATTTGCAACAACATGGATGGAGCTAGACAGCATAATGCTAAGAAAATAAGTCAGTCAAAGAAAGACAAATGCTATATGATTTCACTCGTATGTGGAATTTAAGAGACAAAATAACCAGAGGAAGAAAAAAAAGAGAGAGAGACAGGAAAAGACAAACCGGAAACAGAAACTTTTTGTTTTTTAGATTATTTATTTATTTATTTGACAGACAGAGATAACAAGTAGGCAGAGAGGCAGGCCGAGAGATAGGAAGGGAAGCAGGCTCCCTGCTGAGCAGAGAGCCAGATGTGGGGCTTGATCCCAGGACCCTGAGATCATGACCTGAGCCGAAGGCAGAGGCTTTAACCCACTGAGCCACCCAGGCACCCCCAGAAACAGAATCTTAACTACAGAAAACCTTACCAAACGGGAGGTGGGTGGGGGAATGGGTGAAATAGGTGATGGGGATTAAAGATTACATTTATCATGATAAGCACTGAGTAATATTGTACATCTGAAACTAATATAATATTGTATGTTAAACTGTACTAGAATCAAAATAAAAATCTTTTTAAAAAATCTTCAATTTATTACCACAGTCCATATCTTTCAGATTACCTTAGATTTAATGGTCTTCTTCCATTCCAAGATCCCAGCCAGGACACCACATTAGATTCAGTCATCGTGTTTCCTAAGGTTCCTCTTGGCTATGATAGTTTCAAAGACTTTCTTTGGTTTTAATGTCAATTAAAGGTTGTGAAGAGTACTAGTCAGGTTTTTTGTAGAATGTCCCTCCGTTGGAGTTTGCCTACTATTTCCTCATGATTGGACTGGAGTTATGGGATTTGGAGAGGAAGGTCACAGAGGTAAAGTGCCATTTTCATCACATCATATCAAGGGTAGACGCTGCCAACTTGACTTATCACTGTTGTTGTTGACCTTGATCACTGGTCTGAGGTAGTGTTTCACTGGCTTCTCCACAGTAAAGTTATTTTTTCCCCTCTTTCCATCGTGTACTCTTTTGGCAGGAAATCACTATGTGCACTCCATATCTAATAGGTGGGGAGTCATGTTCTATTTCCACTACTTTTAAAATAGTGCCAGAAATGACTTTTGTCTCAAAGCAAGTACTCTGAAGTTTTGCTATAATGTGTTCCTTTACATTTCTTGTAGTAGACATATTAAACCGGAAGTGTTGATGTTCCACAATAAAATTATCTGCATCTCTTCTTCTTTCTGCAATCCTCCTTCCAATATCTAACCACCCTCCCACTAGCTAACCACACAAATTTAGATCCGTTGGTTGGCTTATGGCTAAGTGTGTCCTAGCACGGGTAAAGCAGGGCTGAGATTCAAGTCGCACACTTCAAAAAAGCCCGGGGAAAAGACAAAGTCTAAGGTTGATCTTGTAACCTAGAAGAGCTACCTGGAGGGGCTGCTGGGCGTGGCCAGGGGTTTTCAGATAAGGGAATTAGTTTTTCCACTTTGTTTGTTTAAAGCCATAGGTTCTGATTCCCCAAAGTAAGTGTTAGAAACCATGTTTCCTCAGCCAGAGTATCAGTGCCGGGGGCAACAGAATTAAGTGCCGTGCCAGCGGACTGAGATTTTTATCTTTGATAATTACATTGTATCAGGTGACAATTTGGAATGTTACTTCTCTTTAAAATTCTCAGTGAAACATCAGATGTTCAAATCCCCATCTCTTTCTCATTCCTCTTCAATGATTCTCTCCTTACCTACTTATTTTGTGTTTGCGTTCAAAGGAACAGATTCGTGTCCGTGAAACGCACACCTATGAGATTTTACCTTTGCAAGTATGATTAATTAAGGCAGGAAGGTAATAGTTTGGAGAAATTGTAGCCAATTAAAGAGAGAAAACTGATTCTTGACTAAAGCAAAAAACTTCTCAGCATTTTCTGCTTGCTATATAACTTTAAAATTGTCATTTTTGGAAAATATTGGTTAATTATTTGTATCTCTGTCTCTGTCTCTCTCTTTTTTTTAACTAGCTGAGAGCAATTATAGGATGAGCATGAAAGAAACTATTGTATCCTTTCATGGCAATCTCTGACCGTGATCCCAAGGTAGTCTGGATTTTTTTATCCGGTCTTCCCTCTACATAATATGTATCAGGACATAGAGGACATTCAGAAACTATTATAAATTCTCCAATTCTTTTATACATTTTTTTTTCAAAACTAAGTCATTATTAGGTGTCAGGTCAGCAAGTTCTAAGAGAAGTATAGCTTTCAAGGATTACTTGTACTTGAATCCCTATCCTTCTCTTGTTCATCGTTAAGTGTATATGTTCCTTTTAAAGGAAGCTTCTAGTTCCAGCAATCTCTTAACTCCACAGAAAGGCTGTACTAACCTTGTCTTTGACTCTGGTCCTTATATTAGAACTTTAACTTCTCCACATGAAGTTGTTGCCCACACAAAGATATAACGTTGTTGTTTTGCCTCTTGCCCGCAGCTCTGTAACTTCTTTTAATAACAAATAATCATGTATTTTGTTTGTAAAAATTATTACTTTGACTCTTTATATGTTTTTTTTCTATCTACTAGTACAGATATGATTTGCTAATAACATAAACTATTTCTTCAAGGATATACAAATTGATGATCATCCAACAGATGATCACTTAAATTCTCAGGTCCCCACCCCTAGGCATTTAGATTTCATTGATCTGCTGTGGGTCTTGAGATATATATATATATATATATATATATATATATATATATATGTGTGTGTGTGTGTGTGTCTGTATATATATGTGTATATATATATATATGCACATTCTTTTTTAATTTTTAACAAATTTCTTGGTGACTTTAATCCTGAGAAAACACTTGAAGCATTAATCTGAATAATTGACATGACGTGCAACGTGTTAATCCTTCACCAATATAAAATTTCAAGACAGCAAGGATTTATATCTATATACTCATATTTAAGATATGAAATATTTTCATGTGTGGGATAGTCAACTTATTCTTCTTAAGCAAGAACATACATCATGTACACCTCCCCTCCTGCAGAATGTACAATGCAGCTATAGAGTATTGCACAGAGCAGTTTGTTCAATTCTATACACTTGATGCATTCTAGAACCTCAAACTCAAAATGATGTCTTCTTTAGCACCACGAAAATTTTGCAAAATCCTAGACAGTACACACCCATTTCAGAAGACTTGCAAAATTAAAACAAAGGCAAATGCAAGTGTAAAAGACATTTCGAGTCAGTATGAATAGTTGCAAATAATTTGAAACTTCCGAAAGTATAGTCCTCACAACATTGAACTTAGAAAAAAAAAATTAAACTTTTCAGATTCAGTAGCTTGCAAAGCCAATGGAATATTTTCTGAACTATGGAAAAAGGGGATGCCAAAGTACAGTAACATATGGGAAGGATTATGCTAATGAATAGGGTCTCTTGCAGAAGAGGATGCCTTCGAGAATTTTTGTTTCCTGTGTTTAAAATATATATGTATATATAATACCATAGCAATTATCTTTCCACTAACTCCTTCTATCTATGATTTCATGATTTTGACAACAGTGAGTTTTCTTTTTTCTTCCAAAAGTGATGCTTTCGATAACCTAAAGCATGCAGTTGGTTAGGGATTACCAAATGATAAATGGAATTTCGTCTGATTATACACACTGAACACTGACATAAAAATATGTTAATTCACACAGCAAGTAGATTAATAGTTATTTCAAGTAACAAATTAAGCTTGTATCTTAACTCTTATGATTTGAAGTGAAATGTTTATGTCAAAATTACTGGGGCACACCACATGTTCCTTAGACTCATTTAAATTTTTGAGATCAGAATGAGTTAGTGTTTTGACGGAGCTATCTAAATAATTACTTCATCTGCATTTCACAGGCCATTAATGCATTTTTTCTTCCATACTAACCAATCCATCTGTGTATACAACATGAGTTCACAAGGTAATTATCTACTTTCTAACATGCCCCTTTGGGCAAGGGAGGCAAATAAAGGAAGCACATAGTCTTCTGAGGATTCATGCTGTAATTTTCACCACTTGAGAGTCATCTGTTTTTTATTTTCTCAAATTCTCTACCTAAGAAAGCATACTTGAGCAACAAATTAATGACATAAACTTCGTAACTCACATAATATAAGAAAGAATCCTTTCCCAGAATAGACATTTTGAAAGTTCAGCAATTATATCAGAAAAACCTTTCATGGCTCAAACAATATGTCCCATTTTTATGTCCCAAGTTATCATTCAGATTGCTAAAACAAAGGCCCATTTTCCTTTCATTCTTTAATGTAGGACATTAACCAGAAAGAGCAGTATTTCCATGTGGGGAATTTTATGATTATCTAATTTAATAGACACAGCCTGCTAATAAGTAGGGGTTATGGGGTGACTATATTTAGTTCGATAAGAAGATGAAGGAATTAGAAAAATATTTCAAAAGAAAAGATATTTTATAATATTATTCATAAGATTAAACTTACAATTTGGGGACAACTGTAGTTGAACTATTTTTTTTTATATAATTGAAGCTTTGACTTATATTATTAAAATATCATTTAAAAAGAAATCATGTATGTTATCTATACTTATATTATCTATGCCCATTTAAGAAATTATGTTTTTCCTACTGACCCCTGTAGTCACACATTTGGATATGTATGGGAAATAATGTTTTTCCTGCTGACTCTAATAAGGGGAATCTATAAGAATTTGAATAAAGTTAAAGTTAGAATATATTCTTAGAATCCAACTTTATTTCCTAGACCCTTAATATTCATAAAGACTATATATGGGTATAAAAATTAAGTACATGGAATTTAATTTTTAACTTAGACTTGGAAATAAATTAAGCATTTATTCAACTCATACTCTAGGGGTAAAAACTTGCCCACTTCATAGAAACTATTGGGTTATACTATATTCTTTCTTTCTTCCTCCTTTTTTCCTTTTTCTTTTTTATTCATTTTATTTTTAAAACAATGATAGCAGTGGAGCAGGAAGCATAACATTGAAAAAAAAATATATCAGCTGGCTGCCCTGGAGACAGGGTTTCTTTTTTCATTATTAGTAGACATGAACCCTCATTTTATTTAGTTTTGTTTTTTTTTTTTAAGAATTTCTTTATTTGACAGAGAAAGATCACAGTAGGCAGAGAGGCAGGCAGAGAGAGAGAGAGGAGGAAGCAGGCTCCCTGCCGAGCAGAGAGCCCGAAGTGGGACTCAATCCCAGGACCCTGAGATCATGACCTGAGCCGAAGGCAGAGGCTTAACCCACTGAGCCACCCAAGCGCCCTATTTACTTATTTTTATTATCATTATTATTATTTTATGTTTTCATTTTCAATGGTGAGGAAAAAAATTTATTTCAATGGTGAGGGGAAAAAACTGATTTTTGTATATGTAATTCTTTTTATGTTTACCTTTTAAAAGATATATCTTAGACAAAGGTCTTTTATTTTAAAAACTTAAAAATGTTGCACCATCAATTTCATTCCTAGTGAAATAAAATTTTATTGAAAGTATTATTCCCTGGTTGCTTAAGTAATGGAAGAAATTCAAAGGCCAGCTGCTTTATTTCACTCATACAATGAAAGTAAACAACTATTTTTCTGGATTATAAACTGGTCCTTATTTCCCATACATTTCCAAGCTATAATAGATCCTTTCTCTTTCTCTAATAAACTGCCAATCTGAGAACCACAGGTTTTATTTTATTTTGTTTTCTACATAGTAATAACAGTAGTGTCTACCTTCCATTATTATTAACAATTCCAGAAAATACCCTGAGCAAAAAATTTCCAGTGCTTTCAAGGGTCATAGAAGTTCAAAGAATAAATCAGAAGCAGGCATTAGAGGTGTAGCTAAGAAACACAATCTTCCTCTAGGGTTGGAAGAAACTGCGTAGAACCAGAGAAGCTGAGAATTCTAGACTTGAGGCTTTGTAAAGTATACAAGTTATGCAAATTCCTTCCCCATAAGCACTATCCAAATTGTGTCTTTCAACTGATATTATTTTAGTTTCTTCTGTTTAAATAGAATTTTCTAGGTATATATTTTACCAATCTGTGTAAGTTTATCTGAGTGTTCATTTACTGAAATGTGCTCCTTTAGCAACAACAGAAAATTATTTATGGAAACTTCTGTTTATTAGTCACATATTCTTTCATCATCAGTCAGTCTTTTTCTTTGATACTTGGTTGACACTCAACCAATAATTACTGCACACATACCATATGCCAGACCCTCTGATAGGGATGAGAACTGTCAGACACACATGATCTCTGCCCTTAGGAACTTTACGATCCAGCAGAAAGGCTGAGGGAAAAAATGCATGAGTACAAATTATCATCAGTGGCATAAGGAAATAAGTTGAGTGCTGAGCTGGAGAATAAGAGAGGCAATCTGACTAATTTAGAGATGAGGGATTCAAGGAAGACCTCTCTGAGGAATGACAGAGACATGAATGACCAAATGGAAGTGGGTACACATGGAGCAGAAGGAAATAGCAGGAAGCCTTGGACAAACAAGGACGAAGGCATTGACCTGGAAAAGGATCAGTGAATTTGGGGAACTTGGCTGTTGGAGCTAGAGCTTTGGTGGGGGAGAGAAGTTGGAGACACCTCCTTTAGCCATGATTCAGTAGGTTGGATGTTATTCCCAGACACTGAAGAACCACTGGAGAATTTTAAGCAGGGGAAGGACATGTTCTGATTTCAGGGATGTCATTTGATGGTTGAGTGGAAAAGTGACTGTGGTAAGACAAGTGTTTTAAGTCTCTACAATGGTAGAGACTTATCAATTCAATAGTCATTAGCCACATATGGCTATATAAGTTTAAATTAATTAAGATTAAGCAAGATTCAGCTTCTCAATAGTCATATGTGCTTGCTGGTCCTGATACTGGGCAGCACAGATAGAGATATTTCCATCAGTTCAGGGACATCTTCCCAGGCATTTCTGCTGAGGAACATCAGCCATATCTTCATGGTCTCTGTTCTGCAGTTCCTCCACATTTCTAAATAATCTGTTAGCTGTAAGGTTATACTTAGCTTCCTCATCCTTATTCCTCATATTCCCGACTCTTCTTTTTCTATGATTACTTTTATGCCTCTTTCCTCATTAGCTCTTCCCTTTTCTCTTTCTCTGTTCCAGACATAGCTTTCTGGCAGCCTGTTGTACAACCTCCTAGAGCTCTTAAGTTGGCAACTGCATAGTGTTTCACCATGTTCATAAATGTATTGTCTTTCCCTGAGACCATTAACTTGTCCTGCCTTCTGTATTTTTTATTGCGGTGTCACCAATCTCTTAGCCAGCAGCTTGAAATCACCTGTCCTCCTTCCTTTCCATTCAGGCAGGTGTTCAATAAGTTGCTAAATCATAAATAATCTATCTTCATAATGCCTCTTATTATTTATAAAAAAAGCATTATTCATAATGCTTTTTATTCCAATATTGCCCAATTAATTCTTGCCTAGGCTATAGTTAAAATTTTCCTGATAAAATTCATTTCCAATCAGCATTGGTAGATAAATCTTCTCAAACTAAAGTTTTAACCGAGGTCTTCAAAGATATGTTTTCCTCAAAGAAACATAATGTTTTCCCAGTACTGCTATAAAAAATAATGTTGGATTTCTAATTTTAGTTTTCTACTTTTTTTCATAGCTTGTTTGCTGTTCCAGAAAGCAGCCCTATGCATTAGACACCTCACCCCCATTTATGATTGTCCAAACTTTCCTTTATTTAAGACTCATCATAAATGCTATCTGCTCTCTGTTAGATTTAAAACTTGGTATTTTCTCAGATCCATTTCCAGTACAATTTTTTAAATTCCTTTTTTTTCTTGACTCTACCATTCCATATCCAACATCACAGAATTTAATAATGTAATATACCTTATAACCTCTGACAGTAAGAAGAACATAAACATATTTATCTCCCAGGCAGCACCTACTATAGTCATTGGATTGAATTATATAGAATATACAAACATCTCAAATTCATTACAGATTTTATTGTGGCTGTAAAGAAATATCCTGCCTGACTTAATCTAAGTATCAAAATAAGTCAAGTGTCTTTAAAATGATTTTTTTGTGTAACAATGTTCCTTTAAAAAAGTTTGGGAGTGAGAACTGAAGTCAGCAATCACATTGGAGTCACTCAGATGGATTATTCTTACCTGTGAAAAGAAGCATAAAATGTTCTGTTTTGTCAGGGCAAAAGTTTTTTGCTAAGGATAAACTGAACATCATATGTGAAATTCTCAAGTGATTGTACTTACCTGTAAAGCAACCTTTGCCAAGATTTCAATTCTCAAATTCTTTAGCCCAAGATGAATGCCTGAGAATGTAAAAGTCATGATTTGCTCTTGGATTCTTAGCACGGTTCTCTTGATGGGCGGCACACGCAATGAAGAACAAATAGGATAACATCTTGATTAACTAATAACCTTATTATTTCCTTAGGACTTTATTGAATGAAGGGATTTCAAGAAAAAAATGCCTTTATTTAAATCATAAATTATACAGAAAATATCATTGAAGTGTTACTATTTGCATATACTTTTGTAGAAATCATTTGAAATATTTTGAAATTCATAATTAGTTGATGGTCATGTATAGAGTTTCACAACAGTACTTCTTATTTATATCTATGTATAAATTCAATACAGTTTATATATAGTTATATATCCAACACATATATGTAAATACAAAGAAATATGGAAATTGTATTCTAAAATTTTGGATTAATCTGCAAGTGCTATTGCCAAGCTCCATGCTCCACGACTACTGCTATTCATTTAGATCTCAGGAGTAGTTACTTATTTGATGTCAGTCTGGAGCAGCAAACAGCACAGAGTCTAGAATAAAGATATCATACGTAACTGGTTTCATTAGGTACACACTGTATACGCTTATAATCTCAGGCTGATTAGCTATCGGTAAAAATCCCAGAACCAAATGTGGATATAATTTTTAGAAGAGTTACTGCTCTAAGATGATACTTTTTCTTCTTCTTGTTATATCTTAAATCATGGAGATCAAGATGCTGAGCTAAAATCAGAACTTAGTTTCAGTATTTGGATAAGCTGGATGATGTTAATTCATTTAGAGATTATAGGTCATTAGTCACACCACTAAAACATTTCTGCTAAAATTATACACTAACAAATTATATGTTTGTCCCACTGTCCTACCTATTCTTATTGATCCTATCTTTCCTTGACATCTACCTCAATGAACCTTTATCTGTGAGTCATTTCTCACATTAAAAATAAAATTGGAAAATCAGTGTGTCTGCAAGCAAATCCCTTAATGAACATAAAAGTTATATTACCTATTTATATCCATTTGGACCAATAAATGGATTTGATGTTAACTATTAATTTATTTACAGTTACAATTACAGAATACAATTCTAGAAACATTAATTCAGTAAGAAAATGAGGAAGTAACTTTCCTAATAAGTAAAGTTTCCTAATAATCCTTGAAGGTGCTAAGAACCAAGCATATGCCTGTCTTGGGGACTCCTTATTTGCTGTTCTCTCAGCCTTAAATGGTCTTTACTTCAGATACCTGTAAAATTCTCCCAGGACTCAAACATCATTCTCTCAAAAGCAATCAACACTGACCATCCATATAATAATAAAAGCCTCCTTTTATTTCTATCTCCTCACTGTGGTTTATTTTTCTACAGAGAAAAATATCATTACCCTCAATGTATTTTATAAGTGTCATCAATTTCTCAATTAAAATGTAAGGGGAGGGTGGGAGCTTTGTTCTTTGTCATGTAACCAATACTCAAAATGTGTCTGACATCTGAAAAATAAGCATCAATTGAATAAATAATGAGATGAAAATAATTGATCATATTTGACTATTCAAATATGCATGATCAAATGCATAGAGACTCATGATGTATACCACTTCCATAGTCATATAGAAAATTTATGTTCATAAATAAATAGAATTGTTAATTATGGAATAAATCATTTCATGCTATTACCACATCTCTTATTAATACATAAAAGATTATTAAGCTGCATTAATAAGCCACTTTTGCCACTGAGCTCCGTGAACACTTAGGAAATGTGGTTACACATGCTTTGCAGTATTTTCTTCTGACCCTCCCTTGTCTGCTATGCTCTGCTCTCACCTGATCAATCCATGAACACCATCATAATCTGATCCTCCACGGTCAACCTCAATTTGCTCTTGTATCCCTTAATTTCCACCTATAACTCTATTTATGTGAAGACTAAATTCTCTTACTCTCTAATTAAATAAGATTTTGTGTCAAACTGAAAGGCATTGTTTTGGCAAGCAGTAAACACTTGAGAAGAAGTACCAATATGAGAAAAGTTTTCAATTAGCAATAATCGCGCCTCGGATAAACCTCATTGGCTACAATACTGCCACTGCGCAAAGCTAGGAAGTACCAATATGAGAAGAGTAAAAACTCAGTCCCTTTTGCCTATCAGGTATGTGAGTGGAAATTTCAATTTTTGTGACAATTCACACTAACTAACTTTGAAAATTTCTGCATTATGCCACCTGCTCCTATATTGGAGAAAATAAGGTTCACATTTAGTGGTGGTGTAGGGCTACTACTTAATTTTATAACTTTTATAAGATATATCTCTTTTGATACATTTAGGTGTTTTTATTAAGACAGTCCTCATAAAAGAATAAAAATAACTTATATAAGATAATGTTGGTAAATGTCACTACTTTTATTAATTTTAATTAAGACAGTGAATAAAGAGCTTAGTAAAATTAGCACTAAATTACTATCAAGATTAGCATTAAATTATTAATGTTAAACAATACCAGCTGTTTAATATCTTGATTTTTTTGCGATGGCACAGAAAATTATTTTGTAATGTAAGGACCGACATACAAATCTAATTATTTTAATAATCTTTTAAAACTGTCTGTGTTGGGGGTGCCTGGGTGGCTCAGTCAGTTAAATATCTGCCTTTGGCTCAGGTCATGATTTCAGGGTCCTGGGATGGGAGCGCCACATCTGCTTCCCTGCTCTGTGGGGGATCTGCTTCTCTCTCTATCTCTCCCTCTGCCTCTGCTCATGCTCTCTCTCTTGCTCACTCTCTCTCAAATAAATAAATAAAATATTAAAAAAAAACTGGTTGTGTTGGTTGATTATCATAAAGAATATTTAAGAAATTGATTTGAACACTCATGGAAAATGGGCAAAGAATATGAACAGGCAGTTCAAATACGGAAAACACAAATGAGCAATAACAAGAATAGGATGTGCACCTACAGGTCACCCCACCCAAATGCAAACTAAGATATATGTTCTTGCTAGTAGACTGGTCATTGATTTATTGTTGTGGGAATGGCTATTTACATATTCTCTTTGGGATATAAGACAGTCTGAAATTATGTATGACAAATCTTAAAGTTGTAAAACTCTGACCCCAAAAATGTCACTTTTAGAAATAATGTCACTCTAAAAAATAATCAGACAAGTGTGTGAATACACACACACACACACACATATGTGTATGTATGTATATATGTTTAAACAGTGTTGAAATAAAATATTTCTGTATCTCTACATGTACGACTGCAAATTTTTATAACTCAGTTTATAGTAGAAAATACTGAGAACCATCTAAACATACAAAAGAAGAAAGTTCCTGAAATAAAATTTCATAGAGGTTATAGGGATGATGCTGATTACAGTTAGTCATTGAAAAGACATTCAAGCTAATTATGATTTCAGAAAAGCAGGTCATACAACAGTATATATAGAATGATCACATCTTCAGTACATAAAATATGTATCATACTTCTTTAACAGAAGTTATATTTTAGGTATATGCAGGAAAAAAAAGCTGGAGGGAATATATGCTAACATTAACAGTAGTTATGTCTAGATGGTATGACTATGGCTAATTTTAATTCTAATTTTCTTTTTAAAAATTTCTTAATTTGGAATAATTGTATTAAAATATTTATTTTAAAAACCACTCTGAAAAATTTTCTAATAATAAATAAGATATTTTGCTTGTAGACATTATATTAAATCATAACTCTTTGTTTGGAAATGAACTATGGTTAGGTTGAACTATGATTTTTGAAAGGCTCTTACTGAATCAAGACAAAGAGGGAATATATGTGAGAGTGTCCATACTTCTGACTAGTGTTACATTTTTACTTTCTGGGCAGAGAAAAGTTATAGAAACAATTACATATGGTCATCACAGCCCAAATTGCACCTCATTGGAAGACAGCCACACGGGAAATCACATTAAGAAAGTATGGCCAAGGGGACGCCTGGGTGGCTCAGTTGGTTAAGCGGCTGCCTTCGGCTCAGGTCATGATCCCAGCGTCCTGGGATCGAGTCCCACATCGGGCTCCTTGCTCGGCGGGGAGCCTGCTTCTCCCTCTGCCTCTGCCTGTCACTCTGTCTGCCTGTGCTCACTCGCTCTCTCTCTAACAAATAAATAAATTAAAAAAAAAAAAAAAGAAAAAAAAAAAAAAAAGAAAGTATGGCCAGGGAGTGAAGATGGCGGGGAAGTAGGAGGAGGCGCCTTTTCAACCTGCACCCTAAAGTGAGCTGATTACCTACCAAAGAACTCCGATCACCCATGAAATCAGCCTGAGATCAGAATTATACACATCTGGATCTCTACGGGGGCCAGAAGAAGCCAGTGGGCAGGTAAAGTGGAGTGGGAACGTCGGACTGATATTGGAAGATAAACAAAAGGGGGAGGGAGCCACCAGAGGCGACCGACTGGAAAATAATACCCCAATACGAGAGTGCCCGGCATCTGGGGACCAGCATTAACTTGGAGTCTTGTTGAAAGCACTCAAAAGAGCAAAGACTCGCGCGGGGAAATTGTGGGAATCGGGGCGGATAGGGATAGGGGCTTAAGTCCCCAGACCCAGGGCAGCATCCCCTGGCGCTGAGCCGGAGAGTGCGGCGGAGAAACCTGGTCTTTGTCCCGGAGCCGCCAGTGCGCCCGAGAACGGGTGGAGTCCGGCTCCCGTGAGGGGCTGGGGCCACGCCAGACGGCAGAACGCGCACCTTCCTGGAGATGCGCGCGTGCCTCAACCTCCCCTGAGAGAGGTGCACGAACGCCCAGCCTGGTGTTCTGGGACCCACGCGGCGATAGAGCCGATAGAGCTGGAGGCGCCGCGCCCCAAACCATCCCCTGGGAGAGGTGCGCGCAAGCCCTGAGCTCTCAGCCCCAGCCAGCGGGAAAATCTCAGTGTGCGACCGCTGCTTGGAACGTCTCTGGCGGTCTGGAGCTGCCCAGACAGCCACAGCTGCCTTGGTTTTGCGTACAAGCAGGAGATCCTGCATCCCCAGGGACCGTGACTCAGAACCTGCTCTGCCAGCAGCCTAGCGGCTGCAGCACCTGCAGGGGAGCAGACTGAGGCTTCTCTCTGAGAGGGAGGTTGGGGTGCAGTTTTCTTTCCTCTAAACCTCCAAAAACCATCAAAAGCTGTCAAGGCGAGAGAAAAGAAGTGAACAAACATAAAAACCTCCAGAGAACAAAAACCTGAAAAAAACGTTTTTCTCAGAGCCCACCCCCTTGAGGGGGTTGGGAGGACTTAACTCAGGGAACATCATTGACTGAAAACCCACGTGGCAGCCCCCTCCCCCAGAAAACAAATCAGGAAAAAAAAAAAAAAAAGACTACAAGAGAACAACTACCACTACTTCATAGATACAACTTTTATTTTTAATTCTTTCCCACTATTCTGGTTCATTTTTTTTCTTTTTTTATATAGATAATTTTTTAACCTATTTACCATCACAGTGAGATGTCCAGTACATCAAACTCCATGATAAACTTCTAACCTGAATTTTTTGATACATACACATGTGTTTTTCTTTTGCTTTTCTATTTTCTTAATTTTTAAAAAAATTTTTTAATTTAGTTTAGTCCAGTTTATTCCTTTTTTATTTTTATTTTCTAATATTCATATAGAGTTAAACTTCAAGGTAACCCCCTTTCTCCAAGCAATGCTACCCCTATAGGTGAACCAATTTTTAATCCCCCTTTTTCTTAGGAAAGTTGAGTCCTTTAACAAAGATATCAAGATACATCCAGGAAGAATCAAAATAACCTTCCTCGCCCACACCGAGAATCTATAACCATGCTCCCATCTTTTTCTTCTGCCAGTGTCTCTGTGTATTTATGTTTGTCTGGATAGTATATAAATCTTATACTTGGGGTTCTTCTTGACGAGGCTCCTCCTTTTTTTTGCTTATATATATATTTTTTTTCTCTCGTCATATACTTTTATCAGTCTTTTTGTTTGTCTGTTTTTGTTTGTATACGTCATAAACCTTACCCTGGGGCCCATTTGGGCTGAACCTTCACTTTTATCTTCCCTTTTTTTCCTGTCTCTCTCTCTCCCTCTTTTTTCTTTTTCTTTTCTTTTTTCTCTCATTTGGGTGGGGAATCCTGAGTGCTCAGAAGCGTTCCAGGGTGCACCTTGACTGCACCACGGTCAATACATCCAGCTACATCTGTCCAGTCATCTCTCACCAAAATGACTAGGAGGAGGAATCCCCAACAGAAGAAAAATACAGAGGATGGGCCTTCTGCAACAGAGCTAACGGCTATCAACATAGACAATATGTCAGAAAGAGAATTCAGGCTAACAATTATCCAGGCAATAGCTAGGTTGGAGAAAGCCATGGATGACCAAACAGAATTGATTAGGGCAGAATTGAAAGCGACCAGAGAGGAGGTTCATAATGTTAGGGCAGAGCTGAAGGCCACCAGGGATGAGGTTCACAACGCTCTCAATGAGTTCCAATCTAATCTAAATTCTCTAAAAGCTAGGGTAACTGAGACAGAAGATAGAATTAGTGATCTGGAGGACAAACAAATAGAGAGAAAGGATCAGGAGGAAGCCTGGAACAAACAGCTTAGAAGCCACGAAAACAGAATCAGGGAAATAAATGATGCCATGAAACGTTCCAACGTCAGAATTATTGGAATCCCTGAAGGGGAGGAGAAAGAAAGAAGTCTAGAAGATATAGTGGAACAAATTTTTCATGAAAATTTTCCCAATCTTGCGAATGGAACAAGTGTTCATGTACTAGAAGTAGAAAGGTCCCCCCCCAAGATTATAAATTCAAAAAAAACATCCAGGCACCTCATAGTAAAATTGAGGAATCATAATTGTAGATACAATCTCTTGAAAGCTGCTAGGACAAAGAACCTCCTTACATACAGAGGAAAGCCCATCAGAATAACGTCAGACCTGTCCACAGAGACCTGGCAAGCCAGAAAGGGCTGGCAAGATATATTCAGGGCACTAAATGAGAAGAACATGCAGCCAAGAATACTTTATCCAGCAAGACTGACATTCAAAATGGATGGAGAGATAAAGAGTTTCCAAGACCGGCAAGGCTTGAAAGACTATGCAACCACCAAGCCGACACTGCAGGAAATATTAAGGGGGGTTCTATAAAAGAGGAAAAATCCTAAGAATAGCATTGAACAGAAATATAGAGACAATCGACAGAAAGAAAGACTTCAAAGATAACACAATGTCAATAAAAACGTATCTCTCAATAATCACTCTCAATGTGAATGGCCTAAATGCACCCATAAAATGACACAGGGTTGCAGATTGGATAAAACGACAGGACCCATCCATATGTTGTCTACAAGAGACCCATTTTGAACCTAAAGATACACCCAGACTGAAAGTGAAGGGATGGAGAAGCATCTTTCACGCCAATGGGCCTCAAAAGAAGGCCAGGGTAGCGATTCTCATATCAGATAAATTAGATTTTAAACTAAAGACAGTAGTCAGGGATACAGAAGGACACTACATCATTCTTAAAGGGACTATCCACCAAGATGATCTAACAATTGTAAATATTTATGCCCCCAATATGGGAGCAGCCAATTACATAAGAAAACTATTAATCAAGATAAAGAGTCATATTGATATGAATACATTAATAGTAGGAGATCTTAACACGCCTCTCTCAGAAATAGACAGATCATCGAAGCAGAAAATCAATAAAGAAATAAGAGCATTGAATGACACATTGGACCAGATGGACCTCATAGATATATACAGAACATTCCACCCTAAAACAACAGAATACTCATTCTTCTCAAGTGCACATGGAACCTTCTCCAGAATAGACCACATACTGGGTCACAAATCAGGGCTCAACCGATACCAAAAGACTGAGATGATTCCCTGCATATTCTCAGATCACAATGCTTTGAAACTGGAGCTCAATCACAAGGAAAAGTTCAGAAGGAACTCAAATACCTGGAAGCTAAAGACCACCTTGCTTAAGAATGCTTGGATCAACCAGGAGATCAAAGAAGAACTTAAACAATTTATGGAAACCAATGAGAACGAAGACACTTCACTCCAAAACCTATGGGATACAGCAAAGGCTGTCCTAAGGGGGAAATTCATAGCCATCCAAGCCTCCCTCAAAAAAATTGAAAAATCCAGAATACACCAGCTGTCTCTACACCTTAAAGAACTGGAGAATCAACAACAAATCAAACCAACTCCACACATAAGAAGGGAAATAATCAAGATTAGAGCAGAGATCAACGAGGTAGAAACCAGAGATACAGTAGAACGTATCAACGAAACTAGAAGCTGGTTTTTTGAAAGAATCAATAAGATCGATAAACCATTGGCCACACTAATCCAAAAGAAAAGAGAGAAAGCCCAAATTAATAAAATTATGAATGAAAAGGGAGAGATCACAACTAACACCAAGGAAGTAGAAACAATCATCAGAAGCTATTATCAACAGTTATATGCCAATAAGCTAAGCAACCTAGATGAAATGGATGCATTCCTGGAAAACTATAAACTCCCAAAATTGAACCAGGAAGAAATTGACAACCTGAATAGACCGATATCTAGTAACGAGATTGAAGCAGTGATCAAAAACCTCCCAAAAAACAAGAGCCCAGGACCTGACGGATTCCCTGGGGAATTCTATCAAACTTTCAAAGAAGAAATAATACCTATTCTCCTGAAGCTGTTTCAAAAAATTGAAGCAGAAGGAAAACTTCCAGACTCTTTTTATGAAGCCAGCATTACCCTGATCCCCAAACCAGGCAAAGACCCTACCAAAAAGGAGAATTTCAGACCGATATCACTGATGAATATGGATGCTAAGATTCTCAACAAGATCCTAGCAAACAGGATCCAACAGCACATTAAAAAGATTATCCACCATGACCAGGTAGGATTCATCCCTGGGTTACAAGGATGGTTCAACATTCGCAAATCAATCAATGTGATAGAACAAATCAATAAGAGAAGAGAGAAGAACCACATGATCCTCTCCATTGATGCAGAAAAAGCTTTTGACAAAATCCAGCATCCGTTCCTGATTAAAACGCTTCAAAGTATAGGGATAGAGGGAACATTCCTGAACTTCATCAAATCTATCTATGAAAAACCCACAGCAAATATCATCCTCAATGGGAAAAAGCTTGCAGCCTTCCCATTGAGATCAGGAACACGACAAGGATGCCCACTCTCACCACTCTTGTTCAACATAGTATTAGAAGTCCTAGCAACAGCAATCAGACAACAAAGAGAAATAAAAGGTATCCAAATTGGCAAGGAAGAAGTCAAACTCTCTCTCTTCGCAGATGACATGATTCTTTATATGGAAAACCCGAAAGACTCCACCTCCAAACTACTAGAACTCATACAGCAATTCAGTAATGTAGCAGGATACAAAGTCAATGTCCAGAAATCAGTGGCTTTCTTATACACTAACAATGAAAATACAGAAAGGCAAATTAGAGAATCGATTCCATTTACTATAGCACCAAAAACCATAAGATACCTCGGAATAAACCTAACCAAAGAGGTTAAAGATCTGTACTCGAGGAACTACAGAACACTCCTAAAAGAAATTGAAGAAGACACAAAAAGATGGAAGACCATTCCATGCTCTTGGATGGGAAGAATAAACATCGTTAAAATGTCTATACTGCCCAGAGCAATCTATACTTTTAATGCCATTCCAATCAAAATTCCACCAGTATTTTTCAAAGAGCTGGAGCAAATAATACTAAAATTTGTATGGAATCAGAAGAGACCCCGAATTGCTAAGGAAATGTTGAAAAACAAAAATAAAACTGGTGGCATCACGTTACCTGATTTCAAGCTTTACTACAAAGCTGTGATCACCAAGACAGCATGGTACTGGCATAAAAACAGACACATGGACCAGTGGAACAGAGTAGAGAGCCCAGATATGGACCCTCAACTCTATGGTCAAATAATCTTTGACAAAACAGGAAAAAATATCCAGTGGAAAAAAGACAGTCTCTTCAATAAATGGTGCTGGGAAAACTGGACAGCTATATGTAGAAGAATGAAACTTGACCATTCTCTTACACCGTACACAAAGATAAACTCGAAATGGATAAAAGACCTCAACGTGAGACAGGAATCCATCAGAATCCTCGAGGAGAACATAGGGAGTAACCTCTTTGATATCAGCCATAGCAACTTCTTTCAAGATATGTCTCCAAAGGCGAAGGAAACAAAGGCAAAGATGAACTTCTGGGACTTCATCAAGATAAAAAGCTTCTGCACAGCAAAAGAAACAGTCATCAAAACAAAGAGGCAACCCACGGAATGGGAGAAGATATTTGCAAATGACAGTACAGATAAAAGGTTGATATCCAGGATCTATAAAGAACTCCTCAAACTCAACACACACAAAACAGATAATCATATCAAAAAATGGGCAGAAGATATGAACAGACACTTCTCCAATGAAGACATACAAATGGCTACCAGACACATGAAAAAATGTTCATCATCACTAGCCATCAGGGAGATTCAAATCAAAACCACATTGAGATACCACCTTACACCAGTTAGAATGGCCAAAATTAGCAAGACAGGAAACAACGTGTGTTGGAGAGGATGTGGAGAAAGGGGAACCCTCTTACACTGTTGGTGGGAATGCAAACTGGTGCAGCCACTTTGGAGAACAGTGTGGAGATTCCTCAGGAAATTAAAAATAGATCTTCCCTATGACCCTGCAATTGCACTGCTGGGTATTTACCCCAAAGATACAGATGTAGTGAAAAGAAGGGCCATCTGTACCACAATGTTTATAGCAGCAATGGCCACGGTCGCCAAACTGTGGAAAGAACCAAGATGCCCTTCAACGGATGAATGGATAAGGAAGATGTGGTCCATATACACTATGGAGTATTATGCCTCCATCAGAAAGGACGAATACCCAACTTTTGTAGCAACATGGACAGGACTGGAAGAGATTATGTTGAGTGAAATAAGTCAAGCAGAGAAAGTCAAGTATCATATGGTTTCACTTATTGGTGGAGCATGACAAATAATATAGAGGACAAGGGTAGATGGAGAGGAGAAGGGAGTTGAGGGAAATTGGAAGGGGAGGTGAACCATGAGAGACTATGGACTCTGAAAAACAACCTGAGGGTTTTGAAGGGGCGGGGTGGGAGGGTGGGGGAACCAGGTGGTGGGTATTAGGGAGGGCACAGATTGCATGGAGCACTGGGTGTGGTGAAAAAACAATGAATACTGTTACGCTGAAAATAAATAAAAAATTAAAAAAAAAAAGAAAGTATGGCCAGTAAGTAATGCGTATTGTATTTCCCAGTTTATGAGAAATACTAAGTTAGTGAGGGGGTGAGTAAATAATGGCCAATAAGGTAAACACCAGCCTCCTATAAATAGCAGGTCAAAATATCAGGATTTGGCAACAGTGGAAATACAGATGCTCTCATCTACCATTACGACAAGGAAGTGAAACATAGGCTAGGAATAGACAATATTTCCAGTTGGTGTTTAAGCTATATATGTTATTGGAAAATGTCGTTATTAACTGAATGAATTACAGTTCATCAAACATCTCAGTTGATTAAATGATCATAGAAACCATTTCCCAAATTTATAACATGTAAATTTCTGCTTTTTAGGACGCATCAGTTTTTTCTTGAGTTCCATATACAAACAATTACCCAGTCCTGTCTTTTCTTTTCTTTTCTTTTAACTTTCATTCAATCTCTCAAAAATGCTTCTTCCTTCCTATTTTTATATTCTTCACTTCATAACTCCAGCCCTTTATTGACTCAGGCCAGGATTCTTACTCAAGGCTTCTAAATTTCTAAAAGACCATTTCTTCTTTCCAATCTCTGTTAAGGCTCTTTTTAGATACTGTTGATATGTCCTTTTGATTCCAGCATCCCCCACTCCACAGCCTACAATGGTCCTATGACCTATATACTAAAGTACAGATTCTGAAGGCTGGCATTCCATATTCCTTGCAGTCAGATTGCCTGACTTCTGATTATTCCACCAAATCCCAATCACCTTAAAATATCTTCCACTTTTTCCTTTCTATAATCTCCAATACTGTTAGTCCTGAGATGTCATAAAACCTCCTTTCAAATCATTCATATTCTGTCAGTTTTTCAAAATCCCAAAAGAATTCCCTGAATATCATGGGCTTCTGACAAGTCATTGTCTACTCAATTGATTAAGGAATTGTACATGACTTGCTTATAATAGTTACTCTAATATCATCTTGCATTGTTATTTAAAACTTTCATGATTAATTAACTTTTCATACATTCATGTCTTTTCTATCCAACTGGATTACAAACTCTCTGAGAGCAGGCATTGTCTTTTATGTCAGTAATCTTCAAGCTGGGGAGGTACAGGAAGCCTTTTAAGTAACATTTTAAAATTCCTAAATTGCATATTAGCCATATTCCATATTCCATTCCATAGCTCCCCAGCCTTTTGAAAAAAAGGCAAGTCTTTATAAAACAAAGGGGGGGGGGAGCCAAACCTCTCACCCATCCCAACTCTTGTCTTCATTAGATTGTACACATCTTTCTTCCACACCTACCCCCCCTTTCAATTTGTCACTCTCAGATTTTCATTGTATTTAAGATGAAAGCCCTAATTCGCCTCAGGCTTCCCATGATATATGTGCTGCCCTCTCTCCAACTTCATCTCAGACCATGTGCTAGACCCATGGGCAACTTCACACCTCAGGGCTTTCCTATGAACTCTCTCTTCCACCTGGAATACTGGCTACACTCTTCACCTGGCTATGGCTTCCTCCTTCTTCAGGCTTCACTTTCAAGCTCTTGCTCTCTTGGAGAAACAAGTCCCAACTCAATCCAATTTAGGTTCACTCTCTTAACACCTTCGGGGACACCCTCCATGATGTCTTTGCAGCATTTATCACAATTTCTACTTGGCTATTTATTTCTGTGATTATGTAATGTTTGTCTCCTCCTAGACCCTGAGCCCCATAGCACAAGGACTGCTCCATCCTTGTGCCTAGCAAGGTGCCTGGCATAAAGAGAGTACTTAGAAAGTATCTGCCGAATAAGTGAGAGAATATAGAAAAGTCCATGTTGATTCCAAAAATGAAATCTATTTTAAACTTAGATGAATTTTGGAAATGCTGGAAACCAAAGCAGTGATCTCATTTTAGAGATGGAGGGAGAGCCTGGGTCCCACATTTAATGAGAGACAAAGCAGGAACTAAAATCAAGCACTTTGCACTCCCGTTAAATTATTTTTTAATTCTTCCATTCTTATTCATAATATATGATTAAAGAAATATCCATTGACATAACACCAATCTAGGCATATGCCTAACTTCTTGTTTGAGTTCAAGCCTCACTAAATCTCTTTTTAATTGAGTAAATAAGATATCTGTTGTTTTAAAGCTATCTTGCCTCAGTATTTCCATCTGTATGGTATGATGGTTCACCGAAGCAGCTTATTGAGTATATCACAAGGACACATTATAAAATATAAGAAACATAAGAGAAATATAAGAATAATAAGAAATATAAGAAAGATAAAAATCATAATATGGTCAGTTAAGAAGTAAGGATAATGAAACACATAAGAAAACGAATTCTTCTTATGTGCCTTTCTATATGAGCAATCTCACAGAGCACCTTAGAAAGACAAATCTGCCATCATGAACATTTTCTTGGCCTGCAAGCTGGTTCCTCACATCTGACTTACAAAACCCCAACAGAAATGGCAGGTAATAGGGTAAGGGAGGAGTCTATGGGCCACTAAAAAGAAAGAGCAGAGCCCATCCACAGAGTAAACTTCAATTTAGGGAGACAATTATATAGGGTATTAACACAGAACAGAACAAGAGGATGCAATGTGAAAGAAGCAGAGCCTTCTTTTAAGACCTTTGATATAGTAATTTTTAAAAAATCACATCAAAACATTATCATTCCGCTGTATGCTTAATACAATAAATGGAAATTTGTAGCTCTTCAGATAAAAGAACAGTATCACATTTACATGGAAAACTCCCAACAGGAAATGAGAGCTTCAGTATCCTGTAACTTAAATGTTATACATGAAAGTATAATAACTATTATTTGTATGCAAACTATATATATTACCAATATTGAATCACTGCTTCAAAAGATCTTTTGAAATACCTTGAGACTCTACAATCTAAATATATTTTTTTTTCCTTTTGGTAATAGAGCAATTACTGATAATATCCATAATTTTCTGTGGAAATAAGATCCATATTATGTCCCAGGTTTAGAAAAAGCATTAGAGGAATATTCATGAAATGAATGGGAATGTAACACTTCTAAGTCAAAGTCAAATAACCTTAAGAGAACATTAGTGATTGCTAATGGATCTAGTTTATCAACACCTAGGAGGATACAACAGTGTACAAGAAAAGGATTCATAGATTTCACAGAAGCAATTAGAAATGGATTATTATAATCACAGGACTGCGTACACAAAATCTGGATGCAACCTGCCTAACAAAATGCAAACTATAATTATAGTAATACTTAAGTATACATCAAATATTTTATTGACCTCAGTTGGAAACAGATGAATATGATAATCATTTTTACTCTTTTAAACTGAAGCACAAGCATAAAGGAAACAAAGCCATGTTCTATTCATTTATCAAAAAAGCTAATTAAAAGCTAGCTATTCAAAGAGCTACCTTCCAAAACACTAACCGAAATGTTCCACAATGAGCTCTAATCTCCAAGAGATTCCATGACCTCTGATCTCTGAGACTAAATCCCTGTAACCATTTGTTTATGAATGACTCACTTTGGTCCCAGTAATACTCTCTTATCAGGATTTGTGTCATGACTTATGCTCAAATGCCCACAGATACTAAACAGAATGCTGCATGAAGAGAAAGAATGTGTCCCAGTCACCTTTTTTTTTTTTTAAGAGATTTTATTTATGTATTAGACAGCGATCACAAGTAGGCAGAGAGGCAGGCAGAGAGAAGGAGGGGGAAGCAGGCTTCCCGCTGAGCAGAGGAACATCGTTCACCCATTAAACATATAATAATTGAGCATCTACTATGGGCCAGCATTGTACGAAGCATTAAACAAAGCAAACACAGTCTTTGCCCTTGTGGAATTAAATATTACCCACTTGACAGTGAGTAATAAAGCAACTGCAATAATGTATGCTAGATGCTCTGATACATGAAAAGAGTGTGTTATGGGATGTTGGGGGGGGGTAAATTATTACATAATCAGGGAAGCCTTTTGAAGGAAGACATTAAGACAAAGTGAGCCCTGAAGAATGAGAAGGATGTAGGCAGGTAAATGTGGGGTGCCTAGTAAAAATGATACCATGCTATATTAGTTGAATTAAAAAGTATGCAACATAACAGGATATAAGAATAGAGAGGAAACGATCTCTGATGAGGCTGGAGGGATGGCCCTAGATGAAATCATAAAGACACTTGTAGAACACACTAGAAAGTCTGTCCTAAGAACAAGAGGCAGATATTGAAGGTTGAAAAGTAGAAGAGGCACATAATAAGTTAGCTTTTGAGAGAGATTACCCTGCAACATACAGAAAGATGCAAGGAAGCAATATTTGTTATTTATCAGTCCCAAATTGTGGATTTGACCCTAAATCTGTGAAAATATTCAACACATACTTTTTTATTATTTCTTCTAAATAACTTTATGAAGAACGGTAGTTTAAAAACTGGGCTATCATATTATTAAACTCTTTGTCCCAGATTCATTCACCTTGCAATGGAGTGCCATCCTATTATCCCTCTTAGTATATGATACTTCCCTGGTGAAAAAAAAAATTCTTCTCATAGTTTCCAACCAATAAAAGTCCAATGTAGAAAAAGAAAAAAAGATCTGTCATGCCTACAATATTATATGCAGTCAAATATTTGTAGAATAAATACATGAATGGATTATATTAATTTGTTTTGTGGGATGATGGCTCTTTTGATTTTCTTTTCCCTGTAGGTGCTCTAATAAAAAATGTCTCACTAATTTTAATTGCAAAGTCCCCTCTGATATCTCCTTTAAAAGTCTTCCCTAGGCAGTACAAACCCTTTGGAGGAGAATTGACTTAGCAGTTATTTATACTGTACTATAAATTAGGAGAACTTTGTGGTTTCCTCAGTATTCACAGCATACCTAGCAAGTTTGAAATAAAAGTGTTGTTAGATGGAGTGGAAAAAGATGCTTAGGATGATGAGGCAGCAAAAAAGATAATTTAATGCAACAGAAGCTTTGACTGTGTAAGAATTTTTACACTTTAGGAAACATTTTGACTTACATGTCCTTTTTTAAAGTGATAACATTATGTAATTGTATAGGAAAACAGGACACTATTCAGGTGGAACAGATGACGCAAGCCATCTCTGACACTACAACTTATTGCCATGCTTAACATTCACTGTAGAAGTTATTATCAGATGGGGTAGACTATACTTAACATCACATGATATTGAGCTATCAGCCAGCACCCTACCACACTCTTCCCTCATCCCTAGGCAGTGGCTGCGCTATTTGGAAGTCCAAAGTCAGCATCTTTGACATACCAAATCTTCTGATAATTTAACAATGTCCCCTTATTTAGAAATCTCCCTACTTTCTAGAGATTCAAGCAGTCTGATCATACCTAGCTACTATTACAAAGGTGTTACAACATACACAATTTCATTTTATTGAAACTGGTTAGTAATCAACAATTTGTTAGGCTGTCATGTAGACATGCTTTGAATATAAAATGCCAATGGAAAGAATGTGAAAAGCCTCAATATCCGCTTTGGATTAATTGTCCCAAATTTTACTGAGCATAAAGATCAGCCGATGCCCCAAAATGACTTGGGCAGTACATGAGCTAAAATTTGTGTAAAGGCCTAATCACAGACTGAACTCAGAAAACATGTTGATTAATTACCTCATTCTTCTGATATTTTTCAGTACCTATATACGTAACATACTACAGAAAACTAAATGTTTTCATAGAAGGCTATTTTAAATTTGGAAATAGTAGGCTCTTAGATACAGAAAAAGAAATATAATCACAAGGAAGCAAGTAACTGAATGACAAGGTCATTGAGAAAGGAACATACATCTAGTTGAGTCCCCTGCACATTCTCCCCTCCTTCCCTCTCTTCCTCCCAAATACTCCACCCTACCTGCCACCCTGTAGTTACTGACTTTATTCGAAACAAGCCAATTATAAGATGAAAACTAAGGGGTTTGATTTAGATGTGTCTAAAAAAGTCCTTACAGGTTTATATTTTAAAGAATATTTCGAATCAATCAATGTGATACACTACATTAACAAAATGAAGGATTAAAAATCATCTTAAAAGATACAGAAAAAGCGTTTGACAAAATTCAACACCCATTCATGACAAAAACTCTCAGCAGAGTGGGTATAAAGGGAATATACTTCAACACATTAAAGAGCGTATATGACAAGCCCACAGCTCACATCATACTCAAAGGTGAAAAGCTGAAAGCTTTGCTTCTAAGAACAGGAACAAGAGAAGGATGTCTACCCTCATCACTTTTATTCAACGGCAATAAAAGGAGGTTCTAGCCACAGCAATCAGGAAAGAAAAAATAAAAGACATCCAAATTGGTAAGGAAGAAGTAAAACTGTCACTATATGCAGATGACATGATGCTAAAAAACAAAAACAAAAACAAAAAAGCCACTACCAATTTCACCAAAAACAAAACAAAACAAAACAACAACAACAACAACAAAAAAACAGAACAAAACCTAAAACTAGCAAGTGAATTCATTAAATTTGCAGGATACAAAATTAATATACAGAAATCTGCTGTGTTTCTATACAGCAATAATAAACCATCGCAAAGAGAAATTAAGAAAAAAAATCCCATTTACAATTGTACCAAAAAGAATAAAATACCTAGGATTAAACTTAACCAAGGAAGTGAAAGACCTGTACCATGAAAACCATGACACTGATGAAAGAAATTGAAGACGATGCAAAAAATGGAAAGATATACCATGCTCATAGATTGAAAGAATTAATATTGTTAAAATATCCATACTACCCAAAGCAACCTACAGAGTCAATGCAATCCCTATCAAAATACCAATGGCCTTTTCCGCAGAGCTAGAACAAAGAATCCTAAAATTTGTATGGAACCACAAAGGACCTCAAATAGCCAAAGCAATCTTGAGAAAGAACAAAGCTGGAAGTATCCCATGCCCTGATCTCAAACTATACCACAAAGCTATAGTAATCAAAACGGTGTTGTACTAGCATAAAAAGAGACACATAAATCAATGGAACAAAATAGAGAGCCCAGAAATCAATTCATGCTTAAATGATTAATTAATCAATGACAAAGGAGGCAAGCATATACAATGGGAAAAAGACAGTACTTTCAATAAATGATGTTAGAAAAACTGGATAGCTACACATCAAAGAATGAAATGGGACCACTTTCTTACAAAAATAAATACAAAAATAAACTCAAAATGGATTAAAGAGCTAAATGTAAGACCTAAAGCCATGAAACTTCTAAAAAAGCATAGGCAGTAAACTTTTGGACATACGCCTTAGTGATATGTTTTGGCTTTGTCTCCACAGGTAAGGGCAACAAAAGCAAAAATTTTAAAGTGGGACTACAAAAAAAATGGGACTACATCAAACTAAAAAGCTTTTGGACAACAAAGGAAACAATCAACAAAACAAAGAGCAAACTACGAAATGGGAGAAGATATTTGCAAATGACATACCCAATAAAGGTTTAATATCTAAAATATATAAAGAACTTATATAACTCATAACCAAAAAGACAATCTGATTAAAATATGGGCAGAATACCTGAATAAATACTCTTGCAAAGAAGACATCCAGACGGCCAACAGACACAAGAAAAGATGCTCAACATCCCTCAGCATCAGGAAACTGCAAATCAAAACCACAATGAGGTATCACCTCATACCAATCACAATGACTAGTATCAAAAAGATAAGAAATAACAAGTGTTGGTGAGGATATAGAGAAAAGAGAATCCTTGCACACTGTTGGTGGGAATGTAAATTGGCATAGCCGCTGTGGAAAACAGTGTGTAGGTTTCTCCAAAAATTAAAAAAAACAGAACTACCGTATGACCTAGCAATTCCACTTCCGGATATTTTCCCAAAGAAAATGAAAACCACTGATTCAAAAATATATATGGATCCCTGTGTTCACTACAGCCTTTTTACATTGATAGATGAATGGATAAAGAAGATGTGATATACATACATTGGAATGTTACTCAGTTATAAAAAGGAAGAGATCTTGCTATCTGCAACAACATGGTTGCACCTAGAGTGTGTTGTGCTAAGTGAAGTAAGTCAGACAAAGACAAATACCATGTGATTTCACTTACGTGTAAAATCTAAAAAAAAAACTAAACAAATGAACTGACAAAACAGACTATGAATACAAAGAACAAACTGGAGGTTGCCAGAGGGGTGAAGGGTGGTTGAGTAAGTGAGATAGGTGAAGGGGATTAAGAGATACAAACTTCCAGTTATAAAATAAGTAAGTCTTGGGATGTAAAACTAAAAGAGAGAGAGAGAGAGAGAGAAGGGGAAAAAAAAAGAATATACTGAATTCTAATCTTCCTGCATTCCTAAATATATGACATTTAATTTTTCTGTCAGTGAGTCTTAGAAGACAGACATTAGGAGAAGGAAGGAAAAAATGAAGGAGGGCATATCAGAAGAGGAGACGAACTATGAGACACTATGGACTCCGGGAAAAAAAACAGGGTTTTAGAGGGGAGAAGGATGGAGGGATGGGTGAGCCTGGTGGTGGGTATTAAGGAGGGTGCGTATTGCATGGAGCACTGTATTATTATAGTATTATTCGCAAACAATGAATCACAGAACACTACCTCAGAAACTAATGACGTACTGTATGGTGGCTAACATAATAAAAAAAGAAGACAGATTTTATAATTTTAATGATCTTTATCATAGAAGTGTTATTTATACCATGACTATTAGGTGAACATTCTCAATGTGTGAGTTTTTGTGCTGAAATCCCATCTCATTCATAATGGCAATGTATTATTATATCTTCATCTTGCTGAATAGGAAACAGTTTTTATAACAAACATTGTACCTTTATAGCAATTACAATTAAAGTAGATCCAGAGCAAATGTAAATATTCTACCTTAAATTACCCCAATTTAGGGGTTGATTCTGTCATCATGTCCCTTTACAGCAATTGTATTTGCATAGAATTCTTATGTGATGTATCTTTTAAAAAATAATCTGAGATATGCCTTTTACTATACCAATACCTACAGTTGGCAATTGTTACAAAGGTTTTATGATAAAACTGTTTTAAAGATGGTAGGATACAACCTTAGAATTTTTAGTAAAATAGTCTCATTTAATTTTTTTTAGGTACTATGGTGGATGTCTATTACATTAGTTCTCTGGCATATACATATATATGTACACATACACACACACATTCTTCTAATAAAGATTCTCATTTTTTCCTCTGGAGAACCACATTTACTCCTGCTTTAGTGGATGTAGTTTGGATGAGGCTAAGGCTAACCTTGTTCTCCTCTTCAGGAGACCTGGGACCTGGCCCATCTAATCAAAGTCTATTTCCTCATGATGATAATCTCAGAGATGAACATGTAACTCAGGCTGAGACAATGAAAGCCCTCCCTGGAATTTCCACTAAGCACATTAGAAAGACATACACTGAAGTTTTTCTGCCAAAAATGCCAGTCTGGAGTGGTGGGAAACTTCTCTACTGGAACAGATTTACTGAGAATGAAGCCAACCAGGAGGAAAACAAAGAAGAGAGATGGAGAGTCAGATTTCTGATATTATTGTTGGAGCATCTAGATCCTGTCATTCAAGTCCCAGGAAATTTCAGCTAATTGAGTTAATAAATTCTTTTTCTTGTTTGAGCCATTTTGAGTAACTCATGCAAATGAAAGAACCCCCATAAAAGATGACGTATTGAAAGACTGTCTACACTTTATATCTTATATTCATCAAGACTGTATACATCTCATAATGTAAATCAACAGATTATCCATTCTCCCACATTTGGATCTTTAGGTCCCTTCCAAATTTTCAACAGTCACACAGAAATGAACATCTAAAACATGAAGTATATTTACAGTTCAGATTATGCCTATAATTTTTAAGATAATTACTGGTTGATGGAGAATTTTTTTATAATTTTCTAAAAATCAGAGTGCCTGGGTGGCTCTGTGGGTTAAAAAGCCTCTGCCTTTGGCTCAGGTCATGATCCCAGGGTCCTGGGATCGAGCCCCGCATTGGGCTCTCTGCTCAGTAGGGAGCCTGCTTCCCCCTCTCTCTCTGCCTGCCTCTCTGTCTACTTGTGATCTCTATCTGTCAAATAAATAAATAAAATCTTTAAAAAAAGTAATTTTCTAAAAATCAATGGGCATCACTGAAAACACTATACTCTCTGTAAAATTATTTAATTTTTTAGACAAACAAACAGATATAGATTATTTAATTTTCTGGAGCAGCAATACATAAATTGGGCTTTTAATGAAGTTACTTGAAATTTTATGTCTCTCTATAATAAGGAAATAATTTTTTAATAAAATATTTTCAACAAACCAGAATAAAAATATTAGAACATTTTCCAAGAAAGCATAGGATCAAAGGAAAAATAATTATTATATAAATAGTTACCCTCAAAGGTTTTCTTGAATATATCAAAATCTAAATAGAGGAAAACCAAATAAGTTTTGGGTTTTATTTTATTTTGATTTTTTATTTACTTATTTGAGAGAGAGAGAGAGAGAGAGCATGAGTGGGAGGAGGGACAGAAGGACAAGCAGACTCTCGCTGAGTTGGGGGGCCCGATGCGGGGCTCAGTCCCAGGACTCCAAGGTCATGACTTGAGCCCCAGTCAGACGCTTAATTGACTGAGCAACCCAGGTGCCCTAAATTCTGGGTTTTAATAAAATGAAAATTTATACAGCAGCAAGAATTATAATCACCGTGGGAAAGCTAACATGATCCTCTATAAATATTAAAAACATAAATCCAACTAAATATCATAGATTCTAGCCACTTTTTAATCTCTTTTTTCAAAAAGATTTTAATTAATTTAGAGACAGAGGGAGAGAGAGAGCACGCACAAGTGGGGTAGGGGCAGAGGGAGAGGAAGAGAGAAACTCAAGCAGACTCCATGCTGAGTGTGGAGCCAGACTCAGGGCTGGATCCCAGGATCCTGAGATCATGACCTGAGCCAAAATCAAGAGCTGGCTGCTTAACCAACTGAGCTACACAGGCTTCCCTATTTTGTTTCTTAATGAAGTTAGTCATGTATGGCCTAATCCTGATTAGATGCTTCAGTAGTGAAATAAAATTACTTAACCCAAATTTTTGAAAAAGAAAACAAGGATTTGAGTTATAGTCAGGTCAATGGAGTTGTCATTTATGCAGCAAAATTTACCTTTGAGATGATTATTCTAGTTAATAACTAAGATGTATTATTTACCCAAATCCTTGCTATAAATTAATTTTCAACTGTATTTTCCCCTTTTATCTCTTGCTATACATCCATGTGAAATACTTCTAAACCAATGAATTGCAAACAGGAAGATTTCTTTTTATCTTCACGAACTTCAGAGCAAGGATTTTCAGATATGCTTAATTAGCCAAGACTCATTAAACCTGGGCATATTCTGAGGCAGCTTGGGAGTATCCATCTGCAAGCACCCTTGCCTTCAATAAAACATAAGCAGTGAATAAACATCAGTGAAAAACATGATGGCCTTTTTATGGGAATAAAATATTTTTATGTGGATAAGGAAGTACTTTTTAATGCACCAAATTATGACACTGTGCTATGGTTTGATAGGGGATTGTCTTGAATCTAATAAAAAGTACGATAAAACCTAAACTGTTTCTTCTGAACCTACGTATTATTATTGTTCATCATGTTTCTCTAAATAGTGGCAACTTTCTATATGTAACTGTTCTCAAATGCTGCCACCTAAAGGTTAAAGTTGGGTACAGACAAATAATGTCTAGAAACAAAAAAAGTACAGTACCCTGATGATACACAAAAATCCAACTATCGGAGCGGGAGACAAATCACGAGAGACTGTGGACTCCGAGAAACAAACTGAGGGTTTTGGAGGGGAGCAGGTGGGGAGCTGGGTGAGCCTGGTGGTGGGTATTAAGGAGGGCACATATTGAATGGAACACTGGGTGTGGTGCGTAAACAATGAATTTTGGAACACTGAAATAAATTAAATTAAATTTAAAAAATCCAATTATCTCATTATATCCAAACAGTAATTTATATATATGTTTATCTATTTGAATTTTTCTGTAAACTATTTTATCTATATGAATTTTTCAGGAAAAATGTAAATTATTAATAAAGTTTTATCAATGACCTTAGCAAAAGATGGTAAATAAATAAAAAATGACTTAAATGTGTATCCAAATAATACCAATACTAATAATACTATAACTAATAAAAATTAAAAAGATGTTATATAGATGAATTTACAAATTGAAAGGTTTTAAGTACTTATTTGCTGATTAAACATTTCAGATTAAGAAACAGTTACATGAGACCCATTTTTGTCAATGCATTATGGGCCATTTATAAACTGAGATTTCTAATCTTGAGATAAGGTCAGTAGAAACCATTCATGTAAACTGCTTAAAACCATTGATAAAAAGCAAACTTATCCATATGCAAAAATATTGAATATACTCTGCAAATACTCTGCTAGAGGCAAATGTCCAGGTCTAATTCAGATGGCTAGGGTATATCCAGAGAAAGACAATACTTAAATGTAACGATTAGCCTATTTAATATTTTTGTAATGGTGGTTTTGTAACCTATAAAAAGAATGCACAATACAATACAATATTCTTAAAGTTACACAATGCTATATGTCACTTATATCTCAATAAACTGGAAAAAATAAATTATAGAAACTTCCAATTAAATAAATTATATTAAACACAAAGCAAAAAAAAGTGTACAGAAAGCATTTTCAGTATCTATTCATCACTGCCTATAAAAACTAACATTATCTAAAAAATATGAGTATTACGTCCAACTAAAAAGGATTATAGGAAGAGACTGGAGCTAATTACCTAGAAGAGAATGTAGTTATCCATCTGTTGACATTATCTCAATCCCTTAACTGTGACTGCATATTTACCAAATTTTCTAGTAATAATTTTAAGTCTATGCACTTCCTATGAAGTTATTACCTTCCAGAAATGAATAAAATATTGCTTTGATTTTTATATCCTTTTCTTACAAGTTTAGTTAAGATGGGTGTGTCTATCAAAGTCTGACCATCAGTAGGTAGATGGATACAGTTCAGTTTCAGAACCACCAGGAAGGCTCTGCAGAGCCTACCAAGACACAGTTTTATGTAGGGAGTCCTTCACAAAACAGCAGGTCACCTTTTGGTTTGATATCTTTTTTTTTTTTTTTTGGAAGAACTGGCATATATATATTTTTTTAATTTCTTTTCAGCATAACAGAATTCATTGTTTTTGCACCACACCCAGTGCTCCATGCAATGCGTGCCCTCTGTAATACTCACCACCTGGCTCCCCCAACCTCCCACCCCCTGCCCCTTCAAAACCCTCAGGTTGTTTTTCAGAGTCCATAGTCTCTCATGGTTCACCTCCCCTTCCAATTTCCCTCAACTCCTCCTCTCCATCTCCCCATGTTCTTTGTGTTATTTGTTATGCTCCGCAAATAAGTGAAACCATATGATAATTGACTCTCTCTGCTTGACTTATTTCACTCAGCATAATCTCTTCCAGTCCTGTCCATGTTGCTACAAAAGTTGGGTATTCATCCTTTCTGATGGAGGCATAATACTCCATCGTGTATATGGACCACATCTTCCTTATCCATTCGTCCGTTGAAGGGCATCTTGGTTCTTTCCACAGTTTGGCGACCGTGGCCATTGCTGCTATAAACATTGTGGTACAGATGGCCCTTCTTTTCACTACATCTGTATCTTTGGGGTAAATACCCAGTAGTGCGATTGCAGGGTCATAGGGAAGCTCTATTTTTAATTTCTTAAGGAATCTCCACACTGTTCTCCAAAGTGGCTGCACCAACTTGCATTCCCACCAACAGTGGGTTTGATATCTTTTTAATTGCAATTCATCTTGTGAATGTCTGTAGCAATCACCACATAGGAAGTGCCTTGGTTCATTTAACTTCAAAGCTCAATGCCTAGTATACTCAATATATTTATTTATTTAATGAATAAATGAATTTTTATACTTAAAAATTAAGATTATTTAGTGTTTATGAAGTTAGATATGAATGGAAGTGTTTCAAATATTAAATTTTTTAAAAATTTGTATCCAAAATAACTTGTGCTAAGCTTCATTCTAGTTTATGCTTCAGCATGGATTAAGAAACATTAACAACTTAATTTCAATTTATAGTCTATAGACATAATTTTACTGGGTAAATTCATACACATTAATAAGCTTGCGTTTTCTTATTCTTCCCATTAAAAGAAAAACCTCAAAACTGCTTGTCTAATAAAATAGTTTGAGGAAAACGTTCACTTCTTTTTTGATTTTTTTTTAAGATTGTACTTATTTACTTGAGAGAAAAAGAGTGCGAGCAAAAGAGAGAGAGAGAGAGAGAGAGAACGAAATGATGAGCAGGGGGAGAGGAAAAGGGAGAAGCAGAGTCCCCACCAAGCAGGGAGCCAGACAGCAGGAGTGGATGCCAGGACCCTGGGATCATGACTTGGGCCAAAGGCAGACTAGTAACGACTGAGCCAAGCACACGCCCCAGATCCCACCTTTCTGTATGACTTAAGTAAGACAGTTTTCTTAATCTTTAAAATAGGAATAATAACATCCACATCCTCATAGGAAGCTCATGTTAGCACAACAATGATTGAAACAAAGTGAAATCTCAGTAAATGACAGGCATATGTCAGGAAGAGGAAGAAGGTCTGTTAACTGAGTGGAGCTATTTCTTACAATTCTACGTACATTTTTTGCTAGATGTGATCCTATGACCACGTCATTATCTTGGGGAAACTACCTGCTTTCTCTGCAATAGCAGTTTCCCGTTTATCTCCAGCAAATCTATCAGCTGATTCAAGCAAGTATCAATGAGAAAGAGAGCTTAGACTCAATGTCCTCTTTACAGTTTTGCTTTGGAGAAAATAGTAGGAATAAAAGAAAATACTTCCTATCTGCCCACACTGATTCTTGAGGTGAGCTGGCATAAGGCTTGGAAGGAAAAGGAAGTGCCTTCTATCTGCATCGGGAGCACTTACCCTAACACATGGGTTTTTCCCCTAGCAACATTAGGCATTGTGGGATCAAGCTTGCTTTTAACTTATACGTGTGCTCCTCATTGTAAAATGAGAAAAAAAAAAATTTTGGAATTAACTAATATATCACTTTTTAAAATTTTATTATTTTTTTCAGTGTTCCAAGATTCATTGTTTAGGCACCACACCCAGTGCTCCCCGCAATACGTGCCCTCCTTAATACCCATCACCAGGTTCACCCAACCCCCCAACCCCCTCCCCTCCAGTAAAATGAGAAATTTTTGAAGATCAAGCACCAACAAATGTATTATGTGAATCATGATCACAAAGTTATGAGACACATTCATATATGGATTGATTAATTTAACAATTTTGTTGCAAATTCCATGGAAGTCCCTAATATTTATTTATTTATTTTTAATTAATTTATTTGACAGACATAGATCACAAGCAGGCAGAGAGGCAGGCAGAGAGAGAAGCAGGGGAAGCAGGCTCTCTGAGAGCCTGATGCGGGGCTCCATTCCGGGCCTGGGATCATGACCTGAGCCGAAGGCAGAGGCTTTAACACACTGAGACACCTAGGCGCCCCCCTAATAGTTATTTAATACACAGTCATCAATGCTAATAATTAATTAACAGGCTTTATTTGTATTTCATATATGGTATTCTGCTGGGATCTAGGTCTATCATTTGAATTACTAAATATTAATATTTACCTTCTTAATCTTCTTAAAATTATATGGTTTTTGTATAAGGTATGTAAATAGTGTTTTCAAGTTTGCCTAAATATGAAATTTAATGTATTGATTCCTATAAAGCTCATTCATGAAGCAGAAAATTTTATTTATTACTAACTTTCTAAGAGGCCAGGCAGGGTGTTTCCCAGACTAAATGCTCCTTGAGGTAGCAATATTAAAAAGTATAGTCTATAGTCCATAATTCATAATTCATGCTTTTATAGAATTTATAGTCAGAAGACTTAGGCCTAGAAACTTGAGGTGTTACCTGGAAATCTAATAATAAATCATGAGAGCATAACATGTTATTTCCCAGAAGGTCATGTTTTAAGAAAACAGTGACAGTAGTGTTTATGTGAAATCATACATTTTTACGCTTGCCAAAATCACACTTATAAATGATAGCATTTATTACAGAGAATATTATCCCATCATATTAGAAAATCTTAACACTATCAACAGTGTCACACAGCACAAGAAATATATGCAGGCAGCAAAGCTCTAAGTCAAATTTCAGAGTCGGCACATACTGTGATGTGTGGAATATTAACATCCAGATACGTTCAGTATTGAATCATTATAATTACACTATTTAACAACCAATATAATTTTAGAGTTTTCATTTAATATTTAGAATTTTCTGAGTTATGTTAACTAATGTGGCATAAAGAGAGAATATATGCTAAATTTTTATAAAATAAAAATGTCCTTTGAAACATACCGAATTACCTTTAGAGAAATGTAATATCAGCTTCTTGCATATTTAATATAAATTCTATGTATAATGAAGTTATCATAATTTTACTTTCCTTTCACTGCCCTCCCCAAGAGTGAATATTTTATTAATATTGCTTCTTTGGTGAAGAACCTTAGATCTTGTAATGGTATCTTATACTTTTCACTGTTGGAACTCAGATTCAATAATTTAAGGTTGAATCTTATGCATTATTACTTTTACATTATTGAAAATAACAACTGAAGGCATTGCTTTATCACAAGATTTCCCTCAGGGCAAGCAGAACCTTTACTCGCTGTTTCTCAACTTTTCTTATTTAATCCTGATTGTGAATAAACTGACTGCCATCTTATCGCTGGCACTTAGCAATCACATCTGTTAGACTAAATGTTGTCCCAGGTATTTCTGCTCCACGGATTAATGGCATTACATCTAGGGGATTTTCATTAGCTTTCAGAGAAAAAAAATACATGAAAAATGGCTGTAATCCAAACTATAATCTTATAGAAAGCAGCCAAACCTAAAATCAGAATACGCTCACCTACTGTTTAGAAATGATTTTCATCATTATTTTTTCTGACATTGGTTCAGAATTATACAATCATACACACAATTATACAATCATACCACATATTAATACTATATATTTTAATACATCTTGAAGGATTTGTCACAATTTTAGTAATTGCAAACTTTTAATTTATAAATGGCTATCTCAGTTCTTTTGATTTTCAGTAGTGATGTTTTCCAAAAGTCAGCAGGTCTTCCAGTAGCTAAGGACAGAGAGAAACACATGTGGTCTTGAGTTTGTGGAAACTGGGGAAGGATGAGTCTGTAGCCATTTGGTAAGTGCATTTATGAGTCCCAACACCAAATATTCAATACATGTTTTTCCAAACCCCCTTCTTTGGGAGATGTATGTGTGTGTGTGTATGTGTGTGTGTGTACACATACATATGCATACAAGTATCTCCTGCTTTTTGAAAGTTCACATTGAATCTTTTTTTTTAAATTTTATTAAGTTCAATTAGCCAACATATAGTACATCATTGGTTTTATTGATGTAGTGTTCAATGATTCATTTGTTGTTCAATGATTCAATGTTGCTCATCAGATCACATTGTATCATTTTGCTTTTACGAAAAACCTACATTAGTACCTGTTTTCACTAACCGAAAGAAATCCAAAGAAAATTTTCACTTTTCCAAAGAAGACAAAATTTAAAAATAGTGTTCAGTGCTTGTTTTGCCGTGAACCATTACAGAGGCAGCAAGCACCCAGAGCAGCAAGGGTGGCCCCGCCAAGCTCCCTCCTCAGGAACTACACTCAGCATCTCAGCATCAAGCAGCTCTGTGCTTGATCTCCACTTACTGTGTGTATCCATTAGCAACATGAGTCGTAAGGTATCAGAAAAGCCTAAGAGAGGATATTCTGGGGTCTGGGAATGCTCAAATGTATTTCCATATAAATTAATTTTAATTGCTTCTTCATTTTATTTTGGCTTCTGAAAAGTTTCATAGGAACAATTTGCTAATCTGCTTTCAAATAGGAGGGGACACTCTGTGTGTGTGCGTGCGTGTATGTGTGTGTGTGTGTGTGTGTGTGTATACACATACATATGCATACATATACATATATACATACATACACAATACACAGAGATACACATATATAAGTGATCCTAGAATGTTTGAGCTTGCTCAAATAACAATAAAATAATGTTAAAATTCTATGATATCCTAGAACTTGTCAAGTTGTCTCCAAATGTGTCACCAACAGAGAGCAGTTAAGCACTAAAAAGTCCATTTGAAGTCACATTTTGGGTTATACTTAAGAACAAATACAGCCACATAAACCATAAATGCAGCTTGTACTGTAGTTTTTATGGGTATGCTATTTTAAGAATTACATCCTTAATTCAAATGATAAGGTAAAATAAAGCACAGGATTACTCAAGTATTCGTTCCCAAAGGCATTTGACCAATCTTTCTGGGATATTATGTACCATACACTAAACAATAGCAACACATAATCTGGGACTCTGGGGAGTATAATAATGTTATTAAGGCAATTAAAGGAATGAAGCTAAAAAAAAAAAAAAGACTTTCTATCCAACAAATTTACTGCTCTTCTGTTATTCACTTTCTCTTCTCATATATTTCCCATTAAAAATCATTTTCATAGGTGTTCCTTCTGTTCAAATCATATGTTTCTAACAATTGTTATCTTTACTTTCCCCATATTTTCTTTCTTTTTCTCCTATTAGTAACAACCTAGCTATTGAATGGTATAAAAGAAATAACAGGTGGCTAGGTCATTACATAGTACTTCCACAGGCCAACAAATGCTACCTAAGACTGGCACAGACTTATCTTCAAAGAGGTTCTCATTTCCTGCAACTTGGTGAAAATCATTAACTTACAAATATTGTAAATACTGCCTTAACTGAATTGTATAGTATTCTTTCCAATCACTATCTAAATGTCAGAGCCTTATGCATATAGGTATTTACACATTTTATTTATATGAAGGGTAGAACAGGAGAAAGTTAATTTATAAAATTTAAATAAAATAATAAAAACCATTTATGATTTAAATAATCATAAAAACTGCTTATAATCAGTGGAAAATAATTTAATCTGTTATAGAAAACCTTAGCATAAGCTTAAGCAGCAGAAACGATCTTATTAAGAAACAACTAATGGACAGAAGAAAGACTTTAAAATTAAGGAGAAGAAATAGATTCTAGTGAAGTATTACTCACTCCATAAAAAGGTTCTCTCTTGATTCTAGAGTAATAAAAAAAAAATTAATTTGACTGGAGGTCATGGAGGTCCCACATGTTGATGAGTATGACATATGTCCAATAAATATCTGTTGAATACAAATAATTTCCCTTTAGAAAAAAAAAGAGAGAGGGAAGCAAACCATAAGAGACCCTTAACTACAGAGAACAAACTGCAGGTTGATGGGATGGAGGGAGGTAGAAGGAGGGTGGGCCAAATGGGTGATGTGTAAAAAGAAGGGCACTTGTGGTGAGTACTGGGTATTATAGGTAAGTGATGAATCACTAAATTCTACTTAAAACCAATATTTACACTATATTTAACTAACTAGAATTTACATAAAAATTAAAAAAAAACCCAAAGCCAAAAAACAAAAATTTTCCTCTATATGAAGGACTGTCAAGCCTTTTTGTCAGAGCATACACTAGTGCATGTGAAAAACTTTTAATCCTTTATTATTTACTTAGAAAAGAAGAACATTTTAGAGGAACAACCTCCACATTGATGTTCAGAAGTCAATCTCAACACACAATATAGGAAAGGACATTCGGGAGCACATATTTTAAAACTCTGCCACAAACAGCTCTTTCAACAAGAGAACAACTTATGATGTACTCTAAATATCTGTTCAAAATCACATGGAATTATTCTTTATTGAATATGAAATTGATTATATGCATAGTCAGGAAAAAAAAACCTTTTCCCTCCAATGCAATCGATACAATTCTAAAAAACACCATTTAAATTCATCTAACCAAGTTATAGATCAATTTGCAAGGGAAGGAATGTAAATTGTCCTGCCACACCTCCCTTCCCTCCTCAGTGAGTGGTCTGTTTCTAGCTTTTCAAACATTAATATAAATAATGCATTTATTAAATAAAAATGGAAAAAAAGGAAATTCTTCCTCTTCCTTGAAATTAACAACAGAAAGTAGAACTTATAAATGTCTTAATTAATTCTTAATTCTTCTCGATCACTTTTGCCCCTTATCTTTTATATGCTGGGACTCACTTTTCCACCAACCTTAGCACTTTCCTCATATTCAAGATCACTTTGTCCAAGAATAGTGGACGATCACAAACACCAATGCTGCTTACACCTTCCTCAAACACTCAGAGCTGAAAGAGAATGGACCAAAAGCAAGAATCCAATGGGTAGGGCTAAATGAGCAGTACTTGAATTTGACACCTGGCCACAGATGGATTTATCTTTGAGCATGTTATTTGGGCCTTGTTGATAGAGTGATTTAATAGCAACATCAAACACTTAGAGTATAAAATTTGCCAGGCCCCTATTGTAAGCAAACCACATACATTTTCTGATCTAGCCTCACAAAACACAATGAGGCAGGTACAATTTTCCCTCTCACTTTGGAGATGAGGAAACTAAGGCCCAGAAATGTGCAATAACTTGCTCAAGGTCACAGAGTCGATAAATTGCTGAGCTGGGATTTGAACCCATGTAGACTAATTCCAGAGATGCTTATCTTACCTACCCATTGCATTTTATTGTTTAGAAAACTCAGGAGGTTAATGAGATGTCAATGTTTTCACCTTTAAAGGACTGGCTGGATCAGGGGTTCAAAACCTCAAATGTCTTCGGAGGTTATCCAGGCACTAAATAACGGAGTATACTGTTTGTAAGACACGAGGGATGGTGAGAACTGCAGAAACCTGGCGGAAATGTGCTCTTTCTAAAAAGACTAGTTGTTAACTCAGCTTCACTTGATGGCTAGACAAGCTCAGTGTATTTTCAGAACAAGCTGAGAATCAAGATCTCTCTCCATGTGAAATTTTAAAATGTTTAAAACACTAAATAGGCCAAGTACAGCTGTGGTTGAATGCTTCCTATGAGCCACCAGTTGGTAATTTCTCAACCAGAAGAGTTCTATTTCTTTCAGAACCAATGCCCTAAAACTCATCTATAATACCCACATGGTGATATATTTAATGCCGTTTCTCAGGGAAACATAAGAAAATGATGCCACTGGTTTTCAACCTAGGTCATCCAGTGAAAACCACGTGGCTAACCATATTAAATGGATGAGTCTGCTTTCCACAGCACAATTTTCCCTATTATTCAAAACTGCATGTGTGTGTCCCTTATATGAAGTAGAATTTATGATTTTCCATATGGGAGTCATTTCAGAACTCTAAATGAATTGAAACATAAATTGTTTTCTCAGTTTTTTTTAATATTATTTTGGCTTTTACATCATATTTGTGAATTGAAAGATCTGATTTGACTATACAAATACTGTTTACTAGATTTTACTGTCAGCTTTTATTCATCAAAAATGCACAAATTGATCTTTGATTTTTTTACATGATTCCACTCCCCGTTTTTCCAGTCTAGAAGATTTAGACTTTTATAGATGTAATTATCACTCTAAATTTGAACCATGCATCCAGCGCACTTAAAACCACTAAAGATACCCTTAATGTCTTTCCGCAGAAAATATTTCTAAATAATTTTAAAGACAGTTTTAGGTATAGTTAAAATGATAAATATATAAAGAAGTGTGAATATCGACTATTTACATTTCTGAAGGGATTATGAAATTAGGGGTCTTTGTTTTTCATTTTCCCATATTTAGCAAGTGAAAGATAGATGGAATTAGTAATTGCGATGATAAATGCAGAATAATTGAAATGCAAGCATCTTGTAATTAGTTTCTCTCTGATGTACTTCAGCTTCCAGTTGACTGCTGAGAAGGATAAAATCTTTGAGGTTAAACTCATTAGTTTCATTGGGATCTTCTGGAAAGGATTCATTGTGCGTTGAGAGGGCATCAGCAAAACCAAAGCACAGAATTTTAGAGCTGGCTGGGATACAGAAATGAAGTTAACACACACATACAAACACACACACACTGAGATAAACACATACACAAACACACCTCTATCTGCAAGTCTTGTCTCCAGAGTTCTATATTTAGTATATAAAATACTTCTCAGTATTCTTCCAGGAGTTTGTATTATTGTGTTCCAAGGCTACATGTCATTACACATCTGGCATATGCCTACACAGAAATACTGTACAAATGTGTATCATAATATTTATTCAAAACATCTCAGAGAAAGATTATAATAGTTATCAAGGTTATGACAATTCCCTTAACTAGATTTTCCAAGATAAAACCTAAAAATAGCAGCATTTTATGCTCTCTTAGAAAACGTATTTTGGGATCAAGGGAAAATAAATGTTTGTTTTGAATGTGTGTTGTGAAACTACTATTTTATTGCTTAAGTCATTTTGTTTAAAATTGTATTAGTCTGTATAAAATGATCTGTGGTCCCCACTATGAATGTCCTCCTAGAAGTAACGACATATTGACTGGGATTAGTGCCAAACTTGGACAAAAAAATTTTTTTAAGGAACCCGCCTTCTGAAGAGAAGTACCTATAACTGGTACCAGACCTCTCTACCACTGATCTCTAAGAATCAAGAAATTACAGGTTCCTTCACTCCAGCCCCCCGCCCCACACACACCCCATTCCTGTCTCAGAAGTGGGTGAAAAAAGAACAGAGGTAGAGTAAGAGTCATTATGTCTTGTGAAAATTTTTATGTTACACATAAGAGGCAAGTGCCTCTCTTTGTTGTGGGGGGAAGAAGGAGGAAGTCCGACCATGGTGTTGCCTGGCTGAGTATCTGCTCACATAGTAGATCGAACTCATCTGACTCACGCCTCTTTGAGCAAAAGCGAATTAGAGGGAGACAGCAAGGAGGGTACACAGAAGGGCAGGACTGGACCACCTTCTTGCCCAGAATTTGGTATGAAAAGATGTGTGAGTTTCCACGGGCCATGAGGATACTGAGGAGGGCAGAGGACTTCATAGTCTGCTGGTAGTCCACCCAAAATAGCAGCCCACCAGATGAAAGGACTCCTGCATTTAGAGGGTTTAAGTGTTCCACCCACGGTGAGGGCAAGTGGGCTGAAGGGTCGTGTTCCAGAAGGACTCTTGCTCCCACACCAGGGAACTGAGTAGCAGGAATGCCCTGCAGGAGCCCCACAGTATGTCCTTAAGTGTCTCACAAGAGCACCAGAACTCCATCTTCTCATCATAAAGAAGGTGAACCCCACAGAACCAGAGGAGGCCTGAAGAGACAGATCTTTCCCTTCCCTTCCCACTTCAGGCCTCTCACTCAGGGTCAAGTTTGTGCTTGGGAAAGAAGAAAAAAATAACACTCTAATTAGGTTCAGAATAAAATTTTTACCTGAACTGGGGTTTTAATAACCAGATTCACAGGAAAACTGAGTAACATATTCAAAATACTGTGAGGGGATGGGAAAGGGTCTGAAGACAAAGATTAAAGGGGAAAAAAAAAGCTTTTATAATTAAACATCTTGCTGAGTTAAACTCCTCAATAAAGGGGCGGGGTTTACACCTAGGCTCAGGTTCCTGTTGGTCTGCTTATTTTTTGAGTGTATATTTGAAGGAAAGGTAGCTGAAACCAGAAATACAATTAACTCTGCAGACCAAGATTTAGCCAGCAGAAGAGAAGACAAGCAAGTTCATCATTCCTTCAAATCCTTCAGTACCTTAAAATAAGGAGAATTTAGGATATATTGTTTCATTTTTCAGTTGGAGGTAGATCCTACGAAGACTGGGAGTGAGAGTCCTGTTCTAATCAACACCTCATTCAGGCTCTACTTGCTTTTTCATTGCCTTACAAATTAATAACCTCAAGACAACCGACTATCTTCAGAAAACTAAAGTTTCAAACCGCGGGGCCTGAGTAGGTGGGATTTAGATAAAATGTACCAAGGATTTTCCTGAACCCAAGGGCTCCCAAAACAAATGAGCTGGCCAGTACCCTGAGCAGAGAAGATGCCGTCTTCACACAATTAACTGTTCACTAATACTAATTAGGATTAATGAGCAGAAACATAACATAGACTCCAAACAACAGTGGCTTAAACAAAAGAGAAGTAGTTTATTTTGCTCTTAGCTCAGTGGCTTCATTATCAGCTCTCTGCTCCACCATCTCTGGAGTGTGACTCTTACCCTCTCCCGGTTCAAGGGGGAGTTCTGAGTTCCAAGCAGCAAGTTGGAAAGAGGGGAATAAAAACCTCACTGCTTCCTGTAAGGCTGCATCCTGAAAATGGCACACTTCCCCTCCATCTCATTGCCTAGAACTCAGTCACATAGCTGCTCTGCTCCTCTTGGCCCCCATGACCCCAGCTGAGAGTGAAAGTTCTCTTATTGTAGGAGAGAATATATAAGGGGACAATCAGTAACCAGCAGTTACTAACACATCACTTTTATGGCTAGCTTAGCCCAACATGGATACAGTCATAGCTAGGAATTAAGTAATAAATATATTCTGGGCAGTCCCAATAATATTGCAGCTCTATGCACTAAGCTTGGTGTACTTTATTTACATAAGAACCCTCCATATCTGCAGAGCAGTTTTTACCCTGAATAAACAATTTTGATTATAGGCTATAAAGCCCACAGTTAAAAAGAAGTAACCAATACAAGAAAGAGGAGAAGAAATGATAAGTGGAAACATACCGAATTATGGTATCTTGAAAGGAAATCTAATTAAGGAAAAGAGACAACTCAAACAGCACAAAGATCTAGACATATTTAGTATAAGGCACATGCCATTCACTCATTATTTTATCCTAAGGGACCACTGGAATAATAACTAAAGTTCATTACGAGCTTTCAAAAAGGCTGTGATCTTTTAAGGAAGGCATGGTTAAATGTAATGCAGTTTTGGATAAGTTAAGCTAATTTCTGTGCTTACAGGCAATAATCATCAGGCCTTTGGAAAACTCAGCTATCCAGACAATTCATTCTGTAGATAAGCTACATAGTTGAGAGTTTAATTTCATATTCTAAAGTGTGTTCATCAATAAACAACTTCTATATACTTGGATATACAGATTTTTAAATGTGTGAGACTGGAAATTAATTGCATTTCACTTAAAAGGATTACAAATTTTACTGAATATTAATAACTAGGATTATAGTCATTTTAATAGATATATTCATTTTACCCTGAAATAACATTATGACTTGTCTTAATTGCCAACGTATTCCAAATTACCTCAAACTTGTAGTCAATACGCAACAAGAAACATTGTAGACTGTATTACTTTACAAACATAAGGCAACTTTAATAACAACTAACTTCTGATATTTAGAATGAGAATTTGTGTTTTTTTTTCTTAAATGAACATATAGGATTATTTCTTTCATCTGTACTGATAAAATTGGATTTCTAATCACTTAAATATCTCTGAAAATCCAAAGAGGTGGGAAATAGAATGTGAAAATTAATGAAAGGAAAACATTCCTTTATTTGCACAACACTTATAAAATGCCTTGTAGGAAAATTTAGATAACTGGCAAACATTTGGGGATTGAGATGGTGGTAAGTATTGACAAAATGAAGGAAATGAAAAGTATAATAATTATTTACTTCAGGGAAACCAAAAAGTAGTGTGTAAAAGTAAAAAAAAAAAATCATAAATTTGAATAATGTTTACATGACTATGTAAACTACTAATAATGTAAACCCTTGATACCCATCTATACCAAAAGAATGGCCCAATCCTATTAAAGAAGATTGAAAGGGTGCATGTGTGCATCAGTGTCAGGGAAAGAAGAAGCACCAGTTCTGAGCTTTTGTAGGTAGAAAGTTAACAAATCATTTCTGAACATTGTTTCATTTCAAGAAGCAGTGATACAAACATGTCATGTAAAGACATGAAAGTAAATGGTAAATGAATCATCAAACAAACAAACAAACAAACCAACCCAGAAGCGATAGCCTTGATGGAAAGGGGAGAAGGACAGGGATTATTGTTTCATGAACAATGTTTTGTATATATTGACCTAGAAAACCAATAGTAAGAACAAAAGTAAAGAAATTGAGGGAAGGGAAATTTAATACACAAAGCTGGGCAAATTTAGCCTGGGCAAATTTAAGGTAACTTGGGCAGATGGGGTCACATTCTGATACTTTTTGTGATTTGCAACAAGTTACTCAATCTCTCTGAGCTCTGGTGCCCAAACTGCACCTCTGTAAAATAGGATATTTTTTTCACAGATTCACTATGAAGATGTTTGTAAAGAGTTAACACTCCTGTACAATAATCACAAAATCTTAGTCCCTTCCTGCTTTCTCTTGCATTATTACTATTTGTGTAATGGAATATTAGGATGGGATACCTTCTGTTTCTATTTTACCCATGGTGTCTATAGGATAGATAGCAGAAACTGAAGTGAGTGAGAGGCATATCCCCAAGGCAGATTTTATGGAGAAATGGTTGAAAACCAATGTCCTAACTTCTGGGTAGATCAAGGACTTCAAAGATGATTAGAATATGAAGGAGAGGGATTTGCAAAGACATTTATCTGGAAAGTGTCATAGTAGGTCCCCATTCCCTCCTTGCCCCACCCCAAAAGTACTGCTGGAGTCAGAGTCCCTTCTCCTTCTCTCAAACCTAATGGTGGGGGTACAGAGTGGTCCACAGGATCAATTAGAGAGCTTGAAATAAATTCCTTGTGTTTGGGAGCCAGTGCAGGACAGTGCCTGACTCACTTCTGAGAAAGTAAGAATGATCAAGGGCTGCAGGATAGTATGTTAATGGGAATGGGAATAACAGTTTAAAAAATTAGCATGCATTAATCTAGCCTTTATAATATGGCAGACTCTGTTCTAAGCACTTAATATATATTACCTCTCACAACTTCATAAAGTACATGAGGAATCTAAAAGTTACACAGATAGAAAATGACATAATCTGGGTTTAAACTGAGAAAATTTGTCTCCAAGAGTCCACTTATCTAAGAATTACACTGGGTTAATTATCACCTAAGATGGGGTTCAATCAAAATCAAGGAACTTACTAATAAGGAAACTGAGGGGAGTTAATTTTGATATGATCTCTTTGAAAATGAAATACTAAATATTTGTATATTTGCATGGCTGTGATATACTGAGGAGTAAGGACATGGCATGTTTTAGTTGAACAGTTGGGAAGTGGTGGAATTGGGTTGCAAACCCAGGACAACTGAAATATAAAGTCTAGGTATCCACTGTACTCAAGTCAAACTCATTATCTGCAAACAAAGGATAACAGGATTTATTTAATATTGTGCTTTTCCTTTGCAAAAGCAAGGACTAACACAGAGGTTCTCAAAGTGGGGTCCGGGAATTCCATGTGGCACTCAAGATATTTTCAGGGGTCCATGAGGTCAAAATCATACGTAGGTAAAAGATCCATTTGAAGTGCACAACAGAAGAATGGGTTTCGGTAAGGGATGAGCAATGTTGAATTTTAGGGTATTGCCAAAAACTCCCTATAGTTATTTAAAAGGATATTAAAAGCTCCTTTCTTTTTCAACTACCTGCGTGAGGATTGACTTTCTTCTTATATATGGTCAAAACATCATATCTACACAGACATAGTCTAATATATATAGAATATGTCTAATATATATGTGAATATATGTAGATTATATATCATATATATCTCATATATATTATATGATAGCTATATCATCATAGTCATACAGCATATATGTAGTCAAAACTATACATACTGAGTGCAGACACAGATATGGAAATCCAACTACTTTCCATACAGCTAGACATTAAAGATATTTACAAAACAAAACAAAACAAAGCAATGCCACTCTTCCCACTATTTTTTGTTTTGTTTTGGAAAATACAGTTATTGTTCACAAAATATTTTATTGCTTATAAAAAAGTTACAAATTTAGCATCTTTGCTTTTAAATGGATTAATGCATATTTTTAATTGCTCTCAGTTTTATTTCAATTGATGGATATAGCCAACATAAACAAAAAATCAAGGCGGGGAATCCTTAGTAATTTTTAAAGATGCAAAGTAGTTCTGAGTCCAAAAAGCTTAGGGAATAACAGGCCCATATTATCTTCTCAATAAATATCAATACTTCCGCCCTTCATTTTGTTAGTAACAAGTACAGGGTTTTGTTATGTTTTTTAATCTTTAAAAGTTTTATTTCACACTGCAATTAACAATATGTCATTCCTGGGGCTCCTGGGTGGCTCAGTGGGTTAAGCCTCTGCCTTCGGCTCAGGTCATGATCCCAGCGTCCTAAGATCGGACCCCAAGTCAGCTCTCTGCTCCGCAGGGAGCCTGCTTCCTACTCTCTCTCTGCCTGCCTCTCTGCCTGCTTGTGATCTCTCTGTCAAATAAATAAATTAAATATTTTAAAAAAATATGTCATTCCACTATGTAAGGGCTCTAAATGGCTATATTAGTTGCAGAAACACTGTGAAACTGTTACTAATCCAGTACACTCTTAAAGTTTGGCAATACAATGAAGTTTATGAGTTATGTTATTTTCTTTTTTTCTTTTTAAGATTTTATTTATTTATTCGACAGAGAGAGAGATCACAAGTAGGCCGAGAGGCAGGCAGAGAGAGAGGGGGAAGCAGGCTCGCTGCTGAGCAGAGAGCCCGACGTGGGGCTCGATCCCAGGACCCTGAGATCATGACCTAAGCTGAAGGCAGAGGCTTAACCCACTGAGCCACCCAGGCACTGCTACAATGTTATTTTCTATTATATTTTGCAGAGTAGAATTTGTAATCATCTCACACACTCTTATAAAACTATTTTATTTAATTAAGGCACACACTGGGAAATAAAAAGATATATCTTATCATCTCAAGTAGAAAAGCAATCTATGATATCTGAGGGAAAAAGGGTATACTTTGAGCAAGATACATTTAAGAAATCACTAATAATGTCAAGATGTTTAGCTAGTAATTACAAATGCTGCTACTTTTGTTTTGTTTTACATTAAGTATTGAAATCAATTGCATGGATCACAAAGTTCCCATTGTGGTAGATTATCTTACCAGCAGTGTACATAAAATATTTGGAGACACTACAAATTAGAGCTAAACTTACTACTTGTTGTATTTAAAAAGTTTAGTCCACCATCACCTTGGCTGTAGATATTCAGAAATAGTCAACATTTCTATATGGTAAGGGGCAGTCATAAAAGTGTGAAAACAGAAAACTTAAACCTTCATTAAGTTTATATTTAATAATACAATAGACAGCAAATGACCTGAGGCACAGGGGATGCTCTTTTATGTCAGAGTAAGTTTGGAAGCAATTTCCTTCTTGACCAAATCTGTCCAGCCTGGGTCTAGCTCCTTAGGCAGAGACAGGGAGAGAAGAGAAGCTCCATGGAGAAACAGGTTCCAGCAAGAGCTAGGATATTCTCCATGAATATTCCTGCCCTGAGAAGAGACAAAAGGAAGCTGAGAGAGACCTAAAGCCTGCAGGGAGGGAGGGAGAGGTGGGGCACAGAGGAGGGCAGAAACTGGGTCAAGTTAAAATCAGAAAGGCAAAGTAACAAAAACAGTGAGAGGAGTGTGCTTGGGCTTCAGAGTTGAAGAGAATGAAGTTTAATATGCTGTGTATCAGATTTGGCAGTTCAGTCTCTAAATCTGAAAATGCTGGGACCGGTCATTTCTATTCTCCACAGTCAAATGCTTTGCAGGATGAGGATAGCATCACACAGGCTGATCACCTCTCTGCACCACCCAGCAGAACTCAAAAAGCTGAGCTCTTGAACTTGCAAAGATGTAAACTAAATAGGGAAAAACTATTTCCAGAAAACTAGCAGCCACAGCCAGAGATCTGCAGAGACTGCACAAGAAAAGAAACAATCAGTGCTGTAGTGGGACAGTAGACAGAGTCTGTGCGCACAGAACCTCTGATCAAGCAAAGACAGAAAACCTTTAGAATGCATCTGGATAGGAGGAAGTAGCCATCCTTATATGATCACTACAAAAAAAACACAGCCAGAAATGAGCAGGTGGTGCAGAATTAAGAGCTAAGATGATTAATAAGAGATCTGCAGAATACACGGTTGAAGAAAATTCCCTTTGCACATGTGTAGCTAAAGAATCCTGTAGTTCGGTGGTTCGGAGAGATTGGAAGTAAACATCAGAGCCATAATATTTGTAATCTATTTGATTCTTATTCATGTTTCAGTGAACTGTCTAATAAATCGTAAACATTATATTCCATGTGTGATTTCAGTCATTCTCACATCATTTAAGCTGTATTTTGTAAGTCCACCTTAGAAAAACCTCTTCAGTTATTGTTAAATAAAGATATTTGAAAGAGATAGATACCAAGCTGACAAATGCTGAGAATATTCCCAGGCTGAGCAGATAAGAAGTGCTATGTTGAACAAAACAAGTCCTTTATAATTACATTTTTTACTCAAAATATTAACAGATATGTAAGATTTTGGTTGTTTTCCCCATTGCCTACATGTCTTTTCTCTGTCTAATAACATTTCAGATTTCAGATTTTCTCTCATAATAAACTGTTTTTTCTTAACTTAGAAAGATAAGAATCACTACAGAATGGAAAACTAAATGTTTTGCCAAAAACATGAATGAAAATGTTCATTTATCTCAAACATATGATCATTAAATATCAGGCTTTAAAATCTTTTGAAAACAATACAGATTATGAAATCTCCACTCAATTATGACATAAGTTAATTGCTTTTTTCCTCAAATGAAATTTTTTCTTTATACTTACTCTGGGCAATTTCTGTCAGATACTATTGTACAACAATATATCATAATTTGTTCTGCTTTGGCTTGTCATGATTTCATAAAGGATTAAAAGTTTACCCATGGGTAAAAATAAATTATATACACTAATGAATCAGAGTTCTCTCTGAAAAAAATCTGGGCTATAGAATGTATACTATGCAAACTATACATTATTTCGGGCATAAATTTAAATATTGTAATTGGCCAAACTGACAAATTGAGATTTCGGATGCTGAGCAATACACACAGCTCATCAGTTAGTTTTCTAGTCACAAAGGTGACATGGTTTCCATCCCTGGCATTTTAGTTCATTGAGCCTAAAGAAGTAACTCATTATTTCATACTCAGAGCCAACATTTTCTACTTGAGACACAATTCTAACAAAATTAATACGAGACGAGGATGGCATTAATTCATTTCCAGCTAAATTAGTTCTCCAGACTTTGACAGCCTGTACTGTTACGGTGTACAACATTGAAAGCTACATGGTTTTATACAAAGAAAAATATATGCTTAAAACTAAAAAAAAAAAAAAAAAACAAACCCACAATGGATCTTGCTTATGCAGAATTTCCCCCACTGGGGGACACTATTAAAAAAGGTACCACTGGGCGCCTGGGTGGCTCAGTGGGTTAAGCCACTGCCTTTGGCTCAGGTCATGATCTCAGGGTCCTGGGATCGAGTCCCGCATCAGGCCCTTTGTTCAGCAGGGAGCCTGCTTCTCTCTCTCTCTCTCTCTCTCTCTCTCTCTGCCTGACTCTCTGCCTACTTATGATCGCTCTCTGTCAAATAAATAAATAAAAATCTTAAAAAAAAAAAAAAAAGGTACCACTGATGGTGTTGGTATAAGTCCAAAAGGTGGATCTCTTCTTATATCAAAATGTTTAATGAAGCCAAAATGCATTTATTTACCTCTGGAAGAAATCCATGGCCTTTATTAACTTTTTGACAATAACTAAAGTGTTTATATAGAGTATTTAAAGATACACAAGTTATTAGGTACATACTATTTCAGTTTTCTACTAATTATATGGAAAATTTGAGCATTTTAATCAGAGATCTATTATATTTCTTTTATTTTCCTATATCAGGTTCACTTAATATGCTCAATGTAGACTAATTTAGCTATTTAAAGACTCCTGAACCTCTTTACAAAAATGCTTTTATCTGCAGAGCCCATACTAATTAGAAATAAAAGACATAAATACAAATATAATTTTTTAATAGAGAGTTCAATGTTACAACAAAATAAGCAGATAAATCTGGACACTCATGATTAGAACATATTTGTAAGTACCTGGCATTTGATACATGATTTTTAAGCTCTTGTTTTTTTAAAAAAAGAGGAAATATAATTTGTTTATTTATTAGGGGAGTGGCATAGTAAGCACTGGATTAAAGTGCAAAGACTTAAGAATCTACTACAATAGGTTGTAAAAATCAATGTTGAAATAAATAATTCATAGAGATTTTGAACATGTTCTTGTATCTTGTTCATGTAAGAAAGGAAACCTTGATTCGTTGCCCAATGTAAATTAATAGCTAATTTGTTTATGAATCAGATGATACCAAAAAAGGGACTAAACTGTCTCCATGAAAATTGTATGTTTAAGGCAACTTCTATTTCCCATGCTGAAACTCTTCAAAAGTCATCTTACCCACCTGAAATCATCAGGGGAATAAAACCAGGGATATACTTAAGGACCATTCCAATATATTGTGATAAACTTTGTCATTAAGGACAACTTTTTTAATGCAAGATTTTTAAAAATGCCACAGTTCATGTAGCATAATTATCTTCGAAATATAATGATCATCAAAGATTATATATGGTCTTTGAAAAATCATTTCACCATGTATTTGCAGAAATTTAGAGATTAAATAGGGACTTCTGAGTTAAGATGGCTAAAATATCCTTATAAGAATTTTCTCCACTGATACCTAATAAAATGAACAACAAATAGTCGTATAAAAAATTACCAATGGTACCCAGACAAGCAAAATAGGCTAACATAATATGATAATCTTCGAAAACTAACAATTGAGGCAGGGAGAAAGAAATGACTCAGAGAAAGACTTGGGAAAAGAAGAAGAGAAAGTAAGAGGAAGAAGGAGCAGGGGAGAGACAAGTGGACAGACAAATCATTGACCAGACACATGCTCCCTAATGTGGCATTGCTGGCATGTAATTCTGCTTACACTGTCTACACTGCAAAATCACAAATCTTGAGAGTCCTCACTAATAGTGCTTCTTCTGTGTAGAAGTAAAATGAACAGGCACCCATATTAGTAAAATAGAGCAGAAGTGCATCAACAGCACAGACAGTGAGCCCTGGAAGGCTATCAATGCCTGAGTGTGGCCACTGTGGCCCAGAAGGCCCGGTGGGGCCCACGGAGGGCAGGCTGGAGAGAAGACTAGGGAGTGCCAAGTCCCTGCGGGGGAGGAGGATGAGGTCATGGGACCTTCTGTGGGCAGCAGCCCCAGGCAGGCCCTGTCTTGCCCTCTGTGCCCCCAGTTGCTTTTGGCCACCTCTGCTCTAGCTGGGGGCTGCCTCCCCCTTCCACCGGCTCTGTCCCTGTTCCGCTGGCCCAGACTCTGATCTCTCAGGGGCAGGCCTGGTTAAGCCGGCTGGGGGCACCTCCTTTCTCCAAAGCCTGGGCACCCAGGACGGGTCTGGCTCTTCTCATCCCTCTGCCTTTTCCCCATTGCACTTTGGCCTCCTCAAAGCCCACTCTGGCGGCTGGGCGGAAGTGTGTATATTTTCTGGATCTATTTTTTTATAAAAAAATAAAAGGAACAGAAAAAAAAAATAAGTTTGGACATAGGCAATAAATTGGAGACTGAACTCCAAGTCCAAGGGTTAGCGCTTCAGGAATCATATACCCCTCCACCCCCGATGTTAAAAGAGGTGAATCCAAAACTGAGCATTGGACAAAATTTCAGATGGAGAAAAAAATCCAGCAATGACTGTGTACCACCTCAATTTAGCCTTCCCTTTCTACTAGTTCTGCCATTACCTCATGCTATAGATAGAATGGACAGAAAACCAAATGCACAGCCCTCAGTCTGCAACTTTGAAAGAAAAACTAACTGGTCTCAGAGGCAGTGGGAAGAGAGTAAACATGTCAACTATATTTTATCAGAGCAGATAGAAGGTCTCTTTGGAATTGCCAATATAAGCACAGAAAGAAAAAGACTAAGTATTTAAGGTAGAAGAAAAGTAACTCATGGAACAAAATGGAATTCCTCACAATTATTTATTTCATGATATAAAATAACACCGAGAATGTGCATTCTGCAGAAATGAGCTCAAAGGTGTAGAAGAAACAAATACACGAAATTAAAATGGCTATCACAAACAAGAACACAAACTGAGTGTATAGGAGTGTATATTAAGTTGATGGTCATTTAAGTTCAAACAACTTCTAAAAAACACTTCTTTTTTTTTTTGCTCCCCCCTCCATGTTTTATGTATATGTTTTCATTTTTTTTTCTTTTTAAAGATTTATTTATTTTAGAGAGAGGGAGGAGAGAGAGAAGCATGGGGGGGTGGGGAGAGGCAGAGAGAGAGAGAGAGAGTGTTCCAAGTAGACTTGTCACTAATTACAGAACTCAATCTCACAACCCTGAGATCATGACCTGAGCAGAAACCAAGAGCTGAATACTCAGCAGACTGCACCACCCAGGTGCACCAGTGCTGTCATGTTTTACATCTCTCAATTTGTAATTTTCTTATTTGTAATTTTCTAATTATGGCCACATTTTTCCACTTAAAGAGGTCCCTTTAATTTTTCTTGCAAGGCCAGTTAAGTAGTGATAAACTCCTTTTTTTTTTTTTTTTTTTTTAAAGATTTTATTTATTTATTTGACAGACAGAGATCACAAGTAGGCAGAGAGGCAGGCAGAGAGAGAGGAGAAAGCAAGCTCTCCACAGAGCAGAGAGCCCGATGCGGGGCTCGATCCCAGGACACTGGGATCATGACCTGAGCCGAAGGCAGAGGCTTTAACCCACTGAGCCACCCAGGCGCCCCTGATAAACTCCTTTAACTTTTGTTTGCGAAATTCTTTAGCTCTTCTTCAAATCTGAATGGTAGCCTTGTCAGGTGTTCTTGATTGTCCTACGAGGTATTATGCTAAGTGAAATGTCAGACTGAGAAAGACAAATACCATGTGATTTCACTCATATGAAGAATCTAAAAAAACACACAATAAAACAGATTAACAGAAAGCACAATCAGACATAAATACAGAGAACAAACTGATGGTTGCCAGAGGGGAAGGGATGGGCAAAATGGGTGAAGGAGAGTAGGAGATATAGGCTTCCAGTTACAGAATGAATAAGTCCTAGGAATAAAAGGTGCAGCACAGGGAATATAATCAATGAGGTTCTAACAGTGCTGTATAGTGAAAGAACAGTGGGAACTACACTTGTGGTGAGCACAACATAATGTATGGTGTTGTCAAAGATCTTGTGTCACCTACACTGGAAAGAAAGAAAAAAGAGGGGCGGCTGGGTGGCTCAGTGGGTTAAAGCCTCCACCTTCAGCTCAGGTCGTGATCTCAGGGTCCTGGGATCGAGCCCCACTTCAGGCTCTCTGCTCGGTGGGGAGCCTGCTTCCCCCTCTCTCTCTCTGCCTGCCTCTCTGCCTACTTGTGATCTCTGTCTGTCAAATAAATAAATAAAATCTTAAAAAAAAAAAAAAGGAAGAAAGGAAAAAAAAAGAAGGAAGGAAGGAGAAAAAAGAAGGAAAGAAAGGAGGGGAAGGAGGAAAGGAGGAACAAATGGAGGATCAAAATTCCACCATTACATAATCACACGTAATTAAGAAACAGCAGAAACAAAATTGATTTGACTAAAAATTGAATAAGGACATTGAGGAAACATTGAGGTTTATATAGTAAATGTGGATTTTTTTTTAATGTAAGTGAATAAAGTGATTAGAACAAAACAAATATAGAAGCAAGACAAAGGGAATCCAGCATAAAGATAATTTATATCTGTGAAGTACAGAGCCCAACAAATGCAAGAGAAGATACATTTTAAATCTATAATATAATTCCTGCAAAAAAAAAACAAAAAACAAAAAACAAACCCAAAACCTGAAACTAAACATTGAAGAACACACTGTATTTCAAATAAATTTAGTATGGAACAGTCCATGTCAGGACACAGTCTAGTCAACCTACGGACTCTTTGGACTCCCTTATCCTTCCTCTCAAAAAAAAAAAAAAAAAAAAAAAAAATCACTTAATAGGATGGAAAACATTAGGCCACCATCAGATATTTCCAGCTTTCAGTGCTTTGTAATTAATACACCAATGTCTCTAATGTTCTAGGATAACAACAGTGTAACCCAAGAGCTCCATAACCTGTCAAGATGTTACTTACGTGTAAAGGCACTAAGTAGGTATTCTCAAACAGGAACAAATTAAGATACCGCAATGCCCAGAAGCCCTTCTTGAGAAAATAAAACAGAAACAAACAAACAGAAACAAGTAAACGATTAATTCCCCCAATTAAGAGATAAATGAAAATACATACAGAGGAATTGAGAACCCATGGGAAAAAGAACCGGTGAAGCCCGCTGAAACTAGTTACATACGGAACTGCTAATGAAATAGCATGGGATCTGAGGTTACAGAAAAGAATATGGATGTTATCATATTCTTAAATGTCATGTAAGAATAATAATATACCTTACTAAAATGAAAAGATGTGGGGCACCTGGGTGGCTCAGTGGGTGAAGCCTCTGCCTTCGGCTCAGGTCATGATCTCAGGGTTTCGGGATCGAGCCCCGCATCGGGCTCTCTGCTCAGCAGGGAGCCTGCTTCTCTCTCTCTCTCTCTGCCTGCCTGCTTGTGATCTCTCTCTCTCTGTCAAATGAATAAATAAAATCTTTAAAATAATAAATAAAATAGGGGCACCTGGGTGGCTCAGTGGATTAAAGCCTCTGCCTTCGGCTCAGGTCATGGTCCCAGGGTTCTGGGATAGAGCCCCGCATCGGGCTCCCTGCTCAGTGGGGAGCCTGCCTCCTCCTCTCTCTCTCTCTGCCTACTTGTAATCTGTCTGTCAAACAAATAAATAAATTATAAATAAATAAATAAATAAATAAATAAAACGAAAAGATGTGAGAATGCTAATGTAGCCTTCTTTCAAACAGGGAGTCAATGGAATTAAAACTGAAATGGCAGTGTTGAGAAATGACCCTATCTTAAAAAAAAAGTTTGTAATTTCTTGTCAGTCCTAATCTGTCCTCTTCTTTACCTTTTCTCTCCTTACCCCCCTCTCTCTGATCCCCCCACCCTTTAACCCAAGCAGCAAACTTTAAGAAGTACTATATTATATTGAAGAATCATTTACTTGACATCAATTTTCTTCATTTCATGTCATTTATTTTTCTTCTATGAAATTCAAATAAATATTACCTAAATTGGTTTTTAATTAATACATCTATACTATGTTTCCCATATTATAAATTGTTTCCATGTATGTATCCATCCACCTACCCACCCATGCATTCAAATTTCTGGTTGTGTTTCTGTGCAGACAGAAGGGAATTGAGAGTTTTATGGGCTGGTGTTCAGCTAATGTTAAAGATGATCATTTTAGACTGGCAAAATTTCATCTTTCATCTTTAATTCTCAGTATTGCTTGTATTCTTTAAACATAAGATTTTGCTAAAAATAATGAAATATTTCTTCTTTAAAACTGAAATCAGAGTGCCTGGGTGGCTTAGTGGGTTAAGCCTCTGCCTTCCGCTCAGGTTATGATCTCGGGGTCCTGGGATCAAGCCCCACATCAGGCTCTCCACTCAGCAGGGAATCTGCTTCCCCGCCCCCCCCCCCACTGCCTCTCTGCCTACTTGTGATCTCTCTCTCTGTGTCAAATAAATAAATAAAATCTTAGAAAAAACTGGAATCAGATGTGTACAAAAAGCTTAATATTCCAATTTTTAAGAGCTGAATGCTAAATGAAGATTATTCACAGGTTGATTTGGATAATTTGTATGCTTAACACTTATGTGTATACAGTTTAGCTGTTCATCCCTTGATACTTCCTTTCCTAAGTAAGAGATCATTTTAATTTTCATTCAGTCTTTTTACTGTAGTTGTCAGTCTCTGCATTCTGGTCATTCTTTGGACTTTCCTGCAAAATCCCCAAATACAGATTTAAAAATGATGTTAATAAAAATATATCATGAAGTATTCCCACTGGGAAAGATTAAATTTAAGTACATTGATGTTTACCCATAGCCCTTTTTCATCATTCAAGAAGACGCTCCCTGGTGGTCTAGTGGTTAGGATTCGGCACTCTCATCATTCAAGAACCATGATTCAAGATCAAAGCAAATATTAATTCTTTTCCAAACCTTCCTGAAAAACAGTTCAAATGTTTCACTCACCACAAGTCTGAGTGTACATTAACATTTTTTTAAAGAAAATTAATCAACCTTGGAGATCAATCTGTCTTCCTCTAGCAAAATGCATGCGTGGTCTTTTTCATTGCTGAGAAGGTACAACAAAAATTGGGTTAGTCTTTGAATTGTCAGATTTCAAAAGTCAATGGGCAATTTACAAGATTCTAATACCATCTCAGGAGAAGGTTTTAATGTTAGTATATATGAAATGGATAAGTTTTATTAAATGTTGAGAGGATTGATCATTGAGAGAATAATAACTTTTAAGGTGAAACCAGTTTTAGTAAAACAAACAAAAACATGGCTTACATTATTTTGTTCCTCATTCAGAATATTTCTTTTCCCTATTGATTTTGAAATTGAGATTTAGTAAAACATGCAAAAACCCCTAAACAGATTTTAGTAAAATTACAAAAAACATGGTGGAAAAATCTCATGAACCTGAGAAAGAAAAGACCTTCTTAAAAATCAAAGTATTTGGCAGCTAGTTTCTTAGATCAATTCAAAACAATAACCACTATACTGTTCATGTTTATAAAAATAAAACTTTACTCCCAAAAGTCAACATATGCATAGGTAAAGCTAATTTTAAATGAACATATTTAAAACTTGAATTTCCACCTGTCTTCCTAGTTAATATTTCTTAGGGGTGAAGATCAGCATTTTTCCCTCTGCTTTTTAGAAGAAAGTTTTTATTGTTGCTGTTAATAGGAATAATAAAATGTCTTTTCTTTATATAGTATTTACCAAAGTGCAAGGTAAAAGTGAAGAGAGCCTTGCACTGAATATCTAACATAGAAGATTTATGCTTTTACTCTTCCGTTTAAAAAAAAAAAAAAAAGCGAGAGGCAACAGGCCCCAAATTGAGTCATTTGTGCTAAACTCTATTATCCGCAAACCCAGACTTAATACCCAATCTGAATGCAGTTTCAACCTTTCACAGGACTGTAATCTTAAACTGTAAATCTGGAATTTCCTGTTTAGCACTGGTGGGGTAATCTATCCTGCAGATACAGACCCCTGCTGCCACCAAATAAAGATGAGATCATCTGCTCTTTCCTGGTCCCTGTCCTCCTTTGCTAATTAAATCTCCCATTTGTACAGTTTTCTGTGGAGCAAGTTTCTATTTGCTGAATGGGATGCTACCTAGTTCACTGAATCACTGAATAAAACCAGTATGATCTTTCAAGTTTATTCTTTATTGCTCTTTTAAATGTTGTTTTTAATAGTTATCACTCCATAGTTCTTTATATTTTTTAAATGTTCTAATCCCTTCAATTTATAAACCTTTTTTCTCATTTTTATTTAATGATATGTTACTTAATTTTGCAATATGGTTAATAAATTTTAACAAATCTCTCACATTGTTAAAAAATATTTTATGGTGATAACTTCTTTGGACTTAGTTTCTCAGATGCATAATTCAAGTTCCTAACTTTAGTTACACCTTTTGAATTCATATTCTTTAACAGTGGCCAGTGGGGAGAAGGCTATGAATAGTGCATGTCCAAACCACCAAGAGGAGATTGGAACTTTCTCCCTAGAAGGTAGTGTCTACCTAAAGTTAGTTCAACAGAAATTCTTATTCCTGAACACTTGAAAGAATGACAGTGCAAACATTCCCCAGGACAATAAGGGATGTTCACACTGGAATGGTAAAATTGACCTTTTAGAATGGTGCTGCCTTTTGACATTCTACATAATCAAGTCACCATATAAGAAGCTATACATTCTGAAGTTCATGGTTTCAGATAAACTTCGACTAAAATGTGCTATGACACTAGAGCAGGACAGCAAGATAAAATAACTTTACCTAACTTTGTGAGAAGCTAGATGGTGTTGAAATTCCTAAAAGAAAATGACAGAAGTGATACTTGGATTTCTATAGTAGCATGAAAACCATGAAAATGAAAACCATGTTTCAAAAAAACCATGAAAATGAAAACCATGTTTCAAATTTGAACCATTCTGTTCTTGACTACTCAGAGCAAAGGGGACAGGGAGAACTTCAGATCATGTACCTGTTTCCGTTTTTCTTCTTGTGTTGACTTCTAGGAACTGAAAGCCAAGTTAGTCTCATGTTTTGTCCAGTTTTTGCTTTAACTTAATTTTGTTTTAATTATCCATTTATATTTTATATGCCTCTGTATGCCACTTCAATCAGATTTTGGAATAAAGCAGGGTGAAAAAATACACACAAACAGACATGAGATAATTGGCAAAACAACTGTTTGAATTAGGTGAAATAGCATATTCACTTTGCAAATCAACATACCAGTCATGGAGAAGTAAAGTCACTCACATAAACCAGATGGGTATGTAAGTAACAGATCTAGAACTCTAAACTTAGATCCTGAGTCCTACTTAAACCAATGTTCTTTCCATTACCTCATTTCTGTAGTAATTTTAATTTTACTAACAAAACAGTTAACCAAAGAAAATAAATACATTATTATTTACTGTTACATCCACTCTAAATTGGTACTCTTTGGAAAAGAAGGTCATTGTGGAATAAGGAGAGAGAAAAGGAGAAATGGAGCAAAGCCAGTTCAGCTCAGGAACAGTAGCTTGTTTTAGTTATTGCTTGTTTCCTCTAACACGGTGTTAAGAGGGACGAAAGAAAGTGAGGCAAATTACTGATATGCCTCGAAGAGTTCTATTTCTGCAAATGCTGTGGTTAATAGATGAGCCACAAAGGGAGAGGAGTCCAGGGTTAGAGCAGGCACATCTAATCAGTTAGGATGTCCTGATCTGTTCTGAAAGGAAATGGTCATGGACGGAGCCAATGCTAATTCTTTGGTTCTAAGGAGACTTTGGGAAATGAGCCCTGATAATACATGACGGTTCTGTAGATCCCTTTTTACAGCAAGCATCTACTGACTGGTTTCTAAAGCCAGATTCTGGTATCTTAGTAACAACTGTAGAGTTCCTGGCATCCCTTACCTATCATTTTCCAGTCTGGTATTTCCCTACACATTTTATTTTTTTCTTTCTGAACACTGCTTTTCCCCTAGGACTGTATTTTTCACGTGAAAGTGAAACATAGATACGGAAAATTTAAGATCCAGAATCAAGGCAATGATTATCAGAATACCCAAGGAAGTTAATTTTGATTTGCTTTCCTACAGCTCAGTTTGAGCTACTGTTCTGTAGTTGCTACTACAAATAGATTTTAAATCTGGTTAAATCCTCAGACAGCAGTATTCTCTTTGGAGAGAGTGAGTGGGAGTCTAAACACATAGGTTGCTTTCTAAATGATAAATCCACACGAGGTAAACTTGGCCTTTACAAGCCATGAAACAGACCCCCAGGTCACCAAACCGATTTTTCAAATAAGAAGACTATAATCCCATCTTGGAAAGGTGACCTTTAAGCCCATATCTCTTTCTCAGGCTGGGGCTATAAGCTATCCCTCCATAATACGTTTCCATCATATTTGAAGTCTTCAAAAAGAGCAAACAATGCTTTTTACCAATAACCCATTTTTACTTACAGGATACACACATTACAGAAATTATTGCATTTATCTACCTCATGCCATACAAATTATGCATTAATTTTACCATATTTTTATAAGAATATTTGAATAGTTGGGAAAATAACCTATTTTAGTTAATGCCAATTACAAAACAAATTTATTATTCAATAATGTAAACGTAATGTAAAATGTATCAACTATTACTTTTACTTATTTTTGTGCTCGTTGTCATAGTTTGAATTACCAACATCTTTATTTATTCTCATATACATATCCATCTCATGGTATAGCAAGTGTCAAAAAGATGAGCCTTATGAATCAAAACGCTTATTTAATTCTTGTGCCCCAGGAAAATAGCCAGCAAGTTACAGAGAAAAGTATTTTTCATCCAGTTCCTGGGTTTTGGTGTATAAGGTATATGATTCTATGAAGTAATGCATTTCTTTCCATCAAAAGGTTTGACTAGGAAAGAGCTGGTGGAGAAGGTCAGTAGCTGGATTGATGAGTGGAGAGTTGCAGAAGGGGAAAGCTAAACAGTCATTCAGTTTTCTCTAAATTAGGATCCTCAAAAGGGCGGTGACCTTTTTGAAGACCTAAGGACTTCTAATACCCTGAATTCATGATCCAACAAAAATGAAGTTTGAACCCATGTGCACCATATTTCCATGTATGGCTTCTTTTAGCTTCACTTCACACATATACTCCACAGACATTGGACTCTTAAGGTACCTGAAGCTAAGGTAAGAAATTTGCATTGCTGTTCACAACAAACTGGGAAAAATCATTTTTCCATGGTAGATTAAGCAACTATCAGTATCTGGCAGAAAGAGGTTCATCAGAATTTCAAAGGACACTGACTATATTTAAATGTTGAAATTTCTAGTTTAAGATACTGAAGTATCTTAAACTGATATTGAGGCTGTCCCAGCCTGATTCTTTTTTCTGAAACTAACCAACAAGAATACAAAAACAGGAAGGAAACACACATCTTGGATGAAACTAGAAAATGGCCACAATCTTGAATGATGATCTAGGAAGACAGCCTACCAAAACTAGTGAAAATTGGACCTGGTCCAGAGAAGAAAAAAAATAGTGAACTCACCTCACTCCAGCTCTTAGGCAGCATATAACTGCTCAGGGCCAAGCCAGTGTCCCTTATCTAGAAAGACAAAATTGAGGTGTTTGGAGAGGTGAGGCTCTCATTAAAGGGCCACAGGGAGCATAGAGCCAGATGAGAAAATATATGTTCATGGACTCTCCAATACAACTTGAGTTTCGATTTGCCACCTAGGCAGCTGTGTTTTGGAGTATTAGAGAAAAGTAACATGGAATGCCTAGGAACAGTGAAATGCAATGCGTAAGTCACTGTTAGCCCAGTGAACTCATTAGCCAAGAGCAGAGGTGGTCTCCTTAAATGGTAGAGGGCTAAGAAGGTCCAGTCCCAGAAATGATCAACTAATACCCCACCAGCTTATCTCCCTACATTACATGTACAAAATTGCTTGGCTAGCAAAAAGATAACCTCCACTGAATGATGAGCAGTATTCAGGAAGAAAATGGATTTTAACTAAAACCAAACCAAAACAAAACAAAAATTAAAAAAAAAAAGAAAAAGACACACACAAAGAGAAAATGCCATGAAAAATAAAGGCAGATAAAAAAAATCAAGAGAAGAAAAATTGTGTTGTAAACAGACAAGAAACTATAAACAGTCCTTGAAATCTAAGAAATTGCAGAAGTTGTAACTTCTTTAAAACATGAACAAGAGATGAAATTTGAGTTGGAAAAGCCAGAGTAAAAATGAAAACAAAAAAAAAAGATAATAGGATCATTCCTCATATTTATATGGGTTTTGGATGCAGTTTGGTTCCTTAATAATTCATCTAGACTATTTTCACTTACATTTAGGATAGTTATTTTTCTAAGATAACTGAAAAAGAACCATAAGACACACTTCTTAAAAAATAAGAGTAAGGAAGCACCACATATCATTTGTACATATTTTGTTTAAATATAAACTCTATAGAAAGATTGGTCACTTCAAATCACAGAAGATCAACTTCTTCAATGTGCCAATAATATAAAATCAAGCTGAATGAGGAAAATCGTGTTGGTGCACGATGACCAAATTGCTGGCCCCTCTGTGCAGCTTGGCAAGGTCTATGCATCCATCAGAAAGCAGTATGTGAATCCACAGAAGGTGTTTCAAATAATATCTCCTTATTTTAGCAGACTAACACCAAACATCTTGAAGTCCAACTGTATAAGGTCAGAGTCTAGTGTTCAGATGTTAACAGACTAAAAAAAAAATTATTATTGAAATGCAGTTGACTTACAATGTTATATTAATTTCAGGTGTAGAGCAGAATGATTAGACAATTCTATACATTATGCAATGCTCACCAAGATAAGTATAGTTACCATCTGTCACCACGTTATTACAATATTGTGGGCTATATGTGCTATACTTTTCATCCCCATAACTTATTTATAACTAGACATGTGTATTTCTTAATTCCTTCAACTATTTCATCCACCTCCTACCACTCTCCCCTGAGGCAACTATCAGTCTGTTCTCTGTATTTGTTTGTTTCTACTTTTGTTTGTTTGCTTACATTGTTTTTTGGATTCCACATACAAATGAAATGATATGCTGTTTGTCTGGTTTATTTCACTTAATGTCTATTTATGTTGTCACAAATGGCAAAATCTCATTCTGCTTTTATGGCTCATTAAAATTCCATTGGAGAATACAAACACACACACACACGCACACACACATACATATATATAAACATATATACATGCCACATCTTCTTTATCTACTCATCTATCCATGAACACTTTGGTTGTTTCCATATCTTGGGTACAATAAATAATGCTGCAACAAGCATAGTAGTGCACATATATTTTCAAATTAATGTTTTGTTTTCTTTAGGTAAATACACACCAGTGAAATTGCTGGATCATACAATATTTCTATTTTAAATTTTTCAGGAACTTCCATACTATTTCCCATAGTGGTTGCACCAATTTACATACCCAACATCTATGTACAAGGGTTCCTTTTTCCCTTGACAATACTTGCTATTTTTTGTCTTTTTTTAAAAAAGATTTTATTTATTTATTTGAGAGACAACATGGAAGGGGGAGGGGCAGAAGGAGAGGAGAAACGGATTCCCTGCTGAGCACGGAGCCCTATGTAGGGCTCGATCTCAGGACCCCAAATTCTGACTTAAGTCAAATACCCAAGCGACTGAGCCACCCTTGTGCCCCACTTCTTGTCTTTATGATAGTAGTCATTCTGACTGGTGTGAGGTAATATCTCATTGTGGTTTTGATTTACATTTCCCTGGTGATTAGTGATATTGAGTGTATTTTCATGCACCTGCCATCTGTATGTCTTCTTTGGAAAAATGTCTGTTCAGGTCCTCTGCCCATTTTTAAATCAGATTATTTGTCTTTTTGGTGTTGACTTGTATAAGTTTTTATTTATTTTGGATATTAAGTCCTATCGGATTTATCATTTGCAAGTATCTTCTTACATTCAGTAGGTGCCCTTTTCATTTTGTTGATGGTTTCCTTTGCTACACAAAAGTATTTTATTTAGGTGTGATGCCAGTAGTTTATTTTTAGTTTTGTTTCCCTTGTCTGAGGAGACATATCCAGGAAAATAGTGTTAAGGCCAATGTCCACAAGATTACTGCCCATATTTTTGTTTAGGAGATGACAATATTTTTTTAACTTTCTCTTACTATTCTTCTCTATTAGGGTATGTCAAATATTTTAAGGGTTGAGATTACATAAATAAATAAGTTTGATAGTTTTTAAATGACCTAGATTTTGGTTTTCTCAACTCATATATTTTCAATTTAACTAAGTAGTAATTTTTAGTTTGAGAAAAGATATTTATGTCCGATTTGTCCAAAACTTAAAGGCTCAAGGTCTGACACAGATTCTTCAAAATAAAGACTTGAACTTCATTTTACAAACAGTCTTTCACATACCCTGCTCAATTTGGGCATGATCTTAGTACTTTCATGCTTTGGTGACTCATCAGACTGGAGTTAGAGGCCATCCATAAACATATTCTTCTAGACTCTCCCTACGCTGAACAGATGGAACACCCATGAATAAATTCAGCAAACCTAACTGGTGATATAAAAGACCACAGAAATATCGGGTTGAAGTGTTCTCCTGAAGAATTTCAGCTTTGTTGCAATCACCCGGATTCCTGGTTTTTCACACTAAGTAGTTGTTTTTTCAAGTTGCTTTGTTCTATAACTCTGAATTCAGCTCAACTAGATACAGATATATCTATATATACGACTTAGTTATTAACTTTGTGCTCATCCACACATACTTTGTTTGGACCAACTTTTGACATCTACATATTAAGAATTAAAGAGAGCAGAACACCGAGGACCTCAAGATACTGTTGTAACGGCATAGGGCTTTGGGTATTGTATAGACTAGAATATTGACCAGAGTTGTGCAAAATGATACCAAAGAGTTTATTCTGTAGTCTGACTTTACATATTCTTCTTTTCTTTGTATAGCACAATTATGTTGATCTTTAAATAGAAGTTGATTTCTAGACCATCACATTCATTTTTCACTCATTTAAGAATTCATATCAAATATTTGTATATAAAAGCACTATTATTGGTGCTAAGGATATTGCAGCGATCAAAGCAGAAAAAAGTCCTCGTCTGCATAGAGCTTACCTTCTTATAGAAAGAAAAAGATTCTCCTCTTGACTTGGTTATCCTATCAAACAAACTGACATTTTCTTTTTTCTTTTTTTATCTTTTCTAATTCCAGAAAAATACGTGCTTTAATTTGGGAGAGGGGGGTAATGAATATGTTTTCTTCCCAGTAATACTGGAGTTAAATCATAATCATTTGTAATTTCTAAATTGCTTTTAGAAAACTAAATTATCTATTTTAAATAAATTCACAATATTAATGAATTTCTATTGCTTTAGTAAGTTAAACAATATTTAGCTAATTTATATACTGATTTCAGGAAAATAGAAAGACGATGAGGATTCAAGCTTAAAAATACTTTTTTTTTTTATCCTGGGGAGCCTGAGTGGCTCAGTTGGTTAAGCATCTGACTCTTGATTTTGGCTCATGTCATGATTTCAGGGTTGTCAGACTGAGCCCCACGTCAATTTAAAAATCGATGGGCTCACACGCTTTGCATGGAGCCTGCTTAAGTTTCTCTCTCTCCTCCACCCTCTCTAAAAAATGTTTTTAAATAAATAATTTTCATCCTAAAAGATCAGATATGTATCTGGTTAAAATACAGATTTTTTTTTCTTTTAACTACTTGAAAATACAAACAATGTAATAATACTTGATTTCAACAATTAGATTTCACACTTTTAGACATGACCAAAGCCACAAACTGAATGACTTGATATACTGTGCTCCTTTGACACTGAAAGGACTTTATAGTATCTAAGTAATAGTGTAAAGTGAATAACTATAATATTTTCAAGCTTCTCTCCCATACCCACTATTTTTCTTAGTTTCTTTTAAACATACTACATTAAAATTTATTTTTAATGAAAAAATTTTGCAACCTATCTAGTAATTTCTTTCATTTCTAAAATAATTTTCTTGAAATAATTCAGCATAAACAGTTACAAATATAAAACTGAATCAAGAAACAGTAGGGTATCTTGGATTTTTAAATTGCCTACATATGTTCTTTCCTATACAGAATGGAGATGGCTATTTTGGTTTAAAATCATAAGCCTTAGAAATAAACATGTCTTTTATAAATCCTCCTCAGATAGGCTTATATTTCTTAAGTGTGGGCTGACTGTATTTCTGAGCATTCTGCTGGTAATAGCACATAGTAAGGTACACTGTGGGTGGAACCCAACAGGTCAATATCAAGGATCATCAATACAGGAGATTCAGATCTTAGGGCAGGGCAAAGAAAATGTGCTATCCCTTAAGAACAAACATATTACATATTCCAGAGAGAATAGATAATGTTCTTTGAACTCATCTTCCAGGCGTAGAAATGGATTTGTAATGATTTTCCCACTTTTGTCCACCTACTGCCCCTTTATTTTTAACCAGAATTGCATAGTTGCAAATGTGTCCAAGGTTAAGAGTGAATTTGTGGCTCTGAGAAAGACAGCGAAAAGTCCCACATAAAATTCAAACCTTTGGTAAATCGTATTAGTATCATACTATATACAATCTAATAATCAGTTAATGACATAATGAGAAAATTACATTAAACCAGATAATTTGAAGAACTATACAACACAGTGTGAGCTGTTATCATTGAGGTAGTACCCAAATTAATCTCAGCAAACCAGATATATGGTATATCATTTTTGTCATTTTGATAAGTTGAGAAGATATTTTACTATATCTCTAATTTTATACTCTGGGTCTGGAAGCAAAGCAATATGAGAAATTCAACAATGAGTCAGATATGAGTCTTCTCACTAGATAAATTAAGAGTTTAGTTGAAAAGGTCAAATGTCTAGTAAAATAATTATAAAATAAAAGGAAAAAAGGTAAATGTCTTCACTGAGACTATAATGATAAAGACTTAAAATAAAAGCAAACAAAATCAGCATGATACTTTATTCATGTTTATAGAAGCATAAATAGTTTTTAACAAATGAGCTGGATTTAAATGCACCATTATTACATTAAAATCCTACCTAGGATTGCTGGAGAAGATGACAGAGTAGGAGGATCCTAAGCTCACCTTGTCCCATGGACACACTTAGATAAGAGCCACACCAGGGCAACCAATCCAGAAAATGACCCAAAGACTGGCAGAACAGACCTTCCACAATTAATCACAGAAAGGAGGCCACATCTGTAAGGGTAGGAAGGGCAAAGATGCAGTCATACACCAAGCTCTCGGCAAAACTAAGTATAAATATGAGGGTACCACAGGCAGAGAAAGAAGAGCAGCAGACATCATACCAGGCACCACAGACATGGGGGACCTGCACTAGGGAGACAAATGCCCATAACATTTGGCTTTGAAAATTAGTGGAGCTTTGCTTTGTTTGTTTTCATAACCAAAGGGACTTAACTCCAAGTACTTTCAAAAACCAGCCAGCTTAGCTCTTGGGGAGCTGAGAGAGCCATAGGAAACTGAGTCCTGGCCCTCAAAGAGAAAGCGTAACAAGCAACCTCTCTTAGATACAGCACGGAAGTAGCAGTTTGAAAAGTACCTAGGATATACATGAAGGAGATTAATTTACTAATCTCAGAGCATGTGCTGAAGCAGTAGGGATCTTTAGGAGATTTCTCCAAGAATAAAAGAGCTGACAGGTGCCATTCTCACCTCCCCACATCCAATGCTGCCTAGATAAATAGACACTTGTGGAAACCAGCACAAACACTCTGCAGCTACCTTGCTAACACGGTGCATCTCACCCCTGTGTTCTTCTGCGGGCCCATCCCATTCAACACGCCCCACTTGGCCAGAGTTCTTCTATATTTGCTCCTTCCCAGTCTTATCCTGCAAGGATCACGCCAAAGTGATGCCTGCCCTGGGAAGGGGGGGCAAATAACCACCAATTAACTGCAGCCCCAGCAGCCCAGTGACTAGGTCTGACTGTTAACACCACTGAAATACAAACCCATGCAGCCCCAGACTGGCCCCCTTACAGCTCAGGGACCAAACCCAGCTCTCAACAGGCAGAGTGGCTCATTGTAGCCAACTGAACTGAAGGCAAATGAGGCTCAGCTACAATAGTAGGGCACACACAGTCCACATTAGGAGACACTGATGAAACAACAGGTTCTGCTGAACATCAGGCATTGTGCTACTCTCAATTTGGCTCAGATCATGATCTCAGGGTTGTGAGACTGAGCCCCGTGTCAGGCTCCATGCTGGGTGTGGAACCTACTTAAGATTCTCTCTCTTCTTTTTCCTCTACCCCTCTCCACCCACTCTTCCTCTAAAAAAAAAAATAAATAAATAAAAATTAAAATTAAATTTAAAAAATCATTCACCACAATCAAGTTGGATTGTACCAGGGACATAAGGGTGCTTCAATAGTCACAAATCAATCAATGTGATAAATCACATTAATGAGGGAAAGGTTAAAACCACATGATCATATCAACAGGGCAGAAGCACTGGACAAAGTACAATACCCATTCATAATAAGAACTCTCAAAGTAGGTTTAGAGAGAACATACCTCAACATACTAAAGGCGTTATATGAAAAACCCAGAGATATCATCATACTCAATGGTAAAAACAAAACAAAACAAAACCAAAAAACCCAAAACCAAACCAAACCAAACCAAACCAAACCAAACCAAAACAAAAACCTCAGAGCTTTTCTTCTAAGACCAGGAATAAGACAAGGATGTCTACTCTCATCACTTTTACTCATCATAGTACCAGATCCAAGTCCTAGATAAAGTAATCAGACAAGAAAAAGAAAACAAGGCATCTAAATTGGAAAGGAAGAATTAAAATGTTCATTATTTGCAGATGGTCTGATATCATATACGGAAAACTCTAAAGACTCCACCAAAAACTACTAGAACTGACGAACAAATTCAGTGAGGTCACAGGATATAAAGTTAATATATAGAAATCAGTTGTATGTTTATTTTTATTTATTTATTTTTAAAGATTTTATTTATTTATTTGACAGACAGAGATCACAAGTAGGCAGAGAGACAGGCAGAGAGAGGGGGAAGCAGGCTCCCCGCTGAGCAGAGAGCCCAATGTGGGGCTCGATCCCAGGACCCTGGGATCATGACCTGAGCCGAAGGCAGAGGCTTTAACCCACTGAGCCACTCAGGCACCCCCACTTGTATTTTTATATACTAATAATGAAGTAGCAGAAAAAGCAAGAAAACTCCCATTTACAATTGCACTAAAAAGAATAAAATACCTACAAATAAACTTAACCAAGGAGGTAAAATATCTGTATTTTGAAAACTATAAAACATTGATGCAAGAAATTGAAGATGACAGAAACAAATGGAAATATATTCCATCTTCATGGCTTGGAAGAACAAATGTTCTTGAACTGTCCATACCACCCAAAGCAATCTACAGATTTGGTGCAATCCCTATCAAAATATAAACATCATTTTTCACAGAACCAGAAAAAATAATTCTAAAATTTTAATGGAATCAGAAAATACCCGAAATAGCCAAAGCTGTCTTTAAAAAGAGCAAAACCAAGGTATCACATTCCCACATTTCAAGATATACTAAAAAGCTGTAGTCATCAAAACTGTATGGTACTGACATAAAAACAGACATACAGATCAAAAGAATAGAATAGAGAGTCCAGAAATAATCCCACACTTATATGGTCAATTAATCTATGACAAAGGAGGCAAGAATACATGATGGAAAAAACACAGTCTCTTCAACAACTGTTGTAGGGAAGCTGGACAGCTATGTGCAAAAGAATGAAAGTGGACCATTTTCTTACATCATACATAAAAATAAACTCAAAATGGATTAAAGTCCTAAATGTGAGTCCTGAAACCATACATTCCTAGAAGAAAACACAGACAGTAATTTCTTTGACAATGGCCTTAAAAACTTTTTTTTTTTTTTTTTAAATATATGTCTTCTCAGGCAAGGGAAACAAAATCAAAATTAACCTACTGGGACTATACCAAATAAAAAGCTTTTGCACAGAAAAGAAACCATCAACAGAATAAAGAGACAACTTACTAAATGGGAGAAGTTATCTGCAAATGATATATCCAATTAGGGTTTAATATCCAAAATAAATATAGAACTTAACACAACTCAACATCAAAAAACAAACAAACAAACAAAACAAAACAACCAAAAAAACCCCATAAGAAATCTGATTAAAAATGAATAAACATTTCTCCAGAGAAGACATACCGATGGTCAACAGACACATGAAATGATCATCATTAATAATCGAGGAAATGCAAATAAGTACACAATGAGCTATCGTTTTCCATCTGTCAGAATGAGTAAAATAAAAAACACATGAATTAAGTGTTGGGGAGGATGTGGAGAAAAAGGAACCCTTTTTCACCATAGGTGGGAATGCAAAATGGTACAGCCACTGTGGAGAATATAACGGAGGTTTCTCAAAAAAATTACAAATGAAATTACCATATGAACCAGTAAATCCACTATTGTATATTTCGCCAAAGAAAATGAAAATACTAATTTGAAAAGACATATGCACCTCTATGTTTATTGCAGCATCTTTTATTATAGTCAAAATATGGATCATCAGTAGATCAGTGGATAAAGAAGATATAGCATAGTTATACAATGGAATATTACTTAGCCACGAAAAAGAATGAAATCTTTCCACTTTCAAGAATATGGATGGACCTAATGGATATAATGCCAAGTGAAATAGAGAAAGACAAATATCATATCATTTCACTCATTTGTGAACTTAGGAGGCAAAACAAATGAACAAACAATAAGAAAAAGAGATAAACAAAAAACATACTCTTAAATATAGAGAATGAACTGATGGTTTTCAGAGGGTTGGTGAGGAAGATGAGCAACATAGATATACGGTATTAAGAGCACACTTATCCTGTTGAGCACTGAGAGATGTACACAATTGTTGAATCATTATATTATATACCTGAAACTAATATAGTACTGTATATTAAGTATACTTGAATAAAAAAATAAAAAATACTTTCAGGACGTTTTGGGGTTTTTTAAAACAAGTGTGTTTATGTCAAATAAATTTAAGGATTTTATGTTAATTTTGTTCAACCCTAGTTGATTTCTGTATACTTTGGCTACAAAGTTCATATAGGCAATTAACATGAAATATTCTGATTTAAATTCCTCAGTATTGGAACTTAAAAAAAAAAAAAAGGCAACCGTTAAGTTCATACTTAATCATCGCCCATGATCCTCTTAGCAATGCCATCACTGGCTCTCTAAGTTCATTAAGTCCATTGGGCTCAGATCACTGTGGGCCTAGTCAAAGTGTTAAATATGGTAGAAGTTAAAATTTACCTGTGCTCTGAAAGAGAGTTTGGCCCTCTAATGATGGATGGATGGACATTCCACTTGAGGCAAGAGGATGTAATTTAGGATATAATTAGGATAAATATATTCCCCAATCTTTACTGTACAACTTATTTTTCAGTTTATTTGGCTTCCTGAAGAATCTGATCCTTTTGACTATTTCTTCTTAAAACTTACGGGACACCTGGGTGGCTCAGTAGGTTAACCGTTTGCTTTGGCTCAGATCACGATCCCAGAATCCTGGGATCGAGTCCCACATCAGGGTCCTTGCTCAGCAGGGATCCTGCTTCTCCCTCTGCCTGCTGCTACCCCTGCTTGTGATCTCTCTCCCACTCTCTGTCAAATAAATAGATACATAAAATCTTACAAAAACCAAAACCAAAACCAAAAACAAAACTTAATTCCCCCTTGATTTCCAAGTCTCTCTTTTCTCCTTGTTCTCTTCTTAGCTCTCTGATGACTTTCCTAACTAATGGTTTTCTCAGTGTTCCACACTTGATTATCCTCTTGCCTCAGCCCACGGGCTCTCTCTAGGAGCTCTTATCCACTGCTCTATTCAATACTATTTACACTCAATGACTGAAACCTTTAGAAGATAGACCTGCAGATCCCATAGACAGAAAATCACAGTTTTCAGTAATCTAATAAATACACCCTATTTTTTCCTTTTGAGTTCTATGCTCATTTTATTTTTTCAACTGCTGAATGACCTTGCATCTAAAGACTCCATAAAAATCTGGAATACTTCAAATTCAACATACTCAAAATCTTTAAAACCAGTCTTTCCTTCTGTCTTCTCTAACATTCATCATTTACCCACCTAGTAAATGAGAAAGAAGCCTCGTGTCCATTTTTGGCATCTTTGTTTTTTATACTCCTATTTAGTTCATTACCATTGTTCCAACTGTGCCTCTGTAATATTAGCAAAGGTGTCCCTTCTCTAATATTCCCTTCCTGTTAATTCCTGACATTTTCAGCTCTGTGGTATTTTTACCTATATAATTTATGGCCACATGGGCAAAAAAATTTTCAATGAAATTAAATCCAGCAAGAGAATTTGCCTTACTTTTTAAAATGTTAATACACTAGTTGTTTTACTTTAAACTGAAAGACATTATTACTTTAAGACATCTCTTAAAGCAAATAACATGTACCTGAGAGAAGTAGGAAGGAAGCTCCTTTAGAAAATGAATTTGTAGTTGGAACTGAAACATTAGATGATAGGAGAAGTTAGTTCACATTATAAATTCCAATTTTGGATATGAAACTTTGGTTAATTTGAATTTTTCTCCTTTTTTTCTTTTTTATCTAGCATTTCTTTGGTCTACGTGACAATAAAGGGCAAGGTATTTTCACTTCCTATACCATCATAGAACTGCAAATATTAAAAACAATACTTGTTAATAGAGACTGTTAACTGGCTCTGATTATGGAAATACCTGTGATTCACAAGAAATTGAGATTTTCCTTACAATGAAATTTTTCTACCAATATTCCGTTTGAAGGTGGAAATTTAGATAGCTCTTATTACTTCTGCTGTGATAGTAAGATCTTAGCAATTTCATGCTTCTCTTGAACAATGTATAATAATTCTATTCACTGATAATTTTATAAACTCAGTGTGTCTGAAAAGCAGATGTAGCTCTCTATTTCAAATACTAACTCTTCTCATTATGTTCTAGCTCATATGAGACGATCTCATTTCATCTTCTAATAATAGTAAATTCCATTCAGAACATTATTTTCTGTTTTAATCAATGTGCAAAATAGGACTTCTGTTACGTGATAGTCATTTAAATATGAATGTGGAAAAATTAATAAAAATTAACCTGAATCATCTGACTTTGAAGTGAGCTCTTCTGAGTACCCATTAATTTAAAAGCAGATCCTAAGAAAGAAGTACCTGAAGTTACTAAATGTATGTGTCAATAAAATTTTTTCCTGTTTTATATTCACTAAAAGTAGGATATTGGGCATTAATATAGCTCTATCAAAAGCATGTTAAATAATTTATATTTTCTCATCCTCATGGCTTATTAACTTCTTTTCCAACAAGAAGTCACAACTAAGCAGGATGATTTGGGAATTTTGACGGTCTTCGCTTTGAGTCAACTCAAGTCAAAGAATTAAACCTGGCCCATAACCCACCACAACATTCAACTTGCTATCCTTGAAAAAGGATAAATTATTTATAAAATGCTGAATTAATTCCACATTGCTCTAAGTAGGAGAATACCATCTTTTCTTTCCTTCTCTCTGTTAATGCTGAAATAATGCAAAGTATTACATTAAAGATCCAAGCAATTTTATACAATACTTCATCCCACCTTAATTCCTTCATTCCCTTGACTTTGCATCATAAAATTCTCCACTCATTTTAGCCAGAAACTGTTAGGGCTAAATTTCGTTTCAGTACTGCAGATATGACCTTGTAACAGTTACTTGAAAGGTACATAAAACCTTGTCTGTTCCACCTGAAGTATGAGATATTTGGAACAATCACAAAAGGGATAATATGGACCTTGAGGCTGTACATTTATTGATGGAAAGTTTTTTAAAAATTATAGCATAATAGTAGGTAATGTCCTTCTGTGGAACTCCATACTTGCAATTTCCACTTCTATCTTGTGAACTCGCCAGTGTTCACAAGTGCACACATGCAGAGGGATACCATCGCCTCCCTCGCTCAGTTACAGATTTGTTACAGAACTGTATTCCCTAAACTCTATTGCTAATCACAGAAGTAGTAAGAGTCAGGACCAAACACTCATTTTATTTGATTCCTCATTTGATGCAATAGTTTATGGTACTAGGTTTTAATTATTGTTGAAAGTCTTTTGATTTTTGAGTGTTGATAAAACATTTTAGCCACACAGTTTTACTCCTCATTTTCTTGATTGTATATACATTTGAATCTACATGGAGCCAATGATTTAATTTTATTTTGTTTAAATTTTCATTTGTGATCCTCTGCTTCCAGAGTCCTGCCCAAACTTCAAATTCGACATCAACCCACTCCAACAAAACATGCTTTTAGAGACCAGTGAACTTTCTATTTTAGTGAACAAATATTAAACACATTGGACGCAGGGCCCTCTCTAAGTTGCAGAAGCCCAAGTAAAGGTTTTTATATGTAAGCTTAGTTTGGGATGGCTAAATACCATTTTCTGAATGAATCATACTGTTCTTTTGAACAAAGTGCTAAAACATCCCCTTCCAATGTAAACTACTCGCTGCTCTCTTGAGAAGACATTTTCCTCATTAAACTATGTTATCCGGACAGCAGAGAGCTAATCACAATTATGGCAAGTAACTGCTTAGTCTATATACCACCTAGGCAGACAAACTGAATAACAAAAACACCTGCATTATTTACTTTGTATCACATAAATACAAATTAAGTATATTTTTGAATAAAATCATATTTTATATATTAATATGTTATATATTCATATATTTTATAACATGCTTGTCAATCCATAAATAATGAATGTCATTGTTTGCTACTCAATATTCTACATGCTCTTTATACATTTTAAGAGATCTAGTCTCAGCCTCCTATACTTAAAGCCTAATGGTAAAGACTGATTAAATCCTAATAATAAAGGCCGGCATTAAAGTTATGGCTGTGAAAAGTGCTCTGAAGGTCTGAATGAATCCAGGGAGAGGGTGACCTTAGAGGCAGGTGTAACAACATGTGCAAAGTCTCTGTGGTAAAGGGAAGCATGACACTTTCAGAAACTGAAGGGGCATTGTGGCTGGACCATGAAGAAAGGGGCTTAGAGCATGTGGAGCATTTTATCCTACATTGACAAAGATGATGCATTGTATTTGTAAAAATATATGGACATTTCTGATAATCTTGTAGACTATATAAGAAAAAAAAAAATCCATGAAACACCTTAAAAGAAACATCCTTGGGGCACCTGGGTGGCTGGGTGGGTTAAGCCTCTGCCTTTGGCTCAGGTCATGATCTGGTGTTGGGAGTCTGCTTTTCCCTCTGCTTCTCCCTGCTACTTGTTCTCTCTCTTTCGCTCTCTCTCTCCCCCCCTCTCTCTCAAATAAATAAATAAAATCTTTAAAACAACAACAACGACAACAAAACACATCCTTTTAAACACGAGTCTGTCTGGGCACTTAGCAAAGGCCAACTCCTCCAATTTTGCTGCATTAGATTTGTGCTTTCTCATCCATACAGAGCAAAGCCCCACCAGTTTCCCCCTTTTCTCCTGCATTATCAAATTCCCCCCCAACATGATATTCTTTTCACCATCTGAAAAATATCCTTTTATCTGACTTTTCTTTGTAGCTATGGCCCCATTTTCTTGCTTTGCTAAAAAAAAAAAACAAAAAAAAAGAATCACTTCTCTTTCTTCTCGTTCTCTCTTGAACTCACTGCAATCAGCCTCAAACTTGCCCTCCAAGTGACCAGTCCTGTGGTTTAAATCTACAGTCTTCACTGTGACACTGTCAACACCACCTGGTACACTTGATGACTCCTTCAGGGCACTCACACTTCTCAGATACTACACTCATCTGGTTTCCCGTCTAGTAAATGGCCTGCTCAATTTCAATCCATTTTTTCTCGTTTTTCCTCATCTCCCAGAATCACAACATGGTGCTCCCCAAGACTCAACTGCTAGAATTTAGCTTTTTTCCTAGCCTTACTACATCAAGGAGCTCACCCAATGTCAGGGCTTTAAACAGAATCGATGAAGTGATGCCATCCAAATGTATAGCTCCGGTTCCGACCACTCTTCTGAGCTACTGTTCTATTGGAAATCTCTACTAGGATGTCCAATAGGCATCCCCAAACTAACATCACCAAAACTGGCCTTCCTCTCCAAATTCCGGTCATCCTGTTATCTTCCCCATTGCAGCTAGCAGAAAATCCATCCTTGCAATTGTTCAGACCAGAAACATTCTTGACTCTTCTCGTTCAGAGCCCACAACCAGTCCATCAACAAATCTTGTAGGCTGTACCTTAAACATAGCTCTAGAATCTGACCACAAATCACCACCTCCACCTACATCCCTCTGATCAAAACCACCACCCCTGGTCATCTGGGTTACAAGAGCCTCCTGGAAGATCTTCCCGCTTTATCTTTGAGCAATTCTAGTATAGCTCAATAAGCAACCGAGCATATCCCATTAAAACAAATCAGATGACATCATTTCTCTTCTCAAAACCCTTCAAAAGCTCCCAGTTCCACTTGGAACTGAAGCCAGATTTCATTTAATGTCTACGCAGTCTGGCCCCTGTTACAGCTCCAAGTTGGTCTGCAGCTCCATAATCGCTCTGCTCCAGCCAAACTGACTCCCTGGCTTTTCCCTGTGCATGTCCTTCCATGAGGGCTTTTGCTTTTACTGTTCCCTCTACCTCGACTTCTCTTCCACATAACTTCACTATTCATTTCCTCAGCTTCTTTAGGTCTTTCTCCTCAGAGAGACCTTCCCTGACCTTCTTTTTGAAAGTCTAATTCCTGCCCTCACTAACATTCTCCAAACTCTTTCCCTAATTTTTTCCTCTATAGCATTTATTGCCATCAGAAATGTGATGTATGTAACTTATTATTTTTATTGTCTTGTTTCCACTAGAATGTGAACTCTCTAAAGGCAGAGGATTTTGTTTTGCCAGCTCATGCATTCCCAGCGTTGAGGACTGTCTCTGGCACATAGCACACATTCACTAACTCTTTGCTGAAAATATAAATGAACGGTTTCCTCATTAGAAAAACTTTCTGGTGCAAAAATAGGGAGAAAACTGACCAGAATATATAGTTAGGTGCTGAGTAGTTATTGTAAGAAGTGGTAATATGAAGTTTTCTTTCTTAATCTATGGGGAGTGAAAAAATGTATTAATTTTGTTATTGTTTCATTTACATATGACATATACATGTATATATGTATGTATTCCCTTACATATATGAAAATTCTGTTTAAATGTGAGCTACTACACAATAAAAATACTTTTAAGTAGTCTTGGATACCTGTGGAGCATCTAGAAAAAGCAAATGCAAATTTCCCCTTGAAGACCATACAAAAATGGTCATTTCATCATCAGATGAAATTGTGCAAATATATGCACTCACAGTGCACATTTATTAAACAAACAAGAGGCAAAGCTACCATAGGCATAGTTTATCAAAAACAAAACAAACCAAAAATTAAACTGTAATTAGACCACAAGAGGTTCAGATTATAAAACTAACTGGATGTATATCACAAGATAAACACATTTAAGTGACACAAATAATGAACAAAAATATGTGAAAGCAATAAGATACTATCAAAAAAGTTGAGAAATATTGGGAAGTAAAACAAAAAGGACTGACAGAAATGTTTTCCATGATGGTAGTGGTTGCACAGCTATACATACTTATTAAAACGTAATGACTTGTACACTTGATATTAGTCGTTTATTTTACGTAAATTATACTCAGTAAAGGTGATCTTAATGGAAGTCATAGAAAGGAAAAATTTTGAAAGTAAAGAGCAAAGGATGGTGTAAACAGTAGGTTAATGATGCTATGAGAAACAGCGACTTAGAAGATAAAGCCGAAGAACAACACAAAATTCTTCATTGAAATATAAAGAAATGGAAATAGGAAAGAGAGGGTAAGGGACATGGAGAATGGGTAAGTCCCACCTATCTCTAACATGACAGCATGAGACTCACAATGATAAACCTGATACAATGCAGGATGGGACACGCTCAAAGTGAAAATGGATACAAATTTCACATCGCTGATGAACCACCTCAGATGTAGGAGGCATAATCTACCGCAGTCAGACAAATACAAAAATTCCACAGCTAGACATAGAGCAGTAGAACTTCACACCAGGCAAATGAGAAGAGTATTAAAAGCTGACAGAAAAAAAAAAATACTCGAAAGGAATAACTATTAGACAAGACAGAAAAAACAGAAATCAGAAGGTCATGGAGTAAAATGTTTAGTTTTCAGAGAAAATAACATAGAACCGAATACCTAAGTAAATGATCATACAGAAATGAGGAATTATGATGACATTTTTATACAAAATCTAACCAAGTTTACCACTAACAAACTCACTGAAGGAACTTGTAAGTGCTGGAAAGACGGTTATGTAAGAAGTAATGATTACTAAGTTTCATAAAGCAACTAAATTCTATTTCCTATTTCATAACATGATTCTCATAATCCAAAGATCTTTTCAAACTTACTTGCATCATTTTACAGAGCACACCAAGCATGAATGGTTTTGCATCAAGATTAACCAAAACGTGAAGAGCTCTAAGAAAAATCTTCCCGTGTACAACTAGGAATAATAACCATGACAGGAAAAAAAAATGCTCATCATTATTTATTATAAAGGTCTCAAAAAATGAGGACAAGAGCATACAAAAGAAAGCACACTTCCTTCTGCATAACTGTGATAAGCATTTCTACTATTAAAGAAATCACAGAATATTAGTACCTATTTATCTTCTTCTCTATCTTTGTCTATCTAGCCTGTAAGCTCCCCAACAGTAAGATGGGAGAACTTGCTGTAACATTTGGAATTAACTTCATTTTTTTATTGCAAAAGCTATACTTTCTCACTCAAAATGTAAACAATTTTTAAATATAAAAAGTATCCATACTTGACTTTGTTTTTTTCCTATGCACAACTTTTCAGAATTATGATCATATTGACTCTAGAATTTTGTGTTCTCAGCCTCCCAGCTGAGATGAATAGCACCTTTACAAAGCACCTTTCACCGGCTCCATAATACTCCACACCAGCTGAACAACACCCGCCTGCCTTTGCTCCTGCAGAGGACCTCTTCAGTGGCTACAAATTACTGGACCATAGTCCTCATCTTTGTGTCTAAAACTGTTTGTGTTTTATGTTTCTACCTTCCAGTTAGATTCCTACAAGTGGAATGACATATTCTTTAGCTTGGAAAGCCATACGACTTTCTTGTAGGATATAAAAGGAAACAATGCTTCCAAAGACTCTTAGTGGCAGCGTAGCCTCTTCAAATTGCCACTAACTTGAGTCACCAGAGAGCCATTCAATCCAGAGTCTAAAATGACGTGCCTCATAAAATGATTGGATGACAATTCCTACTTCTGAAGATCACTATAGAGTTTCTTTTAAAGATGTATGTATGTATGTATGTATGTATGTATGTATGTATTTGACAGACAGAGATCACAAGTAGGCAGAGAGGCAGGCAAGGCAGGGGAGCAGGCTCCCTGCTGAGCAGAGAGCCCAGTGCAGGGCTTGATCCCAGGACCCTGAGATCATGACCTGAGCCGAAGGCAAAGGCTTAACCAACTGTCACCTGGGCGCCCCACTATAGAGTTTCTTAAGGTAGAGTCTAAGGATCTAAAACTGCAACCTTATAAAAGAAATATACATATATCAAATATATATATATATATATCAACTTTTAAAAGAAATACATATATATTTCTTTTATATATAAATATATATAATATATAAAATAAATATTCATATATTCTACATGAACAGCTATTCCTTCACGATGAGATCTGGCATACAAATAGACATCAGACAGATCTTGAATGGCAGCTTTTGAATTTTTATAAGAAAAACAATAGGAATTTCAGCCTTCAGAGGACAAAATAGCTGTATTTGAAGAAAGCTTTTAAACTACTCTCTTAAGACAATACATTTCAAATATATTAAATAATGGATATTATAAGTGGAACAAAATATGAGAAAAGGAGGAAAAGTCAAAAAGGAACCATATTCTCTAATATCAAAAAGATCTTGGGACACCTGGTTGGCCCTGTCGGTTAAGCTTCTAACTTTAGCTCAGGTCATGATCTCAGGGTTCTGAGATCAAGCCCTACTTAGGGCTCTGAGCTCAACAGGGAGTCTGTTTGTCCCTCTCCCCACTCATGCTCTCTCTGTCTCTCTCCCAAATAAATAAATAAAATGTTTAAAAAAATGATTTCACCAGGCTGCTTTTGATCATGGTTTTCTGATAATTTCTAAAATTGTATGCATCAAATTATAAATAATTATTTCACTTCTCCTTTAATTTCTTATTTTTGTGTCTTCTCCTTAATTTTAGTATTAATCATTTTGGGGATGATGGAATTGGTTACTTAAGAAGCTGTCTGTTAAGTGGCATTTAACATATTTAGGAAGATACTTGAGATTAGTCTCTCTTCTCTTTATTTTCTAAATGCCGTCAGCATTCCTTTTTCTCATCTCACAGGCATGTACATATCTAAGACAGCCAGTGCAGCAACGGTCTTCAGGGCACATACTCTGGAGTCAGACTTACTGAATTCACTAGCTCTCTGATGTTGGACAATTTACATAAACTCTTGGGTGTTTCAGGTTCTCTACGCATAAATGCAAATAATAACAGTGCTGTTTCCCACAGTTGTTGTAAAATATTAAGTGGATTAATATTTGTCTTAAGAACTGTGTCAGACACATACATAGTATTAGTAGTATCTGCAGCTTCTCAAATATCCAATTGCATCATGGAACAACATTCTTTTGTTTCTTAATAAGATACATATCCGGAATTTATACATAACTTCACTCATGCAACTAAAGTTTAAATAAAATGATGCAATTCTGCTGTGATTTGAGCATATTAGTATTAGCAATTCTTTTCCCAGCCCTATGATGCTATTCCGGCTTTTGTAAATATTTTAGAAAAACAAAGTGCAGGTTATATATATGGTCAGTTTCACTCAACACTTAAAATTTTTATAGAAACAAATCAATAGTTGAGGCCATTAAGTCATGCCTTTGTAAAATATATTACCAAATGGCAAAATGAGACTGTCAATACATGAGTACAAGAGTATTTGACTAACATTTGTATTTAAATAATAACTATATCAGTTAAGATAGTTTTGAATGAATAGTGTTTATTCAATTCAATAAATACTTCAGAGTATCGTACATTGGGCCAACCATCGCAGGGTTAGAAAAATAAGTAAAGCGTAGTCCCTGACTTCTTGGTGCTTACAGACGAATGGAGGATAAAATTAATGTGCAAATAAATATGGCATAAAACATGGTACTATAAATGACCCAGGACAAGTTAAAAACAAAGAACTAGGATCTTTTATCCTAACAATCATTTATCCATTTGGTTAATATTTATAGAGCATTCACTATCACTTCTTCTTCAGAATATAAAAATTAAATTAAAAATGGAAAAAAATCCTCACCTTAATGAAGTATATATTTTTATGGGTATATAACATTTATATCCCAGCCAAGTAATTAGAAAGGGAATCCTGGGAAGGGAGCCTAGAACAAGAGACCAGGCCTCTAAAGGAGAGCTCCACATTCTTCACTGTCCTTCCTATTCTCAGTACTGCCCACAGTATATGTGACTACTTGGGCATCATCCGTGTCTTTGTCTCAACTCTAAGAGACAATACCCTGTGGTCTTTGTTTTGTTCTAGCATTCTATTCCCAACATCCAAAACTGTGCCAGGCACACAATAAATGCTCAAGAAATTTCTGTCAAATAGGTGGACATAGAAATAAATAAAAGGATAGGCAACTGAACTAAAAAAGATAGAAAGGAGGAAGAAAACAGGAAGGAAAGGAGTGCGGGAGGAATGAAGGAAAAGAGGGAGAGAATTGTTTTAATGAACTATTGTAATGGAAAGGAAGAAGAGTTTTATAAACAAAGAAAAACATGGGGTGCCTGGGTGGCTCAGTGGGTTAAAGCCTCTGCCTTCGGCTCGGGTCATGATTCCAGGGTCCTGGGATCGAGCCCCGCATCGGGCTCTCCACTCAGTGGGAAGCCTGCTTTCCTCCTCTCTCTCTCTCTCTGCCTCTCTGCCTGCTTGTGATCTCTGTCTGTCAAATAAATAAATAAAATCTTAAAAAAAAAAAAGAAAGAAAAACATGAGCAAGATACAGAGATGTGTACAGTTGCCATAGAACTAAGTGGGTTACATTAAATTAACAAGATGGAGAGTACTGGATGTAAGGTAGACCAGCCCTTCCATGGAAGGTTGTACATTCCAGGTCAATGCATAAAGCAATGGAAACATTGGCAGAAAAATTATACAATCAATGTGAATATTTCATAACTCTATCCTAGAAGAGTTATAGATGGATTGGGGCAAGAAAAGAGATGATATGAGCTTACAATAGCTCAGGCTAACATAAAGGTAATAAAAGTTGGATAGTGATAGTGGGGGAAAAAGTACATAGTGACTTTGAAAAGAATTCATGAAGGAAAATCCCATAGCTCAAAACAAACAAGAAGCAAAAGGGAAGGAGAAAGTGAAGTTTTGCTTTATAATTTCAGAGCTGATGTCTATTAACAGAAAAAGAAAGAAGAAATAAATTTCCATGGGCAATGAGTTTTGCCTTGGGACCTGTGGTAACTCCAGGCAGAAATACCCAAGAGCAGCTGCATATATATGCAAGATGTCAGCCACTACCTATAGAGCTTTGAGAGTCAAGGCCCTAGAGGTTGCTGACATAAACTCAATTTATGAGAGTGAATGAATATGCCAAACAGAGTTATAGAAGGAGCACTCTTCTAAGAGTGCAATGTAGTTCCGGACAGAAGAAAGCGGGCTAATAATGACGACAAGGAGGACAGGGTGCACGCAGGATGTGCAGAGGAGTTCTAAGGAGCATGTATAGTGGAGAAGGGCAGAGAAAGCACCAGAGTGCAGGAATTGAGGAAGGGAGAGGTGAAAATGGTCAGGCAGTTAGGTGGTCATTGCAATGGGAATGAGCAGTTTTAACGGAGTGAAATGGCTGGAAGCCAGATTTTTAAAGGGATGCATGAATGCCATGGGGAGCATATCCAACTGGCAATGTGCAGCTGGTTACCAGTGAAGATAGATGTATTCCACTGCTTGCAGATATAAAGGTGAGAAATATGAAAGAAGTCTTTTTCTACTGCAGGCTGGCTAATTTCCTTAGCAGAATAAACAATATTCCACTCCTTCCATCATCATTGCTACAACAGATGACAGCTGTGAAATTTCTAGATAAAGAAGCATCTGCCATGTGCACTGTTCCTTTTAAGTCAAATGTTTTATATACTGAAACATGTACTTATCAATCTTTTATAGAAACACCGTAGATTTCCTTGAAATTTCTCTCTCCTCAGAGAGTTGGCTTTCTTTAAGAATTTGAAAGAAAGAAAGTCTGGAAGATTAAATAAAGAATGGAGAGGCTTTCTTGTCCTTAAATTTTCTGTATTTCAAATTTTTGTATTAGCGAAATATCATAACATTTCTTGGGTCCATCTGCCTGAGGCTAAGAAGACTTGATAGTTCATTCTGGAACTGCAGATAATTAGAGCCGCAAGTGATAAATAATTAAACCTGTATCTTCATGGGAGAAAAATGAGGTCCCCAAAAGTTTTGAGAGCCAAGATTATATAGCTGGTGGGACAGAGCCAAGACTGGAGCCTTTTCCTCCTTTCCAGTAAAGCTTCTACATTAGTTATGTCACTGACTCTAAGTTAAAATCTCCCCCTTTTACTGTGGTTTCATTTCTTCAACAGTGCTTTCACACATCGCCACACCTTGGATGGGACACTGGGAAAGGAAAGAGGAGGGAGGAGGGACTTGAGGATCTGCTGTGGGCCACGCACGCTGCTGGATGTCTATCAGTCCCGGGCTCCTTCGGTCCTCATTCAAGGAGGTGGGCACGGGGCTTCCCGTTCTGCATGAAGGTGTCGTAACACTAAAGGTCTGAGCCAACAAACTGTATCTAATTCCCAAGTCTGTGCTCGTTTCCCATCCAGACTGCAAAGAGAGTGGGTGGATGGAGCGGCTGAGCGCCATGCTTTTGGTTTGCATTTTTGTGTCCTTTGGACCCTCTGGTCTGTGAGCCTCTCACCTAACATAGCAAAGGAGGAGGAACTGGTCCCGGTTACAAAAAGCTATTCTATTCCCTCAGATTGGCTGCTTTAGAAAGGAAAATGAGAAAGAGAGAGAATAATTCGGTTACTCATTTTCTTTTCTATCTCCTTTCAACTCCAGCCAAAGACATAAATCACGACACTACACATTTAAACTACCAGCACAACTGTTATTTTACAGTAATGAGCAGGCACATGACAACAAAAACCGTGAAACCAGATCATGTTTATTCCTCAAAGTTCTCTCCTACAACTTTCCTACATGGATCATAACCATTCTTTTTAGTTGCTTCTCTGCTGCTCACAAATGCATTTGGCTTGAAAATCAGCATGAAATACAATCATAGCTACGGTTTATTTAGGACTTCCCATGGAAGCCGGGTACTATCCCAGATACTATACAAACATTTTTACCAAAACTTATAACCATCTTAAGGATTATTAGAAGGCCCATTCTACAGAATCGTTTGGGATGTTGCTGGGCGTTGCACTAGGCATTGCTTACATGCAGTGTTTGTAATGCTTTAACTGGTAGGTACTCTTCTAGCATTCTAGTAGCATTTCTACATCAAAGGGGCTTTTTATACTGTACGGGGGCACCAGCTGGAAAAGAGTATTCAGACATGGTTGGGGGTGGATAGCTAGCTAGAGGAATAAACTAATGCCTTAAAGGGAAGGGATGTGAAATAGAGTTAACAAATTTCACACATACAAAGACAAATAGAAAGAATAAGTACCTTTTCATCATTAATTACCTCACCATTGAATAATCCCTTGACTGTTGGCATTTATCTCAGTTACTGAAATACATTTTCTGTATACTGAGATACTGACACTGGATACTAAGTTATTCTTCTACTCATTCATTCAACAAATAGGTATAAAATGCCAACAGTGGCCAAGCACATGGCACTGCTGTTGGGTTAGCCTCTAAGGAATACAGAGGTGAGTAAAACAGATGTTCTACATTCAGAAATTGTAGCCTAGCAGGGAAGAAAGGCATGCAATACTGACATATACAAGATCTAGGGTGTTGTGGAGATGAAAACCAAGGCTTATCTTCACAAGTCTCTTTGGGCTAGGAAATTTTCTCTACATATTTCCCAAATCATATTTGAGAGAATAGCATTTAGCAGTTTCATATCAGAGTAGTGAGCTGCCAACAGGAAATTTAGAAAGACATAATGGAACGGTATCCGACAGAGCCGAGTTTTGGTAAGGCAGGGGAGTCATGAGAAGCAAAACCCAGGTCTGGGCTAAGGAGGGCAAGCTGGGTGGTGTGCAAGCAAGGGTGCCGAGGCTCCCAACACTGGAAGGTGACTGGGATACACAATTAAAGGGACTAAAGGGAGTACCAGGACATTTAGAAATAATTCACACATTGGTTTCTGTTTGGGTCTGGTTTTTTGCCCTCTCTTCTTCTCACTAGCTGTACACTTTGTGTGATTATATTAGTAACTTTAAGGCAAAGTAAGTAGAACACAACTGAACCTTTCATGCAGTAGAAAAGTTGGCTTGAGAGCCATAAACATTTAGAGGAAAATAAATAACATATTTATTTCATAAATAAGAATTTGCAAACCAAACTAATTAGAGCAAGGAGGAAAAATCTTTCCTCTTTTATCTGGTTGTCATTAATACTGCAGGAATTATTTTTGCACTCCTGTAGAGCTAATTACAAATCAATTTTCTATAATTAGATATTAATACTCTGTTATGTTTTCTAATAACTCTCCATTTAACAGTGTCATAACTCAGTACAGATTCTTAATCATTTTCAGGCTAATAAATAATCATAAATTTTATTTCAATAAGCATTGGCTACTTGTTCTAAACTAAATATTTCTAGGTTTATTTCAGATTTAATACATCTCAGTATATTAATGAGTACCTAAATTGGTTATTCAGAGTCAATTTAGTTTTCAAATTTAAAATCAATGAAATAATATTATTTTCCTCTCATATAATATCAACTAATGTTTTATACTTTTAAATGAAAGCTTTTGTCCACTGTATTTAATTTTATTTCATCTTTTATTTTATTCTATTCTTCTTCCAGGGATGGATCTTTGATTAATTCCTCTGGGACCTTTCAAAGCTAAAAACAGAAGAAAGGATGCTGGAAGCCTTCCTCCCCATATCTGCCCACACTGTCAAAGATTTTCTTTCAAGATATACAATTTTATAATAATCAGATTAAAACTAAAGCACATATGCTCCAACAAATAGAAAAGAAAGCTGAAAAACATGAATGGATCCAATTTTTAAAGGCTTCTTAATTTTATTAGATAAACTATAACGTCAAAAGGCAATTTTCTCCTGTTATCACAATATCACAATATCAAAAATATTTTGTTCTAAAGTATTTTTATAGTCTAAAATTATGACATGGTGGACCACTATAATTTTAGAGAAACTACAAGACACTCTGGAAGTTCTTTATTTTGAGAAGGATAACATTTTGTAGTTGAAAAGCTTAATATTGCTCTAAAGACAGTATATAAAATGATTTTAAGAGTCCGGTGAATAAATCTATCAAGTTCAGTATGATAAATACACGCATTATTAATTATTGTGTCAGAATACAGCACTAACATAATCAAATTATTACACTGTTTTAGAAAATATGTAAAACAATGTAAATATTAAATTAAATATTTATATATTATATATTTTTATATATTATATATTATATATTATTAAATATATATATTATATTTAATATTTAATATTAAATTAAATATTAAAATGTAAACTTTGTGGAAGATTTCTGGTTGTATATCCTTAACATACATCTATTTTTTGGCAATTATATGTGCAAAATGTGTAAGACATGTGAGTTTTTTTCCTTTGGCTGAATTTCATAATTCAGGAAGAGTTTTCATGGACCTACTATATCAAACAGGGACCATACACACACATATATATAGGTATTCATGGTAATCAAATCAGTCGTATGTGGGTATTCTGAAAGATGAATGTTTAGTACTAAAAGTATTTCTGGGTTAGTAAAAGCAATACCTAAGAAACTAAATATTCTCTTTAGGAAACTGATAAGAAGGGTCTCCTAAATCAATAAAATTACAGAGAATACTGTTTTACTTCTTTCTGAAATATTAGACAAGTTCAGTTTACTTTGACAAATTTAGCCTGTCGGCTAATTAAATCAATGCTCTAATGACCTGATACAAAGATTTACAACTAAGTAAGGCCCGTGTGTTGAGATTGAGTATTTAGCTTGTGACTACCATAAACAAAGGAAAAGATTAAGAACTGAAATTTAAGTTCTGACTCAAACTGTATTGAATACTCAGAGCACCTGAACAAAGGGGCCTACGGATAGGCTAACAGATGCGAACAAAACACTCCGTTATTCATGGCAAGTCCAATTCTTTTCACTGTCTGGCTCCTGCATGCTCTAACTTAATATGAGCGTACATACCTGCTACATGGTATTATCAGGTTCAGTATCTGATACGTTTGGAACCCTGTTTGTACCTGTGACTATCTGACATATTTAGCTGGTGCTATACCAAGCACAATTTAGCCCAGTGATTAGAGAAGTAGTGTGCTATATTGAGGATGCTAAGAACATTTAGATTCCCTGGACTCAATTCTTAAAGAACCCCTATGCAGCAATCTTTGTACATTGTCTTGTGGGAGCAACATTCACAATTAAGCACCTAATAAATGACTGTGATGAGAATAAGCCTCATTGTATTATACAGGCAGGCCACTGTCTTGTACAATCATTCCCAAAGGAACTGTTCACATTAGGCAAGGCACAAAGGATAAATAACTATGACAGTGCTACTATTATTTATAAGTACCGTTAAAGTTCTTAAAATTCTTCTACTACCATTGGCAATTAATAAAATCATCCAATATACAAAAGTATTTAAACTCTCTGAAACACACATATTTACAAAGTAGATATTCTTTTTTAAAAGTTAAATCAGAAATAAGAATTAAGATAGAATTATGCTACCCTCAAGCATATTTAATAATGTAAATACTTCTATTATCTATAAGCTTTCTACTGCCCACAGGATAAATGTCAAGCTTTGCTAGTCTGGTATTTAAGAGTCTTTATAACTGGGTCCCAACCAGTTAGATGGTAGTATATACCACTACCCGTGTGAGGTTTCAGCAAAAGCAAGATTAGTCTACTAATTTACTCAGTGCCTCCAAAAACCACTTGACACATTGCAAGCTCATACTTTGGCTCATGCCTTTCCCTCTGCACCTCTTGCATCTGCTCAAACCCCACAAGCCATAAAAGGACTAGCCGAATCAGTCTAACTTTACCATTATAATCTTTCTTTATCTATTACCACTAAAAATTATCTCTTCCTAACTAAACTCATATTCGCTGACTCGATCACTCAAGGAATATTTATATATTTAATAATACATCTGTTTTTTGTGTGTCTATCTACCATCACCTATTTATCTGTATAGCTATATTATATCACATTTATGCCATAGTATATAGAAAAGTGCCTTGTCCATTCTGATGTTAGCAACCGTTTTAAAAAAAATGGACTGATTTGTCATGATGATAAGGCTGATACCAAAAACAATAATAATCATGAAACACAAATTCTAGTTAGATCCATATCATATAGGTTTATACCATATACGAACTTAGGTTATTTTCTTTGTTCATATATAGATGTAGAAAACTCAACAGGATTCCAATACATATAAAATGCAAGAGTCTAGGAATTAAAATTATCCCAGATTATTATTAAATAAAAGAGCACAGTTCAAATGAGTGGAAACAGATATGTGTTAAGTTGATATTAAGGTAGAGCACAGTAGTATATTCAGGCATTAACTAGCTATTGACCATGTGAGGTTAAATGGAGTTTTTTTTTTAATCAGTTTTGGAAGATATCTTTATATTTAAAATAGTCCTCATAAAAAGCAAAGGGTGAGGAACTATAGAATGAACCCATATTGTTATTTTTATCAAATAATTTTAAAAACATAGTTAAAATTCCTAAAGAAGATGTGTTGAAAAGCACCTTTTAAAATATCATTTTAGGGGCACCTGGGTGGCTCAGTAGGATAAGCTTCTGCCTTCGGCTTAGGTCATGATCTCAGGGTCCTGGAATGGAGCCCCTCATCGGGCTCTCTACTCAGCGGGGAGCCCGCTTCCCCACCTCTCTGCCTAACTGTGATCTCTGTCTGTCAAGTAAATAAATAAAATCTTTAAAAAATATCATTTTATTAATTTGCTTTCTAACCACTCACTACCAGTTTAGAGAAAAATACTGCTATTCTTTCTTTTTCACCTGACCCTTTTACCAGTGTCTGTTTCCTTTCTACTTTTAAAGATACTTTCATAATCCCTTCTTTTATTGTTCTTAGTCTACCTATTTTATTTCTGTCCCAAACATGTTCCATATTTAGACTCTTCTCACAATATTTTTCTAATTATTCTTTCCTAATATTCTTTCACTTAACTTCATTGTGATCTTATCATTGTCTATCTCATCACTATGCATTGTATTTTTCTAAAGGTTTTTATTTATTTGACACTGAGATAGAGAGCACAAGTAGGGCAGGGCAGCAGGCAGAGGGAGAGGGAGAAGCAGGCTCTCTGCAGAGCAGGGAGCCCTGCGGGGCTCGATTCTAGGACACTGGGATCATGACCCGAGCTGAGGGCAGCAGCTTAACTGACTGAGCCACCCAGTCGCCCCGCATTGTTTTTCTTATCACCTTGCGTGTTATTATGCAACCAGAGAAAACATTCAAAATCATCTATCTCAAACCACTTCTCAAAGGAGAAAAGTGAAGCCTGGAAAGACAGGTGGATCTCCTCTGAGTCAAAGTGTTAGTGACAGTGGTAACTGCACAGGAAGTCTCCTGACTTCCACTAAACTTCATCATGTGGCCACTTAGCCTCAAAATCTACAACTCAGTCATTTTTCGATAAGCACCTACTTCATGCCAGGCCATGTCCATGGTAAGTGACTAAAGGTCTTATCATTATTGTAGTGTTCATGGCAATGATTGTCAATGGACTGGGGTTGGTGATTACTCCTCACAGGTATCACAGTCTCCCAACATAGCCTAAATTACTGACTAGGAGTAAGATGGCTGTTGGTCACTAATCTCTTGAGTGATTTTCCATTTATGCTTCTCATAATAACAGTAATAACAGAATGAACATGAAATTGGTGCAGTACCAGAAAATATTTAAATATTAACATCTTTGGGTACCTATGAGGAAGCTAAAACTTCTAACACATATGGTATAACCAGGCACCCACAAAATTCTCTTACTCCAAAGCTTAGAGCACTTTTGCAGAAAAAATAAAAATGAACTTTTCACTAAATAATATATGCTAAAATATGTATTTTTTGACATTAAATTTTCAAAGCTTTGAAAAGAATTGTCTTGATTTGCATAATATCCTTGTGTTGCAATTCAACTTCAAACATTAGAGGGAAAAAAGGCAGAGATTAATATGTTTTTAACACAGATTAAAATGTACCTGTCAAAAAGAGCTCCATAGGAAGTGTGTTTTTTCATTAATAATCAATATTTTCAACACTGATATTGGTAATATTTTTTAAATGAAGGAAATACAAAATTAGCATTTGACCTTTGGGACTGTGAATTCATCTCTTGCTTTTTTATGCTAATTTTTTTTCTTAAATGAGAAAATGTATTTAAATTATATAAATAGAGAAATAGGGTTATACTCTCAGAAGTCATAATTAAAATATGCCCCCAAATGTATTTTTTTAATTTAAGGAAAATCACTACTAACAATGATCAAGCACCAACCATTATCTATTATTCAGATTGCATATAGGTATTTGCCTGAACAAAATTTGTTTCAACATCAATAGATTTATAGCAAATATGCTGGCATGCAAACAGTGTTGGTATTCAAATTTGTAAAATAATTTTTACGCTTCAGAAATTCAGAGAGAGGCTGTACCTACACAGCTTAATTTTTGTGTTACTTAAACATTAGTTACTAAACTCATCATGTAGATTCTCTTAAAATAAAATCACTCTGTAAGTAAAAAGTTATCTTATCCTAAAATTCTCCTGCTGGCGTTTTTAGAATGCACCTTCAAAAAGTAGTGAACAGAACAGGGTAAGTCAGTCTGCAGTGTTTCTGCTTTCCAGTGGATTCCCCATAAAAAGTTTATTTTCTTGAGAGTGTTCAGTGTTCTACACTCTTCTTAATGCTTAAGGACAAGCCATTATATATTAATAAAATTTCTAAGCCAATATAACTTTTTTTCAGTCAGGCCATAGGTCAGAATTTTCAATTAACTTTACATTTTAATTCAATAGATTGCAAACTTCAGTGGCAAAAAGATCATATCTCGGGTGGTCACGACAAATACAGATCCTTGAGCCTCAACCAAAGGAATCTGTGTTAGCAGATACGGAGTAGCATAGGAGAAGCTCAACTTTTAACGAACCCAGAGTGTTACTCCTTCCAGGTTGTCTTCAGAACACACTTGGAAAAATCCTGTTTTAATTAATTCTCTGAGAGCAGCTACCTAGGCAAAGACCTTCTGTTATTCGCTAAGCATTCATCATATTTCTTTCTTCCCTTTGTCTCCTTTCCATCTCTTCTCTTTCATCTTTCCCTTTCTCCCCCTCCTTCCCGATGACAGTGTCCATTGAATAGATACAAAATGTACTTTATATGAGTTATCTTGTATAGTATCTCTTGGATGTTAATGTATGCTGAGAGATACCATAATATATACATAACTATGATGTCTGAAGACTACCTTGATATTCCATTTCATCCATTCATAGCATAAATTACTTAGGTGCAAAATAAAGACTATTTGGAGGATAAAAAAGATACAATCTGGATAGTATTGAAAATGAACTAGATTGAAAAAAAAAAAAACAAAAACCCCAAAACCCTTAAATGTACCTGCTAGTTAGAACTAGCAAATGGAAGGTCTTGAAATGTGAGACATTTTTCTCTGACCAGAGCATACTGGTAATAAGCCTGTCAGACTGAGAACTGTTCCAGTAACATTATCTGGACTAGAAGCCAAAACTCTTCCTTGTATCCAGCTGACAAGGTGATAAATGACATCAACAAAACAAGCACTTCTCCCTTTGATTGTACTTCTGACACCACTAAATGTCAGGTCAGAAACTACCATACTAGAAACCACAGAGCCTGATTTAATTTTATTTGGCTTTATTTTTCCAAGGATAAAAAGGAAATTAGATTCATCTGGCCTTGAAATATTCTTATTGAACTAATTTTACAAATATTTTAGAGCTTTCTTAAAAGCACAACTAAGTTATTGTGACTAGATATTAAAGTCAGGAAAAGCAAATGGGAAGTAACATACTTACTAAATGTTTTCATAACTCTCCGTCCACGAATCTCAACTATTAACTAATGATAAAATTAACCACTGAGCTGTTCTCAGTGGTTGCACTTATAAAGTGGCACATTATCTCCTAGGAAAAAACTCTAGTTGGTTTTCTCAATGTTTCACAGATTTCTGAAGCTTCACTTAAGTAAAATCCACATAAACCTTTTTTAAATGCTGTAATCTGAAAGAATTCTGTCTACAAGCTACTTATAATAGGGATGCTGCTGCCTGTGTATCATTATCACACTGTCTCTACTTTTATTTTGAAATTAATGATAAAGTGACAGAATACACCACTAGTCACTGCCATGTTAAGATAAATTAATGACCATTTCAATATGCTATGAAAGGTACATTTTCAAATTAACCATTGTCTCAAATTGTTTATAACTAAAAACAGTTTTATTTGAGATATTTTATAATGGGTTTAAGCAAATTTGTAACTTACACTAAAGAGCTGGATTTTTTGTTTTGTTTTGTTTTTCTTTTTTTGTTGTTGTTGTTGTTGTTTATTTGTTTTACTAAGATACCACCTCACACTTGTCGTAATGGCGAAAATCAAAAACACAGGAAACAACAGGTATTGGCGAGGATATGGAGAAAGGGGAACCGTCCTGCACTCTTAGTGGGAATGCAAACTGGAGCAGTGTAGATGTTCCTCAAAAAGTTCAAAACAGACTTGTCCTACCACCCAGCAACTACACTACTAGATATTCACCCAAAGAATACAAAAACGCTAATTTGAAGGGGTACAGGCACCCCAAAGTTTATAGCAGCATTATCAACAATAGCCAAATTATGGAAAGAGCCCAAATGTCCATTGACTGATGAGTGGATAAAGAAGATGAGATACACATGCACGTACACACACACACACACACCCCATGGAATATTAATCATCCATAAAAAAGAATGGAATCTTGCCCTTTGCAATGATGTGGATGGAACTAGAGAGTTTTATGCTAAGTGGTATAAGTCAAAGAAAATACCATACGAGAAAAAAATGTTCATAGGTGAAGAAAAGAGACAAACCAAGAAACAGACTCTTAACAATAGAGAACAAACTTATGGTTACCAGAAGGGAGCCGAGTAAGGAAATGGGCTAAATAGGATAAAGGAGGGCACTTGTTACGATGATCTTGTTGTGTGGGCATTGAATCAATAATCACAAAAAACTGATCACCTGAAACTAATATTACACTGTATGTTAAGTGGAATTAAGAAAAAAAAACTTAAAAAAAAAGTTAAAAAAAATGTTCAAAAAGGCTAACTCGTGTTACATCACTGCTGTTAGGAGTATAACTGCATAAATTTTTTAATGTTGTTCAATCAACAAATATCAGCCCTAAAAATATGCACACCTTCGACATCATTTTAGAAATTTATTCCGGGTAACTAAAAAGGCAACACCCATAGTGACATAGATGCTCACCATAGCACTGCAATGAATTAAATACATTCTAAAAGTGCAAAAGTAGGGGTCTACTTTAAAACTATGGTATACTCCGGGAATGCTCAGTGGCTCAGTCGGTTAAGTGTTTGACTCTGGATTTCAGCTCAGGTCATGATCTCAGCACAATGGGATCCAGCCCTGCATCAGGCTCTGCCCTCAGCACAGAGTCTGCCTGTCCCTCTCCTTCTGCTCTTTCCCCCGCTCTCTCTCTCTCTCTCTAAAATAAATGAATAAAATCTTAAAAAAACAACTATGATATATTCCAAGAAGAAAATACTATACAGATAATTCTGACTCATAGATGTGAAGACTGGTCAAAATGTACTATTATAAAATGTCTGATTATAATTTGTGTACTCTTATTGTGCATTATGTGGTCACATTTTAAAAAATATACACATAACGGATTTATATGCACATTTGTATAAATAGAAAGGAAGATAGATATTTAAAATATTCAAAATACATTCTAATATATTAACAGTTATTGTGTCTGGAAAATGGAATTGTAAGTACTTTTTCTTTTTAATTTAGGCTACTTGCTAATTTATAGCTCTGTTATAAACATGAGTATATTGTAAATAAACAATATTGAGAGTATTGTGTAAATTTTAAAATACCAAATCTCTAGAGTATAATACCACAATTAAAATAAATACTTAACAGATTTTAGCAACATAAATAATTCTGTTTGGAAAAATGTGAATACACAAAATTGTATACCTGCTAAGAGTCCAAATTTGGATATAAAAGTTATCCAGAATGGAACATAGGACATTAATACTAATGATTTAGTACTAGGTTCTGGAATTGAGTTTTGTTGTGTGTTTTTTTTTTTTTTAACATTTTAAATGTTAATGCCATTATAAAGCTCTTTGAAAAAAAAGTCTGAGTTCAAGTATGTATATCCAAAATCATAGTTATAAATATGAAAGGCCTGTCCTAATGTTTACACATTCTGTAGTTCTTTATTTCTGAACGTCTGGTATATGGGTAAGGTCATTACTGACTATAAAACTAGAATGTGGGCAGTGACTACATGAGCCTAAGTATTTAGATTAAAAGTTAACAAGTGTAATCATATGGATATTTTATTTATATTTGTGTATAGGCAATGGCATGATGTCTATATATTTTTAAAAGGACAAAAGCAAATCCCGGGAGTTGAAAAGTAATCCATCAACACTTAATACCTTAATTATATCAATCATAACACTGAATATGCAAACACTCTTAGAATCCTAAAACTACACAAGAAATATCATACAATGAGTGTAAGTGTAGAAAATAACTACCATGGCATCATTATTTCATTTACAAACATCCATAATACACAACCATTGTGCTAGGCTCTGGCACGTAAGTTCTTTATTCAGTCACATTAAGTCACAGTCTCTGCCGACTGAACAGTATGATCTGGTTCTCCCACAGTTCAATGACCATAAGTATATGAACTTTTGTTTCTGGCCTCAAGGCCTTCAGTGGACAAAAATTGCAGACTGTTCCTTGTAGGATGGAAGGTTAGTTCATGGGTTAATATAAAATAAGATGGAATTTTTCCCATACAAGTCTTTCTTAAACATTTAATTGCACTCATTAGTGGGAAGGAATCCAAGAAAGTAAATAAAGTAAAATCAGACTGAGGAAAGAAGCAAGCTATCAGATGAGTGATCAACGGTTTTGGGGGATTGACAATTTGTTTTCATTTTTTTTTCTTTCCTTTTTTTTTTTTTTTTAAGATTTTATGTATTTGAGAGAGAGAGAGAGAGCATAAGAATGGAGGGTCAGAGGGAGAAGCAGACTCCCTGCTAAGCAGAGAGACTGATGTGGGACTTGATCCTGGGTCTCCAGGATCATGACCTGAGCCAAAGGCAGTTGCTTAACTAATTGAGACATCCAGGCGCCCCAGAGATTAACAATTTGTAAAATGTTCATACTCTGTCTTGTTGAGTGTGCATTCAGAGTATTGACTCATTTTAAGATGACAGTTTTTCAGAACCGTGGTCTACATACTAAAATAGAATGAGAAATCAGAAAAGTCAGAAAAGACAAGTCATTTAAGATAAAAAAACAAGAACTACAGCTAGTATTAATTGAATTAGAATGATTTAACTTGCAAAATAAACATTGAGAAATATGCTTTAAAATATTGATTTAAATTTTGTTATAGTAATTATGAAGATAAATAATTTCCCCTAATTACTGCAAATTTACCATTTAAATTGCAGAGAAACTATTTTTAATTCAATTTCCGTCATTAATTCCTTTTATGGAGACAGGTCATATGAAGGAATATTATAAAATTCCCCTCACCAAAAGCTTTGATGGAGGAAAGACTATCATCAAATAAATCAATACTTAGTGGTCATTTACACTGTACTAAGCACAGTGAATGCAAAGATTAATATAGACCCTAATCTAACTGAGGGAATTATATAATGGGAAACAGAAAAAGTTTTTAAAATACTTCCAAAATATGGTATATTATTATTACAAATTGTAGTTCACATATATTGTGCTAAGGCAACATGGAGACAGTTACTAATTTTCCATGTAATAATCAGAGGAAGCAAGTGACACAGTGGGAATGACATTTGGGAGATAATTTACAAGATAGTCATGACTTTATCAAGTTGAAAAGTGTGAACAACCTTCTAGACAGAAAGCAACAGCATAGTCCAAGGCCTGAAGGTATGAATGTGTGTGATATTTTGGAGGCCTTCTGGTGTGGCTACTAAAAAGTTTGTATGAAAAATGGCTAACAGACACAAGAAAAAATGTTCATCATCATTGGCCATCAGGGAAAACCTTACACCAGTTAGAATGGCCAAAATTAACAGGACAGGAAACAACAAGTGTTGGAGAGGATGTGGAGGGGGAACCTTCTGACACTGTTGGTGTGAATGCAAGTTGGTGCAGACACTTTGGAAAACAGTGTGGAGATTCCTCAAAAAGTTAAAAATAGAGCTACCCTATAAAACTGCAATTGCACTACTGGGTATTTACCCCAAAGACACAGATGTAGTGAAAAGAAGGGCCATCTGTACTCCAATGTTCATACCAGCAATGGCCACAGTTGCCAAGCCACGGAAGGAGCCAAGATGCCCTTCAACGGACGAATGGATAAAGAAGATATGGTCCATATATACAATGGAATATTATGCCTCCATCAGAAAGGATGAATACCTAACTTTTATATCAACATGGACAGAACTAGAAGAGATTATGCTGAGTGAAATAAGTCAAGCAGAGAGAGTAAATTATCATATGGTTTCACTTTTGAAGCATAAAGAATAACATGGAGGACATTAGGAGAAGGAAAGGGAAAGTGAAGTGGAGTAAACTGCAGGGTGAGATGAAGCATGAGAAACTGTGGACTCTGAGAAACAAACTGAAGGTTTTGGAGAGGAGGTGGGTGGGGGGTTAGGTGAGTCTGGTGGTGGGTATTAAGGAGGGCATGTGCATAAACGATGAATCTTAGAACACTGAAAATAAAATAAATTTTAAAAAAAGTTTGTATGAAAGTTAGATTGTATTAAGATTGGGAAAGGCTGAGGCGCCTGGGTGGCTCAGTGGGTTAAAGCCTCTGCCTTCGGCTCAGGTCGTGATCCCAGGGTCCTGGGATCGAGCCCCGCATCAGGCCCTCTGCTCAGCAGGGAGTCTGCTTCTCCCTCTCTCTCTGCCTGCCTCTCTGCCTACTTGTGATCTCTGTCTGTCGAATAAATAAATAAAAATCTTAAAAAAAAAAATAAAAGAAAAGAAAAAAGATTGGGAAAGGCCATGAAGTTTGTTATGTAGGTAATGAGGAGCCCCTGATGATATTTCATGAAGGGCATGAATTATCAGACCTGTCCAACTACAACCTTAGCTCCTAACACACAAGGAAAAAAGTCAGAAATAGGAGAGGATACTGGAAGATCCATACCCTTAAAACCAAAAGTTGTCAGTATTTCATGAAAGAACAGTGCTTGACAGTACTGAATGATGGAGAACAGTGAAAATGAGAACAAAAATGAGGAGCGCTCATTTGGACTTCAGCACCATCTCAGTGGTGCTGTGGAAGTAAAAACCTGAGTACATGGAACTGAAGAAGAAACAGAAGCAAGGTGAAGTCGTGTGTATCAACTACCATTTCCAAAAATTTGCTTATCACATAAAAAACATGCAATGAGTAATGTGGCAGTTGTTTGAGAAAGAGGCAGAAATCCTGAAAGACACTGTTGTTTAAAATAAACAAGAGAAAAAACAAGGGTTCTGTAGGATGATAGGAAGGAGACAGTGGAAAAGAAGATATCAAAAGTATGAGAGAGAAATACGGCAAAATCCCAGGTGAGGAAAGGAAAGCAACTGAGAACAAGGGTGACACTACTTTGTGGGAGAGAGAGAAGCTGGAGAGGGGACATGGGGATATTTGGAGGTTGAGGGATACAATTTGGTAGAGTTCATACCTAACAACTGGTTTTTCAGTAAGTTAGTTGAATGACTGGTAACAGTAGTAGGATTGAAGGGTTGAAAAGTTTAGTGAGATTTTAATTGGCTGCTTTGGGCAATGAAAATATATGCCATTTTGGATAGGAAAAGGGACAGCTAAGTAGCCTGGACGACCCTATGAAGACAGAGATTATGAGTTGTATTGGAGTCAATAAGTAGTTACCGGATTCTCAGATGAGCTGACATTTGATATGGGTCATTAAAGAAGTCATAGGGGGCACCTGGGTGGCTCAGTGGGTTAAAGCCTTTGCCTTCGGCTCAGGTCATGATCCCAGGGTCCTGGGATGGAGCCCCACATCAGGCTCTCTGCTCAGCAGGAAGCCTGCTTCCCCCTCTGTCTCTGCCTGCCTCTCTGCCTACTTGTGATCTCTGTCTGTCAAATAAACAAATAAAATCTTTAAAGAAGTCATAGGATTTCAGTAAGTAAAGAAAGATGATAAGGGCATTTCAATAAGAGAAATAAACATAAAGGCCTAGAGAAGACTAAGTATGTGAGGTTTATATGCAAAATAATATGGGGGCAGTTGTCTAATAAAAGGTATATGGTAGAATATTAAAAAGAAGAGAAAAAATGATTATGTCTAGAAGGACACAAGAGACACCACCAGAAAGATAGACTGAGATAGATGGAGAGGACCCTGAGTGCCACAAAAAGAAACGTGAAATTCATTCTGTGGCAAATAGGGGGAAAGGTTTTAATAAGGTGATTGAATTAGCAGAGGATTTTTAACAGGGTAACTCTGGTAGGAATGTGGAAGTCAGACTTGATTGACGGAGACTGTATTTATGTAACCATCTACATGGAAAATCTTATTTCCAGCCATTTACACCAATAAATTCTAAAAACTCTAACATGCTTTACAAAAGCCATCGGTTTAACCAATTGAGTTGATTCATTAATCAAATAATTAGTTCAATTAGATTTGTGTTTCAGCTGACAGTTGTTTCAGCAAATACACATCACTATGAATTTTTTGTTACACTATGCTATTCTTCACAAGACTCATGAACATTCAGAAATTAAATATTAAGATTTTACATTCTCTGTTAACATTTTTTGAGTTCCCCATCCTCTAATCAGATGTGGTCAAAATCATTGCTTCCACATTACAAGCGAATACAATTTGAAACTTGAAACACAAAGAAATTAACCAAGCATCATCCTACTTTTCTTTCTGCTTACATAATGTGACACAACCACATATTGCCATGTTTGCTTCCCATATCAAGCAGTGTTCTTGTTTCCAAGAGTACAGTAAAATTAATTCACCTACTCAATGTATTTAGACTGTATTTAATATTCAGTTACTGTGGCATTTGTGTTTGTGCATGTGTGTGGGCGTGCACGCACGCCTTGGTGTCTGTTTACTTAATTGGAAAGAGAAATTGTCTGAGATTTGGAGATTTGGGTACATGTCTAAGTTCTACAAAATTGAGCTTTGTGCCCTTAGATGTATCAGTTAAATTTATTGTATTTCAATTTCTTCAAGCAAAAAATAAAGGAGCTGGATTATTTGCTTTCCTTGCCTGAGGCTCTAAAACACCACTCATTTTTAAAAATCTGCTTCATTATTGTGGGCTTTCAGTGTCTTGCAAATCCTATAATCTATGTGGCAAAACGTTCAGCTTAATCGTAGGCTGTGTCCTCTGCTGTGGTTCAGACATGTCTGGACACATTTGTCAAGCTAATGGGACAGACTGGAGAGGAGTGGATTTATGCATTCCATGTGAGTATTCTTCTTTGGCTTAACAAAGAAAGGGTGAGCACTGTGTGCTTGGTTAATAATTATTGGGGAGATCAAAAATGGAAAGGATAGGATAGAGACTTTCTTTTTGCTGAGTTTGGAATCTGTTTGAAGTCCCAAACTGAAGGAAGAGTGATGCTGATAGTCTCTAAGAAAAAAGCATGACACCGAGCAGGGGAGAGAAACACTTTTGTTAAGAACAGAATGTTTGATGAACCCATGCCCTGGGAACACCAGGGCAGAGGAGTGGACTTTTCCATTATACACAGGGGCAACAAGCAATCAAAATAATTAAATTAATGTTATACATATTAATTAAGCCTATACACACGGGCCAATGGAGCTAGAGAAAACTAAAATTAAATTTGGTCATGATCTCATCAGCAGCACAGACTTCTTTTTGCTTCTGTCGCAGAATGAAGTATTTATATTACACAGTTTGTGGGGTAAGTAAGTAAGCAAGCCTACTTGGCCAAAGGCATTTCTGGCTCTGAAGTCAGCTGCTTGTTCTTCCCCCTCCTCTCTCCGTTTAGACACACATCTGTCTTTGGTCCCACGACAGCTATTTTCACCCATAATGATATTCTTCCTTTTGTACAATAATTTCATATAAACTAGTCTTGATTCATGTTTGAGCTAGTGCAAAATCAGAAGCCTGTTAATTTTTAAAACTCTGTCCTAACAATGTTTAACTTCTCTGACATGTCAGTAGCAAACGGCATAGTTGTCCACACCCTCTTTCTAGTAAAATGTTTATTACTGAAATTCACAGCTAAGATTCTCCAAATTTCTCCCTGTTTCTTCTTCCTCTCCTTGCTAGTGCTTTCCTGATTCTGATTTTTGTAGCATTCCTCCAGGCTCCGTGTTTCTCTGCCTGTTTCCATCATTTGTCTCCTCTAATCTAGGTGATCTCAATTGAAGATATGCTGATGATTCCCACCTTGCCTCCAGCTGGAACTCTCTCCTAACTCCAGAGGAAGATAACCAACCACACACCCAACCTCTCTATATAAATGACCAGAAGGCATCACAAGCTAAACATACCCCAAAACGAACTCTTCATTTCCCTCCTCCATAGTCCCCGCAAATTTTGCTCTCCCTTTACTCTAACTGCTCAGGCCAAAAATCTAGTATTCTTCCTGGATCTTTTTCCACACATTGAACTGAATCTGTCCACATACCCATCTAGACACACTGAATCTAAACACTCCTCAACTCCTCACCCTCTCCCTAGTCCAAGACTCCATGCTATCCCTCCTAAAATGCTGAGAGAGCTTTCTCACTAGTCTTTCTGCCTCTACTCTTGCCTCTTGTCATCCATTCTCTATGTCCAGCAGCCAGCGTGATCTTTTACTTAAAGACACAAATCAGACCATGTCACTCTGACGGTCAAACCCTTCAGGATTTCCTTTTCAAATGGCATAAAATCCAAACTCTTCTCTACTACAAGGTCAATTCCTGTCTCTCTGAAATTCATTTCTTACTCTACTCTTCACTTTGACACCCTCCATTCCACGCCCAAACCACTTCTGTTTCGCGGTGTTGGTCGTCACTGCTCGCTCGGCTTAAAATGTTCTTTCAGATCTTCACGCATGTGACCGTTTCGGTCATTTCTCCCATGAAACAGCACCTTCTCAGAGAGGCCTGTTTCTAACTGTCTTAACTAAAATAGCATCTCCAGTGCACATCCTCCTTCTATTTGCCTACCTGCTTCAGTTTTCTTAGTAGAACTTACCACTACCTGGAATTACTTCGGTTTTTTTGCACATTATCTGTTTTCTCTGTAAGTGTAAACAGAAAATCAGTCTGCTTTATTTTTTGTATATACAGCACCTAGAGCAATACCGACATAGAGTAAATATTTACTGGTATTTTTTAAATTAATGATTAACTATTTCCCCCCAAACCTCTTTATTGTGCATTCCCTGCCTTGGTGGGTGGTACCACCTCTTATTCTTCCTCCACAGCATGAAATCTAGAAGTAATGTGTGGCCTGTTTTCCTCACTACTGAAATCCAATGAGCCAGTGGTTTCTAGTAAGATTCTCCTTCCAAAATAATCTTCTCTTCCCTTCTCTATGGCACTGCCTTGCTGTAATGGTGTCTATGCTTGTGAGTTTGTGTGTTTCTGTTTTAACACTTTATTACCTGTGTTTGGATTCTCTAGCAATTTCCTCACGGGTCTCCCTTATCTAAATCTGGACTCCTTCCCCCTTCAATGTTTTCTATGCTGTGAGTCTGTTCAGTTATATTTCTTGCTCTAAACCCGCCACTGTCTCCTAAGAGCCCAGAGGGGGATGTCTGAGGAATCAGACGGATGTCTAAAGATTTTCACCCCTATCCCGGGCAGGACCTGACTTCCTCTCGTGCTTTCATGCTGGAAATTTAAAGCTGATGGACTTAACATTCTGGAGCCACACATGACATTTCGCCCATCAACATCTTTGCACAGAATATTCTTTCTACTTTGAATATCCTGCTCCTATTATCTTCCTCCTCCTAGAAAACGCAGTTTTTAAAATGCAATTTTGAGGTTCCTTTCTCCAGGAAACTTGCCCTTAGTCTCTGGACTGAGTCTCTCTTTCTTCAGGATCATTTCTGTATTTTAACTGTGCTTCTACTGTTTTACGCTGTATTCAGTGTTCCCATTCATTAGCTTAAATGTCTGCCTCTCCTACTAAACCTGAGAACCCTTCAGAGGCGAGAACAATGTTTTATTTATCTTCTGATCCTCTAGATGAAGACCTAGAACAGACTTGAAGCACAGCAGGCTTGTGAATACATGAATATTTGCTGAACTCAATGAAAATATACTCTCATAAACTTATGTATAGGTTAGTTGTTTTTCAATAAACCATCCATTTTAATGAGTTTATTTAAAATTTTATTTACGCGTCTCATCCCTCGACTTGCAAAATAAGTCTGTCACTAAGGAGGAGGTAGCAGGAAGAGGGTCTTTAATTTCAAAGTGCGTCTTGTAGAGAACTGCTTCATACTAGAAATCAGAACAGTGGGAACATCACAAGAAGAAAGCAGGAAGAAGGAAAGCAAGATAAGAATAGGCAAGGCACAGAGGTACATTCATTGATGACCGGTTAGAACCCACCAAACTGAAATGCTTCTATATGGTTTACTAATAAAGCAACTATATTACATGATTTCAGCTTCCCTGCTTAATGTCTACTGTTCAACAGGGATGAAAGCATACACGTCTGAAAAAAAAAAAAAAAATCCAAATCCAGATCTTAGGAGCAGCACTTGAGGAAAGGAAGGTTGCTTTGTCTCCAGATAGCCAAAGCGAGCAGGAGTATTTGGTAGACAAGGAGGTGGAAGCCTTCAGTTCAAGTCAGTGAGGAAATTTAATAAAGTGGAGCCTCCATGCCAAGCCCTTAACTACCCTGAAGCTCCATTCTCACTTCTGTAACATGGGGAAATGATTCTTAAGGACCCAGGGCCCTGCACTGCAGTGGGGCCGGAGCTCTGACAGGTCTCCGTGTGCACAGGCATCTCTCTGCAGATCTGCAAGTGTAGCTTTTTCTGCTTGAAACACCCTCCTTTGTCCCTGCTCCTCACTGCTGAGACTCAGATGCAAAATATTCCCAGAAAGCTTTCTGTTACTGCCCCAGGAAGCGTTGAATATTTCTGCACATAGTCCGTTTTCCACAACTTAGTTGTTCATATGTCTGTCTCCTCTTACTAGACAGTGAGACAGTGGGAGTCATGTTGTTCTCCACCTCTGTGTACCAGACACTTCTGTCATGATGTTTGACTGATGTTAGACACTTAATGCATATGTGTGGAATAAATACAGAGATGACAGATATAAGGGATTACCACCATGGCTCATTCATTTCCACGTACTGGCTTACTTCAGCTGCTAGATGGGCCTTGGTATAGAGAAGTAGACATTTTAGTCATGGAATGTTTTCTCCAAAAACAAACAAACAAACAATCAAAAACCCTAGGAACTTAGGGAAATAAGATATTATTTATGTCTCTGGAAATATTTTTCAAATAGCTTCTAACATGACCTGTGAGATTCTTTTCTCTTAATTTTACAAAGGAGGATATATAGCACAAATACAAATATACATAAAGAAAATGTGTTTTTGGTTTTTTTTTCTTTTTTCTTTTTCTTCTACACAATTTTTTCCCCACAGAGGCTACCTACAAATAGATACCTAAGAAAGCTCACCCTAGTGTCTGGCAATTCATTCTATTTTATTTCATTTACAGAAGGAATCGTGTCTACATTGTTATGAATGGGCAAAGGTATTCCCTGGACTGATTGCATCAGAAGTTATAGAAGCAAACATTTCATTTCACAGTTTTCTGAATTTGGGTCATAATAGTAGAACTGTCACCAAGACAACCTGAGACCTATGCAGTGAACCTCAAAGATGGGCCAAACAGAGTCCCAGAAGATCTGTATTCATAAAGTGCTTAACTGAAGCTTTCAGACAAAACAGGAAATCCTCAGAAATCACTTGGAAGGTCTGGTAGCAGAATGAGTACAGACACTCCGGTATAAAACATATGCATCAGGCTCAAAAGAATGGCAAAGACAATGAGAATACAAAGAATGGAGGAGTTGTCAGGCTGAATAGGATTTAGATTCATATGAATACAAGCCTTCAAAAAAATTGAAGGAAAATTACATCTAGGCAGATTCCCGTCAATAATGCAGTATACAGAATATGCTAATAAGTGGTAAAACACAGAATGAAATATCTTGGACTGATAAGGAGGCCTACCTAGATGCCAAGTGGTATATATATGAGGTAAATATACTTATCCCTTTAATTCTTTACCAGCCTATGATATGTAATTATCACTAGTACAAGTGGAGAACAAAAGGTCTCAAGAAGCTTATGAAACCTGACCAAGCAGCAGAGGAAACTTTGAATTCAAATCTTCCTGGCTCCAAAGCTCCTCTTTACACTTTTCACACCAGTGATTCTTAAGCACAGGCTTATCATTTACTTGGCACCCACACCAGAAGAGATTCACGAGGATGGAGCCTGAAATCCTGCGAATCTAAGATTCTACATTATAAAAAGCCATTAACACACATAAAGCACGAAGCCTGCAAGCCTGTCTAGTTTACAGATGGATAAGAAAGGAAAGGAAGACAGATAAGAAAAGAAAAAGAAAAATACTGCTCTAGGAAAATAATTATTATGAATTTTTGGACTCTGTGGGGGATTTGATGAAGGGTACAAACTTTCTCTTCAGAATGCTTTGCATTTTAATTCAAGGTGTTCATGGACACCTTCAAGTTCGTTCATGAACATTTCACGTTTACTTAATACTTAAATCTTAACCTTTTTCCAAGGACTTGCGACAATTTTAGCTTTTAGATTCCCCATAAATATTCAACCTTTAAAAATTAAAACTTGACTGAAGAAAAATTCTGATGTTTTGATTTGAGGAAAAACATTGATTTGACCTCTAGCTCGCTAAGAGCACCTTACGATTTGCATTTTTATCACTGTATCCTTGCATCTGATTATTTTAAGAAGAAATATATAATTGCTCCTGTTTTTCATAGTAACCTTTAGCTTCTTGAATGTCTTACCAAGCTTCGTTTGGAAAGAAAAAATCTCCTTTATTTTGGACCTCTATGCCTTTCTATACTATAGATGTTATTTCAAGACATATTTTGTTTTCCTCCAGGATAATTTCATTTACCCAAAGTTTATAAAAGATAACTTTAACTTCGTATTTTTACCTGCCTTCTTTTGAAATACCGTTGGCTGATTATAGGACTTAGGATGTGTGATTGTTAAAGTCATGAATTTCCAATGGCATATGCAGGAAAGAACAGTTAACAGTATCACTGGACACACCTGACAGTTCAGGGGCCCTGGAGTTTAAATGGCTCTACATGCCTTCACGTTCACTTTCATGAACATGTTACCAAAAATCACCCTAACTTGGCTCCACCTAGGTACCTATGGCTTTAGTCAGCATTTTATATAATCTCAAAATTAACAAAAATAATTATGGTTAAGAAAAATAGAGTTTATGAAAATCTTCATAGAACTTCCCCAGGAAATCAAAAACAGTCTGTTTGAGCTACATGAATTGAAAGAGGAAATGCAATATTCTGTCATCGTAGGACTCCAATAATGCCTGGCATTAAAACTTTTAGAATTATCTAGGCACAGTTAACAATCATATAGAGGACAAAATCAAGCTGGATTTAAGCGACAGAACTCCAATACCTTTGTGATCCTTTCTGCACACAGACCTCTCAGGGAGGATTAATGTCTGGAGAAGAGCTCCCAATCCTTGATTCAGCCTCTTACTGAACTGTATTCCTATCAGGCATATGGTGCATCACTGTAGCTCTCATTTCCTTCAAAACTACAAAGGAAATAAAGACCACCAGGTTGTAGATGTGCTAATTGCCACATCTTGGGTAAACTACTTAATTTCTTTAGGCCTCACCTTATATGTAAAGTGGGAATAATAATACTGCTTGCTTTATAGGGTTGTTGTGAATATTAAGTAGGTGAGCATATAAAGTGATACATGATATGAGCTCAATATGCTGCAGCTATTTCCACAGCATAAATTTCTTCCCCACACTGCATCTCATTTTATAGAAGAATAAAATGAGTTGGCTTGCATTTCAAACTGAATCCACAGCTTTAGTAATTCTTCTATTTTATTAATCTGTATTTACGGATTAGTATGAAATAACACACACACGTGCACACACACACATACACACTCTTAAAATATAAAGATGGGTTAACGTCATATGGTTCTCTCTTAAGGGATTATACTTTGATAGCCACATTTGCTTTGGCTATAGCTTTGAATCATTTCTAAATTTAAAGGATACATAAAATTTGCTAATATACATAAGCAGTTTTCCATCTAGGAGTCCCACTGTTGGTTTGGTTATACTGTAGAAAGTAAGAAACAAGATATTTAAGCTGAAATACTGCTTCTCACATACAAGTCCCAAACTGCACAGGCGATTTTTAACACTTAGGGTTCTAATGAGACAGCTTTACATGCATCTTGAGAAAGCAGTAGTGGAATGGTTCACTCTGTCGTGGATGGAAGGGCGGTAAATAACACTAACTCTACATAGTTTGCAGATTTAAAATAGGAAGGATTATTTCAATGATGAATGAGATGGTAACTCATATAAACTAATTTGTAAATAGGGTGATAATTTTATCCAATTAAAAATTTAAAAGACAGGGTATAACCTTGAAGAAAATTATGGATGTCCTAAGAACAAATGCATGCACAGAGCTAAGAACATAATTCACACTGTACTGTGTAGATAAAGGGATAATCTATGGCTATAAATAGTGTATATAATGCACACACACAAAGAATTCCAAAGATACAGTAAATTCTAAACATCAAAATCCAGCTATCACCCACAAGAGTGGAATGCCTCAGCAGCAGAGCACTGCGATATCCAAAGAGCCCAGAAGACCTGTGCCGACTCCCTCCATTTAGTTACAAGTGAGTGCCCATGACGGCTTGTGTTAGGCTTATTAAGGAACCCCAACTGAATCATAAAGCAAATATTTTAAAGAGAACAGAAAAAAAATTACCAGAATTCTGGATGCTTGGTAACAAGAAATGAGGGAAAAAGAAACAAACAAAGGAGAAGCAGCAGCGATCTAGAACGGCCAGAACTGTTCTTCCTGGAGGTGAGGAATGATATTTGCACAAGGATTACCTTGCCGGGTCTTCACAGTGAAGGAGGTATTACATACTGTCCACGGGGTAAGCCTAAGCATTTTCTCATGTATCTGAATCCAAACACTTGCAGCTGGGGAGCTAAGTATTCTAGTTATTAATATTAAAGAGTATTCTATGCAGAACTTCTGTATTAACATTTTAAGATCAGAAAGGGGTTATTTTTGGAGGTCCTGGGTCTAAACAGGAGGAGAGGGCGAGAGGAAGAAGAATGCTAGAACAGAATGGGGGGAGGGCAACCCCAGGTGAGAGCATGTACGGACCCTTACTACACAGCGAGGTATTCTCACGTTTCACTCCTCCCCATGCTAGTGGTCGTGGAGCTTCCAGTAGACCACTTGAAAATCTGACCTGTCCTCCTAAATGACAAAGAGGCCTAAAAGGAGAGCAGAGAGCAACAAGCGCTCAGGCAAGGGTGAGAGTGGGAGCATGGGTGGGGGGTTATTGACTGTTGAGGGAAAATTAGCATCAGAGTATCCTTGTTTCTGCCCACCACGAGATGTATTTACAGTGCAGACTCCAGGCTTAAACTGCTTCTGCCAAAAGGGGTTTAAAGTGCCAGGGCTCTTGACAGTGAGAGGAAACGTTGATTGTGCAGCACAAATAAAGCTGCCAGGGCAGCATAGACACAGACGTGAAAGAATTCAGGTCAGAGCGATGGAGGACTGCAGAACCACGGAGCAACCGTCACTTCAGATCACAGGGAACGAAAAGCAAGACCTTACTCAGAATTTAAAGACCACTTAAAAAGAAGCTAGGCACCTCCTGTGACTTAGCAGTAAGGGAGGTGAAATAAAACCGAGCATTCTAGTTCTCGGGACAGGAGTACTGCCGGTCACTGGTAAGGATCCTCAAGGAACAGGAAGTCAGGTCTCCTGCTTGTAGGTTACGGTCTATGCTAGCTCCTCAGGGAGGAAGGCACACACAGATTCAACAGCCAATAAGCTGTACTCCCGCATCATTACTGAGTGTGGAATTCAGTCAGTCATTCTCACCAACACACAGACCTTTAAAATATTTTTTTGTAAAATAATGTTTAGAGATACCTGACTCAGGAACACCATACATAACTCCTTTAGCCAACATTCTAGGGCCTACAGATGGTAAAAGAAGGGAAGCAATATTTATCTTTTTACCAAATTTTTTCTTAATAAAGATTATTTCTCTGGCTAAGCTACAGGTTATATCCACACTGCTCTGGTTGACCTCTTGTCCAGTCCTACAGTGAGCTTTCAGACTTTCGACTCAGAAACTTGCTTTTCTGGCCCTTCCAAACCATCACTTAGATTTGTTCACAAACAGTGTTTTAATATCCTTGGCTTGGCTAAAATGTCTACTGTCACATTTAACTGACTTCTAATTTACCTGATTCAAACATAAAAAAAGTCATGTGCAACATATAATTTGAATAATACTTTTACCTTGTTGATCAAAATCTCTTGTGGGCTTTATTTGATTTTACCTTCAAGAAACCATTTCAGATTGGGAAGACATGCTCACACTTCCATATGTGGAAAATAAGGCATAGTTTCATCATTCAGAGCCAGGAGCTCGCTAAGGGCACAGCTAGAAGTGAAGCTCAAGTCTTCTAACTCGAGAATCTGCAGTGTCTGTACACTGCCCAGCATTCAAGTTTTCCCAGTAGGAAACTGAATTTTCCTAAGTAGTCAATTTCCAGAGAAACAACATCAGCCAAAAGAGTAAAAAAATTTTAAAAAAGAGTAAAAATCATCAACTAATTTAACATTTTATGTTGTATATCTTCATTATACTAATATTGCAAAGATTTACATTTCACACATAAATATCTGAATGCACAATCTTTTTACTCTTTTTAAGAACAATAGTCTAGTCGTTATCTGCACGATCATGAATCACTCTGGGAATAGATGCATGTAACCACAGTGTGGAAAGACATAAATGAATATTCATTCTAGAATCATGATACTGACAATTTGAACTATTTCCTCTGAATGAAGCCTATTGACAAGTTAGAAATATTACTAAGGAAACTACATTGTCATTTAAGGATCTAAGATTTTTTTTTTCTTTCATCAGGCATGTCAATTCCAATACAAGCTCATCAATGCTAAGTTATTTTGTGAAATAAATAGTGGTGATGAAGCTCTATGAGAATCGGAGAGTTTTCCATCCCTTCATCATGTGCTTATTAACCATAATTAAATTCAGCCACTTCTCTACTCTTTTCCATTCATCCAAACCGCTTAAATCACAAAACAAGGCAGTAATCTAGAAAATTTTGAGATTCAGGTAAATACAATGCACACTATTAAACTATGTGAAGGAAAAGAAAACAAGAAAGGAACATGGACTATTCCATTATCAAGAATTCCTCCTGGGGCACCTGGGTGGCTCAGTTGTTAAGCTTCTGCCTTCCGCTCAGGTCATAATCCCAGGGCCCTAGGGTCCAGTCCTGCATAGGGCTCTCTGCTCAGCAGGGGGCCTGCTTCTTCCTCTCCCGTTCCCTCTATGTCAAATAAATAAAAACCTTAAAAAAAAAAAAATCCCTCCTGCTCTGCAGATACAAAGCTAGCTGCATTTCATACAGATGATGTGTAACTCAAATGAGTGCCAACAAGAAAGTAAAATCGAAGGCAGGAAAATAATTTTTCACCTGTTAGTGAGCAGACTAAAAACGCGTTTCTACCTCTAAAGCACCTTGCAACATAATGGAAACCAGGTGAAGCTAAGTTTAAGGCTCGTATAAAAATATTAAATAGCTTTCTATTTACTGAAGAAATTGATATACTTGACAGGTGACATTTCTGAGAGGTAGACGACTGCCAATGGAAAAATTTAAATCTATCATAAAGTCTATTACTGAGAAGTAAAAAATGGTATGTGGATATGAAAAGAAAACACAATACACAGAAAAATTGGGGGAGTTATATAGTAATTTAATTCCTTTAACCACATACATGGCACAATTATGAGAGAATAATGAGAGATAATTTGGCTTCCCAAGAAAACTGTGAAAATATGCAAAGTAACACCGGGTTGAACAAATAGGCCAGTTGATGGTCTTGGCTCTGTTATTTAGTAGGTTTGTGACAAAAATTTCACCTTGCTCCTTTTCACTTTCTTCATCTTCCAATTGTAGCAAATACAGCTATGCCACTAAACTCAATTATTTGAGGACTATATGTGAAAATATATGTGAAAGATTTGTGGTAAAGTATAAAACTCTACAGCTACATTTATTCAGATACCATTGTTGTAATTTTAAATGAAATTAATAAAGGGCCCAATCAGGCATTTAGAGCTGAAGCCTGCCTAAATATCACCGAGTTCTTATCTAGAACATTGGTTTTTCAATCATTGAGAAGTTGAAAAAGAATGGTAAAGGACAGGATGGAGCTGGTGGCACTTCATTTTACTAGGGGACCACTTAAACTCAAGTCCACTTTCAGGGCATCCTTCTAGCCCTCATTCGGTGTCCTAAACAGTGACCATGTACTCCACAAACAGTTCATAATAGCCACCTAACTCTGCAGGCAGGGTCACATTCCTAAAACCAAACTGGCTACGACTCTCTCCCAGCACACAGTCAACAATTTCCCACTGTCTTGTGCGTCAAGTGTCTCCAGAGTCTGACAGGGCTCCTGCACGACTCGTGTCTCCCTTGCCTTTTCTCTTTTCTTCAAAATTCCTCCTCCCAGACTGTGCCTCAACAGTTCTGTATCAGCTGCCAGTTGCCATGCTTACCAGGCTCTTAGAAAACGTTATGCAATGTTGATACTGCAGCTCTGCTCTGCTCTGCTCTGCTCATGCTTGCCTTTTGGTCCACCTGGAGAAACCCTCACTCCTCACTCAAGTTCAGCTTACACGTATGGTCTCCTCTGAAGTCTGCCTCCTGGGCAAATTGGTTGCATCTTCTTTTGTACCTATGCTGCATCCTAGATGTAGAAGTGATCCTAGAACTTTGAACACTTATTGTACTTAGGGTAGCAATCAATATAGAGCAGGGTAAGGAGCATAGATTTTAGAGTCAGAGTCTACCTCAGAATCTTGGCTCCACAGCTTTGTGACCCTTGATCTCTTAAAGTCTCAACTTTATCCTCTGTAAAAGTAGTACTCAGTAAGAGTTAGCAGCAGTAATACTGACAGAGATTGTTGTTTACACGATCGTCTCCCCTTATAAAACCGAAAATTTCTTCACAGCAGAGATAATATCCGTTTCATCTTTATCCTCCGTGCTCTGCAAAACGCCATCATGTAGCATTTCTATTAAAAATGAGTTCGCCCAGCACAACATGATTCGGTACATTTGCTTTCAGGTGAGTTCCCAACACTTCCCTTCCCCTGCTTGGGGCACCTATAGGTATGAAACGGTTTCCTGGCTTCCTTGCCCTTAGGCTTCCAGGTAGGTTTGGCCAGTGGGTGGCGCTGGTCTAACAAGGTGCCTCTGTTCACAGGCAGTCCGCGACCACACCTCTTCTCTGTCCATCCAGCAACAGGCATGGAGACAGCATGAGGTCATTATTAACCCTAGGATTGCTTCACTTTCCTCTACTTGCCCGTTCACCTCTTCTATCTCATTCTAACTACCATATTAAATTCTTCACATTAAATTCCCTCTATTGATTTATCTGGCAGAGATATGTCTTTCGGGCTGAACCCACGAATTTTTTTTTTTTTTTTTGGATCTGACCTTTAGTCTTAGTGATCCACAAAGTTTAAGTGCAGATAAAATATTTGCTCTGCCTATTGCACAGGGTTGTTGCATGGGATCAAAGAAAATTCTGGACATGTAAGTATTTTGAAAGTATAAATTGTTACACAAATACAATATTTGCTCTTAATATTTTTGATTGCAAAGAAACAACTTAGCTTCACTGACCTATAGCAGTGATGTTCTAAGGGATCCTGATGTCTTCCAATGACACCATGCCTGTAACTTGTACAGTTGAATAAAGTGGAGGACGAAGTCCAAAGATAACTGAGTTTGGCATAGCAGGAATTTATGAGCTCATAAGTCAGAAGACATTGATAGAAAGAGTGAAAATTATGATTTTACTGAAGATGAGAAACCACTTGGACGACAGCCACCTTAGATTTTCCTCCAAGTCTTAATTTTGCAGATGAGCAACCACATTAAACTCCGCAAGAATTCATGCAATGGCAGGTTATATTACCCATTTCCTTGAGAACAACACATATAAAAACAAAAGCAAAACACGAATGCAGATAGGAAGGCTTTGCTTTGTGTAAGAAATTCCAACTTTCACATAAATTTTTGAGTTCTGAATAAAGAAGTATTACAGAGCAGATACCTGAATTAAATTAATAAAAAAATCCAGACAAAATTATTAGTCACAATAAAATACTTAAGACAAGAATTAAGACCTAAGACATGTTGAATAATGTTTTTTAAAAACTGCATAACGATGAAATACAAATAAGGTCTATAAGTTAGTAGTGAACCAATGTCAATTTTCTTGTTTTGATAATGTATTCTGGTTATATAAGATTTTATCATTGGGGGAAGCTAGGAACTCTTCTGTACTATTTTTGCAACTTCATGTGAATCCAAAACTATTTCAAAATAATTTAAAAAAATACTGTGCTTAGTATGTCAAGAGGATATATAATATTCCAGAAAAAAATCCATTAAAAAGTTGAAGTGCAAATTTCGAAGCCTTAAAAGGACTTTTCGCATGAAATTAGAAATGCAGTTCCTCCTCTGCCACATAACTAATATCCTTATGCATTTTTTAAATCACTCCACAAATATGTACTGTCAAGCCATGATGCACTGGATATGCTGTCACATTTGCCTCCTGATGTCTTTTATCATTTAGGTGATGTTCTGTCTTCTTTTCTGATCCATCCTTCATTTGGCCACGGGTTTGAAGTAATTTCAACTCCTCTGCTTGAGCTTTAGTCATCCCCCACGAACATCCAAGGACAACAAGTCACCCAATCCTCCACAGCTCACTTTTCAAAATGACAAACAGGTCATATAACTATCAGCCAAACACTAGACTCTAATCGGTTCCTCATGATACTTACCTCTTGGTTTATATGTACGGTTTGTCTGAGCAGTAGAAGGATAAGAAACACCTGGACAAATAGAACAGTCCCGTTCTTAATTCTGTGCATGTCTGTGACCGGACTTGTAGCTATCTGAGGGATGATTCCAGCCCAAGTGTAGGGATTCCTATGGTTACGCAGGACGATACCTCAACCCCAGCTCCACCAGGGAGGGCAATTATGTAATTTCACACAATCATTTTGACTTTCGTCCCGATGAAAATGGTATATGCATTCTTTTCTTTGAGAAAATGAAATTTGTTAACTTCAGAGACGTTCCTTTCAAGGAAGCAAACATATTCATAAGAAAACTGCTCTATAGACTAGGAAAGAGTCTGTCCTGGGACTTTCTCTCCTCCTAAAAGGTGACTTCTGTCCCACCGGCACAGTCTGAATAAGAAATGGGGAAAGTAAAAAGTCAATATACTTTCCCTCTTATTTCCTCCTTCACATGTAAAAAGTTGCCCAGAGTGCACCATCTGTGACATAAATGAATGCTGTCTAACTGAAAAAGTTCTTAGCCTCTCCATTCCTTTTATAAAAAAAAATAAAGTACCTATGTCTAGTGTCTGTGATTAGCTTAGATGAATTTGGCATGGTTTTTTGGCACATGAGAAGCCCTTTTCCTGAAAACTCGGGAGCCAGAGGTAGGCATATTATTCAGAAAAATACCTGAGCAATGACTCTGCTTTCTTCCCACTGATGGGTCACACTAACTTTACTTCAAGAGTAGGTATGCCAAATATTGATAAATAGTACCTCCAGTAGTACTTCATGGTTTGTCATTTTAAGTCTTCTGCAGTAGAGACATTCTCCCTAAGAGTAATAGAGCTGCAGCACAGAGAGAATTGAATCTTCTATCCAGAGACCCAGCATTGCCCAGGCAGCATCATGTGGGCAGTGTGTGACCCTGTAAGGGACTCTAGGGAGTGGGCATGACGCATTTAGGGAAGGGTCAGGGGAGAATGCTAGCTCTACCACGTCTGCTCCAACTTTCAGGGCCACTTTCTTTCTGTTTTGGTTGCTCTTTACCTTTACACATACATAGACACACACATATATATGTGCCCAAAATGTATGTATATATTCATAATGCATGTACATGTGTACACTGTGTGTGAATAAATACATATATACACATATATGATTAAAAAAAAAACTTGACTAATAAAACTGAGTGATCTCTTCTTGCCAATTCATTGTCCATTATTATCGGTGCAGCTCCCAGACTGTCAGCTGCTATAATCATCATCATTGCCTCCTCTCTGTAAGCTTATCTCCATTTGAGACCAGAAACAGGGTTCCCATTTGCTATACTGCTCCTTTGGAATCCTCACATAGAAACCACGATTTTGGTTAGGTCCAAACCAGAAGTGCCTTCCCTGTTCCACCAGATGGCAGTCCCGCATCAGGATGGGAAAAAAAAGGGGTGGGGGTTGGTAGTATTTTGGATATAGACGTATGTAATTCTGGTATTTTCTGCTATGGGAAAAACTGACAAATACGCAGGTTGGTTTAGTAAGAAATGAAATGTAGGTGTTTTGTACAAACTCATCACAACTGTTCTGCAAAAATAAAAAAGCAAACAATTGAAACTGCCTGAATTAAAAATATTTTGATGACTAACCTAAGCTCTGCTCCATGACACTGCAAGAGTTGAAAACAAGCCCACAAAACACAGAACATGTGCAAATCTCTGATTATAGTCACTATCTGCATGTGGCTTTTATCCTAAATATACCTCAGCTTCATAGCTACAAATTGCCTCAACTTTTTCATTTGGAAAGTGGGCATGATGATGCACTGCTGGTAGAATTAAGTTAGAATGTGTACACACGTATGAACAAGCTTCAAGGAATTGTCTTTCTGTGGTAACAAGGGGATTTATAAACACCTAGGTTTGCCCGACAACATGGGCTGTGCAAAGTTTTTCATCTGTCTCTCATAGCATCTCTCACCAAATACCAGACTAGGTAGCTCTCATCCATTCCCTGGGGAAATCCAGTCAGTCCAGAATCACTAATACAACTCTCCTGCCAGTAGCTTGGCTCTGCTCCAAGACCATGTCATTTGCTGGCAGTAAGTGAGGCTAATGAAATAGCATCTACTTCAGGATGCCTGATGTGATGGCTATGATGGGCTAAATGGCCAGCTCCATAGACAAGAATGGGTAGACTCACACTTGTAGTCTTTTAACTACTGAAACTAGCATCAACAGGGTTTGTTGCTTCATTGATGTAAAGATATGCTAGCTTATTAGATCAGATGATTTTGCTTTACCTTGCTTCCCAAGATAGCATTTTTCAGCATGCTCCTAACATCAGCTAAATCAAAATTTAGCTTCAGCTTTCAATTTAGAATTTCTGAAGCAGACAGTGTACATTTCTGCACACAAGGCTTCTGGACCTTCACCTTCCCTCCACTGGGAGTCAGGTGTAAACATCTTTAAGAGATCGTTCAAAATCTTTTCCATAGATACATGTTAGCAAACCATTCTTATCATTAGTTTTTTTTTTTTTTGTTCCCAGAGAGATCAATTAATTGACCTCTATTCCCCATTCTGCTCCCTATTCCTTTTGGTTCCATCAGCAATTTTCCAGTATTAAAAAGTCTTGAGTTTCTTTTTTTAACCACGTGTCATCATGTTTCATGCGTCCAAAGACATTTCCCCTCGCTCCTGTGCCTTTTATCACTGGTCATTCCTGTTATCACTGGTAGGTACTATGAGTTTGTACTAGGCTCCCTAATATAAATTTATCTTGCATGACCCAACTATAGAGATATTCAGAGGAGGAAAATAATTTGGAAAACACTATTTTTACATTCCTGCCAAAATTTGGGAGCGGGCATATTTTTCGATTTAGGAAATACAATTAAAATGTTGATGTCTGCAGACATCTGTTAATTGCATCATTGTGCAAGTGAACTAAGGTCAATGAATTTAACACAAAGTTTGTTGACAATGGTAAAAATACCCAACCACTATGCTTTCAGAGATAAGAACACACACTTAGAAGCCATTACAATGCAAGGTTCAATTTTCCCTGCACAAAGGGGAAGGCATAAAGATGCAGCTTATCAAAGTCTACATTTTATGATAGTTCGATTATATTACAGAACAAAGCAGATTTCACATATTATATTTAACCTTAGCAAAAAAAAAAAAAAGTACGCAGGTCTGCTAGGCTGTTTTGCAATATTTTCTATAATCAAGCACCTAAATGGGTCACAATGTAACACTTATATATTTTTCCTAACCCAAAGGCCATGTAGAAATTTGACCTAATTAAAGCTCTGTAAAGAGGTTTTTAATTTTTCCACTACCGTGAATTTTACTTAGCTATGAAATGAAGATTAACAGTTTCTTTTTGAGTATTTCATATAAAAATCTTCAAGAAAATCAAAGTAGATTAATAGCTTTAGAAACAAAGGTGACACTTAAGACTATAGTTTTTCATTGTGAGTACCCGCTATAATCGGCACTATCATTTCTCTTAGATTTGTTTACTTTCCATTATTCATAATTGCTTCTTTTAATTGGACTAAGCTAGCTTCGTTTAGACTCCCCTTGAGAATGATGTTGGCAGAAATGATTGGCAGTTCTCTCTCCCACACGGTGCCATCCTGAAATTGCAAATGTCAGTTAACTGGCGTCTCTCTCCAATGTTTAAGAGTGGGAGTCTGCATTTAGCAGAAAGTAGTCTGGGTGCACATATTTCTGAATAAATGCATGTGAAATTATGCATTCAAATTATGGCATCAAGGGACTTGAAAGGAATCCAGAGAGGTCAACTACTCCATCCATGCCCAGTCTTCAAGTTCCTCGTCTATTTTTCAGCCGCTCCAGGCAGGTGAAACTATATCCTACTTTTAAAAATCATTATATGTAATCCCTCTTCAGTTGTCTATTGCTGAGGGTTAAGAAGAGCATCACTGACTTAATTTTGCAAGTGAATTTTTTCTTAGCATGAGTTTTTGCACTAAGGCTTTTAATAGAGTTTCTGACCAGGAAAAAATAACAAGTCTCAGTCCCGTATCCCTTATTTTTTGTATCCAACAAAAACTGAGGTACAATTAAGCAGTGAAATGGCCAATAAATGGGAGAGTGAGATAAACAGAAGCTCTCGCAGTAACAGAAAGTCTGTGTTTGTCTCAACCTCTGGATCATCACTGAATATGCGCTCTCTATGCACTAATAATGCATGTAAGAAAAATACTTGGCCACATTAATTGTATGCTGGCGTGACACAGCACAATTCTACAGTGAATTCCAAATTCTTACTTATAATACCACTCAACACAACAAAATAATAATATATGATTTAATAAATACTGTATGGATAAACTGTTTTTGTAATAAATCAGCTAGGTATTCTTAAAAAGAAAAAAAAAAGAAAAAAGAAAAGTAAGTGAAAAACTCCTTTGGCAGAAGGGTCCTGGATTCAAAGTGAACTGAGGATCAAAAGAGAGGAAGGTTCTCATGGTTAGGTCATCATTGGTAGTGGCTGAAGTAAAGAAGTTTGTGGCTAGGGCATATAAAAGAAGATGTAAGGCACAAAAGGAGTATTGCTGTGTTGTTTTTGAAATCTTGGGGGAGTCTTGCTTCCTTATTTTTATTCTATTTGAAACAGTTACATGGCTCCTACTCCATGTCAGACATTATTCTGCGTGTTTTATTTTTTTTATTTTTATTTTTTAAGATTTTATTTATTTATTTGACAGACAGAGATCACAAGTAGGCAGAGAAGCAGGCAGAGAGAGAGGAGGAAGCAGGCTCCCTGCTCAATCCCAGGACCCTGGGATCATGACCTGAGCTGAAGGCAGAGGCTTTAACCCACTGAGCCACCCAGGCGCCCCATTCTGAGTGTTTTATAAATATTAATTCATTCGACTTTGGACATCAAGGATAAGTGTAAGACTTGGACGGGGGGGGGATCACTGTTAAAGAGTATGGCATCAAGTTTTTCCTAGCCAGATCCTGTCTGGTGGGTATTTGCACAAAGCAGTTGAAGTTCCTACCTTAATCTTGCTTTCTTCCCCCTAAAAGAAGGCACTGTCTGGCTTTCACCCCCCCAAGGCCATGTCCAGTGACCTGCAGAGGCCTGGGGCCCATAAATGGTGCCCAACGCACAGAGGCGGCCACATTCTATGCTCCTGGGCCAGCAGGTCGTGTTCTCTCAAGTTAAAGAAATGCAAGATGACACTAACTTCCCCTGCCTCAATCATTTTGACTTCTGCTGATCACCCCCAGTTCCAGCTCATGTCAGGAGACACTGAAAAGTGCAGACTAGAGTTGAAGTGGGTTCAGGGAAGAAAACTAACACTGCCTGCCCCCCAGCCCCCAGCAATTTGCTGTGAGAGATATGTAAGTAAGGATTTATGGGACTTGATTAACCCTCACGACGGAAGTCTGTTATTCCCATGTTACAGGTGAACCTCTCCCCATCTCCTAGATCTCCACATCTTTTGCTCAATTACTCTCTTAAATCACTGAAATGCCTCTTGCCTATAAAGAAATGTTCTCTTCCAGAACTCCTCCTCTTAAAACCTTACAGGATGAGGGCATATTTATAGATCAGGATTTTGCTTAGTGTCTGGAATACATTTGTTGAATCCTGAACAGGTTTTTGCTAGAAATGTGTTTGCTCCTGGGATAAACAGACTTGTTGATAAAATGTTACTCCTATAATTTCTATTTGTTTCAAAATAACATATTTTTGGGGCCAACTGGGATGAATTTCTTGGCCTCCTATTGTACTTCCAATCTTGAGAAACGTTTCTCAGAAACAAATGTTACTGAACCACTACCTTTTCCTGAACAGAATATCAGTGAAAAAGTTAACAGCAATAAACATAAAAAGGCCGCATGCCACTGCATGCCCAGTGCCCATGACCCTTCTCCTGCAATTAAAATATCTGGAAATGCGTATAAGTATAAAAAACAAAACCAGGTGGGGATTAATCTACTTTAATTTGGGGGTTGTTAGAGCTACATTCATATATTTCTGGAAGCAACCCTGAGGAGACCCATATTAAACTAAGTCTGCTCAAGGGGTGCCTGGCTGGCTCAGTTGGTAGAACATGAGACTCTTGATCTCAGGGTTGTGAGTTCAAGCTCCACATTGGGTGTAGGGACTACTTAAAAATAAAATCTTTTAAAGGAAAGTAAAGGAGTTCACTCAAAACTGCAGTGATTTTGTATCCCCCCCAAAAAGAAAAAGAGGCCAAGGAGAAATTCAGCATTGTCTACCTAAAAAGCCTTCAGCGTGCACAGAAATAGATTATCAGAATTATTGAATCCAACTCTTAACTGCTCTCTCCACTATTTCCACCCTTTTCTTGGACCCCATGACTTAATAGATCATCATAGGAAGAATCACAGGGCTACCTCACTTATTTAAGGAAATCCTCAGTTCACACAAGGTAATAGTCCGAAAAAAAAATAATAATAAGCTTTACACACTTAAAAAATTGTAGAAATCTGAAATGTATTTGACATCACTCTGTCTTCTTCAAAGATAATTCAATGCATATAATTCTATGTTTTAAGTATAGTTTAGACATCAGGGCCTTCCATCATCTTCCCCACCTTACCTCTTTGAGTTTACATGTGAACCCCCCCAACTTACCATTTATGTTCCTAAACATTCTATCTCTCTTCAGGCCTAAAACCTTTCTTTGCCCCTCCGTCTCACATCCAGATCTTCATGCCCAGATCTCTCAGAACTGATTACCAGTATGATAATCAATTACTGGCGTGTTTTAAAGTCATGTTCTAGGTAGGACTTTTTTATGCTGAACATCTCCATTCCCAAATCTGCATCTTGAATTTCACACTTTCTTCCAAAATTCGGCCTATAGTTGAATGAGATTCCTGGCTATCTCAAACAAAAAGCCCTATCATTACCTCAAAAGCTCAAATCTGAAATTGGCCTGTCCTGACTCCTGAGACATGCTCTACTATCCAACCTCCATATCTCCCTTAATGGCTTCACCATCCCTTCACCATCCCTTCACTTATCCTGGTTCAAAACTTCAGAAGAACCTCCAGTCCACCCAGCTTTTATTCCTATAACGTACCTCCTCTTGCACGTATATCAGGCTGTGAGCACTTTCAGTTTGGCTTCAGCAATGATTCACATCGTTCTTCTCCATTAATATCTCACTACTCACTTTCCTGGGGAGTTGCTAAAGCTTCTTAACAGATTTACTTGAGCTGGGCTTTGCTCTTCCAATTCCTCCCACAGAGGACCGTTGGAGCAATATTCCATGCCTAAGTACAATTCTCCTCACAGTGGTCCTCTGCTTATACACAGGAGCAAGCAATAGACACAGCCGTTAAGGGCTTCCCACTGCCTTTGAAGGCCATACTCTTTTATCAAGAACTCAAAACCCTGTACAGTCTGACCAACCGTGCCTGGGAGATAACCTCTTCTCCCTCAAGTTCTACTTATTTTTTTCGGTGCTACTGTCTTTCCCCTGCCTTGCTGATCAGATGTCAAGGCAATCAGAGAACTCCTTCCTTACCCATCCTATCTAGCATGCCATTCCCAATCTCTTTATGCTGCCATGTTTTTCTACATGGCACTTGAAACTGTGTGATGTTATTAACTTGCTTACTTGTTAATTGTCTGTCTTTCTTTGTTAGAATATAAACTCATTGAGCACACTGACTTTGTTTCATTTATTCTTGTATTCTCAGAACCCAGACTCTAATTAAGGACCAAAATAATATTTATTGGAGAAATGGATGAATAGGACTGTTATCATATTAGCTTTAAAATACAATCAGATACACACATTTAAATTTCTCCAATTAGATTGTAATCTATATATGAGCACAGTCATGTGTCTTTTTTTATATTCCCCTTTAAAACCCAGTAAGGTCTCTGACACATTAGAGGTGTTCAGAAAATGTTGAATCAAATCAAATTTTGTGCATATATTGAGTATTTGATTTTTGTTACTGCTCACTTTACAGTTCTTTTCGGAAAAACAAAAAACAAAACAAAAAACAGAAAACAAAAACAAAAGCCTTTCTGTGCTCAATTACTTCATTTTTGAAGTCACCAAAATCTGATGCATGAAAACTGAAATGTTTCCATAATCAAAGTAAAAGTTTATATAACAAAAGTATAAATGAAATATTAAGATCGTTCACTATGAGGAGCTGGCCGGTTAGCTCAGTTGGTTAGAGCGTGGTGCTAATAAGATCGTTCACTATGATCTGTTAATGGATGCACTCTTCACTTGATCAATATAAAAGAACGTTTACTTAGTGTTTTGTGGACTAAGAGAAAGAAATTGCATTTCCTGACCACCCATGCTAGGCTAGTCACACTGCACATAACCCTCTCTAAATTTATATGAATGCTAATAGGGAGCTCAGAAGCAGTAACTAACTTTTTAGTGTGTAATAAGGAACTCTTACACAAATATTTGCTGAAGGAATGAATTCCCCAATGTCACAAAGCAATGAATCAAGGATATGAAGCCAGGTGTGTCTGACTGCAGGAAGGACTCAGCTCTCTCCATGAAGCCGCTACCCCATGCCCATTCTCAGGGATCATAACATATGGGTTCCAGCACAAGCCCTCTCTCTAACCTCAACTTCTTGGAACTTTAGTTTCCTTTTATTTATAATTCACAGGTTGGTAACATTTGATAAATACTCTTCTAATTATAATAAAACGAGACCTAAAGAATAACACAACATTATATTCTTAAAACCGAGAACAAACCTTTATGTGTTCTTTTAGAAACACAATGAAGTTATGCCTGCACGACAGGAAGAACGGAACATAAGTCCTACTTGCAACAGCCCAGTTTAGTAACAAGTTCCCACATGGAGAGAAAATTAATTATTTCATCTATATTGCTTGTGGGTATGATGTTAGCAGTTATGGGTCAAGTAAAAAAACATAAAAGTCTACCAACTGTTCTATCAAAAAGTTTTAATTCCTTTTGGTTATTTTTAATTTTGGTTGGGGGGGCTCACAATACATTGCAGATGCTAATAAGATGTAAAAAGACATAGATAACACATAACGTGATGAGAAAAGGTCTACATATTCTCCACTTTATAACTCAAGACAGAGATGTTCATTACCAAAATTACAACATCAGTGATTTTGGCAACGACTTCTCAGACAGTGTTGTTGTTCCCTTAATGTATTCCTTCCAGAGTGCCTGTTTTACTGGCCAAATAATCAATAAGAGCCCTGGGATAAAAATGAGCATGGAGTCTCAGAATCCAATTACTGAATTTTGTGTTTAAACAGCAGAAAACAAAGTATGCAGATTTCTTTTTCTCATTCTATTAGGATGATAAAGACAGTGATTGTCAGTTGAAAATGAACAACAGCCAGAGTAATTCAAAATACTGAAAGCATAAAGATAAGCCATGCCATGTTTTTAATGATTCAGCTTCAGTTAATTGCAATAGGAAATCATTAAAAATTTAGGGGATTCTCTCAATGAATTCTCAGTTTCCTCTATGTTGAGTAAGAGGAGTTAAAGTCTAGAAATAAGTCCTTACCTCATTGATAGCTATGCTTCTCTTAAGTTTTTTTAATAAGTACAATTTCAAGTTTTTTATCAGAGCTTCATTTCCTAAATACAGCAAAAGAAATTTAAGGAAACTTAATTCTGAATATTTAATATTCTCAAAAACAATAATGCTATGATTATATTAGATCAAAATTCTTATAATACAATAGAAATGATTTATGAACCTTTATTCTAGAGTTCTTAATACAGGCTAAAATATCTTCTGTAAGCTTATTTATGCAGCATATTAAATTAATTAACTTTATTTACATATAAATTAGAATGGGGACAAAAACCTGGCATGTGTGTTTTACATATTCGTTTTTATAATTAGATGAAGCTTTTTTTTTTTTTTTAAGATTTTATCTGTTTGAGAGAGAGAGAGAGAGAGAGAGGGCAAGCAGGAGCATGCGGAGGGGCAGAGGCAGAGGGAGAGGGACAAGCAGACTTCCTGCTGAACGCAGAGCCCAACCAGCTCAATTCCAGTACCCTGAGATCATGACTTAAGCAGAAGTCAAACACTTAACCGACTGAGCCACTCAAGTGTCTCCAGATGAAGCTTTTTAAGTGTTGACAATGAATACACAGCTTTCTTCCTTACCATCTTTAACCTAAAGGAGATTTACATAATTTAAAAATAATTTGAAATATTCTAGAATAAATTCAGCTATTATCTTTAGAAAAATAATTAAGAAAAATAATATAGTGTGAGGTAGAAATCATAAAATATAACAAGCATGATGTTTTAATAACTATTCTTTTTTTAAAAATATGTCAGTATTTTTAATGTCACTTACTTTGCTAGAAAGAGATGTGCATTTTCTTCTTCTTCTTTTTTTTAACCTATTCTTTTATTCAATGTTATATCCTTCATGCTGGAACTGCTGTGTTCACTAATATTTTCCAATTTTATTTTCCCTTTATGGTCAATAACTAGAATATATTGACATATAAAATATGATAGCCATTTATTTTTACTATAAATGTTAACAGTCCAAATACCCAAGTTTAAATTTTCTAATTTAAACTTAAAACCCATTTGTTTTTCAGCACAAAGTTATATTACACTATTCTTTTAAAGGGAGCAATGACATACAACTTTGCTCATGAAATCTCGTAAGTGGCAACTTCCTGATTTAACTGCAACTAAGTCAGTATTGTAATGTTACTTATTCTAATTCATAATATGTGAAAAATGGGCCAACATACTCTGATTATTTCTATATCAGTGATGTGTAGATACTAAACAAACAATTGATGCCTCTAAAAAATACAATTAAGACGCTAAAAAAATGAGCCTTTAAAAAGGTTTTAAAGAAAGTCTAAAGTTATGGAGAAAATAGGTACTATAGAGAGAATTTACTTCACCTGGCATTAGGAAATATAACTAGGTGTAGTGAGAATGTATATGAGAACCTGAAGAAGAGCGTGCTGATACAATTTATCTTGGAAGGACGTGTTACAAACCAGTGTATTACACATGGGTTCCTTAATCAGATGTCATTGAGTTGATTTCGTATTAGTAGTTGTTTTGTAAGTTTATCATTAACAGACAGGATAATATTTGCATCATGAATAAGCTATAACTTTTTTTCTATAAAGATACACCTATGGATGTATATCTTTTGAAGATTGTTCAAGAGGAACTAGTGACTATGAAGTATCTAAAGAGGAATGGGACAAGAAATTAAAAAAGATGTAATAACTTCTGATTGGGATCATTTAATGTACTTGTTAACAATAGTCTGTAAGAGAAACAGTTTATTAAAACAATCAAGAAAACATGAATCAAGTAAATATAAAATTATGTTCCAAATAGCCTTACCTAAGAAAACTTGGCAATCACATTAAAGTAATAATAACATATTATTTTTATTCATTAAACTGCAAATTGTTTCTCAGATGTATAATTCCAGATCTAGAAATGATGTGGTACCAAAAACCATGTGCTTTCATACATGGAGCTGATGTATGTATAAACTGGCATAGTCTTTATAAAATAATGGTGAGTATGTGTATGGTCCTTTAAAAAGCTCATACTATGTAGGAAGCAGCTAGTGTAGTACCTCTGAAAAATATTTAGCCAAAAAAATAATTTAACAGAAAACATGAAAAATTGAAAATAAATAATCTGAGCATTCAATGGAATAAGCTAAAAAGGAAAAACATAATAAACACAAGAAATGTACTGGGAAAGAAACAAGAGAAAAAAGTAAATAAATGAAACAGAAACTAAAATACGATTGGTATGGTCAATAAAAATAATTTCCTGTTTTTTGTTTTTTTTTTAAGAATACCCAAAATATCTCACAAGACTGAAAAAACATACAATAAAACTCATGTAATACAAAAATATCAATGGATATAACCACACACAAATTTGTGATTCTAAAATAGGAATATTTGATTAAATTATGTCCCTAGATTTGGAAACCTAAAAGAAATAATACTTTTCAAGAAATCTGTAGGCATATAAGAAATATATAAATCATAAGAAACTGACTTATGAATAAAAACAGGTGCCTACTCCAGAAGGCTTGGCAGAGATTTTTTTTTCCATAATTTCAACAAATAGATAATCCTTATATACATCATATAGAAAACAATCCAAAGGTATCCAATTTCATGAAACTAGTATAACCTTGATCTTAGGACTACAAGGCATCACATGTAAATGAAATTATAAGCTTGTCAAACTTATAAATAAAGATGAATTAAATAAGACAAGAACCTTGCAGGGATCAATAATGATAACACACTGTGAACTATGGAGCATAATTAACCAACCTTCTGCTCCAGTTGTATATTTAAAATATTTATATATCACAGACAAGAAGGGTTTTTTCAATGACGGTCCAGATTTAGAATATCTACCAATGTAATTTCATCACATAAAGGACAGAAAATACGATCAATGTTAATAGATGCAAAAAAACATATTTGATAAACTTCAATGCCTATTCATGACTAAAAGCATTATAAAAAACCAGAATAGAAAGTAACTTCTTTGATCTATTAAAAATTGTCTTCTCTCTTCCCAAAACAGACAAACCTAAAATAAATATAATCTTTTAATGGTATAACTTTATAAGCATTCCATAAGAATCAATGCATTAATACCAGCTATTACCTCTGCTTTTCAACATTATCCTAGAAGCCTAGTCTGGGAGGAGGGGGGGAAACTTTTAAAAGTAAAGAAAGGGTATAAGAATCATAAAGCAGTCAAAATTAACATATTTTGAAGAAAACAGACATTTATGACCAAGATGTGAACACAGAGAATCTATGGAGAAACGATTAGAATAATGAGAGAGTTCAAAAAGTTGCCGGATAAAAGGTCAGCATGTTAAATTTAATAATATTCTATTAAACCAGCAATAATTGAATATAAATTTTAGTACAGAAAAGTTGAGGAATAAAATTTTATAAAATATACTGGTAAAACTTACCAAAATGTGAAACATTTTGCAAATGAAGTTACATATTTTTATTGAAAGACATAAAAGACATGAATAAATGAGGTAATGTAACATGTCGAAATATTTGAAGATGGTAATTGGCCTAAATTAATCAATGAATTCAATTCAAATCAAAATCTCATCAGGAATTATTAGAAGAACATTTGTGTGATATAAGGATAATGTTATTAAAACAAAGAATAGAACATAATTTTAAAGGACAGGTTTTTAAAAAATTTGTATTACTGAAATATAGTTGACATGGAATGTTATATTAGTCTCAGGTGTACAACATGGTGATTAGACAGTTCTATACATGGCGCAATGCTCACCATGTGAAGGGTAGCTACCATCTGTCACCACCATGCAACATGTACTTTTCTTTCTTTCTTTTTTTTGAACATGTACTTTTCATTCTATGACTTATTTATTTTATAATCAGGAGTCTGTACCTCTTAATCCCCTTCACTATTTCACCTATCCCCATCCCCACTACCCAACTCCCTCCGTCCCCCACAACCACCAGTTTGTTCCATGTCTTATGAGTCTGTTTTGTTTGTTTGTTTTGTTCTTTAGATTGCACGAATGAGTGAAATCTGTCTTTCTCTGTCTGACTTACTTCACTTAGCATTTATACCCTCTGAGTCCATCCCTGTGGTCACAAATGGTGAAACTCATTCTTTTTATTATGGCTGGGAATTATCCCATTGTAAACATATACCACATCTTTACCTATTCATCTATTGATGGACACAGGTTGCTTCTATATCTTCCTAGAGCAAATAATGTTAAAATAAACATAGGGCGCATGTATCATTTTGAATTAGTGTTTTGTTTTCTTTGGGTAAATACCCAGAATTGCTAGGTCAATGGTATTTCTATTTTTAATTTTTTGAGAAACCTTCATTCGGTTTTCTATTTACATTCCCATCAACAGTGCGTGAGGGTTCCCTTTCCTCCACATCCTCACCATCACCTGTTATTTCTTGTCTTTTTGATACACCATTCTGTGGTGTTGACTTGGATTTCCCTGATGATTAGTGATATTGCATATTTTTTCATGTGTCAGCCAACTGTGTGTCTTCTTCAGGAAAAAAATGTCTATACAAGTCTTCTGCCCATTTTTTTAGTTAAATTATTTGTTTTTGTTTTGTTTTGTTTTGTTTTTTGGTTTTTTGGTGGTTTTTTTTTTTTTTTTTTTTGGTGCTGAGTTGTGTAAGTTCTTTATATATTTTGCGTACTAACCCTTCATCAGATATGTCATTTACAAATATCTTCTCCCATTCTGTAGGCTACCTTTTCATCTTGTTAATGGTTTCCTTCAATGTGCAAGTTTTTTATTTTGGCGTAGTTCCAATAATTTATTTTCTATTTTGTTTCCCTTACCTGAGGAAACACAATTATTTTAAGGAGTTTTATGGTTTCAGATCTCACATTTAGGTTTTTAATCCATTTTCATTTTATGTTTGTGTATGGTATAAGAAAGTGGCCCAGTTTCATTCTTTTTTTACAGATTTATTTATTTGTTTGCTTGTTTGAAAGAGGGAGCAAGAGAGAGACCACAAGTAGCTGGTGGGGTGAGGTGTGGGGGGTAGAGGCAGAGGGAGAGGGAGAAGCAGGCTCCCTGCTTAGGGGAGGGCTCAATTCCAGTGAAATGTGGGGCTCATTCCAGGACCCTAAGATCATCATCTAAACTGAAGGCAGATCCTTAACCAACTGGACCACCCAGATGCCCCCAGTTTCCTTCTTTTACATGTAACTGTCCAATATTCCCAGCACCATTTATTGAAGAAACTGTATTTTCATTAATGTAGATTACTGCTCTCTTTTGTCACAGATTAATTGACCATATAAGTATGGGTTTTTTTCTGGACAATCCTGTTCCACTGATCTATGTGTCTCTCTTGTGCTGGAACCATACCGATTACTAGAGCTTTGTAGCATACCTGGAATTGTGATACCCCCACCAGCTTTGTTCTTCTTTCTCAAGATTGCTTTGGCTATTTGGGGTCTTTGTGGTTCTATACAAACTTTAGGATTATTTAGTTCTAATTCTGTGAAGAATACTATTGCTACTTCTACCTATAAAACTTTGTTGAATTTTTTACTCTGTAGATTGCTTTGGGTAGAATGGATATTTTAACAATATTAATTCTCATCAATACCATGAACATGATATATTTTTCCATTTGTGTCTTCTTCTATTTTTTTCATCAGTGTGTTATAGTTTTAGATTATAGGTCTTTTAATTCCTTGGTTAAATTTATTCCTATACATTTTATTCTTTATGCTGCCTTTGTAAATGGGGTTGTTTTCTTAATTTCTTTTTTTTTCCTCCTTTTTTTTTTTTCTTAATTTCTGTTACTGCCTCTTTATTAGTGTACAGATGCAACAGATTTCTGTATACTAGAGGGCATTTTTAAAAGGACTTCATCTCCATCATCCTGGCTTTTACATCTTCATTGAAAACGTGTGCCAAATTCATTTATTTTTTTTTTCTAGTGCTGCTGTTTTGGTTCTTCCTGGTGACCTCATCTTCATTTGATTCTGACCCTGGAATTTCATAATCACTTTCAGAATCAGCCACAGCAATCTGATATCCTGTCGATCTTAGCTGAAATAATCATTCTTCTTTGTCTTCTGCTAATCTTTTGCTTGGTGGATTTTGATCCTCAAGTTGCTTTTATACCCCTGACAGGAGTTATGTAGACTTCTTTTTATTCTTTTCACTCTCACTTGGAATAATACAGTATGTTTGGCATCCTGAGATGTTACAGCTCAGTTACTGTATTTTTCATTTCTTTTTCTAACCAAATCTTGATTTGCTCCAAAATTCTGACATGTTCTATCTTTTACTTGCTCCAGGACTTCATTCAACAGAACTAGAAGAACTTTTGTCAATAAGATTTTGTATCAGCATTTAATAGTGATTGTAAGAATCATATGAGAGAACAATTGGGAGTAAAATTTTATAAAGCCATGCCTGTTTGTTTCTAAAAAAATATTAGCTTTTTAAAAATATGTATTTATTTATTTGAGAGAGAGAGAGAGAGTGGGGGTGGTGCAGAGGGAGAGGGAGAGAGAGAATCTCAAGCAGACTCCATGCTGAGCCTCAGAGCCTGACACAAGGCTCTATCTCAGGAACCTGAGATCACAACCTGAGTTGAAACCAAGAGTTGGAGGCTTAACCAAATGGGCCATGCAGGTGCCCCTAAAAATGTCAGTTTTCTTGAAAAAGAATAGAAACAACCTCCTCAACTAAAAAAAAATAATAATAATTCCTCTTCTAAAACAAACAAATCTAAAGTGAGATTAATGGTCAATGTTCAGGTGTATTTCCATTAAAGTCATAAACAATATATGAATATCAGAAACAATATAGGAGTACCTGACATCATTTCTAAAAACATCTAGTTAACATTCAAAAAGTACATTCCATTTCATCCAGTAATTTTAGAAGAAAGAAGTCCTTCAATATGTTTCGAGAGATAGAAGAAAATTATCATGCTAATTTATTTGTTGAGGGGAAAAATCAACAAGCAATATGAATGTCTATCAATATGACATTAAATGAATAAAATGAGAGTATTTTATTCTTTTCAATGGTTAAAACACAACAGTTAATGTGATAATTCTCTCTTAAATAAGCATGGGTGTGTGTGTATCACAAAGCTCATCTCAGCAGTATAACAACACTCAAATGAAACCAACCTAAGTGACTACACACTATGTATTTTCAACAAAATGTAAGGAGTCAGGCTAAGGTTTAAATTATGACTCAGAGTTTACTAAACCCAATGCCCTTCTCCTAAAGATTATAAAGATTATAATGTATGATTCATAGAGGATTAACTGTGATATTATAAGCAAACCACTTACTAGAGTTCTTTCCAGAATGTAAGGTTTCAGCAAATGATGGTACTATTTATATATTATTTTGTTACTATATCATTATAATTGTGTATAATATTAATCTATATTATATTAGTACTAAAATGTTATCATTATCACTAGAATTCTCATTTTATTATTTATAAGTAACTCTTTGAAAATTTTATTTGGGTTCCAATTATCAGTTACCATATGATAATATTATTTAACTTTAAGTATATTCTATAGCACTTAAAATTTATGCAAATATGTTTATGATTTATTTCATTGCTTTTGTGTTTAGGTGAATGATGAAAAAGCAATCTTTCTTTTGTTACTTTTTTTTTTTTTTTTACTTTTCAAATAATTAATTTGCCAGTTCTACTTACTGAATAATTCTTTGATTTACCAATTTCTCTGGTCACATTTATCACTCTATAGTTTTACTCATACTTGGGCTAATGATGGGGTAATTAATTTTCCCTTATCTTGATGCTTTAACTGCACAATGCTAATTATTATGAGTTCACAGTAAGGTTTAGCACTTAGTAGATCAAGTTGCTCATTATTACCCACTTTTTAAAAAACGAAACATATGCTATTTCTCATCTATTTGCCCTTCCATATAAATTCCTGTATTATCTTTCAAAGTTCTTAAAAAGCAAGTGGGGGGCACTTGGGTGGGTCAGTCAGTTAAGCATCTGTCTTCCACTCAAGTCATGATCCCAGGATCCTGGGATGGAGCCCAGCATGTGGCTTCCTGCTCAGTGGGAAGCCTGCTTCTCTCTCTGCCCCTCTCCCCACTTGTGTTTTCTCTCTCTCTCAAAGAAATAAATAAAATCTTTTTTTAAAAAGTGGGTAGGAAAGGGAAGAGGAAAAGAAGAAGGAGGAAAAAGAGAAGAGAAGGTCCAGGAGGAGAGAGAGAAGAGGAGAAGGGATTAAAGCAGACAGGAGGAAAAAAGGGAAGAGGTCAATCTTAGAAAGACTGCATCCAATCTATAAAGTATTTTGGAAACAGTGATATTTGTACATTACTCAGTTTGACCATCTGTAGTAAGTCTCCACAATATTTACATGTTTTTCTATATTTACGAGTTGGACATTTTACATTAAAGTAGACTTTAACTGCCATGTCATGGCTTAAGTCACTATATGAATAATAATGAGAATCTGTCACTCTTATATAAAAATATTAGGCAACATAATGGTCATGTACAATATCTCCCAGATAAATGCAAACTTGACACAAGTATTATCTGATTGGCACCATAAGAACATTTTCCATTTTCAACTATCATCTTGGAAGACAGGAAAGTATAATGATGAGGAGAAAATCTGGCAGTAAAATACATTAGCATTTTCATATTTTAAAAACTTAATCGAAGGAAAAACAAGTTTACACTTCCCTAAAAAATAACAGAACCTAAAGAAAAGGGTGATGAAAAAATAGGCCAATATAACACCAATTATAGTCTACATGACAGGACAGAAAAAAAAAAAAAAAGTAGCTCCTGCATAATGTGGACATTGAAGAAAACTAAGCAAAGACCACACAGGTACTGAACCTAGCTGCCAAGGATGCTTAAGTGCAACCTTGCTACACTGGCATGTGTGAGAAATACCAGTGGATGGCCAAGTCTGACTCAGATGCAAAGGAGCCAGCACTGCAGGGCTAACTGGGCATGCCAGAGACTACCCTCGGGAAGTTACTAACTGAGAACCTGGGCAGGTCAAAAGTGAGGAGACTTAGGGCATTTGTATAAATATGTAAATAAAGCATCCTGTTTGAGAATATTTAGGGCACTGCATGCCTCTTGTTTCTCCTCTTATACGGAGACCAGGAGGTGTGGGATTCACTGCCCTCCGGGACGTGCAAGCTGAACTAGGACTGCAGGAATTGCACTGCTGTCTGCTGCTGCATGCAGCTGCTCTGTCTGTCCCCTAGGACCACCAAGAAGGAGTGAGAACACCCACTGTAGGAGGTAATAGGAAAGGTTGTCAATGGAATCAACTTTATTTTTCCAGCAGGGAAATAACCCAAGCCATTTAGCCAGAAAGCAAGATTAAAAATGATGCTAATATATTTTAGAAATTATAAGTTTGGAAAAAAGAAAAATTATAGTATTTGAATATTTCCCCTTGGTTTCTACTATATGCCATATATCTAAATTGCACGTTGAATGCAGCTGACAAATTTATTCAGAGAACTGGACATACTGCTATTATAGTGTCCTGTGGTAGGCTCAGTAATTGGACATTGAATCTAGCTAGAATTCATACCCAGTTAGGTTTTGCTGAGGGAAAATTTATCCTGGCAAATGGCATGATTTTTTCTAGCTAGAATTCTAAAAGGGATGCGGTCCACCTGCATGGACAGCTGCTACTTCACAGATTCTTTGCCAGCAGCCACAATTTAATAGAGTTGTGTGGACATTATGTTTGTTGTTTTCCTTCTGACAAAAAGCAAGATGAGCTGGACTTGAGTTTTTGCCTTCATTTGCTTTTTCTAGCTCCTAGTTTATTTTTAGGAAACAATAACTTGGTAGCGTCATTATATTTAGTTCTGTCCAAAACAATCTTTTGATACTTTATGGGTTACTTACTTTAATAAGACTTATTAACATGGAAAATTAACCTGCTATACATTCCTAATTAGCTTTTAATACCTTTTAGCTTCTCTGTGAGGAAAAGCCCTATCCAACTCAGTACAATGAATTTAGTCTCCATTACTGAAGGATATGCCAGTCACCCCTAGGAGAGAAATGTCCTTGAGATGTGTGTGTGTGTGTGTGTGTGTGTAACTGCCATTCTCAGAAATAACTCGAATACCAAATTTTTTTCTTCAACTTTGACCAAATAAGGAGCTAGCATGATCTTCAACCAATAAATGACTTTCATTATGAAATGCTGTACATATATACATATATGATGCTCAAATGTACTCAATTGCTTGTTTCTGCTTATCTCCTATGCTTTTAATCACATCTTAATAAAAAATAATACCCTAATTCACTAATTATGTCATTAAGTGTAATTTTCCAAGGTAGAAACACTTTAAGATGAAACCAAAGATATAGTAACCAAACTGAAGTAAAAGAAATAATTTCAAACAATTAAGATATTCCTTTAGTTAATGAATTTATCTAAAATTTTCTTAGGTTAAATTTTATAATACATGATAATGTAATGAAATAGCTTATGTTATTAACATTCATTTTCTTAAACTATAGCCCTCGTTTTTCATCTCTCAGTTGACCTAGTTTCCTTGACTTTTCTGGAAAGTAAAGTTATTTTTACATATTGAGAAGATTTTCATTAATAAAAAAAATTCTATATTTAAATTGTATTTTTTAAAAGAATATACAAATTAAGGAAATACTTTTTTTTGGAAACATCTTGGAAGCAAATAAACCAATTTGATATAAAGATTTCATGAGCACTATTTGATATAAAATTAGGCCATGTAAGGTAAGGATAAGGATTACTCAGAAATTTCAAGAACTGAATAAAATAAAACAAAAAAATTCACAGTAATGTATAAATCATTTTTTACTCACAAAGGAATAGTAAATTAATTTAAATATTTTAGACTATATCCATTATATTTTCTTTTCATTTTGCCTCAGATACATAGAAAAATAAAGGCTTTTCCTTGGCCATGAATAGCTATGTACTCTATGTAACAATAAGCAGGCCACAAACCACTAAGTAACATATATTGAAACTATCTAGATCTTATATAATGCAGGTATCTACCATTTTATCAGCAGGTAAGGAAAATGTCAATGCAAGTTGCTTGTTTTATGATATTTTATCATGGGTGCCTCTTCCCATGGGATCCTCTCTCAGGTTCTTCATGCCCACAAGAGTTCATGGCCCAGAATTTCATATTCTGGACAATTACAATGTTTAAATACCCTTGAAATTGTGTGTATATACTTAAATACCCTTGAAATTATGTGTATAAATTATATGCAGGCAGGTATATGTAAAGCTGTCAGTCTCAGAAATCACCCATTAGAGGGGTAAGCTGGTTGTAATTAAAAATGAATGAAACAGTGTAGTTATCCTAAGCAGCTTTCAGAACAGGGAGAAGGGTGGTCAAATAGACATATAAATAACTCATTATACTACAAAGCAGAATAACATGTGTACCATAAAACTGTAAAAAGTTCTCCATAAACATAACAGAAGGACTGTTTAATCATTTATTCCCAAATGGGGAGCTATAAAAATTGTTTTAAGAAGGAGATAATAATTCAGCTGGACTGCATGAGCAGGAAACATCAGCAAATAACATAGGACAATATGTTATTAATGACTGATAGGACAATAAAAACTAAGGTGCAGAAAACTGAAAGTATGTGATATCTTGCGACTGAAACATGACATGTATGGAATAGTATCTTACAGATGACATAAATGACATATTATAAAGCAATGGGTCATAACTGGAAGTTTTTTGTTTTACAAAGAAAGTGATACAATGAAGCTATTTGCAACACTGTTTGTTACAGTTGTTGTGCTACTGTTGATGGAAGCAGATGTGTCAAGAAAGGAATCATTGAGTGAAAACATGCCTACAGAGGACCTTGCTGTCTGAAAACAAAGGTGATGATCATGGTTATACGGTGATGGTGACCGCAGTGATTGTGGGGTGATGGTGGAGTTAGTGATGTCAGGAACCAGTGCAGCACTGACTGCTTAGTGAGTTCTTCGCATGGATCATGAACTTGCTAAAAGTTAATATCCATTATCACTAATCTTTTATTCCCCTTTACCCCTAATGTTAATAGCAAATCTCTGGAGACAATTTAACTACCGCAGATGAATAAATGAGCCTTGGAAGAATTAAATAGCTCTGTTAAGGTCACATAGTATCAGAGGCCAGAATGAAAAGATAGGTCTGTAAAGGCTCTACAGTCCATATATATTTTTACCATGTTCAAGGTTTTATTTAAATTCTAGTTAATTAACTTATAGTGTTAAATTGGTTTTAGGAGTAGAATTTAGTGATTAATCACTTTTATACAACACCCAGTGCTCATCACAACAGGTGCCCTCCTCAATGCCCATCACCCATTTAGCCTATCCTTCACCCACCTCCCTCCATCAACCCTCAATTTGTTCTTTATAGTTAAGAGTCTCTTATGGTTTGCCTCTCTCTCTCTCTTTTTATTCTCTTCCCCTATGTTCATCTGTTTTGTTTTTTAAATTTCACAAATAGTGATATCATATGGTATTTGTCTTTCTCTGACTGACTTATTTTCCTTAATATAATACATTCTAGCTTTATGGCATTGCAAATAGCAAGATCTCACTCTTTTTGATGGCTCAGTAATATTCCATCTCTCTCTCTCTCTCTCTCTCTCTCTCTCTCACACACACACACACACACACACATATACACACACACATCTTCTTTATTCATCATTTGACAGACATTTGGACTCTTTCTATAATTTGGCTATCATGGATAATGCTGCTATAAACATCACGTGCATGTGCCCTTCAAATCAGCAGCCCATATATTTAGACTTTCACCATAATGATTCCTATTTGTGATAGAAAAGGGGCACACACTCTAAAAGCCCGGGAATGTAATGAGGAGGTTCTTTCAAAGTTTCAAATAGAATCAAGTAACAAGTGTATAAATATGACAAGCAAATACTAAAATCAGGCATTTTAGAGGTCGGTGATGTTAGAGAACAGTTTCCCTAAGTAGTAACCATGGAAGCCAGACTATAAGGGACTGAAACATTGGTGGTAAGCCTCCAGGAGTTTTTAGGAAGATAAGGAGAGACAGGATGTTATTTTGAAGGAAGAAAGCAAAACCAACAGATTTTTTTTTTTTCTCTCTCTTTTGCTTATTACAACAGGAAAGTCTCAAGCATCTTCAGGGCTTACAGAAAAAAAATATAAGAAGTGAGAAGAAAATTTCGGAGTATATGGGAAAATGAAGGGGCATAGCACTGGGGAAATGAAACTGTGTGTGATTAAAACACTGGTAATTAAGCTGGCCAAAGCCACAGATTAAGAAACTAAAGGCATTTTATTTTCAAATAAATGGTCAGGTAGAGAATGAATCTTAGACTAAGAATTAGTTACAGCAATGGGGTAGAGATAAGGGAACTGCCAAGATTCAGGCACTAAATTTAGAGGCTCTGCTTCAAAAAAGGTAGTTTCTAAGAATGACATCATTTTTCAAAGTGCAGGCAGATGAAGAGATCATATGAAGTTGAAAGAGGTGAACAAAACACAGCAATGGGGAAATCAGGAGAGATAATACTCACACATCTAGGTAGGTGGAGAAATAGGACCTTAAGACCAGGATAGGGTCCTGGCCAGAAGAGATTATGCTCTGAAAGGGGTTGCATACCTCTTTGATAAAGAATAAAGAAAGGGAGGGATGCCTATAAAAACTATACAGATGACCAAACTGGAAAGAAGTTAAAGTAATCCTCAACAAATGGTTTCTAATTTCCCAGACAGGAATCTGGCCCTGTGGAGAAGAGAGTACAAAGGTGGAAGAAGAACCAGAAGATATGTAAAAGCCATTTTGGGGAAGTTAAGGCATGCTACAGACATGAGATATGGAGCTGGTAACAATCCCATGAACTTGGCTGAATGCTGCATGATATTTCACAAATGGAAGGTACATGTTATGTGATTAAATGTCCATTATCACACTGTGAGAAAAACCATACCCCCAAAATTTTAATCACTCCATAAATGTAAAAATGTGTTCTGTGCAGAAGCAGTATATCTGCAACTATTAGAATACCAAGGGTTTTGGAATTAAACAGTCTCTCTTCCTTGAGGCAACTCCCCCCAACATTAGAAGCCATATGATAAACAAAACAACCCCAAGCTCCCATCTAGTCTCTGTGTAGCATGGGCAGGCTGTGTAAACCCTCAGATTTTTTTTTTTTTTTTGTATTGAATATGGCCTGCAGTAACGTAAGCACCTGCACTACAGGAAAATAAGCCATGGCCATTCTATCAAACAGATTTTGAAAAACAAGGAGACTGTGCTTTTATTTGCTACTTTGTGTGTCTATTTAGGCAATGGCTTTCTTCCACAAGCCTAGCTTTCTATATTACTCTGCACACACCATTCCCCTTGGATTTAAAGTGCTCTGCATATGGAAAGGGAAGTACTGTATGCACTTGAAATATTATCTTATTAAATTGTTTTAGTTCTTAACTCTCATACCCATGGGGTAGATAGGAAGGAAGCAGTGTTATTTAATTATAAAGTAACTCTCTCCTTAACCAAATGTTTTAAATTATACCAAAGCAATTTTTTCATTGGTGGCATTTAAATGGAAGTTATATACAGCCATCTCCTGGGGCATTAGTACTCTGTCCTCTACCCTTAATTTGACCTGAAGAGATTTCCCAGAGCTGAGTTAGCCAGCAGGTGAAGGAAGCGGAAACATGCCAACATGCCCATTAATCGGAACTCTAGACTTAGAGAACACATATATCAATGTTTTCTAAAAGCTCTTTCTGAAAAGGCCTGGAAAAACATAGAAGGATTTTTCCCCTCCCTGAGAATTATCTTCCTTTAAAGCGCTTAGTTTTGAAAAGAATTTTATTTTAGTGGGAAGCAAAACAAACGGACCACGTCTATATCAGATGGTTGGCACAAAACAACAAAATATTGTTCATCAGAAAATGGAAAGTCTCAGGTGCAACATTACAAAGCAGATGCCCCGAGTAAATTCTTCAGAAACATATTTCCCCTGCCTGCGACCTTTCCACTGCCTGACAAACAAAGCATTCGGTTTCTGCTCTTCTCTCCTCTATCATAAATATTTTGAATCTCTCTCTCCCCTTGTGGTTTCTCCCCTCCTTCCTTCAAATACTGAACATTCAATTTTCCCTGGGCTGATCTGTGCTCCCTTCAAACTCCCATTATCTTTGTCTTTCACTGATCACCTCCCACAGTGTGGTTGTTCTCAACTGACCCCCCTTTCTTTTCGGTCTGCATCAACCTCATCCTAGGCAGGCGAGCTCGCCATCTGATTCTCCAAGAAAAATCCAGACAGACCATCGAATCTATCATGAGCTCATTACCAGAGCTGCCCTCTACTTCACCCAATACTTACTTTATCCTACTCTCCTCTCCTCTCTCTTCTCCTTCTTTCCAGTGTCAAAAAATGGAGACAGCCCATCCTTCTCCGTCAGGCCAAAACTTCCCAGACCCCCGACCAACATCTCCTCCTTCTGAGGTGACCTGTCACCTATCCTCATCAATGGCAGCCTATATTCTGTCTCATTCATCTGTCTCCTTCCTTTATGTCATTACACATAATCAGATCTACATATGATGAAGGATCATCCTCTACCGTCAAAATGCATGTGACCTTACTGCTCATTCATGTAGCCACTCCAAGATTCTGTTCTTCTCTCCTTAGTGCCTTCAAACTGTCCTCTGCTCCCACTCATTTATGTTGAAAGCAGACATGTTTATAGATCCATTCAACCACTCACACACGTGTAGTCACACTCACACACAAAAACTCATATGGGCAGACATGCACACATCTCACCTTCTCTGGATTTTCTTTCTGCTTGACACGATTATACTCAACTTGTCTAGTTCTTCTCCACACCTCCACTACTTTGTCTGTTTGGCTGGCTGTTCTTGCTCATGACGACACCCTATGTCTCCTTCCCCGACCCCAAGACCCTTCTAGTCAAGAATACTGCTCAGGACTCAGTCCTCAATCTTCTGCTCTGCAGATCAGTGAGAGCACCCATGTTCAATCTACATTTTCTCAAATGGCGGTTTTGCAAATTTCCCTCTGCTTCCTTATTCTCCACTCACAAGAAGTAACATCCCACAGGAAAGCATTCTAATTTCAAATGAAGAGAGTCTCATCTAGATTTAGATTCTAAGGTACCTGAGTTTAGGAACCATATTTTCTATTTTATACATTTCTTACCTCTCAATTCCCCTGGAACAATACTTTGCAGACAGTCAGCATACAAGGAAAACTTAACTGATCTCCCATCAGTGCTCTATGTTAAATGCTGAGAAGTAAAGGATAGAAATAAAACAGAGGGCTGGTTTCTGGAGTCCACCTGCATAGGCACAAACCTGTGACTGGTACAGTAGCATGCACGCAGCATGGGATGGGAGTGAACGGGAGAGAGCGAGGCCTCGCTACAGCTTCCAGGGCTCTACGTTACACCTCATGATCACTTTCATCCAAATTCCTGCCTCTCTCATTTCCTGGTCTTCAAGATCCTCCTCCTCTAACCAGAAGGTTGACAGAGAAGGAGTTCACAGAGCAACGAAAGTCTGGTTTTCCTAATCCAACATGGGGATAACACTGTCTATCCTGCATACCCCATGGTTAACATGAAGATCAAATACACATTGTACTTGAAAGCAGTTTATATATTTTTTATCCTTAGTTTTAATCTTTGATTTCTAGAGAAAAGTTGAACTTCCTTCCTAGCTGAATGAGTGACCCAAACCACAATGTGACACTAAGATTCTTCCCCAGGAACTTGCTCTTTTATAGAACTCACATTTTCTCTAGATTTATATTCACTTCATATTTTTAGCTGTTACCTCAGACGAAGAATATAGCCTCTCTGATTCCCAAAGTCCTTCTATTTCAGGTGATTTAATTTCTAAATCCCACTTTAAAATGACCTTGTGCTTTTAAATAATTACATCTCTAAATCTAGTAAAAATTTCCAAGTTGGTACCCTTCCAAGACTTCAAACCAGATTTGTCATGTTGTCTTAGGGATTTACCAGCCCCTCCAATCAGCATCAGGCTACTTTATTTTTGTCAATGACATACCATCTTAAAAATGCCCCAGGTTAAGAAAATGACTTTTCTTTACTTTCACTGCCCTACCCTCAAGTTGTTACTGATATTTTATGTACAAATTCTGTCTCCTTATAAATCAAGTATAGTGTGTGTGTGTATATATATATATTTAAAGATTTTATTTATTTATTTGAGAGAGAGAGAGAGAGATAGATCACAAGTAGGCAGAGAGAGATAGATCACAAGTAGGCAGAGAGGCAGGCAGAGAGAGAGGGGGAAGCAGGCTCCCGGCTAAGCAGAGAGTCCGATGAGGGGCTCGATCCCAGGACCCTAAGATCATGACCTGAGCCGAAGGCAGAGGCTTAACCCACTGGGCCACCCAGGTGCCCCTCAAGTATAGTATATTATACCATACTCCATTCTATCACCCATGGTGGTGACTTTTCCACAGCCACTCTTCCGGTTTTGATGAAAATGTTGATGATAAGTTGTCACGTATTCAGGCCTATCCCCATCAACATTTTCCCCATGTACCTCTGTTTCTTGTATCCTACCTCAAACGCTATCTCTGTTAAAAGTAAACACAACTCCTTTACTTTCCATCAGCAGCTACTTAAATATTTCCAAAGCCAACTCCATTCTTTTATGGCTGAAGGTCTACCTGAATCTTTGAGGTTAATTAGCTTCTAGTTTCTTCCATCACTAAAATATTTCACAGGCATACACCAGCTTTACTCACTAAAATATGATTTTATCAACCAAAAACAATAAATCAAACATGGAATGTATGTGCGTCTGCCCTCTGGAGTAAGAATTTTAATGTTGCCTCTTGAACTCAACCCCAACAGCTCAGTCTGACATTTAAAAAGTGTCTATCAACTGGATCCATCATCTCATTTCACATATTTCCCTTATTTAGTCTTTACATTTCTAAGACTTGCTAATTCATGCCTCTATATTTCAGGAATATTCTACTATAACTAAAAAGCCATTACCTTTTTTGGGCTAAGCTAATTCCCATAATCTTTTAATAAGTTGATTCCATATCCCAATTTTAGTTTCTTGTTATACTTACAATGCACTACCTTTTAATTTATTTATATATTACTTATTTTATCACTTCTAATTTTCATGCACAAATTTTTACCCAATTAGATCATAGATTCCTGAAAATTTAGAACCTTTGTTATAAATGTCTGTATTTTTGACAGTATCTGGTATGGGCTGATGTGGGATAATCTGCTAATGATAACTGAATCAAATTAACACAGAATTACAGGAAATATATAATTAGTTCCCAGTCATTCATATTTCTACATTACATCCTCAGGGAACTTTATGTTATTGTAGGCACCGGATTTACAGTGGTGTCACACACAAAGTCTGTGTTCTATAAATAATCATATATACTTAATACTTAAAGTAACTGAGGCATGTCTTCTTTCACTTATGTTCTCTCTACGTATGAAACAGAATTTTCTAGCAGTGAATGGACCCCAGTTTTGACAATGACTACAAACAGATGCAGGAGTGAGGATAGGATACATTTGTGTTTTTCTTTTTAAACCATCAGCCTTTCTTATTCCTCTAACAGGTTGCATTTTGAATTATTTGCATGCAAAATGCTTCCTTGATATGGGAGAAAATTTAATAAGCTTTTGGTTATGTAAATGTGTTATAATACCTAGGAGACAACCATTTTGCATATTGATATATTTTTAAATAGGTTTCTTCCTGTCTCTATGAACTTACAATTCTGCCGCTTTGTTTTATTTTATTTGAATATGAAGGCTGGTCTGTGACTGCGCAAAAGGGAGATAAGGTGGAAACTTGCTTTCCTCTGCTAAGCTTTGGCATATTAAGGGCAGTGGGATGGGGTGGAAGATAAGTGGTCATAAACTGTTTCAGAGTGACCTAGTTAGGGGAGGTAAACTGACCTACCAAACGTGGTTGAAGGCAAAGCATGGGACCTTTGCTCAACGAGGGACCTAGTCTTACAGATCCTGAGAGCGGTCATATCTAGAATTGAGTTGTGGTCATTCTTGCCTGTGTCTGGCATTTTCAATAAGTACTGTCGTGATAGTCCAGCTTGGATTTAGCTGTGCTCTGAGTGACCGGCTTAGAAGAGCAGCTCATCAAGGTGGAGGAAAAGCGAGAGGGAAGCTGTACTCGAGGCACAAGAAACAACCCCAGAAAGGCAGGACAACAGTCTGAGCAACCCAGGGCAGATGGGTGGGAAAAGTACAAGTTCCTTGGGACTCCCAAAAATACATGGGAAAAAGGAGCCTGGGAAAGGACACACTTCTTGCAGTTAGGAAGGCTACAATCTAGGCAAATGGCTGCTTGGGCATTAAAGGCTGATGTCTGATGTCTGCAACATTTCAGCTAAATGCTTTAAAAACGTGCTGTTTTTCTGACCTCTCTTATACACATCTCCCATCAACCCATACCACCCCCTCCTCAGCCCCTACCTCTACCTCCACTCCATCTGCTGGTAAATGGTAGGTTTTAAAACACACAGCAAAAGAGGCTGTTAAAAATATGGCAGAAATGAATGGAAATCTTGCAGAATAAATAAACTGTTGTTAAATGCCAGAAAAAAAAAATGGTATGAACAAAGTCGTAAGCAAGATAAAATTAAAAATTAATTGACCAGTTTCTTGTTAATATTTTGCTTCAGTGCAAATACACAGAAGAACTACACTTGATGATATGGAAAAATAAGGGCTAATGTATTCTAATTTATGGATTCATTTATTCACAGGCTCTAAAGAATAGGAATACAAAAACACTGTTCTTGTGCAGTCAATAACGCATATGTCCTATTTTGACTTACCCTCTCCCACAAATCCATCCTGCCCCCCTAGTCACATAGACTGGAACTGTGTAGTCCAGAAACATACAAAAGCTTTTATAACAACTCAGTGATTACAAGAAGTCCCAGTGTTTAATAAAAGGTCCTTGTCTTAATAGTAACTTAAATATAAAAAAAACCTACAAATTGCTACTTCTTTCTAGAGCAATACTTTTTATTCTTACCACAAAATATGTCAATATTGATGTTGATGGCAGCATTGTTAATTGCTGACTTTCAATAAACCCAGTTTTATAATATAGGTGCTGAAATTTTGGTGTAATTTGTCTTCAACGATCCAGTATGGTCACAAAGTAGATGTCATTAATCAAATATCCTGGTTTGCATAGAGATGTTGTACATGGGTCACCAATTATCCAAGAATTTGAGGGAACTAAAATAGTGAATTCCTCATTTGTTATAAACATTCTAAGTTTTTATTGATTCTGATTATGCTTCTGGAGTTCGTGTTATTATAGGGTCATGTATGCCTACCAATACCCTGACAGCTGTGTAGAAATGCTGACTGCTACACCAGCTACCGAAGGCTTTACTCTATGTTTGACTATTCTGACTTATCCTTCAGTGGTCATAATCCTTGACTCGGCATAGTCCTTTTTTTGTGTACCTTGCAACTACTGCACAGTGGCTGCTGCAAAAATGAATAGGATATAGTCTGTAACCACAGTGATTAAACCATGAGGACTTATGAAATGTAACGACACTCTATTCCTAACAACCAGTGTCATTGGACAGATTCACGCTGACATAAAACTTAATCGTGATGTAGTTATTTGAAACAACTTCTAGTCCACATTACAATATGGAACTAATTTACATGCAGTATTGCCCATGAAATAGTAATACTGCTAGTGACAATTTTTGCCAAATGGTAATATGAAGGCTGCAGGCATTTTGTTGCCAAAAAAACTCTCAACTAGATAATTCTATTTCTAGGTTTCGTAATCTTCCCTCAACTATTCAAAGGTTCTTCCATTTCATACTTTCATATCAACCTTCTTTCGTACTCCATGATTAACACCAAATTTGCAAATGCAACTTGTTGAAATGATTTTATGTACAGTTCTGAGATATGCTGAAGTATATGGGAATGGCATATTCAGATTCTGAGTCAATTCTATAAGATTCCTTCTGTTGCCTGAGAAAGGATTCTATAGGTTCAAGCGGATAAAAAGAATAATTGATCAAAAAGCATGCCACTTGACTACAAACCACAAGAGATGTCTTTTTTTTCTTTTTTTTTAGGATAAGCAAGTTCCTCCTTTATTTAAAATAAAGTTACTTCTTACTGGGTTGGAAAGCCAAATAAGGTAAAAAAATTGAGTTCACTAGAGGCTGTATGTTAAGAAAGGTAGGTGGCACAAGCTTCTACTCTCTAAAGACTTAAATTTAATCCAGTGATAGTCACTTAAAAAAAAAAAAGTAAAATGAGTATTTGGAAGAGAAATAAAAGGCAGGAATGAATTCACAAACATGGAGAATAAATAATGATGATTGTATGGCAGACATTTATTTTATTTAATATTTATACTTCACTGGTGATTATATTTAAAAGTTCTGTTTTAAAAATACTTTTTATCCAGCATGTACTCAGTGCTGAGGGAAAGGAGGTGTTTTCTAGCAATTACTCTGCTCATTATCAATCAGTTTGAAGCTTTTTCTTGTGCTCTGTGCCTGTTGAAAACAGTTTCTCTCAAGAAAACCTGATTCCATATACATGGTTCAGGAAAGTGAGGTCTTTGGGGTTCCTGTGCCAGGTCCCGGAGCTGTGTTTTTAGGTCCCAAGTCCAAAATCTCTAAGGCCTAAGCCTTGTTTTGGATTCAAAAGTACCTGTGCTATTCCCATGTTATTTCAGTAGCCCATCAGGGTAGAGATTCAGAACGTGATACCAACAAGGCCTAGGTTTAAAGTGCTCTGTTTCTGCTTCCATGGGTCTGTTGACAATAATCTCGTTTATTTTGCATTAGAATCTGGCAGTTTTAATAATTCTCTGTTTTAAAAATTTTACCTCCCACAACAAGGAGTTCTTAATCCATTGGTCCATTACCACAAACTCTGTCATGAATATGAATGTTATATATGTGTTTGCCTTTGAGTGATTTCACCATTTTTGCTGTGTACCATGCATGTACAGATGATTCATTGCTCTCTGAGAAGCAATGCAGTGCAGAACATCTACATGAGCCTATTTTTCTGTCCACACAAGAGTCTTCATTCAGATGGGCTATTTCCATATCTAAAGCATTTTCTCATATATATATATATAAAAAATATATGATATATATATAGAATACACATGTATATAAATATATATCACATATATAAATGTCAACATATATAAATGTATACTTATATATAAGCTAATTTACATATTACATGTGGTTATATAATTTAATTCACAGAAAACTATTTTGTTTCCTATTTCCCGAGGGTCTCACTGCCTCTTGTCAGGACTACCCAAACTTTGGATGAACCATCACTCGCACATGCAGCCTTAACAAGGTAGTGACTTATGGAAGCTATAAGATGACTCTGAGCCTGCTGTTTTTTGACAGATATAATCTGTCCAAAAGACGCAACAACCCAATAATGGCAAATTCAACAATCCACTAGGGAAAACAAGTGGACTCTAGGACTAAGAACACAGAGTGAAACATTAGAGTATACGAAAATCAAATTATCTTCAAAGAGTATTAAATAAGATTTAAATGTTAGTTTAAAAGGATTAGAGATTCAAAAAATTACAAGAGAAATCAAATGAATGCTTTTGGGGAGCCTGGAAAACCTACAGAAGAAAATATAAATAAATAAAAGATAGAAAGCCCAAGGGTGAATTATAAAATGCTCTATGAGAAAGGAAGAGTGAAAAAGAACAGTTTCACAACCAAAGAAAGAGAATGCTTGAGGGCCACTGAAACAACACTGATGTCACAAGGCACTATGGCTTGTGCACTGTGAATTTATCTGATTATATAAAATATTGTAACAATTTCTATAGTGAGATTCTTCCTTAACAAATTACAAAAAGGTTCTTGTAAATCATAAGAAAACATAAATAATCATAATAAAGAGGGAGAAGTCATCTAGGGATACAAACAAGAGGTATCCAGAAAAAATACAAATCACTAACAAACATAGGAAAAACTTCTCATCTTACTAGTAATCAAGGAAAGGTAAGTTAAAACAATAATATGATCATTAAAATTATTTAGCAAATATTGTTAATTTTTTAGATAAATTGTTTAAATTGATAATACCCTGTGTTGGCAAGGCAATACCAGAAAGGAATGCTTTTATGAAAGTTAATTTGCAGGACAAATTAAAATTAAAAAAGCAAAAACAAAAACAGCGTAGCTGGGTGTCTCAGTCAGTTAAGTATCTGCCTTTGGCTCAGGTCATCATCCCAGGGTTCTGGGGTCAAGTCCACATCAGGCTCCCTGCTCAGTGGGGAATCTGTTTCTATCTTTCCCTCTGTCCCTCCACCTCCACTCATGTTCTCCCTTGCTGTCTCACAAATAAATAATCTTTAAAAAATGGAAAAACATAAATATACATATCTGTGATTGAGAATTCTAATTACAGGAATGCATCTGTGAGAAAATTTATACAGAGTCATTGACTATAGCACTTTTTACAATAAAAATGGCCAACAACAGAAGAATGGCAGTGACTGACAAATGATGTGCTGTCAATAACTGTAACATTATCATCAACATACCTCTATCACAAACTATAAAAAAAAGCAACAGAAAGAGAGTCGTGTTATATTGTGAAGTGCAAAAGGCCAGCTGTAGCACAAAATAAATAATAAGACCTCACTGGGGAAAAAACAGGAACTAGATATGTTTATATTATATTATATTATTATATTAATAGGTATGTTCTAAATTCATTTCTAAATACATATAGACAGATATACAGATACACAGATATATGAAGTAAGATAAATATATATGTGACATATATATGTGATGCACAAAAATCCTATGGAAGAATGGAAGGATACATATGGATTTTTTAAAATACTTTTTTATTTTAGTGAAGACACACATAACCTTTACCTTCTTAACTGTTTCCAAGTGTACAGTTGAGTAGTATGGAATATATTCACACTGTTATGAAACATCTCTGGAACATTTCATCTCTGAATTCTGAAAAGTCTATACCATTAAACAATAACTAACCTTTTTCTCTGTTGTCTTTCAACTGTACCAACTAATTTTTCTTTCTTTTTTTTTTTAAGATTTTATTTATTTATTTCACAAGTAGGCAGAGAGGCAGGCAGAGAGAGAGGAGGAAGCAGGCTCCCCGCTGAGCAGAGAGCCCGAGGCAGGGCTTGATCCCAGGACCCAGGACCCTGGGATCATGACCTGAGCTGAAGGCAGAGGCTTAACCCACCGAGCCACCCAGGCGCCCCACCAACTCATTTTTCAAAGAAAACCTTATTTCTGGGAATGAAGGGCATATATACTGTTTTTATTTTTTTCTTTCTCCTCTGTCAGAGAGAAATTCCAGAGAAAGTAGGGAAACTGTCAGATTTATTTTTATTTTTATTTTTTTAAAGACTTTTTTATTTTTTTATTTTTTTTTATTTGACAGACAGAGATCACAAGTAGGCAGAGAGGCAGGCGGAGAGAGAGGAGGAAGCAGGCTCCCCGCTGAGCAGAGAGCCTGATGCGGGGCTAGATCCCAGGACCCCGGGACCGTGACCAGAGCTGAAGGCAGAGGCTTTAACCCACTAAGCCACCCAGGCGCCCCCAGATTTATTTTTAAATGTATATCACCTGTTATTGGAAAGGTTTGACTCTTCATTCAGAAATTTATGTTGCACTATACTGTATAAACAGTAAGTTTAATTAGGAGTTGGAAAATCTACAATGTATATTGAATTTAAACTATTTTACATCATGAAGAAGCTTTTCATTAGCAATGATTTATGATAAGACTGAAAAAATAACACATAAGCAATTTATTTTCCAGGATTATTCCAAAAGTCAGTTGCAAGGCAACAGTACACTCTGTGAGGATATCATTGACCCTTACAACTCTTATTTCAGAGAAAGTGTCGTGGTGTAGCTTTCTTCACTTTTAGGCTGAATTCTTCATATAAGATACATGTGTGTTCAGTTTTTAACTGAACTCTTAACAAAGGAATTGGGTTCAAAATTTTTATGAAATTTCTCATGTTCCCCTTCTTACTAATGGAACATAATCACTTTCGAATGATGATGAGAGAACTTCCACACTTAGCTGAAATATTATAAGGAAAAGAATGTAAAATAGGAAGATAGAAAAGAACATGTAAAAGAATGTTTCATCAGAAGCAAATATTTTTAGGCTCTCAGGAGTTAGCAACATGAATTCAACATGCTCCTTCAGTAAGCCAGCTTGATACTAGATTACCTTTCCACATACCTGGATGGAAAAGCCACTGTGACCTAGTGGTAAAGAAACCCAGACTGTGTTCAAATACCAGCATCACCACCCGCCAGCTGTATAAACTTGGGGAGGTTGCTTGGTCTCTTCTGCCTCAGTTTCATAATCTGTATTGTGTGGATAAAAACAGTATTTCCAGAAAACCAAAATAATTCTTTCTTTTTTTCTTTTGTAATAATCCAGATCAATTTCCTAATTCCCTCAGCTAAAACGCAGATCATCCTCTGCACAAGTAGGAGCAGAGGTGAAGTCATGTGAAGGTTTTACTTGGCCTCCATGTCTCAGCTCCCACAAAGTCAATCTTCTTATGAGAATAGAAATGAAAGAATAGGTTGTATCCTAATCTAAATTCTATAAGAAATTACTGATGTCCCTCTGAAGGACCTGAAGCTAGTTTTTCAAAACATACTAATACAAGTAAATATTATGTCTTACTAAAAATATAATATGTGAAAAAATAACTGCAACTATTGGACATATTTTTAAAATGAAAGTACATTTAAAATGAACACTGACATTGTGGCCAATATATGCCATGGTTCCCGAGAAATTTATGATTCACTCTCACTAGCCAACTGGAATGTTTTTAAAACACTGTATCAAATTCTAAACCCACCCTTCTGGTACCCCCTTCTGAAGTTAATGCTACAAGTTAAGCTTTTCTAAAATATGTTGTACTTATCTATTTTATTTGTTGTTATTTGTTTTCTACTTATCACTTTATTTTTTAAGATTTTACTTATTTACTTGTCAGAGAGAGAGAGCACAGCAGGGGTAGGAGTAGGCAGAGGGGGAAGCAGGCTCCCCGCTGAGCAAGGAACCTGATGTGGGACTAGATCCTAGGACCCTGGGATCATGACCTGAGACAAAAGCAGATGCTTAACAATGGAGCCACCCAGGTGTCCCTGTTTTCTATTCATCACTTTAAGGATCAGTATAACCAGAACTCTTTTAAAAGCTTGCCCAAACACATAATATCGTGTATGATTATAAGCAGTGCAGACTTTCACTCACTTAGACATACACTGAGATTTGTTTTGAAAGGAATTCTTTATTGATTAACAGAAAAAAATTCATGCAGAAAACATAATATTGGCCTAATCAAATGTACAGTAACTGACAAAAGACAGGTGTCAGAAAGCTTTGTGTAAATCTACTACATTTTAATACAGGCATACCTCACAGATATTATGGGTTAGGTTTCAGACCGCTGCAATGAAGCAAATACTGCAATAAAGTAAGTCAAATGAAAAGTTAGGTTTATACTAAGCTGTAGTCTATTAGGTATGCAACAGCATTGAAAAAAATGTTCTTAATTTAATTTTTAATTTTTTTCAATGTTCTTAATTTAAAAACTCTTTATTGCTAAAAAAAAAATTCTAACCATCAATATGAGTTTCAGCAAATCATAATCTTTTTGCTGGTGGAGCGTCTTGCCTCAATGATGAGAGTTGCTGCCTGATCAGTGTAGTGGTTGCTGAAGGTTGATGTGGCTGTGGCGACTTCTTAAAATAAGACAACATTGAAGTTAGCCACGTCAATTGCCTCTTCCTTTCACAAATACTTCGCTGAAGCATACAGTGCTATTTGACAACATTTTACCCACAGAGCTTCTTTCAAAATTGGAGTCTATCATCTGAACCAGCCACAGCTTTATCAGCTAAGTTTATGCAATATTCTAAATCCTTCATTGTCATCTCAGCAATCTTCCCCGCATCTTCACCAGCAGTAGATTGCATCTCAAGAAACTACTCTCTTTGCTCATCCATAAGAAGCAAATGTTCATCTGCTCAAGTTTGATCAAGAGATTGCAGCAATTCAGTCCCATCTTCAGGATTCATTTCTATTTCTACTTCTCTTGCTGTTTCCACCACATCTGCAGCTACTTCCTCCACGGAAGTCTTGAACTTCTCAACATCAACCACGAGGTTTCTTCCAAACTCCTGTTCATATTGATGTTTGAAGCTCTTCCCATGAATCACACATTTTTTTAAGGCTTTTTTTTTTTTTTTTTTAATCTATTTGAGAGAGAGAATGAGAGAGCACAAGTAGGGGGAGCAGCAGAAGGAAAGCCCAATGCGGGGCTCAATCCCAGGATCCTGGGATCATGGTCTGAACTGAAGGCAGACGCTTAACCGACTGAGCCACCCTGGCACCCCATACATGTTCTTAATGGGATCTAGAATGGTAAATCTTTTCCAAAAGACTTTCAATTCATTTTGCTCAGATCCATCAGCGGAATCACTATTGGTGGCAGCTATAACCTTACAAAATATATACTTTAAATAATAAGACTTAAAAGAAAAATCACTTCTTGAGCCACTGGCTGCACAATGGATATTGTGTTAACAGGCATGAAAATATTAATTTCCTTGAACATTTTCACCCGTGCTCTTGGGAAACCAGGTGCATTATCAATGTGCAGTCATATTTTCAAAGGAAGCTTTTTTTTTTTTCTTGAGCAATAGTTCTCAACTGTGGGTTTAAAATATTCAGTAAACCATGTTGTGAACAGATGTGTTGTCGTTCAGGTGTTGTTATTTTATTTATAGAGCACAGGCAGTGTAGATTTAGCATAACTCATATGGGCCCCACAATTTTCAGAATGGCAAAAGAACACAGGCTTCACTTAAGTTCACCAGCTACATCAGACCCTAACAAGGGAAAGAGCTTGTCCTTTGATGTTTTGAAACCTAACACTGACTTCTCTCTAGCTATGGAAGTCCTAGATGGCATCTTCTTTCAACAGAAGGCTGTTTTGTCTACACTGAAAACCTGTTGTTTAGAGTAGCCACTTCTGTTTGTTATCTTAGCGAGGTCTGGAAAACCTGGGGCAGCTTCTTCATCAGTACTTGCTGCTCTGATGTTATGGAGACAGTGTCTTTCCTTAAACCTCATGATCTAACCTCTGCTTTCTTCACATTTTTCTTCTAAATCTTCCTCACCTCTCGCAGAGTTCATAGAACTGAAGAGAGTTAGGGCTTTGCTCTGGATTAGGCTTTGGGTTAAGGGAATGTTCTGGCTGCTTTGATCTTCTGTGCAGATGACTCAAACTTTCTCCATATCAGCAACAAGACAATTTCACTTTCTTATTATTCTCATGTTCACTGAAATTAACATTTTCTGTTTCCTTCAAGAATTTTTCCATTGCCTTCTCAACTTGGCTGGTGTTTGGTACAAGAGGCTTAGCTTTCAGCCCATCTCAGCCTTTGACATACCTTCCTCACTTAGTGTAGTCATTTCCAGTTTTTTATTTAAAGTGAGAGACATGTAGTCTTCCTTTGACTGGAACACTTAGAGGCCAATGAGGTTACTGGCCTCATTGCAATACTGGTTTGTGTCAGGGAATAGGGAGGCCGGAAGAGACAGGGAGAGACAAGAACTGCAAGACAGTGAAGCAGTCTGAACACACAGGACCCTTATTAAGTAAGCTCACCATCTCATATGGGTACAGTTTATGCCCCAAAACATTACAATGGTTAACATCAAAGATCACTAATCATAGGTCACCACAACAAATATCACACTAATGAGAACTTTTGAAATATTGAATTACCAAAATGTGACATAGACATTCAAAGTGAGTAAATCTTGTTAGAAAAATGACACTGATGATAGATTTGCTCAAAGAAGGGTTGCCACAAACTTTCAATCAGTAAAACACACAGTATTTGCAAAGCACAATAAAGTGAAGGACAATAATAAAACGCATGCCTATAATAAGCATAAATCTCCTATGGTTTCGCCTGTGTTGATGAATGTTGTCATTCACTTGAAAATGCTAACTGAACATCTTCCTTTACATGCTACAATCTTTTACAAGCAGGAATGCAGAGAGTTGAACAAAAGCAGAGAGAGTTAGTTATAACCAAGTAGGTGAGATAATGAAACTGAATGACTGCTGATACCTTAAAGTATAGTGAACTACAGGGATGGCTTAATGTCTGTTATTCATTAACCTACAATTTGATATGTAAACATTATATAAATTATATTTAGTACTATGGATTTTTTTTTAAAATTCAGAGATAAGGAAAGAAAATTCACTTTCCTGGCCAACTAAACCATAGCCCCTTTCTTTCTTCAAACCTTCAACACAACCCATCCCCACTCACAACTGAGTTTATAGCTACAAAATAAAATCTGCTTGAGTCTCCAAGGGTTTTCATCTGCATATGTGCCACCTACCTGCATCTGTAACTGTACTCCGGTTTCCTTTCTCTCCTTCCATGCTCCTAACTGAAGAAAGGTTCTCCAGTTGTGTACCAGAAACCATCCGTCTCTCACCCACTCAAAGGCAAGCTTTTATCCTCTTGACTCCTTATGTCATCAAATTTCTCCTCTCTTCAGTATAATTATCATCAGCATATAAAAGCATGTTAAACCTTTTCCCACCTTAAAAACAAATCAAAACAATGCTCCTACCTGACCATACATACCTTACCAATATCCAATTCATTTGCTCCACTTTCCAATAAAGTTCCCAGGAAGAGGTGTCTTTACTGACTACTTCTAATCATTCTCTTCCCATTCATCCCTAAATCTAATCCATTTATGTCATGCAGATTACTGTCCTTTAGAAATGCACAGAAGTGAAGAACTCTCAGGAAGTTCATCAACAACCACCATGTTGCTAAGTCATCAGTCAGTGATCTGTCCTCATTTATTTGCCCAATAGCATTACTTGAAACTTTTGCTGATGTCATTCCCTTTTCTTGATGTGCAGTACAGGACACTACACTCTTAGTTTTCTGTCTTACTGATCAGCCCATTTCAGTCTCTGTTATATCCTTTTTGTGTGTCCAAAGGTTAATATTGGAGTAAGCAGACCTCTTAAGGTCATAGTCCTCAGCTCTCTTCTCTATCTACAACCACTTTCTTGGTAAGATACTACAATTTTATTAATTTTAAATATCCACCGGAAACCTCCATATTTTTATCACAACTTGGACCTCTCCTGAACTCCAGAGTCGCATATATGATGCCTTTATTTGAATATGAAATACATATGTCAGGTTTATTATGAACCAAATCAAACTAGTGCTCATCTTGCAAAACCTGCTTCTCCCATGGTCTTCCTCATCTCAGTAAATAACTGAGCAACTATAAGTTGCTCAGGACAAAAACCTCAAGATCAGTGAGGTTTTTACCTTCTTCTTGATTACCCATTTACCTTCAAATTCCATGCCTAACCAGTCATGAAATTCTGTTGGTTCTTTCCTGAAAACATAGCCAGACTCTAGTAATCTGTCACCATCTCCACCACCTTCTCCCTACTACCATAACTACCACCCTCATTTGGCACAGGCACAGTCATTTTTCCTCCTGGGTTATGGAAATACCCACCCTCCTGTCTCTCTCCTAACTGGTCTCCCAGCTTCCAGTATTGTCCTCCCAACTGTTTCTCAGCCTAGGGGCCATGGTGATCCACTTAAAATAGCTGTCAGAAAATGCCACTCCTGTACACAAAATCCTCTGATGATACTTCATCTACCTTCAGAGAAACAGTCAAAGTTCACACAATGGTCTGTGTAATGATATGAGTTCTCGTTCTGTCTTACCACTCCGACTTCACCTGCTACTACTGCCTCCCTCACTCAGTTTGTACAAGCCAAAGTGGCCTGCCATGCTTCCTCTAACTTGCCAGCAATGCTCTTGTTTTATATCTTCCATTTACTATTTCTTCTGATGGGAACTATTTACCTCAAAATAGCAGCATGGCCCCCTCCTTTTTCCCTTCTGATTCTTGCTCACATATCACTTTCTTACTGAGGCCCACTGAACACTCTCTTCGAACTTTATTTCATTCTCCCCAGCAGCTCTGTTTTTTTTTTTATTTTTCTCCATCCACCAGGCAGATTCTATAAATAGTTGATGAATGTGTTTATTGTAGACTCTCACCCACCAAAATATGGACTCCAATTATCTCTTGTGTAACTTCTGTACTATGGTATCATTAACCCCTAAAGCAGTGCTTGGCCCATAGGAAGCATAAATTAATATATTAATTTTATCGATACTAATAATAATTAACATAAATATTTAAATAAATTAATATTAATACGATATATTACTAATATCAATATATCAATTATTAATGAATAAATTATTTATTGTTAGAGACTTTCAGTTTGGCATTTCTTAACATTAGCTTGAAAGAGTCTTTTATAGGAAGCTGGGCTGGTTTCTGACCAATGAGATTACTACTAAATCATCAAGGGAGGAGAGACAATCTCTGTTTGAATCCTTATATTTTAGGGCCCTCAGTTTCCCAGCGTGCATCTCCACGGTCCCCCTTGCCACTCCTGCCTTCTGTCTAGTCCCTGACAGTAACATCCATATTGCATATGGGGAAAGTGGCAAGAACTTGTATTTTACAAGCCTCGATACCTGAATTCAAACCCTGATGCCATCCTTATAGAGCTAAAGACTTACTATTAAGAAACAGTGCAATTACATTTCAAATGGGATTTAGAAACAAATAACAACAAAAATCCCATTGAGAAAAAAAAAGAAACAACTTATAAACATGTGAAAAATGTGCTATATCACTTAATGAAATAAATGCAAAGCAATATTTATAAAATTTTTTCACTTACTAAATAACATATTGGAAAATACTCCATGCTATGAAGGTGGTGGGGAACTGGCTCCTCGTGAAGGGAAAATCATTTGATACAACTCTTGTAAGAGTATTAATCACTCTTTATACTAGTAATTCCAGTTATGAGCAATATTAATCTGAGGTGCATGTAAAGATTAAAGCACGAAGACACTCATTGTCACCTGTTATACCGAAATGTTAAAAAATGACATCTTTTAAAATACTAAGCAAATTATGGTTTGTTCACAGAATGAATCATAATTATTTGTAATATTTCCTATTATATAGGAAAGTACTTATTATGTTGTATTAAGGGAAAATATTCTTCTTTAAAAAAATATTTATTTATTTGAGAGAAAGAGAGAATGCATGAGCGGGGAGCGAGAGCAAAGGAAGAGGAGAGAGAGAATCTCAAGCAGACTCCCCGCTGAGCATGGAGCCTGAGGTGGAACTTGATTTCATGACCCTGAAATCATGACCTGAGCCAAAATTGAGTCAGATGCTTAACCAACTGCACCACCCAGGAGCCCCTAAGGAAAAATATTCTTTTTGAAATGTATGAGATATTAAATTGCTAAACATGAATAACTCAAGAATGTTTAAAATGGGGGAGCTAGACTGACAGAAAATATAACAACTATTCGCTCTGAGTGCCTCTGGATGTTGGGACTACTTTAATAGTAATACTATGAAAATTACAATTACTATTACTATTAAAATACTAAGAGAAATTACTACATTAATAGTAATTTTTAAAAATTTGCCTACTCCCCTAAGGAATGTAGATACATTCAAAGATGCTAATATTAATTAAACAACTAAAATTTTTTATTTGATATCCAGTCTTTTATTTTCATATAACTCAATCTTTATTCTTCCTTAGTCATATAAGTGCCCAATCCCTCTACAAAGGATCCTAATTTTCTTTTGGGGACTTCTCAAGTTTTCCTGTTCTGACCACCCCCCCCACCCCCACCCCATCCCCCTGTTACTTATCCATCCGGGGGTCTTTATCTTAGGGTCAGTATTAAATTAATTTTGCCAGTATTTACACAGAACAGTAACAGATCTGCAGTTACTAAGGCTAAATTAGTAGAGCCACTCAAATTGTAGGGAAGCAAACTTTGCTGTCAATGGATATCAGCAGTTGTAGAGAAGTGGGGTTTGAATTAATGCAGTTTAATATATTTTTATTTTCATGGAGATATTCACATCTATTTATGTTGTAAATTTTGAGAAATTATATTTCAACCTCCTGTTACTCTGATAAGGGCAATAATGATTCCAATAATCCATGTTATTATCATAATAATGATTTCAAATTTAAATAGGTCTATTTCACTATAAAATTTTGATAAGCTACTTAAAGTCACATCATCCTCTACCCAAAATCCAAACTTCAGAGAAAACAGTTTCATAAAATCCTTTTTAGGGGGAGAGAAGAATTCAGTGGTTGTTGTGTTATGCAGACTATAAATCTTTCACTCAAAATCTTTCACCAAATCTGAAGCATTCATCTGTGGTAAGACAGAAATTAAAAAAAAAAAAAAAGTAGGCTTTAAGAATTTACGCCTAATATGGCCTTATGCAATCTCTAGTTCTTTTTCTCTATAAATTAAATCAGTCTAATGCTTAAGCCTCCACTGAATAACAGTTACGTGAAAGGTATGGTGACAGGGTAACCTCTACCAGCCAGGTTAGAACCTTTCCAGAGAATCAGCTTGAAGGTAAAATTCATCCCTCCTCATTTTGTCACAATTTCAATACCCGAGCCAAAACCAAGAGTCACACGCCTAACTGACTGAGCCAGCCAGGTGCCCCAATAGATGTATTTTCTATCAGTAATTTGTAACACTATGTTTTCCTCTTTCCTGCTCTATCATATATATTTATAAGCTTATAAATGTAATGTAGTTTATTTCCTTTCGATTGCTATCAAATCATCATTTTATCCTCCATCACAGAAAAGTTATAAATTCTGAGCACTGAATAGGCTTTCAGAAACTGGGTAAACCTATTTTTCATGTGAGAAGTGTCTGAGATTTGACTATCTACATTCTACATTTTATCCAACAACCTAAATTCTAGACCTTGATCATTCATTCATTAAACTAGCATTTTTTTTTATCATATGCAATGTATATTCTAGACATGTCATAAAGAACAGTAAGACAGACTCAGCTGCTGAGCAAATAATCTCAGGCATGATAGGTGTATAAAGGAGATGTTCATGGGGCTCAGAACTAGTGACCCTAAAGAGAGTCCCAGAGAGGGCTGAAGTGGAGAGTATTAAAGACAGAGAGAACAAAGACCATTAGGCAGGAAAGTCAAGGTGAACTTTCAGTATTCAAAATGAGCCCCAGATGACTTGATACAGAATGGCAAATGAGGAAGGAGCCCAACAAGGTGAGGGTGGAGATATGAAGATTTACTTCTTTAATCTTTATTTTTTACTTGCAATGAGTAACTAAAGATACTAAATTAGGAGTGACATGGTCAATGATATAATCTATCACAACTTCTGAAATTTCTCTTGAATCTCTGTATCAGTATTTGTCATTTTCATAAGTAATACTGACCTTGTGTGATCTCTACATTTTTATCACTTCATTCTCCTCATTCAAGTACTGAACACCCTAGCAGAAGCCCAGGTTAGACTCCATCAGTATGATGGAAATAGCAGATCTTGCAGGTAGCCTGATCAACTGACCTCCAAGTTTTCCATAAATAGACCTACTCTGATCCCAAACCCAGATTTTCCCATACCATATTCCTATAAACTTAACTGCAGGAGTTAACCATTGTTCCAAATGTCTTGTTAAAATGGCAGTCCAGCAGTCTCTTCTCTCTTCCTGTTTTCTCTGTAAGATGGAAAAACTATCTAGCCAGATTGCCTAGTAGCCCCCTTTTAAAGCCTTGGATGTTCTTGCCATCTGGTTATATCCACCTCCACCCAGTATTCAGGCCACTTCTCAATGTTCTTACTGAACCTGTTTTTCTTCTAATTAGCATCACCTTGGGTATATTTTTTAATATCCAATATGGATGGCCCTTTCAAAGCTTCATAACCTCAAATTCAATGTTTTCTTGTATTTTCTCATTCCACACATGCCCAAGACTTAACCCACATTGTTATGCGAAGAAAAATGATTTCCTTTCACTCACCACAGTGTTTCGATCCTTAGCCCCCTGGATTTCCTAAAACCACAGAACTCCACATTCTTGACTTCCTTGGTCTTCTTGGTAAGTTAAAATACCATCAAATGCTACCTTTGCCAAAGGATAGTCCAGAAAAGATAAAAGGACAAAATGCAATTTTTAAATATGAATGCCTAGCTATGAATAGGGAGTAAGAACCTGATAGAAGATAATTGGTAGGCTTGCAGTGCTGAAAAAAGGGAAAATAGAAAAGGAATGCTCAAAAATGAAATGCTCAAAACCACTCTTTGCTCATTTCCGCCTGTGATTTATATTTCTCTGATATATGGCACCATTAACAGGTCCTTCCTTCTCAAGTCCCATGAGACATTTTTGCATATCCTACTCTTTCTTAACTATATTCTAGCACAAAAATATATCTATAAGTTTATTATTTTCAAGTGTGTGTGTTTATATATCTATTTATGATACCAACTTCTTTCACGGAGGATTTGAGAAAGTACCCTTTCTAATTACTGAACAGCACTCTCTTACATCTTAAAATCAAATTTTTCATGGGATAGTGAGTAGTGGTTCTCAGAGTGGGGTCCACAGACCAACAGCATCATCATAACCTGAGATAATATCAGAAACGCAAAATCTTGGTCCAGGCCCAGCCTGACTGAGTCAGAAACTCTGGGGTGGGGTCCAGTAACCTGTTTTTGGCTTTAGCTGGTTTTAACCAGCTTTCCAGGTGATTTTGATGCTCTCCAAAGTTTGAAAACCTGAATAATTTTCCTTCACCTTGATGCACATTAAAAAATATCTGGCTTTTAAGTAATGCCACCTAGGACTCATCACAGACCATAGGAATAAAATCTTTAGGCGAGAGCCCCAGGTTTCACAAAAAATCTGATACACAATGAATGTGGAACATCACAGTCTCCTTCCCCTCCCACATAGACCTCCTGCACTTCAACTGCTTCTCCTCAGTGTAATACTCTGCAAAGTTATCCTGAACCTCTTGCTTTCCAATTCCTCAGGCCTCCGTCCTCATCTTACTCATCATCTCTCTAGTACCACACCACAGTTTTATCATTGGGCATATGATAGGAGAACATGGTCTTTAATCTTCTTTAGTCACTGCTGAATTTCAAGTTGTTACAGCTTTTATAACTAGAAACAAATTTCTTTTAAAAATAGTTAATATTAAAATGTTTTAAGTAATTGAGCAAAATTTTAAGATTAGAAAATTATTTTCAAAAACCAATTATTTCATAAGTAATTATTTCATTATTATAAGGAGTAATAATAAAACTAAATTGATTTATAAAAATATAGTACATTCATGAGTGGATAACCTAAAAATACCCATATAGGTACTACCGATGTTTTTTTACTTCATCAACAATAAAATTGTAGAAAAACAACCTGAAAGCACTGAATATATATATGTATGTATGTATGTATATATCTATATACACATACATATGTGTATTTAAGTTGTTAAGGAATACTGTTTAATTTAATCAAGCTCATTATTCTGTTTATCAACAGTGATCAATTTTGGTACATTATTATAATATAATCCACCTGTCTATAAATTAGTAATATCCAAATGTAGAGATCTCATTTCTTTCTCATCCTTGAAATTAAATATGATTTTATATTGTAAGGTAATTAAGATAATATGACTCATTGATTTATTACAAATAAAAATAATTTGGTTTAAGCATATGTTAGTGTATGTTTTAAACTGTGTCAGTGTATATTTTTAAACTATGTCTGTAACTAAAATCTCAGTAATCCATAATGTGTATAAAAATTTTGAGTTTGAACATTAATGATACATATTAGAAAGTACAAAATATATTTATTTGAAGAATACAAAGTTTTATTTATTTTTATTATTTTTTTTAAAGATTTTATTTATTTATTTGACAGAGCACGAGATCACAAGTAGGCAGAGAGGCAGGCAGAGAGAGAGGAGGAAGCAGGCTCCCCGCTGAGCAGAGAGCCAGATGCGGGACTTGATCTCAGGACCCTGAGATCATGACCTGAGCCGAAGGCAGAGGCTTAACCCACTGAGCCACCCAGGCGCCCCTGAAGAATACAAAGTTTTAAAACATTTATGTTCTAAACTTTAAGCTTTCTAATATAAATGTCAGCATTGTAAATCATATATCTAATGTCATAGATTAAAATTTTAAGCTTTTTTTTTTTCCAGTCACTCTTTTTGTATGATTTGGTTTGTACTCATCTTGACATCTTAAAATTGAGCTTAAGGTATGCATTGAAATATAATTATGTTATGGTTTACGTTACTGCATCAAAGTATCTTTCATATTCCTATTTAAAACTCAAATAGAAATGACTTAAATCAAGCCCTAATTAAAGTTAAATTTCTTTTTGATAAGAATAATACAACATATAATAGACCTGTAGTAACTTGCTGAAACAGTGCACTTGACTTACTTGTTTGGCCATAGTTCAGAAAAATCATTAACTCCTTCTTGTTTTCTCCATAAAGAAGTTTTTCCTTGCTTCTCTGGATAATTAAGATTTTTTTCTTGATTCTACCAAAACCCTGAGGCCTATGAATGATCTCAAAGCAAGTAGCAGTGCTACAGAGCAATGCATTGTCTCAATCTGCAGATAAACATTTAGAATAACAGTTACTGTAGATTTATGATTAACTGAAAACAAGAATACTTATGCACCACGGAAAGCTACATATAATATAAAGCTTCATTTAAACCATTAGTTCTAGCAACTTCTGCTACTACTTCTCTTTATAACTGAGTTGTTAAAAATTACGGAATTGTCTTTCAAGTTTCACTTCCTCCTTTCCTGTTCACCTGCTACAAGGGTAAGCCAAACAATGGCCAAAAACAACAAGCGGGAAAAACGAAAGGTAACTCTATAACTCACAATCCTGTAATAACTAAGAGTTAATTGCATGTATATTTCCTCCATGTGGATCATTGCAATATTTATGTGTCCATATTTTCTAATTCTTTCTTCTAGGTCCACAGTGCCTGAGTCATCATCCATATTGGATGTTTGCTGGATATGTGTCATAATTCCTTCTTAAAATGCAAATTTCTAGAGGAAAGAGACATGGTAATATGTAGGTTCTGTGTAGCACTGCAGATACTATATACAAATAAAAGTTTACTTCTTTTAGGGGATTAATTTCATTCTCTGTCTTATTATGGATGTTTCAAGAAATATAGAGAGCCAAAAGACTTGTGTGAGGTCACATGATTGTATTTGGCTAAAAATTAACTAAAATCTTAAATCCTAATTTACTGTACATTTAATTGAACATAAGAACTTAGATGTTCACCTGATTCAGTTTTGTAAAGGCTTGTAAATGGGTTAGGCCCTGTACATATAAAAGGGAATAGGACAGTTGCCCCATTTTCCAATATTTCACTATTTAATCATATAGACAGACAAGTAAAAAAATGGAATAAACCATTAAAGCCTCTCAATCTTACAAAACAAACTGAGGGTTGCCAGGGGGAGGAGGGTAGGGAGAGGGTGGCTGGGTTATGGACACTGGGGAAGGTATGTGTTATGGTGAGTGCTATGAAGTGTAAACCTGGCAATTCACAGACCTGTACCCCTGGGGCTAATAATGCATTATATGTTTATAAGAAAATTAAAAAAAATAGAAATCTGGAGGTGAACATCAGAATAAAGAGCCAAATGAGCTGAATATAGCTGTTTCTGGGGAGGGTCTCAGGAAATTGCTATTTTTCACTCTAAGCCCTGTAGTAGTACTTTCAACTTTCAGTATTTCTGTATATGAAAACTCTGGTAAAATAAATTTTTTAAAAAATGGAATAAAATACAGTCTTATTTTCAAATACCAATTGCCTTATATTTCAAACATTCTTTTGCTACTACATTGTAAACTCTAAGGCAAAGGCAGTTTCTTATTCATCTTTGTATTCCCAGGGTTGAGAACAGTGCTTTGCCAGTTTATAACTTGGCACAATAGACTTTTGGCTTCTAGAAGTGGATCCATACTGTAAGAATATAGGGGGGGAAATGTGTATTTGTAAATGGAGAATCAATAAAGCAAGGAGAAAAGCCATTATCTGACTATGCTTCCCTCAGCACAGCACTGATGTTAACTGTTCTGAAAAGTGCCACCATAATAGCAACAGTAATTGCAACAACCACACAACCATCATTGAAACTTTGGCTCTGATTCTGTAAGTAGTTAGCATGGGAAAGAGATTCTCAGGGATGCTTCATGACCCCAGCCTGGCTCAGTGCCCTTAACTGCCTGCCCTAGAGCACAAAAACCCCATAGAAAATTCAGGCTATAGATCTATAAGAGCCAGAGAAATCCCTCCAGAGTCTGCTGCATACTGGGCATTTGGACTTTTATCCAGTTTCCATCGTGCTCTCCAACACTAGATAGAACACTCCCAAACTGGTTATCTGGATGAGAGATCACATGGCGAGTCGTCTCCTTAGTATAATCAAGGTTATTAAAAATATATAAGGATAAAAAGTATCTTACAATTAAGAACAGAAGCTTTTTGATACTTAGATAATACTTTTTAGGACAACTTGAGCATGTAGAAAGGATTTTAAATTCAGGATTATACTTTCCAAAGAGACTCCGTATTTTCCTGATTACTTACTCAAAGGTTCTTCCCTGGGTACTGACCCCTAGATTTAGCATCAGTGACACCAACAAAACTAACAAGAAGAGTTTTCACAGCAGCTCTGCCATCCAAGAGCATGGCTCAGAGAAGGGCAACCAGGCAGAAGAACAAGAACTCCTGTGGGCAGACTACTATTATACTGTTAATGCTGTTTTGTTTTGTTTTTTTTTTTTTTACCTGATTACAATGCAAAAAAAAAAAAAAATTCTCTGTTTACTTACTAGTTTAAGTTTGGATTATTCTATCCTCACATTCTCTAAATTTCTTGCCTATGTCAGAGTGGCATAGCTTCATTTGTTACTCACTAATGAAAAGGGAAAGAGCTTACATATGTCTTCTTAATGGAAAAAAAATAGTACATTGCAAAATTCTGGTTTGAGTACGAACTTCTGATAATTATACTGTCTGGCTGAGAACTATAGTCCTACGTAGTATTCTGCCCATTTAAGTCGGAGCTTTATAGCACTGTTTATTGGTTAGGTTCAGCAATCCCGAGGGCAAGATATTTTGTTGAACCCTGGCTCTGCCTCTTCTTGTGGACTGTGTGACTCTGTGCCTTATTTCCTCATCTGAAAAGAGGTCTAGTAATAGACCCTATACCATAAGGACACTATCTAGAACAAATGAAACGAATTATACATATAATTTAGGAGAGTGCCTGACACTGTGCCCTGAAAGTGTATATATGTATGCATTTTGTGGGATTTTTTTTTTAAATAAAATAAAGAATTTTGTGTAGCTAATTAGACTCTGTGTGTGGTCCGGAAGATTCAGTGGTTGTAGAAAAGATCCCTTCATAGTTTCAGAAAGTACTTTTTTGGTTCCATATTGCTAGACGGGAAGATGAAGGTTTGGTGGTATTCACAGATTGCCAAGAACTCAATCTGTATACATAAATCTAGAAAGAGAAAGATGTACTGCAACATGGTCAAGTATCATCTGGACCTGTAGCGGCAAGTATGGCTTAGGGAACTACCAAACAGCAGCAAATATGTCATCAAGCTGCAAAGGAAAGAAAAATGTACTTTAAAATGTCCCTTTAGTGTTCTCTGTCAATATTTTATTTTTCAAAGAACATAGCCTATCTTCTAGGAATTTCATTAATGTGTTAAACCATCAAAATGTCAATTTGAGTGAAACTTACAAGCAAAAAGCCATTCTCATAGAAGAGTCAGAAAAATCAAATCGAATAAGATTCAATAAAAATGCCCAGATAAAATCAAATGAAATATATTTATATTAAGCCTCTGACAAATAAATGCCTGATTATTTCATTTTCAAAAACTATTAAAAGTTCAACAGTCCTCCTTGCTGAAGGAGTTCAGTTGGACTCTGGAGAATTGTTTTTTTGTCGTCTGACTGAGACGGCAACCATCTTATCACCCAGAAAGACCCCTTGTCAACAGGCTGGATGTAATACACTTAAGTAAATTCACACAAATAATTCTTAGCACCAATTTTCTAGTTTTTCATGTGACATTTGGATTTTCAACATATGACTCTACAGAATATAAAGTCCAATGTTCCATATATAAAACAACTCTTATGAGCCCTTTAAAATTAAACTGAGAAAGTCCCCATGAAAGAAAATATAGAATTGCAGTGACTCCTTACGAGGAAAATCATGCCTTAGCTTAAAAGGTGACTTTTGGAAACAGTGAGTTAAATTAGAATGTACCACCACAGATTTCCCATGTATACCACTTTGGCTTTTTCTCCCTAGTTTACAGAATAGAACTGAAAGTAATTTGGAAAGGCTGTTTGAACACAATCAACCAAGAACATCCTACTGATCACACCTTGGTGCAATTCCTCCGATAATCTTTGAATTACCTTAATTACATTCAATTATATATATTTCTTTAACCTAAAGGTTAGTTTTTTTCCAGGAGTTTGCAAGTTATGGGCAACAAATAAGAAGCCAGGAAAACAGTTCTAGGTTTGTATTTGTTTTTTGTTGTTGTTGCACAGATATAGTTTCAAGGCATTTGTTTTGACAGTTTCAACATAGTAATTTAATACTTTAAATTAGAAGATTTGGCTCCACAAAGCTGCCAACTCTGAATCCTTTTATTGTAGAATCATTGAATGGCTGGACTGAAAAAGAAGTAGACATCAGGATTCAGAAAGCCAGATGCTTACCGAGGTCATGACATACTATAAGAGGATTTCAGGTATCCTAGAGAAAGCATTTCTGGTTAAGGACATCAAAACTCCAAAAGTTGTCTGGGCTTGACCAAACAAGTCTTCAAGTGACTTCAAAAGACCTGCAGTTCCAAACCCTGACCTAGCCCAACAAGGAAGCTGAGATTCAGAAACTGTGAAGTACTCAGAGGCACAAAGTATCACACTTGGGGTAAAATACAAGTTACCTGATTTCCACCCTAGTGCTCTGTATGCTTTATCATTTTTCTGTCTAAAAGCAATGTTTATTATTTTACTCCAACAGCATTTTAACAAGCATACATACAGCAGGTCTAACAAGAAGACATAAAGGTCCAGAATCTTACACAACAGGAAATCAAAGGCAGTCCTCAAAAATTCCATAGCTCTAGGGTCTTAATCTTGCCCTGAGTACTTTGTATCTTCCATATTCCACATATGGGAATAACCAAGCCCTCCAAATAAAATATTTTCCATGTCTTGTCACATGGTCCATCTAAATGCAGTTCAGCAGTTTCAATTCCTCAGAGTCCAGACTGAGCTTTAAGACAGATGGCAGCAAACCATGCAGAACATTTCTTCAATGACACAGCTCATTTGTTTTTCTCTGCATAGAAATGACCTCTATCTTTCTGTTCACCGAGTAATGGATAATATACCAGACCATGAATCAGGAGACCAATCCCAGACTCAGTTTTGCAGCTGACTGTGTGCATGTATTGGGTAGGACACTTAACCTTTTTTATTCTAATATCCTTCTCTCTAAATTGAGTAGGTAGATAATAATCTACAAACTCCCTTTCCGGTATCCCTGTCCTTTCTTTTATGTGGCTGTACATACCTTTGGATGAAAAATTTCTCTTAAGATGATTTTTTTTAAAAAGTCATGGAATAAAAGAATGTTTGATAGCATACAGTATTTGATAAATAATCTTCACCAGGACTAATTAAAATAAACAGCAACCTTCCAACATTTACCCTAATACCACCCTCTGGCTCTTTTCCACACATTTTGTGGAAAAATTTATAGTCAATATTATTAATAGTTTCCTAGTTGCCAAACTGATGGTCTCTTTCACAGTCTATCTTTCTTAGACTTTCTGCAAAATTAATACTGTTGTTAATCCTCCAGCCTTCCTCTGTTTTCTTTCTGACTACTCTGACAACACTTTCCCAGACTCTGCATTTCTTTAATTAATTTAATTAATTTCAGACTCTTGGCTCCTTTCCTCAGTCCTTTCCTTAACTCTGTCAAATATCCCCCTTTTCACTGTGCCCTGTACTCCTGCAGCCTCATCCCCTCAGAATCAGAACCACCATCGGTAGTTAGTAATGTATCGTAAATCCTCGTGTCCCACTCTGTCTTTTCTCCTAAGACCAGATCAGGCTCTTCCCTAAATGTGACACAGGCAACGAAAAACCATCCTTACTCTCGAAAGGGTTCTGCAGTCTACAATTCTCCTTGTCACCCAGCTAGAACCAGGGCACCATTCTTGAGTTCTTGTTTTTTCTTACTTCTGACATCTAACTGGCCATCAAGTCCATTCAATGTGTGGTGTAAACACTATTGAGAAACACACCCTTCTGGGTAATATCACCTTTTGGCTTAGTTTGGATCTTCAGCACATAGTCTACCAAAGTGGCTCCCTAATTAATTTCCATCATTCTATTTTTCTTCTATCTAATCCATCAAATGAACTACTGTCTGAATTATCTTTCTAAACCAAAAAATCTGATCACATAATTCCCATATCTTTAAAAACTCAAGACCCTAAATTGCATATGGGATACACCCTAAAATTCTCAATATATCCTGCAGTATATTTCAAAACCTAGATTAAAATTCCATTTTTGCCTCAGGGCACAGACTTACTCTTGGTAAAATTTGTGATGTATGTTCATACTGCAGTGCCCTTGAACATCCCATCCCTTCTGCCTAGAATATTCCAACCACTTCCTAACCTGTGAATATTTCTTTGGTTCCTAAATTCTCTGGCTCCCAATAGCACAGGCATGAGGTCTGACAAATATAAATATATTTGTAGAGACTATAGGTCATATCATTTAGCATCAAGACAGCATTAGAAATTCTGGTATGTATGGTAGCTGTATTGGTGCCTTTGTTATACTGATTATAATTGTATTTCTGTTAAGTGCATGTGCACAGATCATGTCTTGCTCTTGTTTGTATCCCTCATGCCTGATAAACTACTTAAGCATTTTTTTGATGAATTAAGTAAATGGCTCTGGGATTTTTTTTCCCCTAATGACAAAAGTTAAAGAAACAGAGAAGAATGAGAAAGGTTCTTCATAATAACTTATCAAGAGATATGAGTTTTTACAGACAATTTACTCATGTTTATTTGTGCTTATTTGTTATATGCATTAGGCTGGATATACCAAGATTACAAATCTAGAAAACAAAAGGATGTGCAAAGTCAGTAATCAATTCTCTTATTTTGGCAGATTGAAATTAAGTATCAGATTAAAATTTTAATGTTATTTATTTTTGCTTACTTCTAATACAGCTTTGTGGGATTTTTTTGGGTATGGAGCATTTTATTTTATTATTTATTTATTTATTTATTTAAGATTTTACTTACTTATTTTAAAGAGAACAACAGAGAGAGAGAAAGCACAGATAGAGAGGGAAAAGCAAACTGCTTGCTGAGCAGAGAGCCTGCCCCATGCGGAGCTTGATCCCAGGACCCCAAGATCATGACCTGAGTTGAAGGCAGTCACTTAACTGACTGATCCACCCAGGCGCCCCTTTTTCACTATTTTAAAAGATGTTGGTAGCATCCACAAGGTAGAAAAGCTTATTTTCACCATAAGCAAGATGTTATTAAATTAGATACTTTCTACAACAATAAACTATTGAGGCTTAGAGGACTGACATGTAGTTGACCTATATTTTGCCAATTCCCAAAAGTCAGTAGAGGTCTACTGAACTTTTAAATTAATTTCATATTCTCTGTGCTACAGTTAAAATCTGTTTCTAGTCAGGATTTGGAATCTGTGCAATTAAAGCTAAAAGGAATCAAAGTACGGAGGCTGCGCTTCCTATCGTGATAACATGACATCTTTATGAAACTTGAAAATACTTGTGGAGATTTCACTATTTCCTGGAGCAGTTTATAATAAGCAACATATAAAATAAATATCTATTGGACAAAAACAACACTTCCGCTCAGGTTGCTCCCTTAACATGTCACATGTACTTCTGTTAGAGACACTAACATGTCATGCAAAAAAAATTACTTACATTTGTTTTAACATCTAGGTCAAATTTTCTCAACCTTGGAACTATTGGACTGGATATTTCTTTGATATGGAGGGCTGTCCTGTGCATTGTGGAATGTTTAGCAACATCCCTACTTCCCCCGAGATGTGACATCCAAACATGTCTCCAAACATTTCCAAATAACCTCCAGTTGAGAACCACTGCTGCAGATGGTGAGCAACTTGGTTTTTATTTTTTTAAATATATTTAACACATAGGATCTCATCTGGTACCCAGTAAGTATTCAATATGTTTCTTGAAAAAAAATGAGTGTTAGTATTGAAGAGTTCATGTTGTAGTCTATCTCAGCAATCTTACAATTACATGTCTCAGTTCTAAGGTATATCCAGTTCATAAGTACTGATGGAAGATGATCCCTATCCTTGCTCCCGAGTAAACTTAGAAGACCAGCATCATCTCACTTCCTTATAGGCAAGTTCCACTTGCCTATATATATAAAAAAATTATATGCATATAATATTTTATGTGAAAGACAACACAATTTACAGTCATTTTTCTCCAGGGATTACAGAGGCCTCATCTAAGTAGAAAATAAGACTACTTTCTGAGACTTAAACTGTCAAGCCCATCATCTAACAGATAAGACAGAAGCTATAAAAAGTCATCCTGAAGGGGCCAAATGTTCCCCAGATTGGAAGAGCTTGGTTGTAACTTCATTGAACGTATTAACCTCTGAAGATAGAAAACACCAGTTAACAGAGAGCTGCTCAACCTGGGAAAAATAGGCAAAAGGGAAAGTCATAGAGGCAAACGTGGGGTCTAACCATCCAAAGACTGACTCCATGTAACATGTTATCTTGTGAAAACAAGTCAAATCTTCATATTATCTTTTCATAAGCAAACTATGTGGGAGAAGCCAAATTATCAGAAGTTTGCTAGCTGAGCATAAAATCAGAACAAAGTAATTTGGTTATATGACAGAATGTTTGATATCTACAAGCACTGTTACTTGAATACAGCAAAAATTCACTTAAAGAATGCTGCCATATGAGAGCCTTGAAAGACCTCAGAGTAACCCTCTAGAAAACACCATGCCTTCAGAAACATTTTGCTGCACACATTTTTCTCCTTGGAACTTCTATATTTTTTCCTTGCCATTTTTGTTTGTTTTCTTGGCCTCATTTCTAAATGAACCTCACCATAAGTAACAATTAAATATAGACAAGATGGGGGGGCACTCCCTACAATTATCGCCTAGGGAAGAGAGAGTTGAGTGATATTTGAGCCTTCACACATTGCTTCATATTATGGGGTAATCACTGGTCACTTTATTTTTCAAAACAAGGTGTTATTTGGAAACATACATCAGCCTGAAATGACTCAATCAATGATGGTGTGGTATACAGAAGTAATCTGATAGATTCGGTTAAAAAAAGGGGAAAAAAATAACATAAATTCATTCATTATTCCAAGCAGTATAACCTCACCTTTTAAATAGCAATAATGTTTTGTGGCACTTATGAACTTCAGGATCGATTTTGTAAATTCTTACTTTATAGAAATGAATACTTGTGGCTTGGAATAAAATCACACATGATTCAAAAAGGGCTGTATTTCAAATAATTAAGTTGGAAGTGATAATACTATAAATCTGCATTATATAAATAACCCTGGTAATGATGCAGTCACAGCTGTAGAAATGCACATGAAAAGAATGAAGAAAGTAGTTTCATAAATGAGAATAAAGAAAAATATGTGAGCGTGTGATTATATTAATAAATTAAATATCGTAAGTTAAATAAATGCTTACTCTACATTTCTACGTTTATTCAGCTGTCCTTTTCTCCCCTCCCCAATTTAAAGATCTTCACATTGGAAAAGGAGAATTCACCTAATATTGGGGATTGCACCTCTTCAGGTACATAGATTCACTTAAAATATAGACTTAATTTTTTTTTTAAATAATGAATTAATGTATGGTCTTCCCTTCCTTTGCTCTGCTTAGGCAATTTAGAGGAGAGCAGAGTACTTTATCTTAAAAGTATACATAAATATATTTTAAATATATGTGTGTGTGTGTGTGTGTACACACATCAAATGATACAGATGTCTCTATATATGTTTATGATATATACAATATCTAAATTTATATAGGTATAAATAGAGATATAGGTATAAAAATATACTGAGATGGGAAACTCTCAGAGAGCTTGAGTACCATATTAAATTAGCTACTTAAAACATTAATACGACTACTAAAAGAAAAAAAAAATCTTACTAAGCTGGGCTTTGTCTACATTGCTTGATAAGATAATTCTAAGAACTCAATGAAACAAAATAGTCAATGAGTGTTTTACTGCTCTTAGATTCTGCAAGGTAACATCAGAAACAACTTCTCTTCCACCCTACTCCATTTCATCGTATGCTAGATAGGTCTCGTGTCTCTGCCTCAAAGGAGGTGTATAGGTTTAAACACATCAATTCACAACCAATTCCTTGAATTTGCACTTTTCCATAGCTGTGGGATTCTTATCAAATATGTGCATATGCACAAGAAGTTTTAATTAAAGTTCAATAAATACAGGTGGATTGATGATAACTACACAAATAAGTTGGAGAAAGAAAAAAGCCCTTCACTGCTCCAGTACCAGTGATAATGCCTCCAAAGCCCTTGGCCAGCCTCTCCCTCCTTTCTCTCTGTTCCTTACAGCCACTCCATGCTTAACCTCAGCATAAGCAAACAAGCCCACACGTAGAACTGATAAATTATTCATTCTTCACTCACTTGTATCTTGGCACCATTTACCCTTTTTTTTTTTTTTTAAGATTTATTTATTTCAGAGAGAGAGAGTGAGAGAGCAAGTAGAGGGAGGGGGCAGAAGGACAGGGGAGAATACCAACCAGACTCTTTGCCAACACCAGAGCCCAACACAGGGCTTGATCTCACCACCCTGAGATCATAACCTGAGCCAAAACCAAGTCGGTCCCTCAACCAGCTGAGCTACCCAGGTGCCCGACGATTTACTCTTTCCATTAATGCCAATTAATCAACGCAAGTACAGAAAGACCATGAGAAGAAATGGAAACTAAAAGAGCTTATATCTGTAAAAATTTTAGTCTAACTTTTTGATTGTATTTTTATTTTTTACATTCAAACCTTAGAGCACTTAGCTAAAATACAACTAGGGATTATATATATATATATATATATATGTGTGTGTGTGTGTGTGTGTATATAGATACACACACACACACACACACACACATATCTATATCTCTCCAGTATGTAACTATTAACAAAACAGAGGCATCAGAGCTCTCTTACGGGTTTTATTAAACAATTCTTTTCTCTTCCTCTCACTCTCGTTTCATGCTGTTTGTCTTTAGGTGGAATAATTTATAAATCTGTCTATTTTTTCCTCTAAATTGTCCAATATGGCATCCACTAGCTAGTATATCAATTAATTTCATATTAATTAACATTAAATTAAAATTCAGTTATCTGGTCACATAAGTGACATGTCGAGTGCTCAACAGTCATGTGGCCTAGCTGCTGAACTAGGCAGAATAGACTGAGAAGACTTTCCATCCTCTCAGGAAGCTCTGTTGGAGCATAGAATAAAATCAAGAACAGGGAACTCAAAACAAAGGCAAGAATGGGGGAAGAGTTTATATTTTCTTTATTAGTATAATAAGCATATATTTCCCAACTATTTCTTCATTCTTCCACCAACTATTTTATATAATTTACAGGGTACCAAATCTCCACAAAATATTCCATTAAATGCTAATACATAATTAGTATATTAATACAGCACAGGGGTTGGCAAACTCTAAAGAACGAGATGGTAAATATCTTAGGGTTTGAAAACCATTCATCCCTGCTACCACTACTCAGTTCGGCTGTTATAGCACAAAGGCAGTCTTAACAATGTGTAATCGAATGGACATGGCTGTGTTCCCACAAGACATTATTTACAAAATGGGCCATGGGCTGGAATTTGCCCGCAGACCACAATTTGCCCAACTCTGCTCTACCTGATAGATAAACACTTCCATAACAGGTGAAGAACTCTATATAGATGCAAGATTCACTGTGATAAATGTGGTATGTTCAACGTCTTACGAAAACACAGGGTTGAGTGATAGATTTTGACTGAGTGAAGTGGGGAAAATTTCCCAGAGGAGGGAAAATTTGAAGTGGGTCTTAAAAAGATGAATAGGGGGGCGCCTGGGTGGCTCAGTGGGTTAAAGCCTCTGCCTTCAGCTCAGGTCATGATCCCAGGGTCCTGGGATTGAGCCCCACATCGGGCTCTCTGCTCAGCAGGGAGCCTGCTTCCCTCTCTCTCTCTCTGCCTGCCTCTCTGCCTACTTGTGATCTCTGTCCAATAAATAAATAAAATCTTAAAAAAAAAAAAAAAGATGACTAGGACCTCAATAAGTAAATACAGAGAGAAGAGAATTTCTGCAAGAGGAAACAATGTGAGAAAAGACAAAAGGCTTAACAGCATAGGACTTATTTAATGAGTCCATGGTAGATCATTGTAACTGGGGCTGACAGAGGCAGCAGAACACATATCAGCAGGAGGCAACCATTCTTTAGTCCTTTCCAAATGTCGACAGAAAGCAGGATTTCTCCTATTGGTCCATACATAGCTGCATCATCTCTGTTTCTTAAAATTTAGATTCCTGGGCCCCAATCACCAGAAATTCCACTTCAGATTTGTGATACTGCTTAGATATCTCCATTCTGAGCAAGCGCCGCTGTGATTCTGAGGCACATGGACACCTGAGAACCACTGACATATATGGTTCGTTAAACTATCTCTAAATACATTTCCTTAATCATTTTAGACATGCTGAACAGTTTTAACACTCAAAACAAGCTAAACATTACAGACAGGCTGAATTGTCTCACAATTTTTTTTATTAAATTTTTTATTTTTTTATAAACATATAATGTATTTTTATCCCCAGGGGTACAGGTCTGTGAATCGCCAGGTTTACACACTTCAAAGCACTCACCATAGCACAACTGTCTTACAACTTTTATTGAGCCTGTCTTCTGCATTCATACTCTTTTGAAATAGGTTTCCAAAAGTTCACAATTCACTGTTTCAAGTGGTTATAAGAAGTTCCTTTTCATTCTAATTTATTTCAATTCACAGAATAACACTGTGATCATCATATCATCCCATTGATGAATTTTTATACTTCAATTAGTCCTTTTTCTGGGCCTCTGGAATGAAATGCAATGAAATATATAACCCCTTACCATTATTCTCACTCATATCCATCCCTCACTTCACATTTTCTTGACCAAATCATCTGTCCAATGGAATTGCTCCATATTTCTTTTTGAGACATATCAATGAAGTTTACATAACATGGCAGATACACTTTGGCTTTATCAATTTATAAAATCATAAGAAAACATTTAGGTTACTTTTAACATCTTTGAATGAAGACCTCTCTTATCAATAGAAATGTGACAATTACTTTAAATAGACAAAAACCTGGGCACCTGAGTGGCTCAGTGTTAAGCACCTGACTCTTGATCTCAGCTCAGATCTTGATCTCAGGGCTGTGAGTTCAAGACCTTCATTGGGATACACACTGGTCATAGAGCCTACTTAAAAATAAATAAATAAATAAAAACTAAAGTTAGCAAAAAGACAAAACCAAAACAAAAAACTGGATGTTTCAAGTCCTTTCCCAGTCCAAGAGCTTTCTTAGACCCAAGTGAGTTGTCAGTAGGAACACTCACTCCAATCTGCATTAACTAAAACTCATTATTTCTCTTACCCATTCAGACTTCCTACAAATTAACCTTTATTTTCATCATTTTGAAAATCTAAGATACTTGTAAAATACAAATTCTAAAATACCAGAATTTGTTATGATGCAGCATTCTAAATTCTTATCATTTTTTAATGTGAAGGCTTTTTATTGAGTATGATTTGAATTGGTGATAATAGCATGTATTATGGGGCTCTAAATTTGGAATTATTATAAAATGCTGTGAATTATGTAAGGTCTGTTGCTATAAGAACGTTCTTAAGAGCTGTGCATACTTAACATTTAAAACTGTTGATATGGCAGAAATAAAAATTTCCCTTTAATGTCCTTTATTGAAAGGTTGTTCAAGGCAAATTGAAGCAATTTATTTATAAATATGTTATGAAATATAGTGGCAGTTTTTGAAAAAGAGGGCCTTTTCAAACAAAACATTCTTGGGTAGAACTTGAAGACTGCTGAATATCCCATGGAGAAAGATAAGCACCTAAATGAGAAACGAAGAAAGCCAGCTCTATCACAAGGTCTCTTCATGGAAATAAAGAACATGAAAAAATTAATAAATCCTACAATAAAGAAAAATATTTAAATCTTAAGTTTACAGGCTAAGAGGCAGTAAATAACTTGCAAAAGTCAGAGCTTATCTCTAGAGAACAGGAGGGTAAAATATTTTGCTTAGATGCATACTGTCACAAATCTTTCAAATACTTCAGCAGACTTCCTAGTTTAAGAGTTAAAAGCAGTGAGGAGTTTGAAAAAGTGTAACAGCTGGTTCTCCCAGAGCAGAAGATGGGAGATGGGTAAGGAAGAAAAGAGGAAGCTCTAATATGTAGTGTTTGCCAACTTCTGTGGTATAGACACTCCTATGTGTGACTTCAAGCTATCAATGTGATGTCTTTGAATGAGTATTTGGAAAAAAATGCTAGCTCTGTGAGCTGGTATGAGTTGGTTCCACCACACCTTTAAAAAAGAAAGGAAAACTAACTGTGTACAAATAAATATGAAAAAAAGTTTGCATTATAGGACCAGTATAACTGGGTCCACAACTTTAGATTTTTATTATTTTCATGGTTCTTTCATAATGAGCATGGACATACTAAGAAGTTGCAGTGGATCAGGAAGGATAACGAGATTTCGAATCTACTCAAATAGACTATACTATCTATCTATCTATCTCCCTACAATATGTCTATATCATATATCACATATCTTCATATAAAATGACATATATGTGTATATGTATACTACATATGTATACCATGTGTATATATACTATACTATATAGTATATATATAGTATAGTATAGTATATAGTATAGTATAGTATATAGTATTAGTATATAGTATATAGTATAGTATACTAGTATACTATACTAGTACCTAGTATACTAGTATACTATACTATATACTATACTATATATATATATACTATATATATATATTAATTAATGGATTAATGGAAACAGATGAATAGATCAATTTCAGGTATTCCCAAAGCAAATGGAGGAATAGTTGTGTGTTCACCAGAAAAAACACAGATTTTTTTTTTTAAGATTTTATTTATTTATTTGTCAGAGAGAGAGAGAGAATGAGCACAGACAGACAGAGTGGCAGAGGGAGAAGCAGGCTCCCTGCGGAGCAAGGAGCCCAATGTGGGACTCGATCCCAGGACGCTGGGATCATGACCTGAGCCGAAGGCAGCCGCTTAACCAACTGAGCCACCCAGGCGTCCCAAAACACAGATTTTAAAATCAGAAAAATCTGGATTCAGATGCCCATATTTGTGTAACCTTAAACTCTTTTGACCTAGCTGAACCTTAGTTTATTTATTTAATCTAGATAGTACCAATCCTGATGGGATAATGCTTGGCATCTAGTTGGAGCTCATAATGTTTTAAATCCCAAATTCTGTCAACATCCCCCACAACAAAAGATTCCATAAAAGAGGAATCATTGATCCTTCGGGTTATCAACCCAATAACCATTCCTCTTCTTACTTTTGAACATACTGTTTTGTAAAATAACTAGCATTTTTATTATACAATTTTTAGTTCAGGTATTTTCTGCTAATTGTAGCCAATAGTATACTAATGGATACCAAAAGGAGTAAAAGGCTAAGAGAGTCCAGGTGAGATTTAACATGATATATGTAAAGCACCAAGTGGAATGCTTGAGACCAAGTACACTAAGCTGCCCCCACAGCTACTAAGTCATTTTGTCTCTTTCTTTTACAATTTTAGAAGGATGGATAAATCATAATCTTTGAAATAGCATGCAAGATTAATGGAAAAATGAGCTATGCAATGAGAATGAGCTCCAGAACAGGTACATCATTTATTAGTCCTATGACTGGGGGAAACTCCAGTCTTAAAATTCCAAACCTCTCCAATCCCCCGGTTGTCCATTTATTTTAAAGGACCTAATTTGCCAAATGAAAATTATTATTGTAAGAAATAACCAAGGAAAAGTAAGTGAAAAGATTTCACAGACAACTGGGGCTTGATAAACATCAGGAAACCTGTTTCTTCACAAGCCCCTACATAGAAGGGGTCTAGAAGCAGGATAAAATAAATAGCAGATGTGTCCTAAAGACTCTGCAGAGCTGCAGCGCCTGGGTGGCTCAGTTGTTAAGCATCTGCCTTTGGCTCAGGTCCTGATCCCAGAGTCCTGGGATCAAGCCCCGCATCGGGCTCCCTGCTCAGCAGGAACCCTGCTTCTCCTACTTCACCCTTGTATTCCCTCTCTCACTGTCTCTCTCTCTCTCTCTCTGTCAAATAAATAAATAAAATCTTAAAACAAAACAAAACAAAACAAAAAACCTCTGTGGAGCTACCAACTAGAGGTTTATAGAAACTACTACACTTCCTGGTAATCCATTCAAGTCTCTCATGCAATTTTAATGTACAGAGGTATAATCGTTATTAATATTAAAATACTTTCCAATTATTTTCTTAACAGACTTACAGTTTCATCACAGTGCTTGTGGTCTGTCATGAAATAAATATCTCAAAGTCTTTAATGTTTTGTAATAAATAAAAGAGAATTGATTTTTTTAAGATTTATTTATTTATTTGACAGAGAGAGAGAAATGCACAAGTGCGGGGAGGGACAGAGGGAGAGAATCTTCAAGCAGACTCCCTACTGGGTGCAGAGCCCAAGAAGGGGCTTGATCCCAGGACTCATGAGACCATGACCTGAGCTGAAATCAAGAGTCAGATGCTTAACTGAGCTACCCAGGTGCCGCAAAAAGTGAATTATTTAATGCAAAACTATAATGACAACAAAGATAACTACTACTTTCTGCACTTTCTAATACACTTTATATGCATTGATTAATTTGATTCTCCTTATATCCTCAAGTGAGACATGGATCATATTAACTTTACTATGAATACTCAATTTCTGAAAATTTACCTTTCAAGAATTACAAAGCTGGGAGTGTCAGGAAAAAGGATATTCAAATCTAATTCCAAAGTCTATATATTTTCAAACCTTTACTGCATCATAATAGGAGATATTTAGGACTCCAAAAAAACCAATGTTTTCATATTTCCTCATCTCTCTGAAATGACTCATTGTTATTCCTAAATAAGCCATATCTGAAACTATAAAGCTGATAGCCTCACAGCCTGACATTTTATAAACTTTTCAGTATTTTCCTCTTGATCATGATGACATGTACATTTCACATTAAAACACTTTCAAAACAACTTTTCAGCATGCCAATAGTATTGTGGTACATAGAACATTCAATCAAGCGGTGTTTTCCTACCTTGCCAATATTTGTCATCTTTTTTTTCCATATTATTCTTGAGGTAAGATAAACAAATGAACCTCGGTGTGGTTGACGCACCCTGAGCATCAGCCATCCCACTACCACCATATGGTGATGAAACTTTTGCAAACACTGTCAATAGTGCCACATGACTTGAAGAGACTGAAAAATAGAGTATGTGCAATAATGTTCTGACAAAAAACTCTTAGCATAATTGAATAACTTCTTAATTCTTTGGATATGTTTTCTCTTACATGTTCTCGTCTTTTGAAATGAAAAAAAAATATTGCTTAGGTTACCCACAGACTACAGTGAATAATATATAATTAAAGATATTTTAATTCAAAAGATTTTATCAGCAATTAGAGTCTGAAGTACAACTTAAAACCACCAAGGCATACAAATATTTCATGGAAATTCCTAAGCAACTGTTTACGTTTTATAGATAAGAACAAAGGTATATAATGTTTAGATTGTATGTTGCAAAAAAAAACCCCACTATTTTAAAACATCAGCTACCAAGTATTTACCACCCTTTTAATTATTAAAAATTGTTCCATAATGATCCTTCTACATAAAATATATTATTTATATTTTAAATGTAGAATATAATTAATCATAAATATTAAATTAAGTAATCATTATAATGCAAATTTTATAATACCTATTAATAATGCCTATGTAATGATTACATAGTATTTATTATTAATATATATATAAAGAATAGACATATAGATAAAATGTTCCAGGTAAAGAGATATTTCTTTCAACTTTCTAGGAGTAGAAATAAAATTTTAACTTGGATTTAAAGATAGAGAGATACTCTTTCCCTGCTGAACTGGATGCCATTCTCTCTTGTCTCCTCAAGGACTTCATGCCTGCACTTTACTTTTCCCAAATCTCTTTCACATTAGAAAAAAAAAAGCAGGGAGTGTAGAAAGCTATGTGAGTAACTAAAAGAGAAGCTACCTTTTGTTACTCTTGGAGTATTCAGTCTGAAGAAAAGATACTAGATGGGAACTTATAACATAGGGGTAAAAAAAAGGCAATCTGTTAACAAGAATCATAGACATGAAGGAATCACAGTGGGAAATGACAGTGGAAGTGAAGCTGGCAAAGCAAATGAACATGTTAAGGCAGAATTGAAAACTTCTATTTGATTCAGAAAGCAATGGACAGAGAAACTGAAAGGGAGAAACAGAACAGAGGTCAAGACCTACCAGACAAAACTGCTCTAGAATGATTTTGTTATCATATAAAATATGCGTAAGAATTGAAAAGCATGAACTCCAGGATATCAGTGAAAAGGAAATTGGAATCTTTCAAATATGAGGTTGACAGTGTCTATAGTGGGAGCAGGTAGACAAATGGTGGCACTCTGATTATTTGATTCAGAACAACATTCTTTGAATGATATGCTCACAAAAATCGGAAATTGTGGGGAAGTGCCTAATCCATTTACCTTTCTGTGCCATCAAGGTGTCATTTTGTTTTTGCTGTTCATACCATACGTCATCCCTAATTAGACCATAAACCTGAGTTTGAATTGAAAGGAAAGGCTGAGAAGTACAAAATATCTGCTGATTCAAAGTATAACCTTCAACTATTTTAGTGGAAGGAAACCTTAATAATCCAAAAGCTAAACCAAAACAAAATAAGAGAGAGAGATCGTCTGTCAGTGTTTGAATGTCAAAGAGGTATTTAAGTACATGTAATAAATTGACCCAAATCTGTAAAATTCCATAATAAAGGTATAGAAAAAGTCTTTCATTCATTAGCAAAACCATCAGTATTCAATAAGATTTATCTTAAAAACATCAAAATTCTGAACTCTGAAAATTTAAGGTGGCAAGCTCTTTCCACGGAAGAAAGGAGTGTTCTTAACTGTCACGCAGTGAGCATTCCAAACAGTACTGATAGAAGTTGAGAATGTTTATTATCCAAGTAAATGGGAGAAAGCAAAATCCAATCAGCTGGTCTAACTATCCAAAGTCATAATTTACTGAACTTCTCTTTCATGCTTTCCAATTTGTTTTTCCTTGTCTCTCTCTGGGGTCTCCTTTCTTCCTAATCCTTCCTCTTCTTTTCGATTTCTTTGTCTCTATCTCTGGCCTCATTTTCCCAAGAGTCCTTTCCTTACCTCTCACTTTTACCCTACATTCCTTCTTCCCCTGATCTCTGAAAAGAGCAGGAGAGTACTATTATCAGAATGTAGATTCCCAGTGATTTTGACAAGGTAGGGATAAAATATGCCACAAGCAAAAATTCACATTTGCATTCTAGTGTTAGAAGCAAAGTTATTAAAATGCAAAAATTAAAAAAAAAGAGTTTAAAATGAATTTGAAATAGTAGCTATTGAAATGCCTGTGGTGTAGATCAAGACCAAAATTGCTAATATAGCTATGCCCTTTGCCTTCTTATTCATAGTCACTAAAAATTGCTGCCTCTTTATTTATTAAAAGGTTTTATCTCAGCTGAACTCAGATAAGTTGCAAAATAATGATGTTTCCCACATAAATTAAGCCTCTGCTCAACTTCTGTTTCATAAAAATTTTAGTGTACTTTGGAAGTCAATAAATTTATTCATGGTATTTTTGGTCTCGGTCATTATTTTTTGAGTTTTCGTTCTTACTTTTTAAGAATATTCACCCCCAAGTTGTCCTTAATTCCACAACATATATCAAGCCAAGAACAGACAGAACCTTTCAGACATAGTCACATTAAAACTATGCCTTCCCAACAAATTATGTTCCCCCAAAAGCCACTCCTTCCAACACAACCTCATCTTAGGTAGGTAAGGCATTTTCATGGTGCTTAGTTCACAAAAAACTTCCATGTTCATTAGGCTTACCTACTTAGGGCCAAGCAAGTTGCTTCTTTGGGTCATGTGATGAGTAACTATGCAGAGAGTAGTTGTGGTGATTGAAGCCAAGAGTGTGAATTAATGAATTAGAGTAACTAAAGAGAATGAAAAGTGGGACAACAAGCACTCTCTGGACCAGGTGGACTAACAGCTGATGCAGCAGCCAAGTCAACCTCACTTCTCCTGGAGCTAAGAATATCATTGTTTTGCTGGGTTGGCTGAGACCCCAGATAAAAACCAGAGGCTGGCAGGGGAACACCCATGCAGAAAGTCAAGAGGCAATCTCAGGAATTAGGGATTTCTAATCTCAGGATGAGAAAGCACACTTAGCTCCCATTTCATTTTGAATTAAGCCTTCAGAGGACTGGCATT